>NC_069678.1:67805613-68430613 GCF_023699985.2 Odocoileus virginianus | reverse complement strand
CTACCTCAGACTCATTAAACCTAGCCTATACTGTTGTACTTTTAGATTCTTCACTTAACAAATATTGACTGTGTATCATGTACATGAGGCACCATGGTAGATACTAGGTGCTGAAGGATAGAAGAAAACATTACCCTTGTTTATCCAAGAGCTCACATAGCTTTTACTATCATTATTTTGTTCCCAAGTCTGGAAGTGAACCACTGACTACCTAAATATTCATTAATCTAGAATGACACTGTTCAACACATGGCCAACAGCCACATGTGTAGCTACTGAATACCTGAAATGTGGTTAGCACAAACTGAGATGTACTCTAAGTATATAAAATGCACGCTGGGTTTCAAAGAGTATAAAACAAAGAATGCAAAACATCTCAATGTTTACATATTAAATGTTGAAACATATTTTAAATATACTGGGTCAAATAAAATGTTATTATAATTAATTTCCCATTTTAAACATGGCTACTAGAAAACTGTAAATGACATATGTGACTTGCACTATTTTTCTACCGAAAAGCAATGATCCAGGCTATAGCTGTAATGATTGGGGAGAGTTGGAGAGTAAGAAAGCCTAAAAGGGGTTTACCTATGATAATTAAAGGTTCAGAGACACCCTGAAAACAACACAGCAATAACTGGGAGTAAAAGGAACAGAAATTCTGGCTTAAAAAGGAGATAAAAATCTATGAAACACAGATGAGTTGAAAACAAACCACTCATTAGAGTTGTATTAATAACCTTTATAAATCAGGAAATCAGAAAACTTTTTATTCAATCCTTTTATTTTACATGTAAAAAATATATGAGTTCCCCAAAATTTAAGTTGTAAATATCACAAATAGATGAAAGAAACAGGGCAAGAAGCCAGTGGCTGAACTGTGAATAATGACCGACAACTTCTAGGAGAAAAAAAATCTTCATTCTATAGTTTTGTGCTTTTTACTTAGATTGCTCCCAATAACACCTATAAATTGGTAGAATAAGAAGTGATAACTTTTACATATTCTAATTCTGAGTCTTTGGATGAATTAGTATATCATATAACTGAAAATGGGAGGTCTGGACTAGAAAATCTGGACTCCAACTAAGGATTCTAGCTGATTTAAAACACTCTATGGGAACTCCCTGATGCTCCACGGTTAGGACTCCACACCTCTCTTAAAGAGGGAATGGATTCAGTCCCTGGTCTGGGAACTAAGATCCCACAAGTCATGTGGCATGGCAAAAAGATAAAAAATAAAAACAAAACAACAACAACAACAAAACTCTGTAATATCTGTTCAATATTAAGGTAATAAAAAGAGTTGGTTGACAACAGAAACTCAAAAGTATTGGGTCAGATCTCAGACTTAGTGGTAAAACAGAATAGGTAGGTGTAACATTATATACTAGCATTGTATCTAGCAACTAACAGTGCTAGACAAGTTTTGCATTAATGGATTTTTAACACTGAAATCTTCACTTTCCTCATAATCAATAAAGGATACTCTTCTTCCAACAACATTTTCTCAATGACAGCTCTGTTCTCTTCACTGATGGTGCTATCCAGAGTCCAAGGCTATTAAAAAAAGGAAGAATAATTTTTTTTATTTACTGCTTTTTGAAACCAACTTCTGTTTTGTTAAATGAAAATATACAATAATATGATTACAAATAATAAAGCTACCATTTACTGAGCACGCAGACATATCTTTGGACTCCCATGATACTTGATATGAGATAGGCATCACTATTTCACAGATGCATTGATAGAAGCACTCACTAACGTTTCAAGCGGGAAAGAAGAGACTTGAACTTAAGATTCCTAGGCTCTGGCTCCTACTCATGATAAAGTAATAATGGCTATCCAGTATGAGGAACTATTAAAATACTATTAAGATTTTGCTAGATACCTCACCTATTAATATTTCCAAAACTCACCACAATTCCTTTTTTCCCCTTAAGCCACAATCTCTCCATACTTCTTTTTAACTCTTAAAAAGTAAACATTTCCAGCAAAGTCTCTTTTCCAAGCTCTATTTAGACTGTTATAACTAACTACCCACTCAAAATTTCCACTTGGATACCTAACAGGCTGCTTAAACTTCACAGTCAAAACAAAATTTACCAAAACATAACTTTCACCAACTTCTTTCCTGCCCTCCCAATTCTGTAAGCAGCATGACTAGTCACCAAGCTATTCCAGCCTGAAACCCAGGAATCATCCTGGATTCTTTCCTTTTCCCTCAATCCCCAAACCTAATATAACAAGAATTTCTACCACCAAAAGGTAATTCAAATCTGTCAACTTCTGCCACAACCTGAGGCCATGCCATCAACAAATCTTGCTTAGATCCCCAGAAATGTTTCCTAACTAGTCTTTTTTATTTTCTTCCTGCTTCCTACTAGTATGACAGGACCATCATTTGCCTCCCCAACTTTGTCACAGCTGTCACCTCTCCCCCTTTCCTACTATATTCTAGATACTGGGTTTCAACAACAGCCTTTGTGCTGCTGTTCTTTCTGCATGTAGTATTTTTCCTCTACTCTTCACATTCCTACTCCTATTTTCAACTTAAATGTCACCTTTTCAGTTTCCCTCACCATGTCTATCTCGATTATCGTATTCCCCAAAACCTGGCTTGGTGTCTGGCATATAGTAAGTACTCAATAGTTGTTCAGTCACTAAGTCATGTCTGACCCTTGTGAACCCATGGACTGTAGCCCACCAAGCTCCTCTGTCCATGGGCTTTCCCAGGCAAGAATACTGGAGTGGGTTGCCATTTCCTCCTCCAGGGGATCTTCCTGCCCAGGGATCAAACCCGCATCTCCTACAATGGCAGGGGGTTCTTTACCGAGTTACCAGGGAGGTCCAAGTACTCGATAAATAACTGTTAAATGAAGAAACGAAGCAGGCAACAATCCCCGTATTTTAGATGAAAAAACTGAGGTTCACAAATCTGAAAAGTGGTAGAGCACCAATTTGTACCGAAATCTAGCTGGCTCCAAAGTTGTTTCCCAGAAGGCCATTTTCTCAGTCAAAAGAAAAAAGAATAAATCCCTTCTATTTTTAAGTTAAGAAAAAGGTTTCACTATATTACCTCTGTGACCACTGAGAACTAGCACCAAGTTAAAAAAAAAAAAAAGAGAGAGATACTCTGGGCACTGAGTAACAGCTTAATATACCTGATATTTCCATAAAATACTTACAATAAGACCATTCTCAGTTCTCCATGATGAATCAAGATAATGATCTTGTAAAACAGATGCTGTATTTTCATCACTTCTGTAATAATTGAGAAAATAAGTATGAAAGTGAAATTATACCAGTTAATGAATATAATTTACACAGCACAGTGACTGACAGCTTTCATATGTTAAACAAATATTTAGTTCCTTTCTCCATCCTATTTCAATTGCTAAATATCAAGTTTGTTTACTTCTGTTTCTCAAGAATAAACAACTCCATAAGGAAAAAACTACCTCCAAACAGCAACCAGAAACAACACATTCTGTGGCTATGAACCAACACTTCAGATTTCTTTTGATGAATATGCACATCTATACAGGAATTCAACTTTCTGACTCTTTTGGTTATGTCAAGGCTGTATATTGTCATCCTGCTTATTTAACTTATATGCAGAGTACATCATGAGAAATGCTGGGCTGGAAGAAGCACAAGCTGGAATCAAGATTGCCGGGAGAAATATCAATAACCTCAGATATGCAGATGACACCACCCTTATGGCAGAAAGTGAAGAGGAACTAAAAAGCCTCTTGATAAAAGTGAAAGAGGAGAGTGAAAAAGTTGACTTAAAGCTCTCAAAATTCAGAAAACTAAGATCATGGCATCAGGTCACATCACTTCAAGGGAAATAGATGGGGAAACAGTGGAAGCAGTGTCAGACTTTATTTTGGGGGGCTCCAAAATCACTGCAGATGGTGACTGCAGCCATGAAATTAAAAGACGCTTACTCCTTGGAAGGAAAGTTATGACCAACCTAGATAGCATATTATAAAGCAGAGGCATTACTTTGCCAACAAAGATCCATCTAGTAAAGGCTATGGTTTTTCCAGTGGTCATGTATGGATGTGAGAGTTGGACTGTGAAGAAAGCTGAGCACTGAAAAATTGATGCTTTTGAACTGTGGTGTTGGAGAAGACTCTTGAGAGTCCCTTGGACTGCAAGGAGATCCAACCAGTCCATCCTAAAGGAGATCAGTCCTGGGTGTTCATTGGAAGGACTGATGCTGAAGCTGAAACTCCAATACTTTGGCCACCTGATGCAAAGACCTGACTCATTGGAAGAGACCCTGTTGCTGGGAGGGATTGGGGGCAGGAGGAGAAGGGGATGACAGAGAATAAGATGACTGGATGGCATCACTGACTCGATGGACATGAGTTTGAGTAAACTCTGGGAGCTAGTGATGGACAGGGAATCCTGGTGTGCTGCGATTCATGGGGTTGCAAAGAGTCGGATACGACTGAGCGACTGAACTGAACTGAACTGAAAGCATGAGAGCCACCCATTAATAGTACCACTCTCAAAATGGAAGAAAAAGCAAGGTGAAATAGAAGAAACAAAAGAAAATACTTGAAGGAGGACAGTACAGTGAAGAGAGCTAAGAAATCCGATGTTTTAACTCACATAACAAAAATTAACTTGAGTTATCTGGGGGCTTTTCTATGTCCATGAGGGACTCAACTTTGTTAATTCTCAGCCTTTTAACTAATTAGAACTCTCTAAAGTCACACTTAAAGAGAGTCAGTTACTTCCACCATTTAGATGAGGAAACAATGGAATCAGTGAGAGACTTAAGTTTGGGGGGCTCCAAAATCACTGCAGATTGTGACCGCAGCCATGAAATTAAAAGACCCTTGCTCCTTGGAAGAAAGGCTATGACCAATCTAGACAACATATTAAAAAGCAGAGACATTACTTTGTCAACAAAGGTCCATCTAGTCAAAGCTATGATTTTTGCAGCAGTCATGTATGGATGTGAGAGTTGGACTATGAAGAAAGCGGAGCACTGAAGAACTGATGCTTTTAAACTGTGGTATCGGAGAAAACTCTTGAGAGTCCCTTGGACTGCAAGGAGATCCAACCAGTCAATCCTAAAGGAAATCAGTCCTGAATATTCATTGGAAGGACTGATGCTGAAGCTGAAACTCCAATACTTTGGCCACCTGATGCAAAGACCTGACTCATTGGAAGAGACCCTGTTGCTGGGAAAGACTGAAGGTGGGAGGAGAAGGGGATGACAGGGGATGAGATGGTTGGATGGCATCACTGACTCGATGGACTTGAGTTTGAGCAAGCTCCGGGAGTTGGTGACGGACAGGGAATCCTGGCATGCTACAGTCCATGGGGCCGCAAAGAGTCAGACATGACTGAGCAACTGAACTGAACTGAAAGTCACACTGTTCACTTCATATGTATAGTTAAGTTTGAGGAGGCCCAATCTGTGATATAATTAAATTTAAAATTTGCTTCTGTATGTTTTGAAGTTATAAAAGTTTCCTAGTTAGTGACTTTTCCCAGTCTATACTTTTTTACAAACTGCTATACCTCTTAGAAACTGCTATAATATAAAGTTTATTGTCTGTTTCATCCAATAAGAATGTGAGTTCCATAAGAGCAAGGACTTAGTTTGGATGAGTGCTATAAATCCAGAGCTAGGCATACAAACGATCATCAATATTTGTTGAATGATTGAATGAAAAGGTAGGTGGGGTATGGATCACACAGGTCTCTAGGGAGTTGAGAGTACCATCACCAGATCTGGATATAAGAAAAGACCTCAGAAAAGACTAGAAGAGGGTGAAAGAGACAAGAAGCAGTTAAGAGGGAGTGATTACATAGATACTAGAGAAGTGACAGTAACTTAGACCTAAAACACAAGCAGTGTGAATAGAAAGAAGTGAACACATCTGAGGATAGTCAGAATCAACAGACTCTCTGATAGGAGAGAGGTAAGGAAAAAGGTTAAAATCTAGGTCTCTCCCCTGCATGACTGGGTGGATGGTGCCATTTATTGAACTAGGGAACTTGAAGAGGCAGGCTGGGTAAGGAAAGTTTGTATAAAGTGAGATTGAGGAGCTCGTGGATCACCCAAGGGAAAAAAGATTCAGGAAAATGGATAAATGGATCTAAAGATCAGGAGAGACACTTGAGTTGGTGACAGATTTGGGCAACATCAGCCTGCTATTAGGTGGAATTTAAGATTAACTGTCATTTGTGGGGGTCAAAATTGGTGGAGCATTGGGAAAATTTCATATGGTCCAACTTAACAGATAGAAATTTAAGTCTTGAGAGATGGATTGTGTGGTTAGTAGGAGTCTTATGACAAACATTCCTTGGAATACTATGATTTAAAGAACAAGCAGAAGAAAGAGAGGGTAAGAAAGAATGGTAGAAGGGAAACAAAACATTTCAATGCATCTTCTAAACTTGGTAGCCAGCACTTACCAAGGACTTAAAAGTGTGCTTTCAATTAATCTTCAAGATTTCATGATCAGCTATAACTGAACAATTCAGAGGGGCATCTAAGTGTTTAGTCACACCAAATTCCACATGATTAGAGTACCGACACTAGGAAGCAACTGTCACTAGACTGTAATGTTCACGATGCTCTAAAGAATTGTGTGAGACAATGACGATGACCATCAGGAACCAACAACTGGTTACTGGTTTCATGAGACTAATGTGACTATAAGTGCCACCAGCAGACTTTGGGCTCAGACAGAATAAAAAGAGAAAGGAAAGAAAAAAGAAAAAGAACACAATCATAAAAATAAAGAAAAACCCTTGGAAAAAGGGGAAGAGTCAGTGCTCTCAGATAATCTTTAGTGTTTCCAAGGGCAGCTCATCTCTCTTGAACTTCAGGTAAGAATCCCTCACACTTATTTTATACACTTATTGTGGAAAGTAAACCAAACCATGCATGCAAAAGCACTTGGTCAAGATTAACCTGATCTACACAAATGTCAAAGATTGTTATCAAAGGCTTTCTGTTCATTTGTATAGACTTGTACTGTTTTGCCTAACATTTGAAGGAGACTTCGTTACTTCTCATTTTTATAGTGTTTTAAGTTCAGGAAAACTTTAAAGGGCTCTATTTCAGTCCCTCATGGGCAGAGTTGGTGCTCTTCTTCACAATTTACAAAGGTGCTATTATTAGGTTGGATCATGTGAAATTGTTATTTTATAGGTCAAAAACGGTCTAAGCCTCACAGTTTTACCTGGCTCAATGTAGAGACTTCTAATGAATTTATTCATAGCTATAAGCAACATAGCTGGCTGAGTTGAGAACTGAGGTCTTCTGATCCTGACCAATGTAGGCCTCTTCTATTACTAAAAGAGAATTCTGAAAGCACATCTTTAAAACCGCATGTATCGATTTCTTTCTCTGCAAGCAAGGAGTCAAACAGCTAGATGTCTCAAGCTGGAGGCTGCTTTCTAAAAATCACACTGGCCTGCTCTGCAGGAACTGGTACTAAATGGTGACCTCGCACTGGGTCCTCAAAATACCATCCGTGGGTGGGACGGTAAAGAACACAACACTTACAGAGCACCTCTTACACTAGAGCACATCCCCAAATTATTTCATTTAATCTTCACAATAACCGTATGAGGTACATAACGTGATAGTCAGCTTACACATGAGTTGTCTGAGGCCCAAAGTCACACTGCTAGTAACTAGCAGGGTCAATACACAGCTGTCCAACTCTTAAGTCCCACTCCTTTCTTTTAGATCACGCTGCCTGTCGGGAAGTTTTTCACAACCATCCCTACGTAAATGAGGAAACCAGAGGCTAGTAGGGATAAAACGACAAGCCCAAGGTCACACGGCCTGCAAGCGACGGAACAAGAATTCCTAAGCTCGATTCCGTCCAGGGACCGCCCTTGTTCTAATTATTTTTTGGGCGGTGGCAAGGGGGCGGGTTCTGGGGTGGCAGTAAGGGAAGAAGCAATCTAACTGCTTAAGAGTATACAATGTGCCAGGCGCGGTCAGCGCCCTCACAGGATCCCGCTAAAAGGGCTGTCCCACGCTAGTCTACGGTACCCGCCCTCTGGGTTCAAGAGGAGCCAACAAACGGAATGGGCGAGGCGCGCCTCTCTGGCCGGCAGGAGACCCTGGCCCAGAGGATGGTTTTCCACTCCCCCGGCCCTTGCCGGAACCGCGGCCTTTATAGGGTACCTCCTCACAGCCGTGCCCCTCCTGGTCTCCGCAAGCCCAGTCTCTACCGCTCACCCAGACTGTGCCGCCACTGGCACTACGTCCCCTTCGATATCCACATCCGCCTCTTCAGCCGCCATGATGGGACCTGACCCCAGCCGTCCTCCCGAGAGATCCCGCGAGAGGTGGAGGGCCTGAAGGCGGGGCCATGTACGTCATGGGGCGGAGTCGACGCCTAGGCCAGCTCTTTCCTCGCTGGGGAAGCGGGGTTTCAGAGAAAAGATGCTAAAGAGTTCTGGAGTTCGATCCTTTTGGCTTTTGTTGAGGAGTAGCTCAGTGCTAAAGAAACCGGTTGCGATAGGCCAGTTCGATCCCTACTTTGGATCCTCTGGAGTAGGAAATGGCAACCCACTTCAGTATTCTTTCTGAGAAACCCCGTAGGCAGATGAAACTGGCAGGCTACAGTCCATGGGGTTACCGGAAATAGTCAGGCACAACTTAAAGACTAAGCTTCAACAAAAGCTTTGGCAAGCAGCCCAGGCTTGGGTTTTGAAGAGTTTGTGCTCTTGCATAAATTCTTTGGCGCCTCACTTCTCTGATTTGTAAAATGTAAAAATAATAATCTGCTGCTGCTTAGTCCCTCAGTTATGTCTGACTTTTTGCGACCCCATGGACAGAGGAGCCTGGTGGGCTACAGTCCGTGGGGATTCTCCAGGCAAGAATACTGGAGTGGGTTGCCATGCCCTCCTCCAGGGGATCTTCTTTACCGTCAGAGCCACCAGGGAAGACCTAAAATTTTTATCTAGAGTGCTGAAAATATCAAATTAGACCTACTTTGAACTGTGAAGGTGGCAACAGTGATCCTTACCTGCTGGTTTTCTTTCCTTTCTTTTTTCTTCTTTTTTAAGGAATTATTCAGTACTTATCAAAGTGCTGAACATCTGTTTTATCAAAAAAATTAAGGATATAACTTATGATTGCATATTTTATTTTGTAGAGATCTTTACAATTAATCAAAATATCCTTCTCATGACCATTGATCTTCATAATTACACAGTGAGTTAATCAGGACTGATATTGTCAGTCACAGTTCTACAGATGAGGAAACTGAGGCTCAGAAAACTGAAGTGACTAATGGAAAGGATAGATAGCTGGTCAAAGACAGCTGGGACCCGAATCTAGGCCTTTTGACTCTTTCCTGAGTGCTTACCCTCTATACATCATTTAGTTGGGAACTGTGAAAGACAAATGCCATTTCTCTCAATGAATTTATGGTTTTGCAAGAAATTAGATATTGGCCTTATGTTTTATTCTCCCTTACCATCTATCACTTCCATTATTGTAGCTGTTCATTTACTTGTCTGCCTCCACTGTTGGTTGATGAAATCACTAAGGATAGCACTGTATCTGCTAGTCTTTGCACTAGTCCTTATCCTGTCATCATTCAACAAAGCATCTGACACACAGTAGATGCTCAATAAATATTATACTGATGAATGAGTCAATCAATTCATGGAACGAATCCTCTTCCGACACTGTCGTGAGTTTTTTCCATCTCACTTTTCTTTATGCTCAAGCCATAGATGAGCTGTATTATGAATGTGATGACAGAAGATGGAGGGAAATTTTTTCAAAGAGGAAGATCTGGTGTCCAGTGCTCTGAAACTGTGTAGTGCCCCATCCTCAGGTCAACCTGCAGATGCTTTGTTGTTGTTTTTGTTGTTTAGTCGCTCAGACATGTCCAACTCTTTGTGACCCCATGGACTTTCGCATGCCGGGCTTCCCTGTCCTTCACTACATCCTGGAGCTTGCACGAACTCATGTTCATTGAGTCAGTGATGCCATCCAACAATCTCGTTCTCTGTTGTCCCCTTCTCCTCCTGCCTTCACTCTTTCCCAGCATCAGGGTCTTTTCTAATGAGTTGACTCTTCACCTCAGGTGGCCAAAGTATTGGAGCTTCAGCTCAGCATCAGTCCTTCCGATGAATATTCAGGGTTGATTTCCTTTAGGATTGACTGGTTTGATCTCCTTGCAGTCCAAGGGACTCTCAAGAGTCTTCTCCAACACCACAATTCAAAAGCATCAATTTTTTGGCACTCAGTCTTCTTTATGTCCAACTCTCACATCCATACATGACTACTGGAAAAATCACAGCTTTGACTAGATGGACCTTTGTCAGCAAAGTAATGTCTCTGCTTTTTAATATGCTGTGTAGATTTGTCATGGCTTTTCTTCCAAAGAGCAAGCGTTTTTTAATTTCATGGCTGCCATCACCATCTGCAGTGATTTTGGAGCCCAAGAAAATAAAATCTGTCACTGTTTCCATTATTTTCCCATCTATTTGCTATGAAGTGATGGAACCGGATGCCGTGATCTTCTCTTTTGAATGCTGAGTTTTAGGCCAGTTTTTTCCACTCTCCTCTTTCACCTTCATCAAGAGGTTCTTTAGTTCCTCTTCACTTTCTGCCATAAGGGTGGTGTCATCTGCATGCAAGGATGCTTTACCTGTTGTCAAAGGACTTATCCAGTGACCAGTTCTAGTGGTAGCTGGCATGCTTGTAACAGAATAGGCATTCTGAGGTATTTGTTGGATGTGATTTACGGTAAGTTAGAAAGATGGGCATACCCAGATAATCAAAAGAATATAGATGGCTTTTATCCATCTTTACATAGCAGGCCAGATGGGAACCTTGGATACCCATGATATCAAATGACGTAGACCATGACGCAGAACACCATGAGAACAGCATCTCTTGCAACAGGGAACTGAAGGCTTTCTGGCCCAGTGCCACCCTCAGTAGGCATTAAAATGTATGTGGAAAGAAGGAAAGGAAGTCCTGCACAGAACGCAAATATGCCCCAAGGCCTCTAGATGTAAAGGCCTCCTAAATAGGGGGACTAGCCTGAAGCCTCCCCACACATAACCCACACCGTGCTCCTGCTTTGCTGACTTATGTGAAACAGGCTCTGTGAGGCTTTAGCCCAACCCCAAAGAAGCCACCTGCAATTCAGGAGCTTCAGGAGACATGAGTTTGATCCATGTGTCCAGAAGATCTCCTGGAGAAGGGCATGGCAACCCACTCCAGTATTCTTGCCTAGAGAATCCCACTCAAAGAGGAGACTGGTAGGCTACAGTCCATGGGGTCGCAAAGAGTCAGACACAACTGAAGCAACTTAGCACTCATGCATGCACCTACAAAGATATAGCTATAACCCCACATATAACCTCAGTGGATTCCTGAGGCCCCGTCTATTATTTAAAATTCCTTGTTCTAGAGTTCTGCAAACAAACAAGCAAACAAAAAAACCTCTGCAACTCGTTTAAAGAACTATTTTCTCACCCATTTGAAAATAGAATAAAAAATTCAGAATTCACAAATACTTATATTCCCACTGTACTCAGTTTTAGAGAAATGGCATTGAACAAGATGGACTCATTCACTGCTCTCATAAAATTTACCAAACATGCAATTTCAAGATGGTGTAACAAGTTCTATTAATACATTCTCCATCCTTCTAGGATCACAGGGGGTGGCACTTATCCCAGAATAAATACTGTCCTATACCACATTTTTGAGGATATTGATTTGTTAAAATTTGAAAGGATTGCTCTAGATTCTAGGGACAACAAAATAGAAGACCCTGTGCTAATGTGGAGAAAGAACCAATAGGAAAAAATTAAAAGAAATTGATACTCACACAGAGCTTAAAGACAGGATCTGAAATGATGAAACTGTTTCTGGTAAATTTAACTATATCTTCCTTTCCCCTGACAAAAAAAGCTCAAGAGTACTTATAAGAATACAAAAATAAGTAAGCCAGACAAAGACAAATATCATATGATATCGCTTATATGTGGAATTTAAAAAAAATATATAAATGAACCTATTTAAAAAACAGAAAAAGACAAACACAGAAAACAAACTATGGTTACCAAATCAGAATGGTTGGGAAGGGATAAATTAGGAGGTTGGCATACACACAGTACTAGATATCAAACAGGTTAACAATTAGACATTGCAAAATAAAGGACTATTGAACTTGAGCATATAATCAAAGAGCTATCCAAAATGAAGCATACAGAGAAATGAAAGCACTTTTAAATAAGCAGAAAAGTCAGTGAACTGTAGGATAACTTCACACTCAGTTGGAGGCTCTGAAAAATGGATGGTAGGGATCAGGAAAAGTATTTGAAGGAAAAAAAGGAAAAATTTTCCAAATTTCAGGAAAACTATAAACTCACATATCCAAGAAAATCAAAGAATTCTAGGTGTTAGAAAACATAAGGAAACTATACTAAGGCCCACTGTAATCAAATTCCTCAAAATAAGTGATAGAAAAGCAAACTTCAGAGAATAAAGTCACATTCCCTATGAAGGAAAAAACATAAGAATGACAATAAATTTCTTGTCAGAAACAATGAAAGCAGGAAGACAGTAAGCCAACATTTTAAAATTACTGAAAGAGGCAACTTAGAGAACTGTATATCTAGTAAAAATGTCTTTTAAAAATTAAAGCAATGTTAAGCCTTTTCAAGATACAAGATACAAAATCTGAAATTTTTCAAGATACAAAATCTGAAAGAACACATCAACCTATCTACTATGAAAAATGTTGAAGAAAGACATGATAGAAAGAAGTGAAGTGATATGGCAGAAAGAAATGATAGTTGGAAATCTGAATCCATGTAAAAGAAGGAAGAGTACAGTGAATGGTAATGACATGGTAAATGTATAAGATTTTTTTCTTAGTATCAAAACCATTAGTGTCATTTCAGGGGTCTCTGAAGAGCTCTGATACCCTAGTCTTTATATCTCAGCGCAGAGAAGAATTCAGTGAGAGCAAAGCGGTAGATAAAAAGTGATTTACTAGAACAGGAAGCTTGTAAGGCTTACATGTGGGTGGCTAGAAATGCCACACCCTGAGAACTTACTGGGCTACAGTTTTACAATCAAAGAAAAAGTAAAGAGAGGCAGAAGACCTTCTTTGTCTTTCTTGACCTTCTTTATCTTTCTTTTTTGGGGTGCTCCAAAATCATTGCATATGGCAACTGCAGCCATGAAATTAAAAGACGCTTACTCCTTGGAAGAAAAGCTATGACCAACCTAGACAGCATATTAAAAAGCAGAGACATTACTTTACCAACAAAGGTTCGTCTAGTCAAGGCTATGGTTTTTCCAGTAGTCATGTATGGATGTGAGAGTTGGACTATAAAGAAAGCTGAGTGTCGAATTGATGCTTTTGAACTCTGGTGTTGGAGAAGACTCTTGAGAGTCCCTTGGGCTGCAAGGAGATTCAACCAATCCATGCTAAAGGAGATCAACCCAGAATATTCATTGGAAGGAATGATGTTGAAGCTGAAACTCCAATACTTTTGCCACCTGATGTGAAGAACTGACTCATTGAAAAAGACCCTGATGCAGGAAAGATTGAAGGTGGGAGGAGAAGGGGACGACAGAGGATGAGATGATTGGATGGCATCACCAACTCAACGGACATGAGTTTGAGCAAACTCCGGGAGTTGGTATGGACAGGGAGGCCTGGCGTGCAAAAGTCCATGGGGTCGCGAAGAGTTGCACACGACTGAGCGACTTCACTTTCACTTTTCCCTTTCATGCATTGGAGAAGGAAATGGCAGCCCACTCCAGTGTTCTTGCCTGGAGAATCCCAGGGACGGGAGCCTGGTGGGCTGCCGCCTTCGGGGTCGCACAGAGTCGGACGTGCCTTAGCAGCAGCAGCAGAGCAACTGTACTGAACTGAATGTTTCCATCATCAGCTCCTCGTCCAGGTTGAGAAGGGGAGTTTTCCTGTCCCTTTGTGGTCAAGCTAGGTCCACAAATGACTGTTTTTTATGTGTGTGGAGAGCATGTTCTAGGCATCACTAATGTACTGAGCTCACTGGACAGTATGTGGGTCTCGTGCGACCATTGTTTTATTGTTTGGGGGCATGTCCTGTGCTTCTGTTGCAAGGTTTTGTTGCTACACAAGCCTGCTTGGTTTTGTGGTTAAGCAAATCTGCTTTCTTGAGTAATTATTAACTTACAGGGATCTCCTGTATTTTTCTACTTATAATCTCCTAGTGGGATTAACTATTTAATTGCCTGTTTTGTCCTTTCAGTCTGTTCCTATCGGTATTTAAATCTCTTTAAAAAAGAATTGACTGTTTAAACAAAAGTCATTACAATGTAATGTGAGATTAATAGCATATATATGAGTGAAATATATGAGAACAATAATATAAAATCTCGAAAGGGAGAGATACAAGTGCAGGCATACCTCAAAGATACTGAATGTTCTGTACCAGACCACCACAATAAAGAGAATATTACGTGAAGCGAGTACACAAATTTTTTGGTTTTCCAGTGCACATAAGTTATGCTTATACCATATGGTAGCCTATTAAGTGTGCGATAGCTTTATGTCTAAAAATACATAATTTAAAAAATACAAAACAAAAAACTATTACAATAGTAACATCAAAGATCACTGATCACTATAATAAATGTATAATAATACTGAAAAGTTTGAAATACTGTGAGAATTATCAAAATGTGACAGAGAGAAATGAAGTGAGCAAATGCTATTGGAAAAATGGTACAGATAGATTTGCTTGACACAGCCTTGACACAAACCCTCAATTTGTAAAAAATACAATGCTTGTGAAGTGCAATAGAATGAAGTCTGTCTGTATATTATTGTGAAGTTATTTTATAAGATATAATATCACTTGAATATTCTGTCATTGTTACATATTAAGGTTGTATAGCATAAACCCTAAAATAATCACTATAATAACAAAATGAAGTTTGAACATTAACAATGAAAATTTGTCTATTTGTTATTTGTATCATTTTCTTAAGCAATAAAAGGAAAAGGTTTACAGGCACTTATTTTCTGTTGACTAAATGGTCACACAAGGCCATGACTAATAGTACAAAACCATTACATTGAAAACATACTTAACTCTCCTCTCAGATAGCAACCTTCAGCTTTTGTGAATGATCTTCCCACAGAAACAATAGATTGGATTGATTATGCTGACGTGAGATTTATAGACGTGCAACAGTCTATAAATTGTTCAACGGAAGGAACAATTACCCAGACTGGTGGCCACATCAGTCTTGCAAGCCTTCCTAGTAGTGTGAGCAAGCTTCTCGGGCCTGACCACTCTGCACATTGAGAAGATAAGCCAGACATTGAAGTGGGCTCAAGGAAGCTTTGACAGGTAAAACTGTCCCAAGCAGCCTTCCCACTCTCGCACCTCTTTGCATCACTTTTTATTAATTTCATACAAAGAACACACTCTGGGGGAATGCCCTGGTGATCCAGTGGTTAGGACTCTGCTCTTTCAATGAGGAGGGTCTAGGTTTGATCCCTGGTCAGGGAATTAATGTCCCAGAGGCCTCGCAGCATGGCCAAAAAAGAGAGAGAGAGAGAGAAAGAGAGAGAAAAGAACACAGGATGAAATGACCAAATTTAACTGAGATATTTCTACATTTTCATAGTATGTTAAAAGAAAAGCTTTCAAGTAATCATGTTTAGATTTTTCCCATCAAAATGAACTCATTTATTCCTGGTCCCTTTAAATTTTAATTATTTGTTTAAAAATACGTAACATGAATATAGGAAAGAACATTTTAATTTATCATGACTCTCTGCTTTCCTATAAACTGAATGAATGTCAAAGTAATTTTAGATAGGGAAAGGGAGGAAGATGAGTTACAGACAGACAGTGAATCAAAGCTAACATGACAACCTATTATCCCCGAAGAGTCAGTAAGGCAGGATCTTTTTTAGACCTCATAGGAATCCTGCAAAATAAGTACAATCACTTTCATTTTAGAGATGAGGAAACCAATATTCAGATGCAGTTACATAGCTGAGTACCAGAGCTGGGATTCCAAGCCAAGTCTTTCTCACTCTACACTTACTTTGTTACATTCCCATTTACAACAGAAAGAATAGGGTATTTTTCAATATTATGTGAATTGATATTTTCCTCATTTGGTTTAAGAATAAATCGCAATCAGGTTCTTCTTTTAGGTGTTTAGGCCTAGAAATGAGTAGAAAGTGTATTCTGAAGGCTGGAAACTTGTCTTGGGTTTACAAATTTTCTGTCCCCCATTAATACACTCTATTCCCTTTGTTGATCCTAAAACAGAATTAGCAGGAGGTACCATAATTGTAAATCCTCCTGAACTTTCAGTCAATTAACTGTCTGTCTCATATCTCCACTACATTGTGTTTGAGTCCATTGAAGAGGCAGCTTATTCATTTCCTTTTCCCTCATTTCTGCTGAAAAAAGATTACTGCATTTTTTATTGAAAAAGCAGAGCATAATGGTAATATTAAGCCATAAAAAAAGCTGGCATGTTAATATCCATGCTAATTAGCTCAGATTTGTAAAGTGCTTTAAAAGCGGGAAGTGTCATACAACTGCTCACTAATGTTATTATTACATTATGATCCAAACTGTCAGCTAAATGATTGCCAGGGATTCAAAAGAGCTCCCATTTTAAAAATAAAATGGGCAGTTAGTGGGGAGGAAAACCATTTTATCTAAATAGAGGTGAGATAATAGATGAATGCAGACATAGAATTATAGGCTACACTTGGCAAGCATTAGATATGGCTTGAATTATTCCAGGAAAGCAGGCTGCATTTTATTTTCCCTCCCCAATTCCCTGAAATCACATAAGATAGCTACTGAAAAAGCTGTTCCCAATATGTTGTAAGGAAAGTCTGCCAATGCACTTCTTCCACTTTAATTACAGTAGTGTTACATCCATCTGACATTATTTGGAAGGAAAAGAAAAGATGCCAACACTAATGAGCTCCTACTGTGTGCCAGGCATTTTACATGCATCTTCCTTTACAGCCCTTTGAGGTAAGGAAATGGTTATTTCCATGTACAGATGTGGTAACTAAGGTTCAGAATAGTTAAGCGATTTATCCAGGAAATATAGCTTATCATCTTTTCATCGTATCATGCTGTCTCAAAATGTTAGTTGCTCAGTCGTGTCCAACTCTTTTCGACCCCATGGACTGAAGCCCATCATGCTTCTCTGTCCAAGGGATTTCCCGGGGAAGGATACTGGAGTGGGTTGCCTTTCCCTCCTCCAGGGGATCTTTCTGACCCAGGGATCGAACCCGGGTCTCTTGTATTGCAGGCAGATTCTTTACCATCTGAGCCACCAAGGAAGCTATCTCAGTTCAGTTCAGTTCAGTCACTCAGTCGTGTCCAACTCTTTGCTACCCTATGAACTGCAGCACGCCAGGCCTCCCTGTCCATCATCAACTCCCGGAATTCACCCAAACTCATGTCCACTGAGTCGGTGATGCCATCTAACCATCTCATCCTCTGTCATCCCCTTCTCCTCCTGCCTTCAATCTTTGCCAACATCAGGGTCTTTTCAAATGAGTCAGCTCTTCCCATCAGGTGGCCAAAGTATTGGAGTTTCTGCCTCAACATCAGTCCTTCCAATGGACATCCAGGACTGATCTCCTTTAGGATGGACTGGTTGGATCTCCTTGCAGCCCAAGGGACTCTCAGAGTCTTCTCCAACACCACAGTTCAAAAGCATCAATTCTTTGGCGCTCAGTTTTCTTTATAGTCCAACTCTTACATCTATACCTGACTACTGGAAAAACCATAGCCTTGACTAGACGGACCTTTATTGACAAAGTAATGTCTCTGCTTTTTAATATGCTATCTAGGTTGGTCATAACTTTCCTTCCAAGGAGTAAATGTCTTTTAATTTCATGGCTGCAGTCACCATCTGCACGCCATGATCTTAGTTTTCTGAATGTTGAGCTTTAAGCCAACTTTTTCACTCTCCTCTTTCACTTTCCTCAAGAGTCTCTTTAGTTCTTCTTCATTTTCTATCTCACATTGGGTACTAATGGCATCTTTCAGAACTGCATCTTTTCTTCTCAGCAGTTCCCTATGGAAGAACCATGCCTTTTTCTCAGCAACTCCAGTGTGGCTGGCCAGGCTTGACTCACGTGCCATTCCAGAAGCCAGGGAGACTCAGTTCCACCAGCATCACATGGAATAGGAGAAATGGTGGCTCCCCAAGCAAAATAAGGGTCCCATTTCCAGAGAGAGGAGAAATGGATGCTGGATAGGTAAAACAGCAGATGCCCTCTGTACGTTCCATGTTGCACTTCCCCTCTGTTTCCTCCAACCTTTGATACAATCTGTGAACCACTACAGGCTCATGTTAACACGGCCTCTGGCAAATGATTCAGCCTCTCCAGACTCCTGCTTCTTCATTTGTAAAATGACCTATGAAATAATCTCTTATAGGATAAAATTCTTTGATCATGTTCTTACTCATCTCAGAGACATTTATTAAACATTGTCATGGGCAGTGTTGGAGTTCACATAGGTTTATACGTAGTTCACTGGACCATAGACAAAATATGACCTGCATATTAAATCTGCATCTCTTCCCCTTTCCCAGCTCATCCACATTCTCAAGGGCGCTCTGCCTCTCTCCCTCCCACCCTCGCTTCACCACTCCCTCTGAAGGGGCTGGCCCTCTCTGAACTCTGGTCTTCCGTTGCCCTTTTGAAGATCTGGCTTGGAATTGCCAGATCTGATTTTTCTTTTAAGACCAGCCAGAAATCAAGATTAATTTGTGAAAAGCAATTCAGGTTTTATTTTATTTATTTATTTATTTTAAAAACAGAACAAAAAATCAACACTGTTGAAGCAAACAAACACTTGGGTGGGCTACATCTGACCTGCAGTCTATGATGATTGCCCTAAATCCTTCTCTCACACAACATGTGAAGCTTCAGTGTTCTTTCTCTTTGCTTCACATTTGCCTGTCCTGCTATTAAAGTCTTCTTAAGGGAAGGGAAAATGCTTCTGGTCTTCTTCTCCCTGACATCTATCACAATGCCTGTACATAGTAGGCACTTAAAAATCATTGAATGGATGGGTGAATCAAGTGGAAAGAATAAGGCCAGAGTTTTGTTTTAATTGGAAACAAAAAACTTTATGAACACATAATCAATGGATATTTTAAATGAGAAATACATGTAGTAATTGAGTTATGATTCTAACCAAAAGTACAAGACCCAGTAGAGACGGGGAAAACTATAAACCTAAACAGATTCCCAAAGTCCCTTTTCATTACTGAGGGAGAAACACACGAAGTTCTACTGCCTGACTATTTATTTTATAGTTTATACTTTTAGGGGGAAATGAGGGGAGGCAGAAGATAATTAAACTGAGGGATATAGTTTACATGCGTTGATCCTAAAGGATTGTTGAAGATCAACATCCACACTGACTCTCATTTCTTTAACTCACATGTGATAGAATTCATGTGCACAAATTCCAGTCCGATGTCCTTCCCTTAATCGTCATGGTAGCTCCATTTCTATGTGAAAAGTCAGCTTTAGTGTTGTCTCCTCACTTAACATCTTCCTGATCACTCATATACAAACATTCCCTTCTCTGCAGTCCTACAGCCAATGTGCATACTTGTGTCAGGGTGCCATCTCTCTGGCCTGTAATTGTCTGTGACTGTACCTGTGTCCACAGTAGCCTGGGACCTTTTTTAGGATGGGGATCATGTCTAGGTTATCCATGCCTAGCACTTAGTTAGTGTATAGTCAAAGTTTGGAGAATTTCATCAATGACATGTTTTCTGCATGAGGAAGCATATTATCTCCAGAGCTTCAAGATATTCAGTTCAATCCAATAAAGTGTTTATTGAGCACCTGTGATAAGTCTGGCATTGTTCAGACTGCTTGGGATATGACAATGAATAACAAAGACAAAGTTCCCTATCTTGGGAGAACTCACATCCTAGCAGAGAGGGAAAGAAAATAAACAATAAACAAATTAATTAATTATATGTTTGTTACAAGTGATTGAATGCTAAGAAAAAAGGAACAATGGAGAGCAGGATAAGAGGCTCAAAAGTTCAGAGTGGCGGAGTGCAGCAGGATTAGAGGGGGCTGTGGGTAGGCTTTATTAGAAAGCTGGCGTTTGAGCAGAGTCTTGCAAGGGTGAGGCAAGTGCCCCCCTGATGTCAGGAGAAAGGCTTCAGGTGAGAGAAACAACCAGTGCAAAGACTCCAGGTGAGAGTGTGCCTAGTAGAGGCCAGCATGGAGGAAACTGAGCAAACAGGAGAGTATTTGGAGAAGAAGCCAGACTAGTAATATGATCACCTTTTGTAAAGTTTTAGGTATCATTACAAAAACATTAGTTCTTACTCTTAGTGAATCTGGGAGTCATTGCAGGGAGCTAATGAGATTAAAGCTAGATTTCAGCGGTATGAACACACTGAAATTCATTTAAGATTATTTATTGAATGGTTGAAAATACATTTTGTTTCTTAAGAATCATATGACATGTGTCATATTTCTTCAGAAAAAAATCCCACGAAATGTAACTGATGCTTCTGTCAAAATGATTCCTTTTCCCCAGGATCATGTGTCATCACATTTTTGTCTCTGCTGACTTTGTTTTCAGTCCACCTGACTTTTTTTCCCACTACATCATAATGTATTTTTTGAGTGGTCATGTCAACTGCTTGAAAGACCAACCACCATAAAATTTCCCATTAATTTCAAATGTGTGTTTTACATCGCTCATTATTGGAGAAATGCAAATCAAAACCACAATGAGATATCATCTCACACTGGTCAGAAGGGCCATCATAAAAAGTCTACAAACAATGGATGCTGGAGAGGGTGTGGAGAAAAGGGAACCCTCTTACACTGTTGGTGGGGATGCAAATTGGTACAGCCACTATGGAGAACAGTGTGGAGATTCCTTGAAAAGTTGGGAATAGAACTGCCATATAACCCAGCAGTCCCACTGTTGGGCATATTCCCTGAGGAAACCAGAATTGAAAGAGACACATGTACTCCAAAGTTCATTGCAGCACTATTTGCAATAGCTAGGACATGGAAGCAACCTAGATGTTCACTGGCAGAAAATGGATAAGGAGGTTGTGGTACATATACACAATGGACTATTACTCAGCTATAAAAAGGAATGCATTTGGGTCAGTTCTAATGAGGTGGGTGAAACTGAAGCCTAATACACAGAGTGAAGTAAGTCAGAAAGAAAAAGACAAATACTGTATGTTAACACATGCATATGGAATTTAGAAAGATGATACCAATGATCCTACATGCAGGGCAGCAAAGGAGACACAGACGTAAAGAACAGACTTTTGGACTCAGTGGGAGAAGGTAAGGGTGGGATGATTTAAGAGAATAACATTGAAACATGTACATTACCATATGTAAAATAGACGACCAGTGCAAGTTCGAGGCATGAAGCCGGGCACCCAGAGCTGGTGCTCTGGGACAGCCCAGAGGGATGGGGTTGCGGGGGGCATTCAGGATGCGGGGGACACAAGTATACCTGTGGCCTCTTCATGTTGATGTATGGCAAAAGCCATCACAATATTGTAAAGTAATTATCCTCCAATTAAAATAAGTTAACTAATTAAAAAATAAAAGAAAATGTATGTTTTAAATTCATAGATGAAGAGATCAGATTTGTGGTTACCAGAGGCAGGGAGGTGGTGAGGGAGAAGGGGATTTAGATAAAGGTAGTGAAAAGGTATAAACTTGCAGTTATAAGATAAATAATACTAGGGATGTGATGGACAACATGACAGATATAATTAACACTGCTGTATGTTATGTTAATATATGAAAGTTAAGAGAGTAAATCCTCTGAGTTCTCATCACAAGGAAAAATTTTTCGCATATTTTTTAATTATGTTTCTATATGAGATGATGGTTGTTCTCTAAACTTACTGTGATAATTTTATTATGTATGTGAGTCAAATCTTGAGTAGGAAATAACAACCCTGTCCAGTATTCTTGCCTGAAAGATCACATGGACAGAGGAGCCTGGCTGGCTACAGTCCACAGGGACGCAAAGAGAGACAAGACAGAGCGACTACGTATCTGAGTCAAATCATGAAGTTACACATCTTTAACAGTGTTGTATGTCAATTATATCTCAATAAAACTAGAAGAAAAAGTACCCAAGAGAAAAAAATTAAATAAAACAAAACAACATGTGTGCTTTGACTCTATCGGGGGCTGGGGGCTAAGTCTGTATGGTTTATGTGCTGGATTCATCTTGCCAGCACTGATAAGAAGTTCATACCCAATATAGAAACTGTTCATTATGAAATTAACAGGACAAATGCCATGAGGCAGAGGCCTGTGCCTGGTACTGTGGAGGTCTGATGGGGAAAGACAAATTCTGTACATGCTGGGAAAGCAAGACCTCTTCTTCATGGCCTCATTCTCTTAGCCCACCTGTTACTCCAGCTGTTGCCATGGCAACCAGCATCATTCAGGTATAATCTGATAGCACTACAGATTATTTAGTATCTCATTTTCTGTACCAGGACTTTTCTGATGCATGCACAGTCTGAAAAAGCAAGTCAACATCCCATAATGACCAATAATGACCAATGGGGAGCAGGATTTGATGCCCTTCTGTTTCATCCTACAGGTAATAATTCTGATGTGCATCCTGTGCAGATCCTCAAATGATCTGATGGAGCCCCACTTGCCCACAGAAAAGAACAAAGCAATGACAAACTTTTCTACTATCTTTGTCTTCTTCATCATTAAACTCTTTCCAGTCCTCATTTATAACCTTTGGCACTCGGTTAAATTACCCTCTTCAAGTCCTGGTCTCACGTCTTCTTTTCCTGGAGAAGTCCAGGCTAAGACAGAAGTGTTAGACCTGGGTTTTGAAAGTCGAGCATGAGTTTTCCAAGTATAGAGACAAGGAGAGTGCATTGCAGGCAAAAGGAAAAGGCAGGAGCAAAGACCAGAAGGCAGAAACAGAGTAAGGCACATCTGGGGATTTGCTGTGGCTGAAGCCCTGGGTGTATGCAGAGGATGAGGGAGAGGAAATTACCAGTGGGAAGGTTTGTTGATTAAGATATACTTATCAGATATATTCAGCTGAGAACACTGAAAAAATCCCCCCCCATAAAATTTTGTTTGTTGTTCATTTTTTATCATAAGCACCTACATTGCTCTTCATCTGTGGCAAACCATGCTGAAAGTTGAAGACGAAATTGAAGATGTGGATGGAAGACCAAATTCTGAAAACTAAAACTGTTTTTAATGTGAATATTATCTTCAGGTGTGTAAAACAATTTACAACCCTCTTATTGTGACCAGAAGAGGGGTTCCTGAAAAATGTCAAGGAGATAAAGTACATGGAAATGAATTGTGTATATGCATTATTATTAATTAGTAAATAGCAGTGGATTTTCATTGCTTTATTATTATGAATAAAAATGTTTTACAAGTGCTTTTGTGTAATTATTCCTATCTTACTTATCTTTATGTACCCGTTAGGACTTAGATTCCTCAACTATAAATACTCTTCAGGGAGGGGTGGTGCATCTGAAAAGGACTTCTGGATCTCTTTATTTTAGTATTATATTCTGATTTATACAGTAACGACCACATTGCATCAAATCTTCACTATAACAGATAGAGTTATTTCCTTATTTTATGTGCTATTAGGAATGAAAAAGCACTGCCAATTACATTGTGACATGTTGTCAATTGTAAGATGCATCCTAATTTCAGAGATTTGAGAAAATGGGCAACTTGAATTAGATGCCTGCACTTCATTTCCTTTGCCTGACTGTGAGTTCTGGGGGAGGTGGGAATTTAACTTGTTCAACTTTGACATTTTGTCCCACTGGTACAATTCCTGGTATGTGTATAGTTGATATATGTTTAACAAATGTTTTCTGAATTAATCTGAGCAGATCTCTATCTATCTTTACCCTGGTTGATATAGCTTTTAATGTCCTGCCTCAGACTAGGGCATTTCTTAGGATGTTCAGTTCAGTTCAGTCGCTCAGTTGTGTCCGACTCTTTGCGACCCCATGAACCGCAGCACGCCAGGCCTCCCTGTCCATCACCAGCTCCTGAAGTCCACCCAAACCCATGTTCATTGAGTCAGTGATGCCATCCAGCCATCTCATCCTCTGTTGTCCCCTTCTCCTCTTGCCCTCAATCTTTCCCATCATCAGGGTCTTTTCAAATGAGTCAGCTCTCCGTATCAGGTAGCCAAAGTATTGGAGTTTCAGCTTCAACATTAGTCCCTCCAATGAACACCCAGGCCTGATCTCCTTTAGCATGGACCGGTTGGATCTCCTTGCAGTCCAAGGGACTCTCAAGAGTCTTCTCCAACACCATAGTTCAAAAGCATCAATTCTTCAGTGCTCAACTTTTTTATAGTCCAATTCTCACATCCATACATGACTACTGGAAAAACCATAGCCTTGACTAGATGGACTTTTGTTGGCAAAGTAATGTCTCTGCTTTTTAATATGCTGTCTAGTTTGGTCATAACTTTCCTTCCAAGGAGCAAGTGTCTTTTAATTTCATGGCTGCAGTCACCATCTGCAGTGATTTTGGAGGCCAAGAAAATAAAGTCTCTTGCTGTTTCCACTGTTTCCCCATCTATTTCCTATGAAGTGATGGGACTGGATGCCATGATCTTAGTTCTCTGAATGTTGAGCTTTAAGCCAACTTTTTCACTCTCCTCTTTCACTTTCATCAAGAGTCTCTTTAGTTCTTCTTCACTTGAGAATTTCATTATCCATCTCAGAACCCTGCAAAATGTAATAAAATAGACCTGCTACTAGTCAGTATCAACAAAAATATTATGTTACCATCTTTTTATTTATACTGAGTTGATAAGTCAAAGTGTTTGAAGATTTTCCACAGTGTGTTTTATGTATGTCTCCATGTCACAGATCATATTCTACCATGTTGTAAGAAAACCAAGGCCCTCTTTTAAAAAATCAGTTTATGCATGGTTTTTTTTTTTAAGCTGCTCAGTCACGTCTGACTCTTTGCGACATCATGGACTGTAACCTGCCAGGCTTCTCCGTCCACGGGATTTTCCAGGCAAGAATACTGGAGTGGTTTGCCATTTCCTTCTCCAGGGGATCCTTCCAAACCAGGTGATAGTAAAAATTAATTTGAAAGTACAGATATTATGTTAATTGTTTATATGGGAGGATGTGTTCAGAAGGCCACATGCTGTCCTTAACTATTCTAACCTTTTGAAAGGATTAACTTAGGAAAAAACTGGACATCAGGGAGTTATTCATATACATTTTCTGTGGTTTTCATTTGAGGCAGGAAGGGATTTTTTAGGGTTTTCCACGCTTTTATTTGATTTAATTTCATGCTCACCGAAGCTCATTTCCATCGCAGTCACAAACACCTTGAACTTGCTGTGATTTTCCTCTGTTAAGCAGCCCAGATGATATTTAGTAAGATTCTTGGCATCTAAGCCCCATGTCTTGGAAACAGACCTCATCACATTAGTGAAGATTCTGGAGCATTCTTCTGACGGATCCGACTAAGCCTTTGAAAACAGACTATGACCACTAGGATTTTTCAGCCTTAATTTGGACCTGGCATAAAAGGAGCTGGGAATGTGGGAAGGCTCTGATGCCTGGGATGCAATGGTTACACCTCATTAGTCCCAGAGCAGGGGCTCCTTTTGCCCCTTGCCCTTGTGGTCTGCACCTTCCCTCCTGGCCCGGGGAATAGACTGCCCATACCCTGGGAAGACAGTACCATCATCTGAAGCGCTTCCCAGGAGAGTACAGACACTCACCCACCCCCACACTCCTGCTGCAGGGATTTCATCTTTATTTATATTTTGTCTGCTCACGGCTTGTCCTAACTTCAGAGCCTAGGTGGATTCCCTGAATGGAAAAGGTGATGTTTGCCAGAATGAACAGTGAATGAGGGAGTGAAAAATGAACAGGAGCGAATTCTGGCTTTGCATTTGCTGGTGTACTGCATTTGAAAAGTCTTTGTCCTCTCTGGGTGTCTGTTTCATCATCTGTAATGGTGGGTAAGGATCCCTACCTTGGAGGGCTACTGGAAGGATGAAATGATATGAAACAAAATGAAATAAAGATAATGGAGGAGGAAAGGCTTAGCCCAGGGTATGACACATGGTAGGTACTTAACAAATGTTATGCTGCCTCAGGCAACGGTCGTTCTTGGCTATGACTGTGCTGCAAACACACAGTGTCTGGTTTTGACCATAACATCTGCTGTAGGTCTGTGTTCAAAACAGTTGCTCCTTTACATGGGTAGTGGCTTGCTTGTGAGGTGCAGTTGAGAATGTAACCAGGGACCAGGGCTTTGGTGCCTGCCTGAGGAGGAGATCTGTGTGATTCCTGGTCATCATGGCCCTTTGCTATCAGTTGCAGCTTGGGATTGGAGAAGGAAATGGCACCCCACTCCAGTATTCTTGCCTGGAGAATCCCAGGGACGGTGGAGCCCGGTGGGTTGCCGTCTATGGGGTCACATCGAGTCGGACACGACTGAAGTGACTTAGCAGCAGCAGCAGCTTGAGATGACTATCACAATCTATATTATATCTGAGATCATACGGCCCTGCCCATGTCCTCCTAGCTAAATGAGTAGGACAGACAGACTCTAAAGCTATCGAACGATTTAAACACAAAATCTGGGGTCTGATGATTCCCCTTCAGATTGCTCAAGCAAGAAGGCTTAAAATCACACAAGAATGATACAAGGGGAAAAAACGCATTCATTTCTGTTCTTGGCAAACACAAGCAGCTAATGCTTAGCTAGTCTGGTTTTCTTAAATGATCTTTACTTACAGAAGAATCTGTTGCCCAGAGAGAGTATCTGGGTCAGGAATGTGCCAGAGGGAAAGTGACTGGCAGATGCTCTGGCGTTCAGATGGCTGGGAGCTCAAAGGCCTGCTCTGTACACTGACCTCAGAGAGAGGCTGGACTTTTAATGTGGTTTTACTGTATTGCAATGCTCCATCCAAGGAACTGGAAATAAAGAAATTCCTTTGAACATTTGTCTTTTACCCTTCAGACAATATATCCCAGCAAAGGAGAGGGTCTCTGCTTAGTACCCCTTATCTTCCCTCTTTCTTTATTTTCTCTCCACTTTCTTTCCCCCTTTCACCATCTTTCTCCTGCCTCCCCTCTTTGAGTAAAAATCTGAAGCCAAGTGTCAACTCAGAGGGCATAGCTCTCTGTCTTCACTTGTTATGAACTGTGTGACCTGGAGCAAATCACTTAACAGCTTTGAATCTTTTTTAAAGTATCTTGAAATTACAGGAACTGCATTTCTCATGTATTCAAGCATTTATAAATTAACTTAATCAGATATCTACTAAATACCTTTGGATGCCAGGCCCTGAAGTGAAGATACAGGGGATGTGGATACAAAGATGATTAAAATATGATCCATACCCCATGGTGATCACAGTAGAGGATGATACTCAACTCATAGTGCTATCTCAAGAATTAAATAAAATAATGTTAAGTATTTTATGAACTGAATAGTTCATAATGAAAAGTAAGATATGAACACATGGCACTTTTTCGATACTTTTAAAAGACATAATTTCTGCCATCAAAATATCTCCTTGGGTTGACCTAGACTTATTGCAGGGTAAAATCACATTGGAACTTGTGGGATAAAGAACACATGGCCATTATGTTAGGTATGATGGACATTTGACATCTCCTGCAGAGGCATAAAGTAAAAAGGCTTAAATACTGCAGAAGTATCTTTCTTTCTCATGTAACAAGCCATGCATTGTCAGACCATGGCTGATGTGGCCACTCCTTCTCGGGTCACTCAGTGGCTTCCTAAGATATTTCCCTTCTTGGGTGATCCAACATGGCAGGACCCAAGGCAGCCACAAGCATTATAGCCAAATGTCAGCCAGCAAGGCAGAGGGAAGGGGCAAATAGTAGAGCGCACTCCTTCCCTTTGAAAAATTGCCTACCTCCTTCTGCTTGTAGTCCATGAGCCAAAATTTAGAATTAGATAACTTTGCCTAACTTCAGGGGAGGCTGGGAAATGAAGTCTTCATCCTGGGCCTCTGTCCCACCTCATATAAGATCTGTCAGATGTGTCCAGAATTCAGCCTCTTCTCACCATTTCCCTGCTCTTACTATGGACCAAGCCACCATCATTCTCCTTTGGATGACTACAATAGCATCTAACCAGCTTTCCTGCTTCTATTCTTGCTCTCCCCCTTGAAATCTACACTCAACACAGAATGATTCTTTTAGAAGTAAGATTTTTAGCTTCTTTACTCAAAACTCCCCAGGGGCTGGTAAAACTCTCCAGGATGAGATTCCTGTTAGCTGTGACCTTCTCCCCTCTTCCCTCACCCACCCCAGCCTCACTCGCTCCTTTTCTGGTCCTCTAGGTGGCAGGCACACTGTTGTAGGATGCTCTTTACTGGCCATTCCCTCAGCCTGGAGGTTCCGCTAACTCAGATATTTATGTGGCTTCCTCACCTCCTTTAAAACTATGCTCAAAAGTCACTTTCTCATAAGGGTTTACTGTGCATGCATGCTAAATTGCCTCAGTTGTGTCTGACTCTTTGAAACCCTATGGACCTTAGCCTGTCAGGCTCTTCTGTTCATGGGATTCGCCAGGCAAGAATACTGGAATGGATTTCCATGACCCCCTCCAGAGAATCTTTCCTACCCAGGGATCAAACACTGTTTTTTACATCTCCTGCATTGGCAGGCAGGTTTCTTTACCACTAGCGCCACCTGGGAAACCCAGGGATTTACAGTGACTACCCTATTTAAAATTGCAAGTCCCATTTTCTTCCTCTGTACTATTACTTTGCCTTATGTGTATTTTTCATATTAGCTACATTTTCTAATATTTGGTAAACTTTACTTATTTAATACCTTTATTGTTCTTGTGTATCTTGCTTTGCTACAAAGACAGCTCCATGAACACAAGGATTTTTATAATTGATACATTCCAACATCTAGTACAGTGCCTGGTACTTAAGAGACAATAAATATTTGTTGAATATAAGATTGAATGAAGAGATGGAATCGAACTCAGTTCTGAAATTTGAGTGCTGGATCCACTGTGCCTGAAACAAGACTAATGCTAGACTTCTATGTTCCAGAAGTCAACAGATTCACTTAAAAATTTTATCTAAGAAAAACTTGTTTATTTAACTAAATCAATTAGAGTTGGATTTTTTTTTTTTTTTGCAAGAAAACATCCCTGGCCTCCAGAGAGAGCTGATATAGATTGGGAAATCATGGAAGACTTCTCTAAGGAAGTGACATTTAAGCTGACACTTGAAGGATAAATAGGAACTGGCCAAACTAGGATCAGGGAAGAGGGTGGGCAGTGCAGGGAGAACATTATAGGCTAGTAGCTGATGGAAGCCCTAGAGCAGTCAGACATTGAAAGCTCTCTGTTGATGTTGAAACGTGATGAATAACATGGAGAATGTGTGAGATGGAGCCAAGAGGTGGCTAGAGGCCAGATCATAGGAGGGTATGAAAGCATCAGGGAAGATTTTTAATAATATTCTGAGGACAATAGAAAAACCATTTATGGGTTTTAAGAAGGAAAGTGACGTGATCTTGCATATTTTTCTAAAGGACCACTTTGGGTAATGGGTGGTTAATGGATTGTGTGTGTGTATTTTGGGGAGAGTACTGTGAAAGTGGGGGAGATCAGGGATCCAGATGAGATCTAATAGTTGTTTGGACATGGGTAGTGGCAACAGAGAGTAGCAGATGAATCTGAGATATATTTTGGAGGTATAATCAACAGGATTCGGTGACAGATGGGCTGTGGGAGTGAGGAAGAGGGAGGCAACAAGAATAACTCCCAAGTTTTCTGCTTGAGCAATGCAAGGGATGCAGGTGCTATTTGCTGAGTTGTGAAGATGAGCTGGAGCAGGTTGAGGAAGAAGCCCTCAGTCAGAGGCAACCTGATGCAAGATGCTTCTTGAATAAATTGGACAATCCATTTATTGCAGCACCTTAAAATTACTTTTCCATGAGGCAGAAGAAAAGACAGCACTGTGCTGTGTGTGCTAAGTTGCTTCAGTCTTGTCTGACTCTGTGCGACCCTATGGACCATAGCCCGCTAGGCTCCTCTGTCCATGAGATTCTCCAGGCAGGAATACTGGAGGGGGTTGCCTTGACCTCCTCTAGGGGATGTTCCCAACCCAGGGATAGAACCTGGGTCTCCCACCCTGCAGGCAGATTCTTTACAGTCTGAGCCACCCAGGGAGGCCCAGAATTTATACATGTCCCCCAGCATGGTTTAAATTATCTCTAGATGACTTATAATACCTAATACAATGAATGTAAATAATTTCAAATATAATGTAAATGTTATGTAAGTAGTTGTGAGTGCAGCGAATTCAAGTTTTGCATTTTGGAAATTTCTGAAAATTTTTTGAATTATTTTTTACTTGAAATTGGTTGAATCTGCAGATGTGAAACACAGGGATAGGGAGGGTCAACTATGGAGGAATTTATAGTTCCTGCCTCATAAGACTGTTATAAAGACCAACTAAAATCATGGATCCTGGCATGGAGTAAATGCTCAATAAACATTGGCCTGTGAGCACTTGGAGCTCAAATGAGTTTTTTGCAAAACATCCTAAAAAAGATAGAAAAATTTGAAAGAAGTATCACTTAGAATAGAGCAAACATATCTTTTCCCCATGTGTTTTCTGTTCTGTACATTTTTCTTATATAGTTATGGTTATATTGAATTTTGTATTCTGCTGTTTTAGTCTGCTTGGGATGCTATAACAAACTATGAGAAGCTGGATAGTTTAAACAACAGAAATTTATTTCTCACAGTTCTGGAGGCTGAGAAATCCAAGATCAAGGTGCCTAGTAAGGGTCATTTTCTGGCTTGCAGACAGCAATTTTGTTGCTGCGTCCTTACGTGACTTTCCTACATGCATGCTCCTGGAGAGGGAGATGGAGCTTCTTCCTCTTCTTAGAAAGGTGTGCACGTTTGCTGAGTTGCTTCAGACTCTTTGTGACCTAGCCTGCCAGGCTCCTCTGTCTGTGGGATTCTCCAGACAAGAACACTGGAATGGGTTCCATGCCCTCCTCCAGGGGATCTTCCTGAACCAGAGACCCAATCCCCATCTTCTGCATCTCCTGCATCAGCAGATGGATTCTTTATCACTAGCGCCACTTGGGAAACCCCTTTTATAAAGACACTAATCTCATGATGGTTTCCCTGGTGGCTCAGAGGATAAAGCGTCTGCCTGCAATGCGGGAGACCTGGGTTTGATCCCTGGGTTGGGAAGATCCCCTGGAGAAGGAAATGGCAACCCACTCCAATATTCTTGCCTGGAGAATCCCCATGGATAGAGGATCCTGGTGGGGTACAGTCCATGGGTCCCTGAAGAGTTGGACATGACTGAGTGACTTCAATTTCACTTCAGTTTTCAATCCCATTATGGTTCCACCCTCAGGACCCAATGTAAACCTAATCCCCTCCCAAAGGCTCCACTCAAATGCCATCACATTGAAAGCTAGGCTTCAGCAAGAAATGGGAAGGGAGACACTAGCATTCAGTCCATGTCATTTGCTTTTTGTCTCAGTGTTATTAGACCATTGACATTCTTCCCATTATTTTTTGTCATTGTTTCTCCAATAAGAGTTTTACTTATTTTGATGATAATCTTATGAGATGTATTTTGTATACAATAACATTCATTCTTTAAGGTGTTTTTATCAAAGTCATAGAATGTGTAAGTATCATCACTGATTTTATTTATTTATGTATATTTAGCTTTAAGATCCAGTAAGGATTCTTACTTTTTTATTTTTTCCACTTCATTGAGATATAATTGATAAACAATATTGTACAAGGTGTACAACTTGATGCTTTGATACATTACGGCAAAATAATTATCACCACAGTAACCCTTCTACCCCGTCAAAAAGCTACTATTTCATTTTTTGTGGTAAGAAAAATATAATACAGTATTATTAGCTGTAATCATAGGTCCCCAGAACTTGCTGATCTTATAAATTTTTATTTTGTAGATCATTTCTTTTATTGGGCAGAGACTTTCCATTTGATATAGTCCTGCCTATCTATTTTTGCCTTTGGTATTTGCGCTTTCAGTGTCATGTCAGGAAATTGCTGCCAGGAATTTTCTCTATGTTTTCCTCTAGGAGTTCTGCAGTTTGAGGTCTTATGCTTAACTCTTTAATCCATTTTGAGTTAGTTTTTGTGAGTGGTTTAAAATAAGGGACAAACTTCATTCTTTTGCTTGCGGTTATACCACTGTCTAATTTCAGGACATTTTCTTCATCTCAAAAAGAAACCCCATATCCAGCAGCAATCATTTACCATTTGCCTCCTCTTCCCAACCCTGCATGTGTGTGTGTGTGTGTGTGTGTGTGTGTGTGTGTGTGTTCTCAGCTGTATCCAACTCTTTGCAATCTTATGGATTGTAGCCCACAAGGCTCCTCTGTCCAAGGGACTCGCCAGGCAAGAATATTGGAAGTAGGTTGCCATTTCTTATTCTAGGGAACCTTCCTGACCCAGGGATTGAACCCTTGTCTCCTGTGTCTCCTGCATTGCAGGTGGATTCTTTACTCTTGCACCACCTGGGAAGCAGCCCCAGACTACCACTAATCTACTTCCTGTTTCTACAGATTTGTCTGTTCTTGGTATTTCATATATATGGATTCATATATACAGAATGGTGCAATATGTGGTCCTTTGTAACTGACTTCTTTCATTTAGCATAATGTTTTCTAGGTTCATTCATGTTGTAGCATGAATCAGTACTTCATTATTTTTTATTGTCAAATAATATTTCATTGTATGGGCTTCCTAGGTGGTGCTGGTGGTAAAGAACCTTCCTGCCAGTGCAAGAGACAGGAGAAATGGGTTCGATCTCCGGGTTGGGAGGATCCCCTGGAAGAGGACATGGTATCCCACTCCAGGGTTCTTGCCTAGCACATACGCACATTGTATTAGTCTGTTCACTCATTCTTCGGTTGATGGGCATTTGAATTGTTTCCATTTTTGGTTCTTATAAAAAATGCCTCTCTCAACATTTGTGTACAGGTTTGTCTCTATTATTCAAAATTCTGTGTAAACATATTTTTGCATAACATCAGCAGGCAATATAAACTAGAGTTTACCTAACGGCTTTCACATTGCTGGACATTTTAGGTCATTTTCAGTGTTTTTTATCCTGCCATTCTAAATATTTAAAAGTCTGAAGTCTACTTTAATGGCTATGTCCTTATGGTTATGTTTGTATTTATGGTGCTCTCATGATTAATATAATTGTTTCCATTTCACTTGCTTTGTCCCTGAGGCTGATAAGCAAATAGCATTTCACTTTTCTTCCTTGCTATTATCTTGGTTCCTGGTGACCGGTCCTAGAGCTCCTTGTAAAAGTGATCTGCACGATATAAATGGACTTTTTTCTCTTGATCTAGCGCATCAATGACTATCCATGTCAGTTACAAGCAGAACCAATCATTGTATTCCATCCTCATGGTCAGAACAACCCTAACAGAATCAGTAGGAGTCCTTCTCTGGAGCTTTTTCAAACATGCTCTGGGGAAGCAGCCCTTCAACCTCTGGCTATGGAGCTGCTAGAATGTGAATGCACCACCTAGAATGCTGATCAGAAAACATGACGTCATCCCATGGGGGTGAGGGACAGAGAGACAGCACTGATGAGGTTTGCATCTGTGGCTGCAGTCTTACCTGTGGTCAGACTCATTCCTCTCCTTTCTGGGGTTTAGCCAGTAATTGCCGCCCCTAGATTTTTGGTTTAATCCACTTCAAATAGGATTTCTGAACAGAATCTTGATTTACAAATTAATATACAGATATAACCTCATTTCTCAGAAACATTCAGATCAAATGTCAAATGAACAGTCTACAATTAACAGCAAAATGTTATGGGTGAGTATGATTTCTCTAGATATTTTCCTATTATGCAATATGGTAGTGAGAGGACGAAATTGAACTTACACAGACCTATCCTTATACCTTGTCTCTACCTTATACCAGCTGTGTGACCTTAGGCAAGTTATTTAACCTGTAGAAGTCTCAGCCTCCTCTGTAAAACAGAGGCCCCTTCACAAGGAGGTGGTGGGGCTTAACTAAGATAATGTATATTGCAATCTATGTTAACACATATTACTAGAGATTAATTTTCCATCTTCAGCAATTCTTTTGCCTAAGATTTTATTAATAAGGCAATGGAGGAATACCAAATGCAATGGCAAAATTCACCCATAAGCTAATACATAAAGTTTTTTCAAATTTTGCATTTGAATGTTCAATGAAGACAGTTATCAGAAAATTGTGTCCTTGGTACACAATTTCTTTCCTCAGAACCCTATGTATTTCTTCGTGGGAGCACTCTACAATAGCATTCCAGTTGCTTACTCCTTTGCTCCATCGTTCAACGCACTGCTTATGAGGCAAGGGTCTGAAAGTGCTTCATTTATAGTTGTATGTCCAGGACCTAGAACAGGTCCTGATTCAGAGACAGCTCCCAATAAAGACATGTTGAATGAATGACTTGAGGGATGAGGTATAAATGAGTTAAAATAATTATGGAGAAGAGGTGGGAAACACTGTATTTGTCACCTTAACAGAATGTCCTCTATCCATGTCTTGAGCTGCAAGGATAACTGGAATCAACAAAACAGTAACAACAACAACAAAAAAAAAATGTCTTGAGCTGCAAGGATAACTGGAATCAACATAACAGTAACCAAAAAAAAAAAAAAAAAAAGAGGCCCAACAAATTCAATAAAGCATATTCACACTGTCAGCTTCCCAGGGGCCAAGGAAATTAGAAGTCATGTTTGAGTTGTATAGAGGATATGATGGCATTCTCTCGGGTTTTGTTATTAGTTTGGCTTTGGCTGAAAGTTGTCTTGATTTTAGAGAGAAGTAATGTAAGCAAACCATCAAACGTGTCAAGAGAGAACCAGCAATTTGCCAACAATGATTATAAGTGCTTTAGCTTGTTTCTAAGTTTGAGGATATTAAATACATTATTAGCAACACGAGCAAGAATTCCATATCAGTAAGAGTACAGGGCAAGTTGGGAACCTACTTAGTACCTAATCATTTACTCTTCCGAACATCAGTACTGTTAGAGAGCTTGGATCCCCTCTGCAATGCCAGTCCCAACACTCCCCACTATTGGTTCTAAACCAGTTGAGTCAAAAAGAAGGCAATGAAAATATCAGATCTGGACTGGAGAAAATAGACTCAATTAATTAGGTTGGCCAAAAAAGTTTGTTCAGATTTTTCTGTAACATGGTATGGAAAAAAACCCAAACAAAATTTTTGGCCAGCCAAATAGACTCCTCTTTACTTAGCAGCCAAATCACAGGTAAGATCAGCAAGGCAAGCAGCCCTCCCCAGCAAGGAACAGCCACTCACCTCACAGAGGAGAAGGAGGAGAAAGCTCACAGGTTACTATCAAAGGAAACAGGGCTGGCCATGTGTGAACAGCAAACTTGAATACCTTAACCTTGGCCAGTACAGGATTGTAGGCAGACGAATGGAGGTTAAACTATTGACAGACCACCAATCACTGACTGATAAGTTAGTAAGGCGTAGAAAGACCAGAAATTATACTCTAGCAGAATGTTCTGGCTATCTACGGCTGCTTGACACACCACCCTGAAATGTAGTGGCTAAAACAACAATACAGGATTTTCTCTTAGAAGTCTATCAGATGGATAGCCTTAGCTGAGTGGTTCTCACACAGTCTTTCACTTGGTTATCATTAGAGATGCCGGTTGGTGCTGGGGTCATCTGAAGACCTCTTCACTTCTTTACTTCACGTGGGCTGGGATGAGTGGTCCAGCAGAAGAATGATGGGGCACTTCATCCATTGCCTCCTCGGCTTTTCTGGCTTGGGCTTCTTCACAGCATGGAGGGCATATAGTCAGATACTGGCAGAGCAGATGGCTTTCCTGATAGCTCAGTTGATAAAGAATCTGCCTGCAATGCAGGAGATCCCGGTTCAATTCCTGGATTGGGGAGGTCCTCTGGAGAAGCAATAGGCTACCCACTCCAGTATTCTTGGGCTCCCCTTGTGGCTCAGCTGGTAAAGAATCTGCCTGTAATTCAGGAGACCTAGGTTGGGAAGATCCCCTGGACAAGGGAAAGTTTACCCACTCCATTATTCCGGCCTGGAGAATTCCATGGGGTTGCAAAGAGTCGGAGACGACTGAGTGACTTTCACTTTCACTTCACATAGCAGATGGCATTGAAAAATTTTTAAGAGGCCCAGGTGAAAACTGCAAGATTTCTTGCAACCTAGTTTTATAAGTCCTAGAACATGACTCTGCTACATTCCATAGTCAAGTAAGAGATGAGTCCAGCTCTGATTGAGGGGAGGCAAATTAAACTCCACCTCTCATTGAGAGGAATAGTACAAAATTTGTGGCAGTCTCTGAAGCTCCAATTCTTTGGCCACCTGATGCGAAGAGCCAACTGATTAGAAAAGACCCTGATGCTGAGAAAGACTGAAGGCAGCAGGAGAGGGGGACAATGGAGGACGAGATGGTTGGATGGCATCACTGACTCAATGGATGTGAGTTTGAGCAAGCTTTGGGAGATGGTGGACAGGGAAACGTGCATGCTGCAGTCCATGGGGTCACAAAGTGTTGAACATGACTGAGCGACTGAACTGAACTGAAATTAGTTTATTCACGGAAGTTTTTTCATGGAAAAATGGGGGAGATAGAAGCTAACAATTATTGAAATATTCTATGTCAGGAGCACTCTGCAAATACTACTGCTGATTCTCACAAATCCTACATAGTTAGGATTATAATCCCCATTTTACTAGTGAGGCAGCTGAGGTCCAGAGATTATTAGGTAACTTTCTGGTCACCAGGTGACAGAGTTAAAAATCAAACCCAGTTATGCCTGATTCCAAAGTTTTTGTTCTTTTTGCTACATTATGCTGTCACTGGAAAAGACCCTGATGCTGGGAAAGACTGAAGGCAAAAAGAGAAGGGGAAGGCAGAGGATGAGATGGTTAGATAGCATCAATGACTCAATGGACCTAAATTCGAGCAAACTCTGGGAAAGAGTGAAGGACAGAGGAGCCTGGTGTGCTGCAGTCCGTGCGGTCACAGAGAGTCAGACAAGACTTAGTGACTGAACAACAACAATGTTGTCATTCATCTTTCTTTATGAAGCACATCAAGAGCACCTTAAATGCCTGTGAACTGGCAGATTTCAAAAGAATCACTTTTATGGCAGTTATAGTGGCCCAATATTTGTTCTTGTCCAATATTAAATGAGTTGATATTAAGCAAAACTCATCCTCTATCTTGTGGAATGCACTATAAGGTGGGAAGGACTGCTGTCAATCAAGAGCTCATCAAGAAGGCTTTTCCAATGGCAGAACCAAGGAGGAGAGTCTACCATGAACCACACTGTTGAAGAATGGGATTTCACAGAAACCCCCCCTACTATGCTCCCAGGGTCCCCACTTAGAACCCCAACTCTCTCGAACCATCTTAGAATCAAATCCAAAATCCTTATGTTTACTAAGTTCTCTAATTAGTGTCCTTAAGTCTATGATACCCACTTTGAATAATAAATATTTAAAATATCTCTTTAAAAATCCTGAAATGGAAATCATACTACCCACCCATAAAGCTCAAAAAAAAAAACCACAAAGAAAAAATAAAAGGAAGATACTTATAATAAAACAATATGTATTTTTAAAAGGAGATGCTTAAATACATCTACATTTAACTATTAATAGTTTTCATTGTGATGAAGGACCAGTTTGTTTTTTAAACTTTTATCTACTATGAGCTGATACTTTCACTGAATATAATAAAACTATTGCTATAATGTACAATTGCTGTAGTGGGTCCCAAAAGATTAAGTTCATTTTTTGTATATACCTGACCAAGGGCTGGTAACAGTTGATAGATGAGCTCTGGTCCATGGATCCCATTTTGAGGAGAACTGTATTAGATCAATGAATGTTCTTAACAACTCTACCAGGTTTGTATTATTCTGAGTCTCTATATTACAGAGACGAAAACTGAGGCCCCGAGAAGTTAAGTAACTTGTCTAGAAATCAGATTCAGATTCAGGTTTATTGGCACATGGCCAATGCAAGACTCCCAGTCCTGAATCTAAGATTGGGGCCCCTGGAGTGTGCACAGTCTATTGGAAGAAACTGACAGGTAAGTACTAGGTTAATTATTTTTTTATCTTAAAGTTTTCATTATCAAGTAAAAAACTAGGAGTAAAACTCTCACCCCACTGAAATTGCCTTCAACTTCAAAGTCCTTCTCCAGTTTCTCAGGAATTCACCCGTTTTACCTCAAAATGAATAACATAAATCTTGGAACGATCCAAAGCTCTCATTCCTCATTCTGACTCTTTAAACAGGCCTCATTTTGTAAAGGACTGTGAGGTGGGGGAAATGACTGTTCTCATGTCCAAGTTAGACATCTTTTTGAGCAACATTTGTGCCCCTCCTGAAGGAGTGTGGAGGGGACACGACAAGAAATTAATTGGTGCATCTGTTCTCATGTCTGCTCATGAGCAGCCTGTGATCACAAACAACTCATTTGGGGGCATGTCAATCTCTCTCCCAGAGGTACCACCCCCACACCATTTGTGGACCGCACACTCTGGCGTGTGAATCACCTCCCAGGATGAGTGACTGTTGACTCACAGCTTCAGAGAGCTTCCTATTGAAACAGCAGTTGCCCTAAAGCCTTGGAAAGAGAGCCAAACAACTTTTGAAGGAAATGAACACCATCCCTTTGTCAACTGTGAGGCTGTTACAGCTGGAAATGGGCCCTGCTTCCTACCAGCAACAGCATCCAAGTGTCTGCAGGCTCCCAAGGTCCAGACCTACCACAGCTTGATGGGTGGTTTCTTGAGTCATTCCAGCAGTGCTACTCAAGGGGCTCTGAGACCTGTCTATTTAGGAGAGGCATTAACTGAGAACTTATTATGCGCTGGGCACTATGCAAAATAATCTACAAACACTAGTGCATTTATTCTCAAAAAAACACACTAATATAAATTAGATGCTATTGTGATTTCCATTTTACAATTGATTGGAACTGAGGCACAGAGTGGTTAAGAATGTATCCAAAGTTAGAGTGTTGGAAAGCAAAAGAGCCAAGGCAATTTGGCCCCAGGGTGCTCTCAAGTGCTGAACTTCAGTGAACATTTGGCCTCAGAGGAGGGATCTCATCATCCATGGGAGCATTCTTTGACACTTATGGACCATCTGCTTTGGCCTCAGTTAAGCTGTAGAATGATGTGAAGAACATGGCATCACACCTGGTGAGTTCCTCGGCTTTTCCATAGCATCTATACTCTCATCTTGTAATGGGAATTCAATTTCTCCTTACAGAGTCTGGGGATAGATCCAAGGAGATAATGTATCCAAAGCATATTATACGCGCCTGGCCTGTGGTAGGCACCCAACACATGGTATTCACCCATCCTTCCCAAAGACATACATGAAACAGTCAAAGACTCTAGTGGAAGCATGTTCAATTTTAGGATAATGCAAATTAGAATTGTGATGAGATGGTAAATCTTATGTGTCTTATCTACTTAAGCCCTAATAGTCCTATGACTTTGGTATTATTTTACCCAGTCAATAGGTGAGGAAATTTTGTATTCACGGTACTGAGAAAGGAAACATAGCCCATGAATGAAAGAGTTTTTGGAGACATAATTACAGACGCTGTTGACTAAACATCTCCTGTGTGCCAGGTTTGTTAATACACTGTACTGAAGTCTCACAATGGGAATTATTACTCACAATTTACAATAAGAAAACTGAAGCTAAGAGAGTTTAGGAAACTTGCCTAAGGGCAGAAATCTAGCAAGTCTCAAAACTTATTTTGTTGTGAAGGATGATATTGATGCTAGGTTTGCAATGTGAAAGTCAAGTTGTATATTAATGGGTTTGGTATCACTTTGAAGTTTATTTCAAGCTGCCCATGATTTCCTGCCTTCTAAATACATTTCATTTTGTTTAGGCCTCTGGATGTGTGATGACAGAAGTACAATTTAAGTACTTCAGGGTTTCTTATGGAAAACAAGCTTGAGAGTGAAGGTTGCAGCTAGGCATACCTGTGAGCCCCAAAACCCAGAGGTTGACAGTGGGTAAAACACACCATGAGCCCTGTTTGGTGGGTCATCCAGGTGGACTCAGGTGTGGATTTGGTGGAAGAAGAAAGAGTTCTACGTTTTCAATTGATTCCCTATGGTCTTGTCATGAATTCCACATGGATCTCTGAATAGCCACATATGAATAACGACAGTTTTCAAGTTTTCTGAGGAGCACTGACCAGCCTCGGTCAACCCCAAAGCATGCAATCCTCTGGGAGTATAGTGCACAAGCATCAGGAATGTTTTTGACCCAAGTCAAATTGAGGAAGGAGTTAAAGATCTGGTACTTTTAGTATATGGCTGAGATTTCGTGTCATCAGATATATTTGCTATCCAGCCTATGGCCATGTTTCCATGTGGGCAGAAGTTTGAGACATTCAGCAAATGTAGACATGAAGTTTGGTACTGTTACCAAGTTGGGCTGCCTGTAGAACTATGGTTCACAGCCATGGAAAATGATGGCTGGATCTGGCAAAATGATTTTTCTTTCTCATTTTACTTACATTTTAAGAAACCAAAAGCTTATGAGAAAAGATTATTGGGACACCTCTCACTATATACATCTTAAAGCCTGGATCTGAACCAAGGTCTGTGTGACTCTAAATGTGTGTGTTCAACTTATAAATCTATTCTCTTCTTTGACAATGTGATATTTAAGCTGAGTTGTGACAAGTGAGCAGACATTTTCCAGATGGATTAAGAGGCAAAAGACATTGTAAGCAGAGGAGACAGCACATATATGAACAAGGCCTTAAACTGTGGGCTGAAGTGCCAAGATAATGTAAGGTACACAGATGGCATAAGGGAAGACTTGTGATAAGATGCGTGTGAATGCATTGGAACTTGTCATTTATTCATTCACCTGGTAATTCAACAGGTATTTATTGAGCACCTCCTATGTGCCAAGTATGTATGGCATATTCTACACGTCAAATTAGAATTGGAAATTACTAGACACCTCTGTCAAAAGATCTTAGATCTTAGAACTTCCTCTTCCGCTTTAAAACAAACAAGTCTACAGATTTTCGTCTCATTAGCAAACTAGCAGCAAAAGTTCTCTTTAAGTGAGGCTGACCTTTGCAGGAAACAAACTATGCAAATTAACAATGGATTAAGAGGTGAGCACGAGGTAAAGAGAAGCAGAAAGAAATCCCAATACCTTTGGACTGGGAAGGACCTTGGCTGTCACAAGTTTTGACCTGCTTTTTTTTTTTTTCTTTCTGCTGAAGTCAGAGGTGACAGTGACCTGCACAAACTCTCTTAGGTACCTTGGCTCCAGAGCCTTGTTTTGGTGTTTTGACATTTTCACCTGGATCGTTACAACGACCTCTAACATATCTCCCTGCTCCTATGCTTGCCTCCTCCCACCCTCCACACAGCAGCACAGAGACCATTAAAAAGCAATTGCTTTATTTTACTTTGCTCCTTAGAACCACTCAGTGATTCCATATTGCCTTGGGCTGTGCTCTCAAGCTGTGGTTAGTGACCAGGTCTGGACAGTATTCAAAACCATAGGATAAATGTGGCATCACTCTAGAATGTTCATTTTATTTGATGGTTAATAATTAAAAATATTATTTTACATTAAGACAAATGAACATATGAAAAATTGGAGTGAGTTATAAAGATTTCAAAGAATTTTCTTACTTGTAGCAGTTGCTGTCAGAATCCATGGCGGCTTATGCTTTCTGCTATTAGGGATGTTTCAGTGAGAAAAATCTATAGTGTCCTAGACCATAGAATGAATTCCAAATATCCTACCTTCAATTTCTCCAGGATCTATTCATGTCTGACTTGCCACTGTCTTCTTTTTAATGGTTTCCTTGAAACTCTACTCACCAACCATCCCACCCCGTTTAAAATAATAGTTACTGTAGCCTTCAAGATTCAATCAATAAATCAAAGACCACTGTAGGTATCTCAAATAGAAATGAATTTGTACAGGAAATTAAATGCCTCCAGAGCTATTAGAAGAAACCACTGCCAGTGTTCAAGATAGCAGTGGTGCAGAAACTGTAGGAACCCATTGCTAATGATCTGGGCTCTCTGCAGCAGAAAATGGGTGATTTTCAAGAAGATTCTTGGAAGCTGCAGACAGTGGAGAAATCTTATGCCACCCAAAGACCAAGAAAATGTCTTTTGCTTCTCTTCTGTCTTCCAAATACTACCTATGTCTCTAACCCATATTCTGGGATAGGCTGAACTGTGAATCCCCTGCCTCCAATTCATATGTTGCAGTCCTAACCCTCAGTAGAATGTGAGTGATAGCAGATAAGGTCATTAAAGAGATATTTAAGGTATGGGTGGAACTTAAACAATGTGACTGATGTCTTTTTGCAGGAAAAAATTAAGACACACAGTGAAGAAAGATCATGTGAAGACACAGGGAGAAGGTGGCCAACCGCAAGCCAAGGAAAGAGGGTTATCCCTTTTCTTTATTGAAGTATAGTTGATTTACAATAGGCAAATATTGTGTTAGTTTCAGATGTATAGCAAAATGATTCAGTCATATGTGTGTGTATATATATATATATTCTCTTTCTCAATTCTTTTCCATTATAGGTTATTATAAGACATTGAATATAGTTCCCTGTGCTATACAGTAAATCCTCATTGTTTATCTGTTTTATATATGGTAATGTGTACTTGTTAATCCTGTACTCCTAATTTACCCCTCCCCGACCCCTTCCTCTTCAGTAGTGGTAAGTGTGGTTTCTATTTCTGTGAGCCTGTTTCTGTTTTGCAAATAAGTTCATTTGTACTATTTTTTAGATTCCACATATAAGTGATATCATATATTTGTTTTTCTCTGATTTACTTCACTTGGTAAAATCATCTCTAGGTCCACCCGTATTTCCACAAATGGCGTTATTTCATTCTTCTTATGGCTGAATAATATCCCATTGTGTGTGTGTATATATTTCTATGTCATATTTTCCTTATCCATTCATCTATTTATGAACACTTGTGTTGTTTCCATGTCTTGGCTATCATAAATAGTGTTGCAATGAATATTGGGGCACAAGTATCTTTTCAAATTAGAGTCTTTGTCTTTTCTGGATATATGTCCAAGAGTAGGATTCCTAGATCACATGACAATTCCACTTTAAGTTTTTAAAAAACCACCATACTGTTTTCCATAGTGACGGCACCAGTTTACATTCACACCAACAGTGTAGGAAGGGATCCCTTCTCTTCACACTCTGAGAGAGGCCTCTCTTCATGTCAGGCTTCCAGCCTCCAGGACTGTGAGAAGATACATTTCTGTTGTTAAGTCTGCGATTCTCTGTTATGGTAGCCCTGGCAAACTAACACACTTGGGGATCAGGTACTTTATAAAAGCATAGTTGCCAGGTTTCCAGCCCCCAAGGTATAAGGGAGAACTTACAAGGACTAGTGGCTCTGAGTCTCCAAGAGACTCTCTGGCACAACGGCCTCTGCTGGGCACATGCTGAGAATGAGGCGTGGCACTGAGCCCTTTGCACATCATCTCATTTTCTATAACCCTCGTATCTACCAGGTTATTGTGATTCTTACGGCCATCCTGTGGTCCTTTCCTGAGGTCCCTAGCTGGTCACTGGTGTGGGACTGATCTCCAAGGAGGATGTCTTATCATCGTATACCTGCCTGCACATTCCCTTCCCTCACCAGGAACACCTACACAGGGGAGCAGCTACAGATCTTTAAATCTATGTCACTTCCTCCATTTCTGTTTATCAGCTCTCTTACCCTCCACCCAGGGCCAACCTCCTCCTCCCCACTGATCACACTATTTCTTCCTTTATTCCCCCAAATCTGGGTCCTGTGTGAACTTCTACCATAGTACCAGAATAGGGTCAAAAATGGGAAGTGGCCAATGGTAAAAGAATGAATAAGTAAATGATGGCATATTTATTCTGTGTAACATTATATATTAATAAAAATAATAGAATAATAATTACACAGTTCAATATATGATTATAATGAAGAACTTATAAAAATGTTAAAGAAATAGTTCTTTTGAATGTTGGTAAGTGAAAAAGCAGGATTTGGTGTGATTTTATGTACTGAAAAAAAAATAGAATACTAAACAGAAGGAAAAAATAGAAGTCCTCTTAGTTGTGGTTATCTTTGGGTGATTTTCCCCCCTCACTCTTGTTGCTTATATTTTACATCATAATAAACAATGAAAATGAATTTGCCCCATTATGGGCTTTTGAGAAACATCTTTGTCCTGCACTAAGGATTTTTGTTGCCAATTCCCTTGTGTTTGGGCTTGCCCAGCGGCTCAGTGGTAAAAAGAAATCTGCCTGCAATACAGGAAACACAGGTTTGATCCATGGGTTGGGGAGATCCCCTGGAGGAGGGAATGGCAACTCCAGTGTTCTTGCCTGGAGAATCCCATGGACAGAGGAGCCTTGTAGACTGCAGTCCATGGGGTCAGCAAAGAATCAGACATGACTGAAGTGATTTAGCAAGCACACACCCCTTGTGCTCTGCTGAGGGACATACTTCAGAAGAATTCTTTATAACCAAGAAAGATCTGAAGCCTCAAGAAGATGGAGGTTCAGGAGAGAGAGCCAAAGTCCAAGGACTCAGGGCCTTGTTTTTCTCCTCCACTACGGAGGCAGCTCCTGGGAGCTTTTCCAGAACACACTGGTTAATGTTGACATCTCCATGGTGTCTAGCTAGGTTTGAGAGAAATCAAAGTGGCCAAACCCTGCTCCAACCCACTTCCATCTTGAATCTCCTCTAACACCTCCCAGGAGTTTTCTAGACTCCTCCTGGGAATGCTGAGCAATAAGGAGTTCACACATTTGAGCCAGTTGCCTCCCATCTGCCCCTCCAGTCAGTTAAAAGAGTTCTGCCCAAATCCTTGGCCCAAATCCATTCTTCACATGATGCCCTCCGTTACTCTTTGACCATAGGAATCCTCTCTAGATTCGGGTTCATTAGCCATTGCTCCTGGCTGTATCCTTGGGCTTCCCAGGTGGGCTGGTGGTGCCTGCCAATGCAGGAGATGCGAGTTCAATCCCTGGGTCAGGAAGATCCCCTGGAGGAGGGCATGGAAACCCACTCTAGTATTTGTGCCTGGAGAATCCCATGGACAGAGGAGCCTGGTAGGTTACAGTCCATAGGGTTGCAAAGAATCAGACAGGACTGAAGTGACTTTGCATGTATGCACCTATCCTTAGCACATGGCAAAACAAGCACCCAATAAATGTTGCAGAATAAGTAAACAAGTGAAGGGATGAGTGGAGAAATGTTTACTTTTTGATGAGGGTCCTGGACCCCTCACCCCTTTCTTTTGGGTATCATCCAACATGATAATGGGCTCACCCTCTGGCTCAGCTGGTAAAGAATCCGCCTGCAATGTGGGAGACTTGGGTTCGATCCCTGGGTTGGGAAGATCCCCTGGAGAAGGGAAAGGCTACCCACTCTGGCATTCTGACCTGGAGAATTCCATGGACAGACCGTGGAGTCACAAAGGGTCGGACACAACCGAGCGACGTCCACTTCACTTCAACATGGTAATGTGCTCAGTCACTTCAATCGTGTCTGAGTCTTTGCAACCCCATGGACTGTAGCCCACCAGGCTCCTCTGTCCATGGGATTTTCCAGACAAGAATACTGGAGTGGGTTGCCATGCCCTCCTCCAGGAGATCTTCCTGACCCAGGGATCAAGCTGGCATCTCTTATGTCTCCTGCATTGGCAGATTGGCTCTTAGTCACTAGCACCACCTAGGAAATCCAACATAATAATATTCCTATTCAAATGTAGAGCTCAGGAATCTACCAGACCAGTCGTTGGACATAGGAGAACAATTCACAGGAAACATAACACCCCTCACTTAGAATACTCTATGATGCGAATAAAGATCTTCATAGCTGTTGACAAAGCCATTTATGTTAAAAAAAAATCTGGGCTATGTTTTTAGGGTTTTGGGCCAGTGTTATAGATCTCAGCAGCACTGTGGTCACTATTTTGATCATACAGGACAGTGTGGAATGTAGTGGGAAAGTCACAGGACTAGCAGTTAAAAGATTTGGGCTTCTGGGTCTTCCCCCGTGATCTAGTGATTAAGAATCCACCTGCTACAAGTCCATTCTCTATGTCTGTGTAAAATAGATAGCTCATGGGAAACTGCTATATAACACAGGGAGCCAAGCCTGGCACTCTGTAATGACTGGGAAGGGTGGGGTGAGGGGGAGGGGAGAAAGTTTCAAGAGGGACGGGAGATAAATATACAATTATGACTGTTTTGCATTGTTGTACAGCAGAAACAACACAACATTATAAAGCAAATTTCCTCTGGTTAAAAAAAAAACTAAAAAAAAAAAAGCTGAAAAAAGACAACTTGAATTATCTTAGAAACAAAAAGAATCTGCCTGTCAATGTAGGGGACACAGGTTCGATCCCTGGTCTGGGAAGATCCCACACACCACAGAGCAACAAAGCGTGTGTGCCACATCTGCTGAGCCTAAGCTCTAGAGCCGGTGCTCCGCAACAGGAGAAGCCACTACAATGAGGAGTCTGGACACCACAACTAGAGAGGAGCCCCTGCTCGCTGAAGCTAGAGAAAGCCTGCAGGCAGCAATGAAGACCCAGCACAGCCAAAAAGAAATAAATAAATGATCTTGCCTCTGATCATTGCAGTGAGTTGCTAGCGCTGGGCACCAGGCTAAGTCTGGGGCAAGCACTGTGTTCAGTGCCTCACCGTGTTTTGCATTTAATCTTTGTTGCAAACATAGATGGTATTTTTATCCATGTTTCACAGATAGGACAATTGAGGCTTAGAGGGGCTACTCAACTAGCCTAAGCTTGTTTCTATCATTTAATTGATAAAAAGTTCCCAGCTGCTCCCTCAGACTCTCTGTGCTTCATTTTCCTTATCTGTCGAATGAGGACAATAATACCGGCCTTGGAGCGTTATTGGGAGAATTTATTAAACGGCTGCGGTGAGAAACCCATAAATTTGCAATGCATTATTGTAAAGGCTCTGATTTTCCAGAACATAGTCTGGAGACCTAGACTCCAATTTCCTCTCCTTGTCTGTGCATTCCAGATTGTTGTCAGTTGATGTAACAAATGTTTTCTTCCTTTCTCTAATCCTGGACTTCTTTTTAAAAAATAGATTAAGAGTAATTACTCCCAAATGGATACATGAAAGCTCAATTTCTGCCCAACATACATCAAACCATCCATAAATATGCATTTAGATTTTTATTTATTATTCTTCATTAAATCTATCTCAAGTGAAAACAAACAAATCTTTCAAGTATTAGATGACCTCAGAGCCAAAGGCGTCCTTCTGCTTTACTCTCCCAGCAGAGGGCACTGTTTCTCCATAAAGCAGGTGGTCCTTCTCTTTCAAACAGATTGTCAGATTTTGGAGGGAGAACAATTTCCCAAGGGTCACAGAAATAAATGCATGCCAAAGTATTAGGAATTAATAATAAGGAGAATGCCATTTAGGTTTGCTTCCTAAGGAGAACTTTCAACTAGTGCAGAAATGCCAATTTTTGTGTTCTGTAATATTGGGTCAGGTCCCCTTGTTTAGAAATCACAGAACTTGACAGTCTTTCAGACTATTTAACCCTCAGGTCACAAAGAAGCAGTCTGTGGGCTAGATTCAGTCTACATTCATGTTTTGTTTTCTATGCATTACTACTACTACTATTTTTAGACTAACATTAGATTAAGCAGGAGATTGCACATAAATAAAGATTTCTTAGCATTTCTTTAGTAACAAATCAGACCTCATGCCTACATGTAGGCACCTCTGAACCTACATGCCTATGTGGTGAGAGCTGGCTGGAGTTCAATAAATCCTGACCCCTTCAGACAAGGCATATGCATGCTGCTTCCCCAGGGTCCCCATCGAGCCTGCCCCATGGATGTACATCATCTACCTAAGACCCCAAAGTACTTTAGTTTTTGACCTGCAGATTCTGGTCCACCTTCTGCATGTTACAGCAGAGAAGAAAAGGCCCTAGATAGAAGAAGTGTTTACTCAAATTCACAGTAGAGTGAGGCTCTGAGACCAAGCTAGAATCCCAATTTACAGGCTTATAGGGTTTCTCAAAAATGGCAATTCATCCTGACTCCTGCCCACACTTCAGTCAGGAAGCTTCAGCCCTTTTATCCTCTCTCTTGGGAGGCTGATGTTCCCCAGCAGGTGGAGGGGCCACAGAAGGGCGGAAACAGTGAGGCAAGGCAATGCTTTGGAGGGAGGAAGGAGAGAGGAAAGGCCCCCGATTTGTCAGACTCCCGATTGTTTGGGCAGATAGACAGAACTTGAAAGTACAAAGCCAGAGAGATTTAGTTCCTGAAAATTTCTGGGCCTTTGTTTTCCCATCTGTCTAATGGAAGCACTATTACCTGGTGGAGGTTGTATGCAAGTTATTCATTCTCTGAGTAGAGCATCCCGTTCCATGGCGACTGCCTACTAGATGTCAGTGCTGAGGGCACAGTTATGCCTGGAACATGAAGCATCCTGCAAAGATGATGGCATTATTGAGGAAAAACAGACCTATAGGGTCTTTGCTACCTATGCTTGGAGTGGCCTCAATCCTTCCACATTCCAATAGCTCTTGTCCTAAATCAGTTGTTTTTACATTGGCTGCACATTAAAATATCCTGGAGTGCTTTTGTGAATCCCGATGCCCAGACTGCCTACTAGACTGAGTGAACAGAATTTCGAGGGGTGGGATCCAGTCATCAGTGCTGTTTCAAGTGACCTCTGTCAGTCCAACGTGCAGTGCAGGTGAAAAACCATGGTCTGGAATCTTCTCCTACCCTGCCACAGTCCTGAGCCTTTTCTTTCCTTGAGATCTACCCCACATTTTCATTTTCCTTCCTACCGCCCTACCCCTGTCCTCAAACTCTGGACAGATTAATTAAACCCCTCTGAGCCTTGGTTTTCTTATCGGGATAACAGATCCTCTAATAAATCCAGTATGATATGTGCTATTTCATGTCCCTCTGACAACCGTGGGTTGGCATTACAAAGTACTCAGCCTACGGAGTTAGACCTGTTGATTTTCATTTTAGCTCCAACATTTAAGGAAAGTCTTTACACACTCTAAACCTCAGTTTTCTCATCTGGGAAGTAAGAATAATGGAATCTACACTTCATGGGACTGTTGGAAGGATTAAAGAAAACAATGTATCTAAGTAATCTAGCACAACATTAGGATACTATGAAAACCAGGTGTTACCTATTTTTAAAATCAGCTCTGTAAAGGCAGGCTATTATTATTGTTGTATCATCATCCACTTTTTACATATGAATAAAATGAAAGTCACAAAGCCCAGTGATTTGCCCAAGATCCCACAATATTTAAATGGTAGAGCTGGAACTGAAATCTCAGAGTTACTTCTAATTTACCATTTGTGCTCTTCCTCTCCTCTCCTGCTTGCCATGCCCAGTTGAGAATCCCAACATTCCCCACAGTGAGTAGTGCGTGGGGAATTCTTCCACAAACACAGGTTTGCAAGCAAACTGACTGAAAAGGAGAAGCGAGGCCCACCTGAGGCATGGACATGACCGAATAGCTGTGAAAGGTGAGGAAGCCTTTCAGAAGGACTCACTAGGTTTGCAAATAATAAAGGAGCATTGAGTCTTACAGTTCAGACTCCTTTAGAAATCATATAACCCAACCCCAGCCTGGGCTGGACTTCCTGCTTGCCTATTTCTTGAGATAATGGACTTCCTACCTTCCAGAGAGGGGCAGTTCTGATTCCTAAAAGTTAAAACCGTTTGTTGAGATGACATCTGTCTCCCCTGAACTTCTTTCTAACCGTGGTCTCCAGGAAAAGAGAGAACAGCCCTCAATCTTTTGCTTCATGGCAGCCACCCCTTTGGCAGCATAGTGATGACAGCTCATTTCACCCCTGTGTCTTACTGTTGCCTCCAAACTCCCCTCTCCCCCAGCTTTCTCGACCGATCCTCAAACAAGACAGTTTTCAGTTTTACCACCATCCTGACTCCTCTCTGATATGGGAAAACAGCAGTGGAGTCAACACCTCAGAAGGATTTTCTAACGATCAGAGCTATTCAGCAATGGGGCAGTGTTCGATTTGAATGAACATTGTTTTTATGTAGATTATACCTTAAAAAACTGGGAGGGGGAGAGGGAGCTATTGCAAATGTGCCGGGCATCTGCTTTTGTTTCTCCAATACCCATGCCATTTCCTTTGGCTCTAGGATTATGATTCACTGGGGAGCATGATCAAAATTCTTTGAGTATAGGCGGGCTAGGACAGTTAGCAAAGGGCCCTCCTCTCCTTGAGCCACGGGCAGAAGCATGGCCTTTGCTGAGCTGCCCAGGTCTTCCCTTCCTAATTGGTCACATGAGTGACTTTGAGCTACTGGTTGTCACAGGAGCTCCTGCAAGAGCCATGTGTAGTTCCTGACAAACTCCCCGAACTACTTGCTTCCTCTTCCTCTCTTTCTAAGCCTGGTTCCTCTGTTTTCCTTTTGAAATGTTGCGTTTCCTCACATTCTTCCCTCCAGTGACTTTTGGTATGTATCCATCAAATGCAGTTTCTGTTGCATATGAGTAAAGACTCCTGGTTTATCTAAACAGTAAACAGAATAAAGGACCAGATCACACTGTGGAGTGTTAACTTTAAAAAGTCTCAAAGCATGTACAAAGAGAAAAGCAAATGTAGAATTTACTCTATATTACTTTACTTATTGCATACGAGATATGTATTCTATATGCTGCATATGTATGATGAATATTTTTATTTTAATGTTTTTTTTTAATTAAGCTTGTATTGTAAAATGACATATGCACATTGCAAAAAATTTGGAAAATACTAAAAATTATATATTACATATTACATATGTAAAATTATTTCTTGGCTGCTTAAAGTGTGAGTCTATGCCTCAGGGCAGAATTGATGCCATTCCACACTAGCCCAGCTTCTTGGTTACCTTTTGGTCTGTTTTTATTTCACTGGGAATGTGGGCCAGTGCTTATTTTCACAGCCAAATTAATTAATGAGAAAATCCTCAGACTTTCCATTTATCACTTCCAAACACCCACTTTTGATGAGTCAGTTGCCATTTGAACAATATAGGATAATTTTCAAATTAATTAAAACACAACAATACGCCCCATTTATTACTCAAGTATCTCTAAGGGATCCTGACTTCATTAATCTTCGGACCACCACTCTCCAACAGAGAAAGGACATTAATCATGTGTCCCCAGTGGGGGAGGGACAGGACCCTGAGAGCGAGTGGTTTATCAGTTATGGAGAAGTGCTGGGGTAATTGGGACTATATTCGGCTTGTGGTCTCTCTCATTTTTATTTTTTTCTGTTTGCTTTCCCTGCCAGACAATCAATCAGCCATATTTCTGCATTTAGTGGATACCTATGATGTGCTAGTTGTTTTACAAATACTTAGGTGAATGTGAGATACAAACAGCTCTGGGACCTCACTGCCCTTCCCTTACTGTCCAAGTGGCAAGGAGGGACAGATAATGTCAGGAAGTAAGAACAGAGATCATATTGTGATGTTCATTAAGCATAAGGAAGCTGTTGCTTTGTTCTCTGAACACAGTATAAAATCTAATTTCTCAGCATTGGTACCTTTTTTCTGCTTTTGCAAATATATTTAGTCTTTGCTCTGCCCAAGGCACGTATATATCTCCCCTCTCAATGTCACAACAACCCAGCAAAGCAGGCATGCTCATTTTCATCCTATAGATGAGAGTGGGAGCTCATCTAGCCTGTGAGCGCTCTCCTTTCTCTCTCCCCATGCTCTCAGGTTCTCCCTGTGTATGTCTGTGGCCTAATCAGCACAATGCTCATGTGGCTCTATCTCTCCTTGGGCCCCGCTCTCTCCCTCTCCTGAGCTTGAGTCACCTTGGGCTTCTCCACCTAGGTGTCCTGCAGGCTTGTGAAACAGTATGTCTTAGACCAAAGCCATCTTGTTGCCTCCCCCAAACCTGTTCTGCTTTTGTTTCTGCTCCAAGTAAACATGCCATCCATTGGCACTGAGAGTCAATCTTATGCCTCTCTGTGCTGCATAGACTTCTCCCATTCCACCAACCATCATTTCTACTTCTCGTCTGTTTCAAAACTATCCGCGTCTCTCTGTCCCCGTGAGTCTGGTGTTGGTCCAGGCTCTTACCCCTTTGTTGTTGTTGTTGTTCAGCTGCTCAGGTGTCTCTGGCTCTTTGCAACCCCATGGACTGCAGCATACCAGGCTTCCCTGTCTTTCACCATCTCCCGGAGCTTGCTCAAACTCATGTCCATCGAGCTGGTGATGCCATCCAACCATCTCATCCTCTGTTACCCCCTTCTCCTCCTGTCCTCAATGTTTCCCGGCATCAGGGTCTTTTCCAATGAGTCAGCTCTTTGCATCAGGAGTCCAGAGTATTGGAGCTTCAGCTTCAGCATTAGTCTTTCTGATGAATATTCAGGGTAGATTTCCTTTAGGATTGAGTGGTTTGATCTCCTTGCAGTCCAAGGGACTCTCAAGAGTCTTCTCCAACACCACAGTTCAAAAGGATCAATTCTTTGGCACTCAGCCTTCTTTATGATCCAACTCTCACATCCATATGTGACTACTGCCTTAGTTCCCCGACCAGGGATCGAACTCAATCCTCTGCATTGGATGTGCAGAGTCTTAACCACTGGACCACCAGGGAAGTCTCTCACCTCTTATCTGCTGTTTACTGTACCAGCCTGTCTCTTCTCCAATATTTACCCTTCTGCAATCCATCTTCCATGCTACAGCCAAGGGAATTTTTAGATAACTGCAGATATGATCATGGTTTGAAATTATTCAATTGCTCTCCAAGGCTCTGGGTACAAAAGTGAAACTTCTGCCCATAAAATAAAGGTCCCTCTCAGGATCTGGTTTCAGTCTACCTCCCAACTTCTTACTTTTACTCTGACTATATTTTCTGACTTGAGATTTTTTTTCACTCTTCTCATCACATACCGAATTCTCATTCATCTGTCAAAATCCAGCTCAAGTGCTGTCTCCACTACAGGAAGACTTCCCTGACCTATAAGACTGAAAAAAATCTTGGGATGGAGGAGAATGGGATTAGGTGTTTATTTCCCTGACACTTTTCCTGTTTGGTCACCTTAGTCTAGATTTGACTCTCAACTCTCAGTCACTGTTCCTCTCAAGGTCATCTTCTCTACACAACTCTTTCCCTTCCAGACCCCTGTAGTCAATTCCCTCCCTTATTCTTTTGGACCTGGGGTGGTACTAGGAGCTGGGGTGATACCAACTACTAGCCCTGGTAGTACCTGCACAGCCCCTATGGGTCTCCTACATCCCACTCACTCCTAACTTCCTCAAAGTATGCTGTTCTCATCCACCAGCATTTTACACACAGAATCACATTTCCTTCTGTTACCATTTCAAAGCTATATTATCTTCATTTCTGATTGATCTTTCACTGGCCTTGGTTTATAACTCTTTCACATGAAACTGGGGACAAAACAGCTTCTTTACCTTATTTGTCAAGAGAGAGAAAAAACTATGAAAATCCACTATTTTTATTTCCAGTATGTAGATCTTATCACTAAAATCCTAGCAATGCGCATCTCTCTTTTCATTAGACTGTGAACTCCTTGAGGGCAGGAACTGGATTTTCTTCACCTTTCTTCCCTGGAAGCACAGCACTGTGCCTGGGTATAGTAGGCACTCAGTAAATATTCAGTTATTGAATAAAATGCTAGGAAGCACTTCATAAATATTCAATAGAATAAATGAATGGGGAAAAGTTGGTTCCCCACATTTCAAAGCCTTAGAGACTGTAGTTGTTAACAACTGAGACCCCCCCTTTCCCCTTTGGTCCTCCTGCCATTATTTTGCCAGGCTTGGGAATTTCCTGAAAGAAGTTAAAATATCTTTCCTACTCAAAGCACCTTTGGAACATGTACTCAAAGAAAGCACACTAACCAAGCGTTCCCTCATCTTCTTCCTCCCCCCCTTATCACATCCCTTCAGGTTTGACAACTCTGTAGGAAACCAATTTGCTGTTAATCACAAGGGAGTTTTATTTACTCTGTCGAAAGAATTGAAAAGCAGTCATTTTTATTAGTGCCACAGCTGCTTCTTCCATCAGGGAAGAAATACAATTATGCGTCTTCCTTTGGCTGAATGCAGACAGCTACAACCTCATTATTCATTCTGGTAGGAAGCAGGCCTTTATAACGAGCAGGGGGAAAAAATACACTGACCCTTCATTTGTAAGCGAACAAATCTTAGTCTCTGGAATGATATGGCCACTGCCACTGTAGCAAAAAGGCTTTCATTTATTTATTTATTTTTGGTTACATAATAGGGTGCAATAGCTTTAGAAGCCTCATTCCTTACGATGTAGGGGAAAGAGTGTGGGCTTTGCTTCAGGCCGGCCTGATTCAAATCCTGGCCCTGGTTCTTATCAGTTGTGGACAGAAGACATTTTCTTATCTGAAGTTGGAAGTAGGAACAGACAAGCTTCCCAGGGTGGTAGTAAGAATTAGAGATTAAATTCCTATATGTGGTATACAGTACCCGTTGTGACATAGTCTAACTCCTGCCTGCCTCTCCAGCTACACCTCACACTCTCCCTTCCCCCAAAGCTGGTATCTCTGCTAAAGCCATACTTCACCCTTCCAAGCTTCTAGAATTTGCATCCTTCTCCCTGCTTCCGTGACTGTGCACATGTGTCCCCTCAGCCTGAGTCACAAGTCCTCATTTCCCTTGTTCCTCTGGCAAACTTTTTTTTCTTAATAGTGATGGCTTCTTTGTGAAGCCTGTCTCTTACTCCCTCCTCTGGACAGACAGAGTATCGCCCCTCTCCAGCACCCATTGCACGCAGCTCGCTCTAGGATGCTGCCACACAATGAGATGGACGAGTCTACTCATGTATCCACTCTAAGTAGCAGTATTAGAGTCTTTAAGATCCTTAAAAAGCGAGAACCAGGAGCTCCCCCTTCTGTATGCCCAGTGCTGCGCAGAATTGATGGTTAATCAATGATTTACTGAATGAATGAATGAAGCCTTAGGTAAAACACCTATCTCCCTGCATGGTTGTGGCAGGCACTGGCTTGGTTAAAGGTATGCCAGTTTCAACCTACCACTCATCTGCTGCCACCATAGAGACAGCCTCAGCTATTAGGGAATTTGGAAGATTCCTATCACCCAGTTTTGGCCAATGAGAAATTGGGGGAAGTCTGATGGAGGTACTTGTGTGTCTTTTAGTTGTCCTCAGGAGTCTTAATTTGCTCTTGATACAGAATACTCAATTCTAAAGGCTGATTTCTGGCAATCCAGTGGTTAGGCCTCTGTGCTTTCAATGCCAAGAGCATGGATTCAATCAATGCTTGGTCAGGAAACTAATTTATGGCCAAACCGAAAAAAAAAAAAAAAGAAGGCTGATTCCTCTTTACCTAGCCTCATGCATTGACATAATGAGAAAAGTATGGCCTTGGGAGTCAGACAAAAGAGGGTTTGAGTGTAATCCCCATTTCTGTGTGTCCTGTAATCAACATGGTCCACACTTCTGACCCGGAAGGCGGATGGACTGGGTTCAGTGCTTTTTAAAGTTGCTTGACTTTGGGCAAAAACTCCCCTCATCTTCCAGTGTCTTAATTTATTCATCTGTAAATCAGGATAGTAATAGTAACTACTTCATAGGATTAAATAGGTTAATGAATATAAAGGACTTGAAAGGGAATGTGACACATACCTAGGACTGTATTGGTGTCAGCAGTATTTTTAAAAAAATATTTGTTTACTTTGGCTCTGCGGGGTCTTCACTGCTGCAAGGGCTTTTTTGCTAGTTGGGGAGAGTGGGGGCCCTGCGCTAGCTGTGGTGCATGAGCTTCTCATCGTGGTGGCTGCTCTTGTGGCAGAGCATGGGCTCTAGGCATGCAGTCTTCAGTAGCTGCGTCTCCCGGGCTCTAGGACACAGGCTCGGTAGTTGTGGCACATGGACTCCGTTCCATGGCATGTGGGATCTTCCCAGATCAGGGATCGAAACCACGTCTCCTGCATGGGCAGGGAGATTCTCTACCATTGGGGCACCAGGGAAGCCCCTTAGCACTGCTTTCATTAAGAATACTAGTTGTCTAACTTTAGGCAATTTCATGTGCTCTCTGAGACGTGATGCGCACATTTATACAACGGGGGTTAGAAGTGCCTACTTTGCAGATTGTGCTGAGGGCAATTCAGGCCCTCAGAGCACCAGAGGTGGCACCCGGCGGGAGGCCACAGCTGTGCAAAGAGAGAAGGAAGACTGTGCTGAGCCCTGGACCGTGTGTGTCTGGATGTCTGGACTGAGGGTGCCTCACCGTCACTCCCTATTTCCCTCCTCCCTTCCTCTTGCCACGGAGGAGAGCTCTCTCTCCTTGGTGGCTGCCCCTAAGCTCTGAACCCCTTCCCTTCTTTTCAGGGACCTTGTGCTATTGATTTAGCCCTGTCCCTTCAGCCTTTTCCTCTGCACTGGTTCCTCTCCAAAAACATTTAAACGGGCTCCTGTCTCTTTCACCTCAGAAAAAACACCACTTCATTAAAAAGAAAACAGCTTTAATCCAACGCTCCCCAAGAGCCATTCATTTTCTTTCCATCTTTCCACCATCAAACTCCTTAGTGTATTTGTCTACACAACCTATCACTCCTTCCCCATCTCCCATTCACTCCTCCTGATGGTGTAGCCTTTAAAATTAGAGTGACTATTGGGAGCCTGGAAGAAGCCAGGTGAAAGACACAAGGGCAGGCGGGGGTGATCCTAAAAGAGTGCCGAGGCAGGTCTAGAAAGAGGAGGAGATGATAAAGACCATGGCCTGGTCCCTGCTGGCCCTCAGTTCAATCCAAGCTCATGTGTTGGGCAAAACCCATAGTTCTCTAGGCTCATGACCCATTTGCACATAGCTCCCTCTTGCATCATGAGCCTTTTATATGGCAGCACCTGACTTCTTCTATCAAGCCATCTGGTGCTTTTATCAAACTTTTATCAAGCTTTTATCAAGCTTTATCAAACTATCTGGTGCTAGTCCAGACAGCGCCAATCCCTCCATGCCTTTTCAGTTCAGTGCCTTCCTTACAACCCCTGGGGTTTTGCTGAAATCTAAGCAATGCTAAGTAGAGAAGAGTGAGAAGGTAAAATTTATATGGGGATACAAATTTTAAGATTTTTTCCTGTCTTTCCTTTCTCCAGTTTCATCATCATCCAGAATCATCAGAGGCTGGGGCAGATGCTGTCAACCAGACTTTGATGTTGTCCACCTGGGACATCATCTAGAAACATGTGACAACATTTACCCAACAGCGCCGGGAAGATTGAAGCTAGTCTTTGTGAAGCAAACACAGCAAAGTTCTGCCACATCCAGGAGCTCACTGGATTTCCTCCACTAATGTATGAGTTAGGGGCCCTTGCCAGCCCCACTTACAGACAAAGAATCCAAGGTTCAGAGAGGATCAGGGTCAGTGGCATCTACCATTTGCCAGACTTACCAAGGGCCAGGCCCCAACCTTGCTAAGCGCTTTGTTTTTAGTCACTAACCTGTGTCCGACTCTTTTGTGACTCCATGGACTGAAGCCCACCAGGTTCCACTGTCCATGGGATTTCCCGGGCAAGAATACTGGAGTTGCCAATACTCCTGGCAGAAATGGGTTGCCATTTCCTCTTCCAGGGGCTCTTCCTGAGCCAGGGGTCAAACCCGTGTCTCCTGGTTGGCAGGTGGATTCTTTCCTGCTGAGCCACCAGGCTGAGCACTTTGAAGACATTATCTCACTTGGTCTTCATAATCACAGCTTAATATACAGGTGTTATTGCCCCCTTCCAGATAAAAAGCTTAGGATTTGGTAGAAACAAGGCTGACTCTGCCTGATTAAATGGGTGAGCTTCTTAAGCTCTCTGGGCTACAGTTTAAAATATTGGGGCTAGACTGAATGGGCTAAAAGATTCATTCCAAGTTGAATTCTCTTGAGCCTAACTCCCAACTCTTAGTGTCAGCTCTGGATACTGGAGTGACAGAAAACAAGTTATTTCAGCTTTAGGAGTGGAACTAAAGTGGGTGGAGAAAGAACTGGATGGTCTGTAAATGCCATTCTGTTTCTTTTTCACTGGGTTGTTCTCATGGGCCTTTTAGAACACTTTCCAGATTCTTCTAAACCAGATTTTAAAACCTAGAAGGTTGGAATCAGACAGAAGACCAAGGTCCCATATTGGTCACAGCCTTTGCTCACTGTATGATCTTGAGAAGTTCATTGACATTTCTGAGCCTCCATTCTCTCATTTGTAAGAGGGGATGCTTCCAGGCTTATTGAGAAGATTAAGCAGGAAGGAGTGTGTGAATCTGCTTGACACATAGTAGGTGCTGGGTAAATGGTTGTGATGATTAGTTGCTTTAAAAAATGTTTAATCTGGTGTGCAATCAACTGACACATGGAAGATGCAAGGAAATGCTTACGCTTTCAAATTTGGGATTTGCACCCCGCGCTGAATGGGTGGTTTTGAGCAGGAGGCCTGGGGAGTGATGCCAATATGATAATATGAGTCCACAGAATAACTCCCAGCTGCCAGGTCACACAACTTGAGAACTGCTCCAGAACCGGCAACTCTTTCTCGTTGTTGCTAAGAGACTGGGTTGGGGTGGGGAAAAAACAAAAAGATGAACTTTAGATTTTGGAAGTGCTTTTATGGATTCCTATTTACCAAAAGTTAGAGACTTTGAAGATAGTTCACATGTTAAAGAAATATGTGTTAAGTCCCTACCATATGTCAGAGATGGCTCTGGGCCCTGGAGAGACAATAAAATGGACCAAGTCCCCAACCTCATGGAGCTTCCATTTGGTTTAGGTTGCTCCTAAACTGCTGGAGATTCCAGGAGCTGAGTAATGTGCCTACGGTCTTGGGCCACCTCCTGGCAGAGTTGACCTTAGAATCTGGGCTTCCCAAATCCTGGATCAGGACTTTTTCCATCTACTACATTTTACAAATAAGATTCATCTGAGGCAGATTTTAATGTTAACCGAGTCTTTGGCACTTCAGTTAGATAAATAAAGGTCCTTGCTGGAGAAATTTCTGGAAATGAGTCCAAAAAATAATGTTTATTTAATTTCAAATATCCCACTGAGAAATATCATATGTATTCAGTCCCTGTCCTTCATGATCACACCCAGTTGAATGAGGTTGGAGAGTATGAATGCAGGAGGAAGGATAAATGAGAGGAAGATTGGGGCATCTTATAACTGCTGAAACTTAGCAAGGCAGTCAAGTCGAGAGGTCTGGGTCGGAACCAGATCCTGTCCTTTCCTACTTATGACTTTCACCTCTCTCTCTGTTTTCTCACCTGTGGAATGAAAGATTGGATTAGAATGGTCTCAAAATTTTCTCACTCTAAATTCTATATAAATCACCCAACAATGTCGTGTAAGCCCAAAGGACCCAAGATGTAATTCCAGAAGGCCGCTGTGGTCCAAAGATGGAGCCTTGAGTGTTAATCAGCCCTTCCGCTGCACCCATGTCCTGCACAGTGGGCCCCACATGCCTGGTGAATGGCTGTTTCCGTGTTCACACCCGAGAGGCTTGTGCTCTTGGAGGGCAGGGACTCTGTCCCATTCACTTGCGCATCTCTCCCCAGGACCCAGGGCCATACTCAACATTGGTGGGCATATCATACGTGTTTGTAGACTTGCCTTTAGCTGAGAAGAGGCAGATTTGGAAAGGGACTTCAAACAAAAACTGTAGAAAAGGAGAAGTGCTTCCAAAGTTTGCTGCAACAGACACTTGTATTTCGGTCCTAGCTAGTAAGTAACAGGGCTGACGTTCAAACCCCAGGACTGCGTGCCTTCTAAGCCTGTGTCCTACCCTCCCCCCATCCTTGCCCACATTCACTTGTTTATTCAAACTGTAGCTCAGTGTCATTGGAGGCTAGGTGGACAAGCTTGGCAGTCAGGCTCTCTGGGTTTGAATCTCAACTCTGCCACTTGATGCTGTGTAATTCTGAGCAGGCATTTTCACCTTTTCATACCTCTATTCCTTCATCTGTAAAGCCAGGATGATAATGGTACCTCCCTCCAAGAGTTGTTGAAGGAAAACATGTGAGATGATGCATATAAAGGAAGTAGCATAAAGGCTGGCATTTAATATGTGCTTGCATGCTAGTGGGCATGCGTGCATGCTAAGTTGCTTTGGTCGTGTCTGACTCTTTGTGACCCTATGGACTGTAACCTTCCAGGCTTTTCTGTCCATGGAATTCTCCAGGCAAGAATACTGGAGTGGATTACCATGGCCTCCTCCAGGGTCTCTTCCCGACCCAGGGAGTGAACTTGTGTTTCTTTTGTCTCCTGCATTAGGAGGTGGGTTCTTTACCACGAGCACCACCCAGGAAGCCCTAATATGTGCTTATTGAACTCTAAATCTGTTGTTGCTGATGCTGTTGTTATTGTTATTATTATTACTAGTAGTAGTAGTAGTCTTTGCCATGCACTGGGTCAATAGTAGCAGTAGTAACAGCAGTCGAAGTTAATAGCAGTAGTCTTTGTCATGCACTGAACCAGTAGTGCTAGTAGCGGCAGCAGCAGCAGTGGTTACAGGAGTAGTAGCATTAGTAGCAGATTTGCCAAGCATTGGGCCAGTAATAGTACCATTACTATTACTAGTAGTAGTAGTAGCGGCAGCAGTAGTAGCATTTGCTACACACAGGCTAGGAGCTGGATAACAGACACAGAAGTGACTCCCATAGAATTCCCTGCGTATATTGCTGTAATTCCTTAAAGATCAGAGATGGGCCTTGATTCAAAAATTGCAGCAATCAGAGTGGCCTTGGTGAGAGTGGCTTTGTGTGTTAACCCAGTTGGAGGAAACACCACCCAGGACTTCAGGAAACGCCGGAGCAGCAAAGGAGGGAGAGGCGGCCGTCCTGCCCAGCTGTGAAGTGTTAGGTGCTAAGGGGGCAATCTCTTATATCATGGTAAGGTCTTTAGTCTATCATCACATCTGTGGAGAAAATCTGAGATGATGGGGACCTGACAACAAAAATTAGATATTTACAATAATCTAATTTCAACCTCTCGACTATAAAATAAAACCATGTCAGAGGTGGAAGAGTCCTTATGGATAAGTCCACTGTTTTACAAGTGAATAACTGGAGGCCAGAGGGGCCTGGTGACCCCCTGGATGTCCCTCCCCTTCTGGTTGCTCATGGAGTCAGGTCAAGATCTGGTTCCACCCTCCCCATGGTTCCCTGTGCATCACAGGATACCCAAGAGTGGTGGCAGGTTATTTGCAACTTGCTCAAGATCTTTCCTGATAGCTGAGTTGGTAAAGAATCCACCTGCAATGCAGGAGACCCCTGTTTGATTCCTGGGTCGAGAAGATCCCCTGGAGAAGGGATAGGCTACCTACTCCAGTATTCTTGGGCTTCTCTGGTGGCTCAGCTGGTAAAGAATCCACCTGCAATGCGGGAGACCTGGGTTTGATCCCTGGGTTGGGAAGATCTCCTGGAGAAGGGAAAGGCATGCAGTGGGTCCCTCCAATATTCTGGCCTGGAGAATTCCATGGACTGTATAGTCCATGGGGTTGCAAAGAGTCAGACATGACTGAGTGACTTTCACTTTCAAGGTCACACACTTGGGAAGCAAAAATGGTGGGACATCTTCTCTCCCTTTCCTTTTTCTTTCATTCAAAATCTCATGAGGATGTCTGCTCCAAGCTTGGGTACTGCATACAGGTGGTTTTTGATAAAAAAATCTATCAGAACAAAATGAGTTTTGAAGTATGGAGGGGACAAAACTGCCCTCCCAGGCTGTTTCTATAGGGTCATTTGAAGGTTTTATGGTTCACCTAAACTAGAGGCAGGATGGGAGTTTCTAACACATCAAGTCTCCCATTGTCCTGCTTCATCTACTGTTCCAAGCAATGGGTTCTTTTCCTTCCTTATCTCTTTGGAAATACCATGCTTGACCTAGATAACATACAGCCTTCTCTGTGTGTGGCATGTGTTTGCATTCTCTGTGGTACATGTTTTCCAGCTTACCGAATAGACTGACCCATTCATCACATGAATCAGCTGGTGTCGGCTTGTATTTTTGCCCTTAGGTGCTACTGCAGCCCAAGCTAAGGCTGGATCCCTGCAGCTCTCCTTTGCTCGTGATTGCTGCCTGCCAGCATCACAGGGCTTTCCTGGGGCTGGCATGAACTTCAGCCAGCACAGAGACACAGGGCAATGGCTTCCGGTAGGAACTTGCTTTCAGTCACAGACACCACGATGCACTGGATGGAGAGCTGGCAGATGCCACCTGCAGATGCCCCTCGGAAACTCTGGATGTCTTGAAGCCTGGAGAAAAGCCAGGAGCAATGGGGCCCTGGAGGCAGCACCTCTGCTTTCCGAAAAGGAAGCCGGAGTGCCGTGGGCTCCACCACGTGCACAGCGGCTGTGTCCAGACCTGAATGCCCCTCTCATGACTCAGCGGAAGTGAGTATGAACACCATGCAGGAAGATGACTCGCTTCTCTGACAAGATACAGAGAACTTTTCCAAGGAAATGATTCGCAGGGTTTAAATGTTCTGTTTCTTAGTCTGCTTTTCCTCTCTTGAATCTGTTGCAAATTGATCCGGTGGTAGCATCCTTTGAACACCTTGGATTTTTAATTAGTACTAACGTTGGTTGTAAAACTTCAAGTGTAACTCCTCCCTTGATGCTTCTGCAGCATTTGCTGTGGAGAGGAATGGTTTGTTATAACAGTGGGAAATGACACAATGAGCATGTTGCTTTTATAATTGGAGATGAGCAACATAATGAAAAACAACAGCTCATAGTTGTCACGGGTCAGGCTGGAGTACAAGGCACTATGGATACCTAGCATGACTGAGTGAACAGGAAGATGAAATAGGGAGAAGGCAAGATGGGGGGATTGACCTTGGCCCCACTCAAGCCAGCTTAGGAGCAAGGCACCCGAGGAGACCAAACAGAAAAGCCAAGGGAGTGGGTTAGTTTGCTTCTGATCCATTTACATTCATTCTCAAAGGTGGGTGTGTCTGGAGAGGGAACTCCAGTTGGCATTCTCTGGAACCAGATAGGAATTTGCCACCCTTGGGGAAGAGCTGCCCACATGCAGGAGGTGTCGACCAGCAAGGACAGACTCCAGAACCCAGTCCCCAGGGAAAGGAGCTGAGAAAAGTCAGGCATGGTTCCAGGCCACCAACCTATGGGCAGGGTCAGCAGTAGGCTCTGGGCTCAGAGAAGAGGCACTTAGATAGAAGCTAGTCTTTACAGGATTGGGGAAGGCAGCGCTGTGTCATGGGAGCACGTGACTTTGCACTTGGAAAACTGTCAATTCCAGTCTCAGTATTGGTATCTACTAGCTGTGTGATCTGGAGAAGGAAATGGCAACCCACTCCAGTATTCTTGCCTGGAGAATCCCAGGGACAGAGGAGCCTGGTGGGCTGCCGTCTTTGGGGTCGCACAGAGTCGGACACGACTGAAGCGACTTGGCAGCAGCAGCAGCAGCAGCTGTGTGATCCTGGGTGGGTCACTTCACTTCTTGGGCTGATGTTTAGTCACTAAGTCGTGTCCAACTCTTTGCGACCCCACAGCTATAGCCTGCCAGCCTCCTCTGTCCATGGGATTTCCCAGGCAAGAATACTGGAGTGGGTATTCTTACCAACTCCAAGGATCTTCCTGACGCCAGGATCAAACCCACTTCTGCACTGGCAGGCAGATTCTTTACCACTGAGTCACCTGGGAAGCCCTCACTTCTTGATACACATCTGCAAAATCATTCCAAGAGAGGCAAAATGGTAGCCAAGATCCTAGTTAGACACACTTGGGTTCCAGGCTCTACACCATCATTTATAAACCATAAATTCCTTAACTTCTGTAGTTATCTTTCATACTCTTCAATCTCCCCATCTGTAGAAAGGGGATGAGTATCTCCTCATCTCTCATAAATCTAGTGTGAAGATTTATTGAAACAATGAAGGTAAAATACTTAGTATCATTCTCAGAACACAGAAAGCACTCCACGAATCAGTTCAGTTGCTCAGTCATGTCCAACTCTTTATGACCCCATGGACTGCAGCATGCCAGGCTTCCCTGTCCGTCACCAACTTCCAGAGTTTGCTCAAACTCATGTCCATCGAGATGGTGATGCCATCCAACCATCTCACCCTCTGTCGTTTCCAAACCAGCCTCCAACTCAGCCATCACAGGGATTTGCTCTGTGCTCAGAACCATAGGGCCCTATTTCTGCCCTGCTGCTGTTTAATCACTAAGTCATGTCTGACTCTCTGCAACCCCATGGACTGTAGCCTACTAGCCTCCTCTGTCCATGGGATTCTCTGGGCAAGATACTGGGGTGGGTTGCCATTTCCTTTTCCAGGGGATCTTCCCACCCTAGGGATCAAACCCATGTCTCCTGTTTGGCAGGTGTCTCTTACTTGGCAGGTGAATTATTTACCACTGAGCCATCTGGGACATGGGTGCTACTAATAATCCTGGTGCTGTAACAACAGTTACTACTGTATTCAGTGCTCACTGAGGGTGCTAAGTGCTCTACATATGTGAAATAGGATTTATTGTATCCATCTTATAGAGATGATGAAAGGAAGGTTTAACGAGGTTGTTCCAGGATACTCACAGCTAGAAGAGCTGGGATTGTAGTCCCTCATCAGTCTCTTTTTCATTCCTTATGTGGTCTCACTTTCCTTACTGCTATGTTTTATTATGCAGTCAGTATAAGCCTAATTATATACAACAGACTATGAATCGTGCACAGTAGGAGCTGGGTATTCATTTCCTATCCCTCTGTCACTAAGCTACTGATGAAGCCCTTAGTGTTCAGATGGTTCTTGCTCTGATGGGGTTGTTCTTGTTCTGGTTTGATTTGAATTTCTGCTTTGATTATTACCTAAAAACTTTAATCAGCGGGGTGAACAATGGCATGAACTGTGTGCCCTTCTATAAATGCTCCTGTAACTGGCATTCATTCTCACACTCTTTTCTCTCTTTTTTAAATAGTTGTTCATGTTTTTTGCCAATGTTTCACTTCAGTTATAAGAACATTTTATCTATCAGTGCTCTAAAAGACAAATTATTAAATTTGTCTACAGAAAGTTATTTGAGGAAAATTAGTCTTATTTGCTTGTCATATGTGTTAAAAATATGTTTCTCTGTGTTAGAGGTATTTTTCCTGTCCTGTCAATTATCTATTGCCTGCATATATCATATTTGGGGGGGCATAACATAGTTCTGTATTAGTTTTAGGAAAGTGTTCTCACTACAAGAGAAAAAATAAATTATTATGTTTGCAAATCTTTTACTTTGTTTTCTATTGTCTTCCACTGATTTATTATTCTACTATTTCCCAATTCCAAATTGTTTTAATATTTATAACTTTATAATGTATTTTAATATATAAAATAAATGTTTTAATATACAAAAAAAATATATTTTAGTGTATAACTACTTTTCTTATCCTTTTTCAGCTTTTTCCTGTCTTGTATATTTACTTTTTCTTTAAAAAAATACATATGCTATACCATTTTATAGAAAACTGAAAAGTACAGATTAAGTATAAAAATAAAAATTTTTTTAAATGAATATTAACACTATTCAAAGGTTACTGATACTAGTTTCTTGGGATCTGTCATTTCAATCTTTTCCTATGTATAAACATACACACACATCTTTTTTCCAATAAAATTCAGGTCATGCTGTAGTAACAAATGTATTATTTGCAATCTGTATACCCATTGCCTGATAAGCAGGCTCATTGCCTAGTATACTGTTTTATTTAGCCATTCCTCTTTGCTGAGCATGCAAGTTATTTTTAGTTTTTCACTCAAGCTACTTATGCCTGTCTGTGAATGAATCCTTTGCACATTTCTCTAGCAAGTTGACCAATATCTGGTCTAAGAGACGCTTTGGCACCTTGGGGTTGGGTTTGTGATGTCCACATCAGCTCTTTAATATCTACTCAAAGACTCCTTCCTCCTTGAAAGAGCCATTCAGATTTGCTCCGGGTGTAAAAGGAACACTCACTGTGGAGGACGTTTGCACTGTGGTTAAGAGCATGAGCTGTTAAATCAGACAGAACCATGTGAATTTGGAGAAGTTGCTTAAACTCTGAGTCTGCTTCCTCTTCTGTAAAATACAGATGTCAATAGCTACTCAGAGGATGACAGTGGGGATTAAATGCGATTAGACTTGTGAAGTCCTTAGCATCATGCCCAGCATACAGTAAGATGTTCAACAAGTGACAAGTACGCAAACATTGTGCCCTTTTGACTACTTGACCACAACTGCCCTGCCTTGACCTTTTGAATTTTGCTGCTTGGCAGTCTGGAGATACAGCCTCTGAGGATGGAGTCATATCTTTAGGAGCCTTGTGACACAAGGTATGGGTCCAGAACAAGGGGCAGTTGCATCCCCCGAGCATCTCAGAATCAGCAGAAAGTCAGGGCCCACTCAAGACCTATTCAATTGTAGCCCGCATTTTTAAAAGATTCCTGGGTGATCTGCACACATAATAAAGATTACAAATATATTGGTCCAGGTATCCAGGGAGCTGGTGGTGCTGTGTAGTGAGGGTGGGGTTGGGGACACAGGAGCATATGGTGTCTCAGTCTTGAATTTTCTAGTCTGGAATTTGTATTCTTTTGGTCTCAGATCCATCATTCAGTAGCAAAGTGCTCTTCACAAAGCTCTGATGACCTATACCACTGTAATGTGGTGGAACACACTCCATCTTCAGATTTAAAGAGACCTGAGTTTCAATTCCAACTTCGTTATTTAGAAAACCTTGAGATAAGTCATTTCAGCTTTCTGAGTCTACTTTCCTCATCTGTAAAATGTGAGTGATACACCTTTCTTGGGATGTGGTTAGAGATAACTAGTGATAAAGTATTTAGAAAGTTTGGCACCTCATTGGGATATAAAACATATTTTGACTCCAAAAACCTGAGTTTGAATCTCAACTCCAGAAGCCACTCTGACCAGTTACTTCCTCTCCTTGGACTTAAGTTTCATCACCTGTAAAATAGATGTTTAGATTAAATAATCCCTTAGGTTTCTCTCTGCTTTGAAACTTGATAACTCTAAGGTATCAATATATTGCTGTACACATATTTGAATCCTAATGATAACTCATGGTTAGGAAAGAGACTCCCACCACCCCGACAAATCAGCTAAACTGCCTTTCAATTGGGAGATATGTAAAGAGGGTAAATTTTCTATGTATCAGTGCATGGTTCCAACTGGTACAAATAAGAGACTCAAGGGAAGCACTGACAGTTATTAAATGGAATTTCCATACCATAAGGACATTTACCTAGATGGATATATGGTGGGTAGTGAGCTCTCCCACACTGGATTTTGAACCTTAGGAGTGTTTGGACCACCTATCTGAAACTGAAAGTTCTCTGATTTAAATTAGAAAACTGTCAAGATCACCTTAATAGAAGATGCTTAATTGGGAGAAGGGAAATGAAAACCTGATTCTCAGAAGGGAGTCTTAATAAATGATAGACAATTAAAGTAATTGGAAATATTCTAAGCAATCCTTTCTCCCAGTTTTTTTTTTTTTTTAAGAGAATACAAGTTCAGGAAAGTCAGAACACACTCAAACTAGCAGTCTGTATCCCTGAAACAGAGCACTAATTCAAGCATTATTTATAATCCATTTGTGCATTCATTCATTCACTCACTAAACTTGATTTGAGCACTACTATATATAGACACTGTTTTTGGGGCTGGAGGGTCAGAGTAGAAATAAGTTAGACAGTCACAATGTGTTCTAAGAGATAAGACAGATACTCAGATAACTCTAATGCAAGATAAAAACTATCATCGGGGGGAATGATGAAATGCTCTGAACATATAGGGAACAAACAGATGACTTCTGGAGACTGGTACACATTAGACATGATTCCTTAGCAGATGTAGCATCTAGTCTGGGCCTTGAATGACTGGATTTTATCCATCAATTCAACAAATATTTGCTAGAAACCAGTTAACCACAATGCGTCACAGACGGTGGGTTCAGAGTTGCCTAGCTATGAGGGAGCTGTTTGTCAATTACTAATTTTCTGTGATTGGCTCTTCTTCCTCTTCCGTTTACACCATCAGTCTGGGGAAGTTAAAGTTGCAAATTTCTTGAGGGATTATCAAAACCAGCCATTGCTAAATATTGGTTTCTCCAATCCAGACAAACCTGCACTCATTCAACACATATTTATCAGCTATAAACTGTGTGCCAGACATGATGCTAAGGAGTCAGAAATACAATAATGAGCCCAGGCAGTGTGCTTGTTATGTAGCTTACAGCTGGCTGGAAAGACAAGAGATGGTGTCTGATGATCTCACAGATACACATGAAATTGTAATTGATGAGTGTAGAGAAGGGAAGAATGCCTTTGTGCCTAAGGAACTTATCATAAAGGGAGCTGATCAAGAGGGGGGCCAGGGAAGGTCTTGCTGACATTTAAACTTTGACATGCTTCAAGTGTGAACAGGAGTTCATAGGGATGAAGGGGAAGGACCAGTGCTCTAGGTAGCAGCAATAGCCTGCACCTGAGCTACTTTCCAGAGGCGCTGGAGAGAGATCTGAAAGGAAAGTGAGGCAAACTGAAGCTAGATCCATAGGGAGGGGACTGATCATGCTGGAGCCCTAGCCATAGAATTCTGTCTTTCTCCTAATCGGGTGGAGAGGGAGGTGGGAGGGGGGATTGGGATGGGGAATACATGTAAATCCATGGCTGATTCATGTCAATGTATGACAAAAACCACTACAATACTGTAAAGTAATTAGCCTCCAACTAATAAAAATAAATGAAAAAAAAAAAAAGAGTCGGGAGAAGCCACTAAAATTTCAAGCAGGAAAGGGAATGATCAAATTTATATTTTAAAAAGATCCTCCAGTTTTCAAGCCCTCAGTGTTAGACTAGTTGAGTTTATATACGTTCTGGCTGTGACAATGAGAATAAAGGCAGTAGTTTATAGATAAGGGGGAGGACTGTTAGAACTTAGTGTTGTAGTTCAGAAGAAAGGCTGTTTTGTTGACTAAGGTGGTGGTGATGATGGAGAGATTAGCTGGAGTTAAATCAAGAATATGGTGGATAGAACATGGGAAATGAATTTGAGCATCCAGGATATGTCTGAGGTTCCTCTCTGCCAAGCATAATTGGATGGATGGAATATCATTCACTGAAATGAATCAACAGTTGGCTTTGCCTCAGGGCTGCCACAGACAGCTGTGTGAGTTGTACACTGCACAAGGCCTCTGGCTGAGTGGGGAAGGCAGGCAATGGGAGTCAGTCTGTACTCTGAACATTAAGCTGCACATCCCAATTCAGGGCTATGTTGACCCAGTTTGGAGAAGGATTTTCTTAAAATTTGCAAAAAGAAGCCATTCATTTGGCAACACTAAAAAGAACTAGACCTTTTAACTCAGCATTGCAGGCATTCAGGCAAACCTGGCTGGGGTGCCATAAGTTGGGGGCGGGGGTGGCTAGTTAGAGGTGATAAAACCAGGAATAGAGTACCTGGTTGGTGGGGGAAGGGGCTGGGGAAGTTGATGAGAAAACGAGAGGCTGCAAGGAGCACCAGGCTCCGTTTGTTTATTCTGCAGTGGCTGTCTGGCCTTTCCTGGACTCTGGACCCACAGGGAGGGATCCTGCCTGTGGCTCACCCTTCCTGTTATTTTGATGCTTTTGTTGGATGCCTTTGATGAAAGTAGATATGAAAGCCCAGACTAGCAGAGAGCAGAAGCCGTTTAAGAACCACCTAGTTCTACTCTCCCTAGTCCAGAGCTGAGACTGCTAAAGCCCAGGAGGATGGCATGCTTTGTCCCATGGTGCCATGCTGGAGCTAGATCCTCACTCTCCTTACTCACCACGTCTTGCCGATCGTCCCTCTAACAAGAAAGAAACTGAGCTCTTGCACGCAGCAAGGCACACCTAGAGAGCATAGGTACTAGGCAGTGTCAACCTAGATTTGGGGCCCCACTTGCCATTTCTCTGCTGTGTGATCTTGGGCAAGCTACTTAATCTCTCTGAGCTTCACTTTCTCTACCCGTAAGATGGAGATAAAAACACTCACTTTGAAGAGGTTTGTGAGAATTAACATAAAGCCTCTGGGACAGTATCTATGCACAAGCCATGGTCCAGACACCATTCTCTGCTTCTGGTATCTTCTCTAGCCCTTGTCTCCTCAACTACCCCTTCTCTGTCCCTGAGAGCTTGACAGGGATTTGCAGAAAACGTATTTCTTTGTAAGGTCTTTGTACAGCACTACATAAATTCAGCATATCAGATATGCTGAAAAACACCGTGTTGAGAAATGACTCTACATTTCCACCTAACCTTGATTTGCAGATTCAGATCCCTAAGATGCAAAGGGCAATTAAACTCTTGCTCCTAAACCAGCCTTCTCCTTTCCCCTCCACCCCCATGATAAATCTGCATGGATTTCATAAAGTTTCATGTGAAAATAACACCTTGAAACCTGAAACAAAAGGAACTGGAAGACTTCTGCAGGAAGTATAATATAAAAGCTAACTTTGGAGAAGGTAGAGGGTGGGAGCTCAAAAAAAAATAAGCAATCACCAGGAGGGTTTCATTTTTTCTTTCAAAATGATTCTTGATGGCACATAGTACTTTCATTTGTTCCCTGACTTTGAGAGGCTGACAAATAGTCTTATTTTGAAAATCTATTGTTACTCTTCAGGTTTTGTGCAGAGTGGGAAGGATTGTTTTGAACAATTTCTCATGGACAAGTGGAAGCTGTACTCTTGCTACAAATGATTCATCTGGGAGAAATGATATATAAACAAGACTGCCTGCTTGGAAAGCAGACGGGAGGGCGCAGTATTTTAGAAGGGTTTTTCACTTTCATGCCAGCTAATGATCAAAGCTAGCTCTTAAACTAGCAGGGGTGCTGTGGAATGGAGACTTCAGAAAGTTTTTTTTTAATCTTACATCTCATAGTTAATATCAAAGAAAGTAGTTCTTAAATCTCTGACTAAGACCGTTTATTCTCACATGGTGATCATGTATTAATAGGTTGACTCAGTACTTTAAAAAAAAAAAAACCCTTTCTTTTGTATTAGAATATATAGCTGACTGGGGCTTCCTAGGTGGTATTAGTGCTAAAGAACACACCAGCCAATGCAGGAGACTGAAGAGATGCAGATTCAATCCCTGGGTCAGGAAGATCCCCTGGAGGAGGGCATGGCAACCCACTCCAATATTCTTGCCTGGAGAATCCCATGGACAGATAAGTCTTGGGGGTGGGGTACAGTCTATAGGGTCGAAAAGAGTCAGACAGGACGGAAGCGAATTAGCATATACGCATTGCAAATAGCTAACATTTACTGGACACATACATTTAACGGCCAGGTCACAGGCAAAGATCTTTTGCAAAGTGCTCACTATTATCCCCCACATGTTGAATATTATTATTTTGGCACAGACTGATAGATGCCTACCCAGCGCTCATTCACCCATTCACAAATGTTAAAGACTGTATTTCCCAGATTTCCTCGCAGTTAGAAGTGGACAATGAAATACACATGGAAATTGCTAGGTGAGCTTCTGAGAAAGCTCTTTAAAGCTAGTAGGGTGCTTTCCATTGCCCTGATAGTTTCCTCTGTCTTGGTGGGAATGGGGACTTGATATCTGGAGAGCACCTTGTCGCCAGGAAGTGACTTTAGGATGGAAGCCGTGTGCAAACAACAGGGGAGCACAGAGGAACCCATACTTCTGAAGACTGAGAGCGGCCACACCGTCTCTCTCCTCTTTTTGTGCAACAGAGGAAATAGATGTCTAGCAGTTTTAAAGTCTCTTGTTTATTTGACTGTTCTGTTTTACTCAGTAGGACTTAATCCTGATTGCTTTAATTCTGTTAATAATCATCTCATGAGGCAGACACAGACGGTGCTTTCCAATTTCCTCTATGCTCCTCTTCCTCTCCGTTTACCTTGCAGTTGGGTTGGATGTGTCTAATTTTGGCCAATGGGCTCTGAGCAGAAATGACATGTGTCACTTAAGAGCCAGTGTGCCCTCTCCAGCACTCTCTTCCCTATCACAGCATCATTGGAAGCCACACAATGAAATGGGGTGGTAGGGTCACAAGACAGAACAAAATGGGATCCCTGAGTCACCAGATGTAGACTAGCTTCCATTAACCTACCTTTTGTGAGACTTTGGGTGAATGAGAGATTTGTTTTGCGAAGTCAGTGAGATTTCAGAGTTTGTTATTATACTGTAGGCTAACCTATCCTGATTAAGGTACCCTATTTTATAAATGAAAAAACTGAATCTTTCAGAATTTAAGTAACTTGCCCTAATCAAAGGGGCTACTTAGTGACCAAGTCTATCTGACTCACAAAAGCCAAATTCTGTGGTCTCCAGATGTGCTTTGGTACTGGCCACCATGGTATTTCTCATCCTGCTAGCTTCCTGTCATTTGGTTCCATCCAGGTTGTTCCTCCCATTCCTCTGCATTTCTCTTTGGCCTAGACAAACTACAATCTGCGTGTCCAAGTCTTAAGCTATGACATTAAATCATAGAATTACACCTCATATTGTAATTCTGTCTTGGAATTTGAGTCTTGGCTGGTTGAGTTGGCCAGTACTGAAAATGGCCGCTTAGCATCTGGCTTCTATTTGGTCTTTGGCTAAAACAAAACAAAAAAACCCTCAAAATTTATTTTCATCACTGAGTTTGTAGTATTTTCTGTTTTCATCCCCGAGCACAATAAAGAAAAAAAGTGAGATGTGGCTATATCACTGTAACTGAATCACTCAACTTGGTGGGTTGGAAGAACTTGCTCATAAGAAAAACTCATGTATTCAACAGATGTTATGTTGCAGAGGCCCTGATAGGTTCTGGGAATTCAAGGTGCATTTTTTACAACAGCCCTTGTTTTAAAGCAGTACACAATCTAATGATCTGTATAAATAAATAAGAGGCAAAAATAGTGTGATAAGCCCACGGGGAATCGACACCGTGATAACACAAATGGGAAAGTTGTCTTGTCTACCTGGAATGGTCTGGGTTCCCATGTGAACGGGTTAGTGCCACGGCTGGAAGAATTTTTCAGAGATTGCTGAATAGTGAATGTTGTGTTAAGTGGTTTCCATAAATCCACTCTCCACACCCCCTTCCCCAACCATGCTTTACAACTATGACATCTATTCCAAGGATGAGTAAACTGTTGTTCAGTAAAGGACAGAGCCTTGCCTAAGGTCACACAAGTAGGATTTTTAACTCATTTTTGTCCAAGTCCAGAACTTTTCCCCCCAGTATACCAATCTGGTCTCTCTAATAAGACAGATGGGTTTATTTCTACAACCTCTGCTGTCTAATCCAAATGAATTCCCTGAGCCAAGCCCTCCGCAGCTCCGTGGCTGCTTGGGCTTCTTAGAAATTCCGCGCTCATCCTCAAGAGCTCACTACCTGCTGAGCCTTCTTATTGATTTTGAAATAAGAGCTGCCCTGTAAACAGTATCTGCTGCTTACTTCCTGGACTCCGGCTGGTGGGGTAAGAACATTTTCAGTGCACATGCTTTCCTGTTCTGTAAAACTGTGTTTATGCTTGGTCCCCCCGAAGGAAAACGATGCCCTTACTTTTGTCTCAGCCAAATTTGCTGCCTGGGCTTTTTCTAAACATCCTGAGAAGCGGAGCACTGCGCGTGCCCTTTGGCGCCATCTACTGGCACTGTTGGGAGTCTGACGGCGTCTCCCAGAGAGGAGTCGTGATATATTTAGTAACTAATTTAATGAATCTTGCTACTGCATTAGCAGATTCTTTTTTCTTACACGGACTAGACGGTGACCAATTAGTAAAGAGAGCAGATATAAAATACATTGTTGTTACTCAGTTGCTTAGTTCAGTTCAGTTCAGTTCAGTTCAGTCGCTCAGTCGTGTCTGACTCTTTGCAACCCCGTGAATCGCAGGATGCCAGGCCTCCATCACCAACTCCCGGAGTCTACCCAAACTCATGTCCATTGAGTCGGTGATGCCATCAAGCCATCTCATCCTCTGTCTTCCCCTTCTCCTCCTGTCCCCAATCCTTCCCAGCATCAGGGTCTTTTCCAATGAGTCAACTCTTCGCATCAGGTGGCCAAAGTATTGGAGTTTCAGCTTCAACATTAGTCCTTTCAATGAACACCCAGGACTGATCTCCTTTAGGATGGACTGGTTGGATCTCCTTGCAGTTCAAGGGACTCTCAAGAGTCTTCTCCAACACCACAGTTCAAAAGCATCAATTCTTCGGCGCTCAGCTTGCTTCACTGTCCAACTCTCACATCCATACATGACCAGTGGAAAAACCATAGCCTTGACTAGATGGACCTTTGTTGGCAAAGTAATGTCTCTGCTTTTAAATATGCTGTCCAGGTTGATCATAACTTTCCTTCCAAGGAGTAAGGGTCTTAATTTCATGGCTGCAATCACCGTCTGCAGTGATTTTGGAGCCCCCCAAAATAAAGTCTGACACCATTTCCACTGTTTCCCCATCTATTTCCCATGAAGTGATGGGACTGGATGCCATGATCTTAGTTTTCTGAATGTTGAGCTTTAAGCCAACTTTTTCACTCTCCTCTTTCACTTTCATCAAGAGGCTTTTTAGTTCCTCTTTACTTTCTGCCATAGGGGTGGTGTCATCTGCATATCTGAGGTTATTGATACTTCTCCCAGCAATCTTGATTCCAGCTTGTGCTTCTTCCAGCCCAGCATTTTTCATGATGTACTCTGCATTTAAGTTAAATAAGCAGGGTGACAATATACAGCCTTGACATACTCCTTTTCCTATTTGGAATCAGTCTTGTTGTTCCATGTCCAGTTCTAACTGTTGCTTCCTGACCTGCATACAGATTTCTCAAGAGGCAGGTCAGGTGGTCTGGTATTCCCATCTCTTTCAGAGTTTTCCACAGTTTATTGTGATCCACACAGTCAAAGGCTTTGGCATAGTCAATAAAGCAGAAATAGATGTTTTTATGGAACTCTCTTGCTTTTTCCAAGATCCAGCAGATGTTGACAATTTGATCTCTGGTTCCTCTGCCTTTTCTAAAACCAGCTTGAACATCTGGAAGTTCATGGTTCATGTATTGCTGAAGCCTGGCTTGGAGAATTTTGAGCATTACTTTACTAGTGCGTGAGATGAGTGCAATTGTGCGGTAGTTTGAGCATTCTTTGGCATTGCCTTTCTTTGGAATTGGAATGAAAACTGACCTTTTCCAGTCCTGTGGCCACTGCTGAGTTTTCCAAATTTGCTGGTGTATTGAGTGCAACACTTTCACAGCATCATTTTTCAGGATTTGAAATAGCACAACTGGAATTCCATCACCTCCTCTAGCTTTGTTCGTAGTGATGCTTTCTAAGGCCCACTTGACTTCACATTCCAGGATGTCTGGCTCTAGGTGAGTGATCACACCATCGTGATTTTCTGGGTCGTGAAGATCTTTTTTTTGTATAGTTCTTCTGTGTATTGTTGCCACCTCTCTTAATATCTTCTGCTTCTGTTAGGTCCATACCATTTCTGTCCTTTATTGAGCCCATTTTTGCATGAAATGTCCCCTTGGTATCTCTAATTTTCTTGAGGAGATTTCTAGTCTTTCCCATTCTGTTGTTTTCCTCTATTTCTTTGCATTGATCACAGAGGAAGGCTTTTTTATCTCTCCTTGCTATTCTTTGGAACTCTGCATTCAAATGGGAATATCTTTCCTTTTCTCCTTTGCTTTTCACTTCTCTTTTTTCACAGCTATTTGTAAGGCCTCCTCAGACAGCCATTTTGCTTTTTTTGCATTTCTTTTCCATGGCGATGATCTTAATCCCTGTCTCCTGTACAATGTCATGAACCTCCATCCATAGTTCATTAGGCACTCTGTCTATCAGATCTAGTCCCTTAAATCTATCTCTCACTTCCACTGTATAATCATAGGGGATTTGATTTAGGTCATACCTGAATGGTCTAGTGGTTTACCCTACTTTCTTCAATTTAAGTCTGAATTTGCTCAGTCGTGTCCAACTCTTTGCGACTCCATGGAGGCAGCAAGCCAGACTTCCCTGTCCTTCACTGTCTCCCGGAGTTTGCTCAAACTCAGTCCCTTGAGTCGGTGATGCCATCCAACCTTCTCATCCTCTGTCACCCCCTTCTCCTCCTGCCCTCAATCTTTTCCAACATCATGGTCTTTTCTAATAAGCTGGTTGTTCACATTAGGTGACCAAACTATTGGAGTTTCAGCTTCAGTATCAGTCTTGCCAATGAATATTCAGGGTTGATTTCCTTTAGAATTGACTGGTTTGATCTCCTTGCAGTCCAAGGAACTCTAGAGAGTCTTCTGCAGCACCACGGTTTGACAGTATCAATTCTTCAGCACTCAGCCTTCTTTAGGGTCCAACTGTCACATCCATGACCTAGTACTGGACCTAGTAGTCTAGTCAAACCATAGCTTTGACTAGATGAACCTTTGTTGCAAAGTGATATCTCTGCTTTTTAATATGCTGTCTAGCTTCGTCATACCTTTTCTTCCAAGGAGCGAGCATCTTTTAATTTCATGGCTGTAGTGATGTCAAATACATTACCTTACTTTAAAGAGACTAGAGTCTCCTCTCTCTCTCACTTTTCCCACCCCACCAGTTGTGACATTCTTTCATCTTCAATCGTTTCTCCCTTTTAAAATATTTATTTTCTTACTATATAGAGATCAGGGCATGGGGCACACAGCCATACACCTGAGCAAACAGAGGAGCTAACTGATTTGCCAGCGTAATGAAAAACACTGTTTTTCAGCTCATTACTGTGATTCCACAATGGGCACCAAATCCCATTTAAGATCCACCCGGGAAGTCTTCAAAGGGACACTGTTCCAGGTCTGTACCTGGCAAACGTGCCGACTCTCAGAGTCTTTGCAAAGGAATAACCCTTGTTTGGAGACCCAGGCCTGTCAGATCAAAACCAGACCTGGCCTCCAGGCCTTCAGACAAGTCACAACAGTGAACTCAACTCATCCATTTTCAAAATGCGGCCTGTTCTCTTTACAGAATGGAGCAGAGCCTCTCAGATTGGCGCTGGCTGCTACATTTGATATATTAGGGAGAATCCTGACTCCTTCCAGGTTTCTGCTGGTCTGTTTTAAATCCAAATAGCTTGGCTGAGTGTGGTTTTTAGTTATTTTTTCATTTGAAATGGAATTCAAAACAGCAGGGGCATAAAGCCCAGCTACGAATGGGAAAGAAAATAAAAGGGTCCCTGGAGTTTCCCCTTCACCTTCCACATTAAGGAAAAGGAATATCATTGTAAACTGACTTTCTGTCAAAGTACCATGCAGGGAGGGGAGGGTGATATTGCTGAGCTGTTGGAATTTTACAATATTTCTAATGCTTTTGGTTTTCTTTAGAGGCGGTTTGATGGAGGGATCAGGGGCTCAAGTTTAGAGCCAAATCCTGCTCCTGCCTCTTATAGTCCCGGGGCCTTGGCCATTTTCTGCAGCCACTCAGTTTCCTCACCTGGGAACAAGCTTGCTATAGTTACCTGATAGGGCTATTGTGAGGTTGAAACAAGGTAATACAGAAGGCATTTACCATGGGCCTCAGCACCTCACAAGAGCTTCATAAACATCTAATGTTATGATCAGTCTCTCATAGCCAGAAATTGGAGTTTCTTCCCTGAGAATGAAGAGTGTGACTTTCAGACAAAGACTGGGCAAAGGTTTGTTCTAAATTCTAAATAGTTACATCACTTGCTTTCTAAGGATAAAACAATGACAGTTCACTAAACTCCTGACGTATCTTTATAATATCAACAGAGAGAAGTCATGAATATTAGTTGACTTGATTGAAATAAAGACATATTCACCAACACCCTAGAAAAGTATAAAAAACCCTTCCTGGGAAAATCATATAATTAATGTTCATGTTTACTAGATGATTAACCTCTGTTTTGTAAACCACAGAAATCACAATTCTCAGATCATTACTTCAGAGGAATGACAATCTGTATGCTTGTAATCTGTATTTTGATCAAGGATCACAGAATGGATTGTAAAAGGCTTTATTTAGACTATGTGAAGTTAGTATATGTTAATTAATAACACTGAATGGTATAAAAAAAAAAGAAAGAACCTGGGTCCTCTTTTCTCAGTGTCATCTAGCCTTTCAGATTAAGACTTGGAGTTTGGGTGACATATTTGGACATGCCATGTTCACTGCACCCCTTCTGGATTAACCTGCCCCATGATCACCTCATCCACTCATCACCTCCCCCGAGCAAACGGTATATTTTAAACAAATTGTTCTTCTTGTTACTTCTTTTTTAAAATAAAAAAAATAAAGTTATTTATTTTTGGCTGTGAGAGTCTCCGTTGCTGCCCGGGTTTTGCTCTTGTTGCAGGGCACAGGCTCTAGGGCACGTGGCCCTCAGTAGTTGCGGTTCCCAGGCTCCAGAGCACAGGCTCAGTAGTTGTGGCTCACAGGCCTAGTTGCTCCAAGGCACGTGGGATCTTCCCAGATCAGGGATCAAACCTGTGTCTCCTGCATTGGCAGGTGGATTCTTTACCACTGAGCCTCCAGGGGAGCTCCTTCTTGTTACTTCTGACATATGCTCTAGCCTAAGACAGCAGTGCTCTCCCCACTCACCCCTTGTGCCTGACTAATTCCTTCAGGTCTCAGTTTAAATAAAAGTCACTTCCTCCAGGAGGCCTCCCTGATTTCCTGGACTGAGGCCAGCCCCTCCTCATCCCTCAGTGAAAGCTTGGGTTGTGGCTTCCCAGTCTCTGCAGACACTGCTGTACACATTTTCTGCAGCACTCTGTAAAGGTCTGGGCTGGATAAAGTAATTGTGAAAATATCTTTACTAATTTGTTTGGTGTCTCTCTCTTTTTTTTACCTGACAATACATGGGCAGGAACTCCCTCCATTTTGTCTGTGAATAGTTGATACTTACCTTCGTCCCCAATGTCCCATCTCCCTGGAGCACTATCTCCCCATTTTCCTGTCAAATGCCTACTCATCTCTTTTAAGATACAATTCTAAATCAGCTCCTCAGTGAAGCCATTGCTGAATTCCCTTCTGTTGGGTTCTTATTCCTGAAGTACCCTATATTTACCTCTGTCATGACAATTATGTATTGCAGCCACCTGACTTTGATATCAGGTTCCAGGTTTTACATAACTTCTCACCTGCAGTGCTTAGCAGGTGCCTGGACAGAGGAAATGAATGAATTCAATAAACACGGGGTGAATAAATAGAGCCATGTGACCTTCTCAGAGAGTGACAATCATTAAGTCTCATGATGCTATCCTCAGGTGGAAAGATTTTAAGACTATTTATGTCAAGAACTGGTTACTATATTACCTCCCAGCAAGGTCTTAAGCCACACAGTCGATTCTCATCAACTTCTCGGCATTTCCTACTTGCAACACTGGATTTATCATTCACTTATGTTTATAGTCAGTTCTAAGGATTTTCAAAGACCCTTCTCACATTCTGGTTCTTAGGAGTAAAGATCTTTGATTTGTTGTAGGGAGGAAGAAGTACATTTCATTTTATATTGGATTCTCCTTTTTTCAGGGTTTGGTCATGATGATAATTGATCTCAGATTTTTTTCTACTTCTACTACCTTAACAATTGAATTGTGCAAATCCTGGTGTAGAAACTGATACTGATACAGTTCAATGGGCAGGGTAAGTAGAGAAAAACACAGACCAGAAGTAGACATACTTGGAGGGCTTCTTGATGTTTCAAAATCTTGCTTGGAGAATATTCAATTCTCTCCTTTAATTGGCCGATGTCAAGCTTTTACAGTGAATATCATAACTGCAACTAAGATTAATAATTTTTTTACAGAATATTTTTATGTGTTTATATCATTGAATACATCCCTCCTGAGCATTTTCCATCCAAGGAAGCATGTTCTTGATTTATATCTTGGCTCACCAATTCATTAAAAGAGGTAAAACTGTGGATTGTGAGTGCCAACCTGATTTTGGAAGTGAAGTAGATGCCCCTTCATCCTGGTATGGGTTTGATAATAGTAATAACAGATAATAATAATCTGTTTGACCTCCAGCACCTACTCCTTTGTAGGTTCTGATTGTCCTTTGACAATCTTCTCCCTTATTCTCTTGTCTGGCCATGTGGTTTGATGGAACTCCCATCAATACTTTGGTTTTAGAGGTGGGCAATTGACCTACATCTCAGGCAACCCAGTATTATTAACAGTATGTCCTGTGTCTGATTGGTTCAGGGATGGATATGAGGCCCAGTCAGATCAATGAAACACCATCCTGGGAGAACATGAGGAACTGCTACCTCCATCTCACTTATTCCTATGGGCAGAGAGTGGGAGCGGCTGGACACTATCACGTGGAGACTGAGGATGAAGCTAACTCTTCTCCCAGCAAGCTGAGAGAGAAGAGCTGGCTGAGATGACCCCACACAGCCCTTCTGGCTGCTTTGCCCTGTGTGCCACCAGTCGCTTCTTCCTTTCCTGGTCCAGAGCCATCCTCAGAGGCTTTTCTGACAGCTCTCAGGGCAACCCAGGCTGAGAGGCACCCTGCTTGGATACGGTATTTCACCGCTCGGGCATTCATGTGCAGCTGGCTGTTTGAAATCCTGCCTCTTCTGACTTCACTTCCTGAATGTGCTGACAGGCCTCTGAGCCAAGCCAAACAGGTTCCCAACGCCGTGCCTGCAGAGAATTCCCCTGTGAGTGCAGCTGGGGAAACAACTTTTCTCCAGCCCACAGAGAGGACCTGCCAGCCCTTATATGACCAAGAAGCAGGTCCTGGGAGACCTTGTTGAATCTTAATGGAAAATGTTTTCGCTTCAGTCATGGTGGTGTGTGGGGTGTGTGTGTGTGTGTGTGTGTGTGTATGCATCTGCACTGGCTTGGGCAGGGAGGTGGGATTCCTGATCATTTCTTCTTAAGTTAACAGATCTACAGTGGCAAAATGACTAATTATTGCTTGCCTGTTATATACGGGGCATCTGAACCTTCCAGCGTGTATCTGAACCTTTCGGCAACCTTCTGACGTAGCCATGGCTGACCTCATTTTTACAAAAGAAGGACTTAGCAACATTAAAGAAATTGGTCTGCACCTCCCAGCTTTGAGCTTCCAGGCTGAACCCCTGGGCACCTGACTCCAAAATCCCTGTGTCGCCACTAAGTCCTAAAACTCCACATCTCTCTTTTAACTAGTAACGTCTCGATTCTTCATGTGGTCAGAAAGGTAGCAAGGAGCTATGGAAAGGGCAGAGTCTCTGGTGTGTTCCCAGTTCTGCAGTCTTGCAAGTTCGTTTTCTTCTCTGAATCTCAGTTTCCTCATTCACAGTATGCAGTGATAGCAATGCCTATGGCAGGGAGGCTGTGAGGTTCCACTGAGATAGAAATTCATGTGGCAGTACTACTCAAGGGCAAGGTCATAGGTGAGCAAAGCAAGCTCTCTGGAATTAAGAAGAACCTGGATTCATTTCGAGCTTCCCCAAGTTACTTATTTTCTGAACCTGAACAAGACAGAAACCTCCATTTTCTCACATATTATAATAAAACCCTAACATTTACCTTGTAAATCCTAGTACAGTGTCTGCTACATAGTAGAAATTTAGTAACTGGTGTGCATATTGAATATTTTACAGGTTTTTTTTTTTTATTTGATTATATGTGTGGCAGACACTTGTTCCTACTGGAGTGGTTACGAAAGTCTAGGTAATGCTACAGTAACAAGAGGTCCTCAAATCTCTGTGTCTTAATACAACAAAGGTTTAATCCTTGTGCCTGTTAAATGTCTACTGTAGATGCTGGGGGTGGGGAGGGACTCTAATCTGCATCAACGTCATTTAAGAATCAGGTTAATAGATGTTCCATCTCTGTGCTTCCACAGTTGCCGAGACTGGGAAAAGGAAATGTGGCAAATCTCACACTTCCTCTTAAGGAAGTCAAGGATGTCACCACTGCTGGTATTTCATTGGCTGACAAAGTCACAAGGTCTCTTACTCAACATCCAAAAAGTAGAAGATAGGGAAGTACTACCCTACCTTGTACCCAAGAGGAAAACCAGAAATATCTGGTGGAGAGCACTAATGACTATCTACCAGTCCAAAAGCCATCCTCCAACTCAGTTATTTCTTGATATCAGAGCCTTGATTTTTACTTATTTGTTAAAACATTATTATTTATTTGGCTGCATCAGGTCTTAGCTTTGGCACGTGGATCTTTCCTTGCGGATGCGGGCTTAGCAGTTGCAGTACATGGAGCTTGTCCCAAGGCATGCGGGATCTTACTTCCCGACCAGGGATCAAGCCCCCATCCCTTGCACTAGAAAGTGGATTCTTAATCACTGGACTACCAGGGAAGTCCCTGTTGATGCTGTCTTGAGTCCACACAAAGAGCATCTCTCACACCCTGAGGATGGTGAAAGGAAAAAGATGAAAGCCCATGATGATGTTGCTGAGCCGCTATATTTGCCTAGGACCTTGTTTAAATTGTGCCTTCTGTTACTGGCCTGTGTAAGCATCCTAACTGGTAGCATGATTGATTATATAATGGTCCAGGTGCCTGCTTATCTTTTTTCAAGATTTGCCATAAGGTCAGGATGTTCCTCCCTCCAAGCATGAATACAGGATGAATCAAACACACCCTGGAAGAGATCTGCTACCAGCAGAAGCTGATGGACAGAAAGATCCAAGGAGGCCTGGGAAACACCCAGGTTCTGTCCAAGTAGCTAGTGAATATTTATAGCCCAAGAAGGCAGAAACTCAATGATCTGGTAACCCAATTTTTTGAAGGAATGATGAAGCAACCATCAGGCAATGTCTTTCAGCGGATGTACATGAAGGAAGTTTGTATAGCAAGAAACTGTCAGGGCTTCTCAGCACTAGTATTCCGGTCCCTCCAGAGTGGAGGGGTTTGCATCAGGGCAAGGAGAGTTCATTAGATGTTACTAGCATGGATGAAATATCCCAGGAGACTATCTGATTACCTCTGCTCAGATGTTGTGCACATCAAAGAACCTTCTGATGACTAATTCAGTTCCTCAGGGTCCTTACTGTAGAATCAAGGTGTCCCGGGATCACCAGAACATCTGGTTTGTGGAGCAATCGAGGAGAATAATATGGTTCTTGATGGCTGGGGACCTAATCATGGCCCCACCAGTCACTGGATGAAGAGCCTCAACAAAAACTCTTAAAACTCACTGGGAGCCTCAGCTTCGGTTCCTCTGAAACACAGTTACTAACAATGATACATGCAGGGTAGTGGTGAAAGTAAAGTGAAACTGAAGGGATGAAAGCACAGTGGAGAGGACAAAAGTATAAACTGGTCAGTACCAATCTCAGTGCCCACTCCTCTCCCCTGCTCAGCAGAATCCCAGAAGATCGGCCTTCCCGTCACACGTAGGGTACCCTAGCGTTTTCCCCAGGGTTCCCCTCATGCTGACCCTTCTTCTGGAATTCCTTACCCTCTGTTTTATGCTCTTGACATGTTGAACTCTTAAATCACCTCAGTTCAGTTCAGTCTCTCAGTTGTGTCTGACTCTTTGCGACCCCACGGACTGCAGCACGCCAGGCCTCCCTGTCCATCACCAACTCCCAGAGCTTACTCAAACTCATGTCCATTGAGTTGGTGATGCCATCCAACCATCTCATCCTCTGTTGTCCCCTTCTCCTCCCACCTTCAATCTTTCCCAGAATCAGGGTCTTTTCAAATGAGTCAGTTCTTCACATCAGGTGGCCAAAGTATTGGAGTTTCAGCTTCAACATCAGTCCTTCCAATGAATATTCAGGACTGATTTCCTTTAGGATGGATTGGTTGGATCTCCTTGCAGTCCAAGGGACTCTCAAGAGTCTTCTCTAACCCCAAAGTTCAAAAGTATCAATTCTTCTGTGCTCAGCTTTCTTTAATCAGTCTCAATTCGGGTATTTCTCCACAAAGACCAGGATAACAATCAAACTCTTGGTGTGGAACAGATAGTAAGTACTTCACAAATGAAACCTTAAATTTATCTGCTTCTTCTCCTTCATTTTTCTTCTCACATCTTTATTTCCAGCCTCTCCAAGCAGCTTACAAGTCTCCTATCACATGTTTTCTGATGCCTTGTGCCTTTGCATACAGGTTCCTCCTGCATCTTTTTCTGCCTGCTGAGTTCCACCAAGATGTCACTTCACCTGTGAAGTCTTTCCTGATAAAGATGCCTCCTCCTGCATCTGGGACCTCTTTCCGCTTCATCTCTGTATTCCTCCCCACCAGACTGGAGTTCCTAGAGAACAGGGTTTGTGTTGTAGGCCCAGGGCAATGCCCTTTTTGTGATGTCAAAAGTCCAAAACCAAATAACTGTAGCCAAATTTCAGAGTTAGGAACGGATTGCTTCACCTTCTGTGGCTATCCCAGCTTCCAGCCCTCTTCCCTTCTTCTATAGCATTCTACTTGATACATACAGAAGTAGGTGGTGGGAGCAAGGGGTAAGCAAGACTGAAAGATATTTTTTTTTCTTGATTCAATCGATATGCATCTTCCCTAATAATAAAATTACATGGGGATTAGATATATTAGCATGTCTCCATCAAGTAAACTTTGAATACTAACTTTTGGACCCCTGAAATATATTAGCTTTGCAAACAGAAATTTCTTTCAGTCATTACCAATAGTTGGTTTTAATAAAGCTACATCTAGAACTATTTTTTGTGCCTGCCTAATGATCACATTTTATCCTTCCCCATCTCCACCTCCAAGCCTAATTTTTCAAATAGGCCCATTTGATTTAAGAAAATGCCCACTTGCATTAGCAGAGGAGGGAAGGGACACTCTGTGTGGCTGGGGAAGAATGAATGTTGTTTAGTTGCTTAGTTGTGTCTGACTCTTTGTGACCCCATGGACTGTAGCCTGCCAGGCTTCTCTGTCCAAATTTCCCAGGCAAGATTACCAGAGTGGGTTGCCATTTCCTTTTCCAGAGGATCTTTCCAACCCAGGGAACAAACTTGCATCTCCTGCACTGGCAGGTAGATTCTTTACCACTGAATTACTAGGGAAGCCAGGAAGAATGAAGGTGCTAACAGTTTAATTCTCTTAAGAGCACTCATTGAGAACTAGGCTTTAGTACCTGGAGATTGTTCAGACTTGACTTCTCTGAGGGTCTTCGATCCATTTGGAGTTGTACACTTGGAAATGGATGAAGCATATTGCACTACAAGAAATTAACCTAGAATTATTTTGGAGCATTTAAGTTCAATTGTCTATCCTGTTAATACACATTTATTTTATGAACATCTATGCAACCAGGAACTGTACTAGGAGTCTGGGGTCCACAGATGAATAGAGTAGGTGCTGACCACGACACATAGAGGTTCACAATGATACTCCTTTGATAAGTGCTATCAGAAGTTTTGATAAAATGTTAGGGATGCTCAATGGAGAATATTCATTCCACCTGAAGAGGGAGTTAGCAGGAAAGGCATCACAGAGAAGGTGCCACTTTTGCTAAACCTTGAAAAATGGGTAGGATTCAGCAGTTGAGCCAGAAGGGAAAGTATTCCAGGCAGAGAAATGTGTACAAGAAGCATGAAGAAGTGAAATGCACGAAATTCAAATTCACACACAGATACGTTTTTCATAGTGAATGTATAAACATTCAGCTTATAAATTAACCTTTTTTGAGTCATGGAAATTTTTGAGAACTAAACAGAGCTAATGATCTCTCCCCCTAGGGGAGTATGTGTGTGTGTGTGTGTGTACACATGTACACACCCATAAACAAACACAATTTGTAGGCATTTTCACCGAGTTCATGAGCCCTCTCCCCCAGTGGACACAAAGAGTTAAGAATTTCTGAAATACACATAGGGAAAACAAAGTAAAAGAGGATTCATGGTTTCATGTACCACTGGTTTCATCTTCTCCAACTGTTAGTGTTACCCAAACAATAACTCATTGAGTGTCAAAATAACACTGACTTTTTTTTTAACATTGACTTTTGAGTATCTGCAAGTATTTGATTTTCTGTCTCCAAGGTTTACAGGAGATCATTGGTGAATTTCCTCTACCACAATTATTTTTTTCTGTCTCTTTTGTTAGAGTTTCAGGGATATACATTCAAAGCCATAATTGAAACAAACAAGGGTAGCGATAGGTATGAGTTTCAGGCTTTTTTTTTTTTTTTAATGTCAGAGTCTAAAGCAAACTGGGGAGTGGTGTGGCTTTTCTGTGCTGCTCTGTTGTCTGGGCTTAGTCTACCTTTGCAGGTAATTAATTCCCCAGCCTGCTTATTTTTTCTAGTTGGCTCTTGTTTAGCTTCCACAGAGCCCCACCCCAGAGTGCTTTATTGTCCCTCTGCTCACTATTCCTACATATGGTCAAAATAAACTCACCTTCCGGGTTGCTGACATCAGCAAATTCACTGTTTGGCAAACTCGTCTCTGCTCCCAGTAATCCTTTGTTAAAGGAGTATTATTACAATGGAGTATCTGATAGGTAACAACTCAGTCCAATCCCTTCCACTCCTAGATATCCTCCCAAGGAAAACCTCTTTGTGTCTTTGGATTTACAGCCACAGGCAGGATATTAGCACTCTCAGACCTGTTGGGTACTAGAGCACTGCTAATGAGCAAATGGCCTGCCTCAATTAGTGGTTTGTGAAATATTCCTGGATATCAAATTGCTTTTGCTGCTTGAAAATCACACTGGCTCTTGGGATTAAAAGCAACCAAGCAAAATTTGTTCCCTTGTTGAGTTCTGCCTTATTGATCTCCTAAGTTTTATCTGCAGACGGAATTTAAGTTTGCCATTTCCCCAGAGTGAAGGTTTATTAATACATAAGCCATCACTGCATTTATGTTCATGTTTTTTCTCTCGTGAATTTTTATAGTATCTAGATTACCACCTTTTGAGAGTCTATAATAATTTAAGCAAGGTTATTTTAGAGACAAATGAAGAAACTTTAGAATTTGAAACAGTAAATTGCTATACTGGTAATTTGTCTAGGCACAGGTGTTTATTTCAGGGAGGGAGGGAGTGGAAAGAAGTAGGGGGAGAGAGAGAAAGAGAATGAAGCAGGGAGAACATTTCATCCAGACTGCAACTTCTGTGTTGACTTTTCCTAAATTCTTTGCTTCTTAATTACCAAATAACTTCAGATGGCAATAATGTTAACCCCAGCAACTGAAAAGCTTCAGAATAGAGCTTGGGAAGAAAAAAAGTAGAAAAGGGAAAGGAAATCAAGATGTTATTGGTATTTGAATACATTTATTGTGACAAGAATGCTGTTATAAATATTCATAAGCAAAGACCATCTCTTTTATCTAGGAATTGTTAAAGATTCCAAATTGGAAGGATACAGCTTTTGTAAAAATCTGCCACTGTTCCTGCTTTGAGAATAAGCATCTATTGTTTAAATTTCTACTAACATAATAAATGGTCACAGCACATGCCACTTGATATAATCCAAACTAAAATGCTAGATTTCCCAGTGGGCTGTCCCTCTCCACCACAACCTCCCTTCTCTCATCTTCCTGAAATGCCACACTATTCTTTGTAAGCAGCTCTATGTAGATTGTTGGGGAGGGAAAAGTATAACTTGATGAGAGCATCAGCTGCAGTTCTTTCTCAAGTCCAGCAGACAACAGTTTTCAGGGCCTGCTAGTAAGAAGCACCCACAGTGATTTTAATTGACACTCAACTCTTTCCAACTCCACCTAGACAAGTAATCTACAGATAATGCAGAAAAGAGGTTGGGGGAGGGGTAACTTTTTCAATATTTTATTGTATTTTCTTAAATATCCTTTCTGGAATTTTCAGAAACAAAACATAAAAAAATTATATACTTTATTACAAATGGTAAACTCAGAGTGCTCCAAATCTCTTATTTACAAACAAGGCTGGGCAGGACACCCAAACAAACAAACATGAAATAACTTACAAAGGCATGAAGCTGTTTATTGACAGTAATCAGCTTTCATCAAATTAAAAAATATATATATGTACATACACAGTTACGGAAGGCAGGCCAGAAAGAGCTCATCTGCAGGCTGGGCCTCGCTCTCACAAACCTCCCTCCCGCCTCCCCTCCCCCACCCCCTTTGTGTTCTTAAGGAGTACTACAGAAGCGATCTACAGTCTCTATTGCAGTTTGCAACCCCCTCCCCCACCCCACCCCTTTAATACTGAATGAGATCGAATGTTAGGTCCATGCAGTTCTTGGTCAATGTTAAAGAAAAGTCTAACGTTCTGTCTGCGCGGGGACAGCCCCTCCGCAAAGCGGGGCAGCCCGCGAGCGGCCGCTCCCTGGCTCCTTGCCAAGGGAGGGCGCGCCAAGTCCTTCCCACTCGTGCACACTGGGGGCGCCGTCAGGACGCAACCCAGTCCAACTTGGATACCCTTGGCTTTAGTCCTCGGACACTTTTTTTTCCTCTGTTTCTCTCTCGCAACTTGTCAAGTTCTCAAATCTGTCTCTCTGTGTTATTTATATTTTTTCTCCGTTGCCCCTCAGCCCCCGACAGTCTCGCCTCAAAATGTTTGCAACTGCTGCGTTAGCATGAGTTGGCACCCGCTGTTAACGTGGTTCATGACTTTCTGTTTAAGCTGGGCCACCTGTTCCCTGAGCATATTGGCCGTGGACGCCAGCTCCGAGTTCTGCGCTTTCAAGGTTTTCACTTTTTCCTCCAGCCGCGCGATCCTCTCCAGCTTCCTTTTCCGGCACTTGGAGGCAGCGATGCGGTTCCTCATGCGCTTCCTCTCCGCCTTGATCCGCTCCTGGGACTCCATGTCGATGGGGGACAGGGGCGGCGTTTCCCCGGGCATCTCGGGCACCGTCTGCGGCTCCTCCTTCAGGGCCTGAAGCCGCGGGTGCTGCACCGGGATCTGCTGGGGCAGGTGGTGCGGCGGCTGCGGCGGTTGCTGCTGCTGCTGCTGGGGCTGCGCGGGAAAGGCCAGGCCGGCCGCGCCGTAGGAGGGCGCCCCGCCGCCGCTGCTCAGCGCGCCGGGGTTGAAGTTGCTGAGGTTGGCGTAGACGGGCGGCTCGCTGTGCAGGCTGGCGCTGAAGCCGCCGCTGCCGCTGCCACCCGCCACCGAGGCCACCGCCGGGGCCACCAGGCCCGCCCCGCTGACCGGCTGCGCCGCCGACGTGACGCTGGGCAGCGTGTTCTGGCTGTGCAGTTCGGCCAGGGCGCGCACGAAGCCCTCGGCGAATCCCTCCTGCTCGTCCGTCACGTTCTTGGGGCACAGGAACTGGGTGGGGGTCGGCGTGGTGGTGATATGCCCGTTGCTGGACTGTATGATCAGGCGCTCCAGCTCGGGCGACGCCAGCTTGAGAAGCCCCACGTCGGGCGAGGTGAGGAGGTCGGAGTTCTTGGCCCGGAGGTGCGGCTTCAGGCTGCCCACCGGGTCGGCCAGATTCAGGGTCATGCTCTGCTTCAGAATCTTGGGGTTACTGTAGCCGTAGGCGCCGCTCTCAGACTGGAGGAACGAGGCGTTGAGGGCATCGTCGTAGAAGGTCGTTTCCATCTTTGCAGTCATAGAACAGTCCGTCACTTCGCGTGGGCTTAGTTGAGGCTGCGCGCAGAAGTTTCGGGGTCGCAACAGCGCGCTGGCAAGCGGGGGACACCCGCGCCTCCTCGGACGGTAAGCAAGGAAAGTTTCTGGAAGAGCGCGCGCCCCCGCCGGCTGGCAGCCCCCCCGGCGCCCTCCTCACCAGCTCGGTCCGGGGGATCGCAGGGTTAACACGCCACCCGCGCTCTTAATTGTCCGCTCGCGCGCGCCGCCCGGCTTTGAAAAGTCGCGGTCACTCACGGAGCTCTCTGGAGCGCAGCGGTTCCTCAGAGCCCGCGGACGAACTCGCTTCCCGGTGGTAGCAGGGAGCGCGGATCCCGCGGTGGCCGGCCGGCGGCGGGTGTCCACCGCCCCGACTCGGAAGACTGTCCCCTCCTCCGCTGCGAGGGGGAGGGGGCGCCCGGCAGCCGCGGCTAGCGCTCGCCCAAGTTCAGCAACCGGTGCGAGCGAAGCGGAGCGCACGTCCTCCTCTCTCCGCCGCCTCCTTTTCTTCACCGCCGCCGCGGCAGCTTCGGGCGGAGGCAAGGTTTGCAAAAGTTCGTTCCGGGACCCGGCGGCCACTTGTCCCCTGTCTTCCTGGCCGGGAAAGTTCTTGCCGCTGCAGCCGCTCTCCGGACTTCCCCGGGCGGACAGTGGCCGCTCTCCGCGCTGTCAGCAGCGCCCGCGCAGAGGGGCTCTCCGCCTGGGGGCGGCTGGAGAAGGGGCTCTCCCGGGGCTCCTCAAAACACCAGGCCGGGAGCCACAAGCGCTAGCTCCGGGCAGTTGGAGAGAAATTGGAAAATAGGATTTGCAGTCCTTCCCGACTGACTGTGCCTGTCTGCCTGCCTGCGTCCGCGCACCTCCACTCCCGCCTCACAGCTTCAGCCACACTCAGTGCAACTCTGAGCCCTTATCCAGCCGGAGCTCAACACTTATCTGCTACCAGTCAACCCCTAAAAATAGCCCATGATGTCACCCCAAGGCCTTCCCATTGGCTCGCGTCGCCCTCAGGGGGGCGGGCCCACCCGTCGCCATGGAGACCCCACCCTAGAAGATTCTTCTCTGGGCCCGCGGAGGCTCACGGGATGAGGTAATGCTCCGTTGCCCTCCTACAGTTGGGCCCTTCTTTCTCCTCCTTCCCCCCCACCCCCCTCCGCGCGACTCGCGCCCCTCTCTTCCCCCTCCCTCCCCGGCGCGTCTTTCCCGGCCCGCCCGGTGCATTGTGGGCTGACGTCTTGGGGTTTGACTGTCTAGTGACGGTGGCTGCCGCGAGCCGGGCGGACTCGGGCGCTCCCAGCCTCTGAGGGAAGTGGGCTGAAGTTTAGGGCTCGGACGGGAATGCCAGGGATGCTAGGACCCAGGAGGCCGGGTGAACCGAGCCAGGTGCCTGGAGCCGAGGGCGCGGGGCGGGTGGTATTTCCCCACTTGGGGGCTGGATGTCACCCGCGGGCACTTCGCCGCCGTGCGGGGCGGGGCGGGCCGGGCCGGTAGAGCACCCGGGCCCCTGGCCCCCCCGCACTTCCGGGGGGCGGGAGCACCGCCCTTAAGGTGGCTCTGTTAAGTCCCCTGTGGGGGCGAGTGAAAGTGGCTTTTAAATCTGGGGGCAGTTCATGAGAGTCCGGCCCCCCACGTTGAGAATGCTCTGAAGTTTGTCTCCTGGTCAAGTTCAATAGCGACTGTCTGGCTCTGTCTGGAAGCCCAGTGATTTGCATTGCTTGAAACCTCTGGACCCCCAACTCACCCTCCCGACCGTGGGAGAAAGGGTGCGGGCGTTCGAGTCTTTGCTTCGGAGAGGTTTCTTACTGGAGGTGGATGGATTTAGGGGGCAACTCGGCGTCTAGTTGTGAACGAGCGTTTAGGGAATCCGAAACTCGGGGAACCCCGGTGATCGTCTACTCCCCGCCCCCGCACAACCTGCATAGACACCCCGCACATCACACGTACACAAAAACACACGCACACGCCACTTCTCCCGCCCCGATTTGCTTCCGGGAAAACAAGTCCGAGAGCAGCAGACACTTGCCAAAAGTCACGCAGCGAGTGAGTAGAATGAAGATTTAAAATTTTTCCGCTCCCGGCCGGGTGGTGGGCCCATATCCTGTGTAGCCTCTAGGAAGCGCTAGACCCATGTAAGTGGTTCCTTTTTAGTGGTTGTTATTTTCTCCTTCCCCAACCCCGCACCCCTTAGGGACGAAAGTGTACGGGTGGAAAGAATACCTAAGTCTGGAATCGTGGGTTCTCTCCTGGCCAGCGCTGCCGCGGTGTGCAGGGAGCTAATCAGAGAACTTCCCTGAGTTCCTTCATCTGCAAGTGGGGCTGGTGAGACCCACCTCACAGGCCTGGGTTAGTGTAGACTCATCGCCTCCAGGGCTAGGTAGTGGTCACCAACAGCCCCTTTCCCTTCCCTTCGTCGGAGCTTCCCAGAGCGTCCATGGAATGGCAGGATATAAGAGTGTGACTTGGCAGGAACAGGTGAATTTAACCTGTGAGGAGGGTGAGGGAGGAAAGGGTCAGAACTCAGCTCCTTCCAGGGTTTTCTCCAGGACCCTGGTTTGACGTTGGACCTGCAGCAGTTTATGTCCCTAGGTCCTAATTCTGGCTTTTCAGTTTCTGAGATTGGGGGACTTTAGCCTTGGGTTCATAGCCCGCAGCTTTAAGGTATTTGTGGCTTTGAGAGTTGAGATTCAGCAGCCCAGGAGCAGCTGGTGTCAGGGACATCTTGACAGCTTTCCTTTACTTCCTTTACTTGTCTCTCATTCCCTCATGCAGCATTGAAAACAGTGGCTACTGTGAGCCAGGCAGTGCGGTGGGGGTGGGGAATACAGTGATGACAAGATCCAGTTACTTTTCTCCAGGAAGGAACATTTTCCTCTACATTGTTGCCCTGAATCATTTTCTTTTGTAATTAGGGAGATGCTGTTTTTTTAAAAAATAATTTTAATGATGACAGTAACAAAAATGGATGTCATGTAATAAACACCTACTATCAGCCAGGCCTTCACCAGAGCAATTTATATATGTTGTTTCTCCCCCACAACTATCTTGAGCTACATATATTATTATCCAGATTTAATATATGAGGAACTAGGCCCAGAGACTTTAAGTATCCTGCTCAGGTCACACAGTCAGCTGGAAATTGACTTAAGGTGTTTGTTACATTCCCTTTTTATATCTTCTTTGCTATGGGAGACTTTCTTGTAAAGTATTGATTGTCTGCAGAGGAAACAGTGTTTAGATAGTGAGATGGAAGAAATTGTCTTGCCCAGTTCTCTGTAGCTCCTTTCAAAGCCTCCTTTCAGAGCTCCTGTATTTAGAAATTTCAAAACTTAGGACGTTATATAAATATATATCTTTTGCCTAAGGGTTCTGTGTGTTTCTCTCTGCCTTATGTGGTTTGTAGGCTGATTTTCTCCTTATGTTGAGAAATAGCATATTTCATCCAAAAAATAACAGATCTTTTCATGTTAACGCCCTTGCTTGGAAGCCTTCACTGGCTTCCCCTCACAACCAGGAGAGGGTTCAGATGCCTTTGTGTAGGAGGGGGGCCTTTCACAGCCTAGCTCCTGCTCTCCAGTCCCAGCCCTCACTCCAAGGATCAGGAAAGCCTGGGCTCTGCTGCCTCAACGAACAACCCTACCATCTCAGTGGCTTACCCCAGCAAGTTAGTTTCTTCTCATGCCACGTCCCCACTGTGAGTCTGCAGGGGAGTTCCATTCACCATGGACTTGGGCTGAAGAAGGCGTCATCTTGATGCATACATCTCATTACTGTCTGGGCTGGGTGGAGGGGAGGCAGCAGATCATTCACTGCTCTCAGAGCATCCACCTGGAAGTGACACGCTGCACTCCTGCTCACGCATCCTTGGCCAGAGCCAGTCACGTGGCCTTGCCTGACTTTAAAGCTCTGTAATCCTGCCAAGTGTCTTGAAGGAAGAGAGCCAGGAATATTTGGGGAACAACACTAATGACTCGAACAGTCGCCCTTTCTGTTCACCAAATGTTTGGCTTACTGTCCTCCTTCAGGCAGAATTCCCTCACATTCTCCTCAAGACCTATCTAGTCACAGTACATCGAGCTCACTTTCCAGGTAGTGGGTGATGCGTAGTAGACTCTATATTGGCTCCAGATGTGTCTCTTCATCCAAAGGCAAGATGTCTGCCCAGCACACCCTCAGGGTATAACTGGGACAGACAGGATAACTGCAATGGATACACCAAAGTGAAGGAAGGGGACACCACTGTGGACATTAATCCACAGAGCACACATGTTGCTCATCCTACACCTTACCCAACACCCTGAATAGACCAGGATTCTGCTCCTTAAGTGTAGCAGCCTTGGCCATTGTTTTCCGTGACCCCTGGCCTTGTACTCTGAGAGACTCTTCCTCCTCTACATATAAAGCAGGCATAGGGAATAGGTTTTAAAATCAGCTTTTAAAAATAGGGATAGACGTGGGGGAATACAGTCTCCTTTAATCCAGGCTGATGTTCTTTTGGCAGTGGAGCCCTCCCCAAAGTGTACGTTTCTTATCTCTGATTCCAGGCTTTCTATGTGCCAGTAGCTGCAGCCAGTTCTTTTCTACACAAGCACCCATGGTTTCCATGTTTCTTTGCTTTCTTGCTGTTGTGGCTGCTAATATCTATCTCATTCATCTCATTTCTCATATTCTTTCTCTGTCTTTCTGTCTCTTTCTCCTGACTTGGTTTTGAGTGCTTTGGGCTTATTGGGCTTAGGTGGGAGAGTCTTACTTTTCCTTCCTTTTCCAGAGCCCCTTTCTGTAAGTGAAAGATATGCTGAGTAACATCTTAATTTATCCAGAAGTTTTAACAATAGGTTTGAGGTCATACCTTTGACTTTAGCCATACTTCAAGGGCTGTTTTTCATTGGCCTTTTCTTGCTGAAAATCTTCCTTAGTTTTATATTTTACTAGTTGAGATGGAGAAACAATAGCTTCCTCTAACCCTTCATATCTCTGAATTTATAGTTTGTCCGCACTCTTATTCCTGCTTACGAGCTGGCCAAATCTTCTCTGAGCTCACCTTTTTTGTAATGTTTCTAAGTGCATCCAACAGCCACCAACACATGCTACTAACATGTTGTTTTACAACCTCTTGCTTTAGTTCATTAGGTTCAGGATATGCCTTCTAGATTATCACAGTTCACCAAATAGATCACCATCCTTTTACCTTCTGATAACAGAGTTCTTAATTACTGCCCTCTAAACACTTCAATTATTGTTGTTATTACATTACCCTGTGTCTAGGTGCCAGTTTTTATGTCTGTCAGGATAGGCTAGATTTGCCACGATAATAACCCTAATATCTCAGTGGCTTAACAAAACAATTTTATTTCTTGCTCATACTACTTGTTCAAGCTCAGAGGGGCTTTTCTCAATATACTCACTCAGAGAGTCTGAAGTTTTCATCTTGAAACATCTACATGTAGATGTGAGCATCTACAATCACCCAATCACCTTAACAGGAAAATGAAAGCAAGGTGAATTTGTATTGGCTTTAAAAGTTGCCTCCAAGAAATGACATATGTTACTTGTGTTTATATAGTGTTGATTAAAAACTAGTCATGTGACTTGGTCTTACTTAAAAGGTTCAGGAAAGTGCAATCCTACCCTATGCTTGGAAGTTAAGAGCTGGAAATGCACGTGTTTGTATACGCCAGGTTATGCTATGGTAGCGATGCAAAAATCTTACCCAATGACAACCACAGAATTATTCCTCACTCCTGCTGCATGCCCATTATGGGCATGTCTCTGCTTCACATACATCATCTTTGCTCTGGGACCTTTTCTGAAACATTGCTGATTGTCACAGCAGAGAGAGTAGAACATGGTGCTTTAAAGCTTCTGCTGCAAGCAGTTCACGTGGCCAAGCCTGTTGTCTGTGGGGAGGGGCAGCAAGTATTTGCAAATAGTAATACAGTCTACCACACCCTACACTACACATTCCTCCCATTCCATAGTCTCAGCTACCCTAAACATTTTCCATACCTCTAACATTTTCCTGGTTTTCCATTTATTATGTTTATTTATTTCATTTATTTATTATTGTTTCCATTTATTAAATTCCATTTATTATAAAATATCCTTAGTCAAAATGCTATCTGGCCAACTCCTACTCATCCTTCAAGACCCTGCTCAAATAACTGCTCCCTCTGAAGCTTGCTTCCACCTTCAAATAGTTATTATCTTCTTTGGCTCTCCTCACTCTGGGTACACACCTGAATTGCGAATGTACCTCACATATTCTGCTTACAACCCTGACTCCAAATACAGGAACTGTGTCGTACTCATTTTTTGTATTTCCAATGCTTAGTGCAGGGCCTGGCACATGGAAAGAGAGAAGGTGCTGAGCAGATGCTTATTGACAGTTTTCTTAAAAAACAGTCTTTTTTTATACTGGTATTTGGTGTCTGAATAAAGAATCTGCTTGCAATGCAAAAGACCCTGGTTTGATCCCTGGGTTGGGAAGATCCTCTGGAGAAGGGAATGGCAACCCACTCCAGTATTCTTGCCTGGAGAATCCCATGGACAGAGGAGCCTGGCAGGCTACAGTCCCTGGGGTCACAAAGAGTCGGACATGACTGAGTGACTAACACTAATACACACACACTGGGATTAAGGGGGTATTTTAATAGTCAAATAGCAACAGTAACTTGTTTTAATACATAAAATTTGGAACATGTCAAATTCCTCCCTAAGCACATGCTGTTGGACTTAGGATAAAACCCAGATTCTTTTTTTTTTTTTTCTGGGGTAAATACATTTATTGATACCCATTTTATATAGTTCAATGATGAAATAACCTATAAATATAAAAGCATTTTTCTTTTGGATATCACCATGGTCCATGTAAGTACTCAACAGTCAGAATCACCTGCAGGAAGCACTCCAAGTCACAGAGTTAGGTTTACAGACCTGAAGACACACATTTCATATAACAGTGGCACTTATGTACTCAAGTGGTCCAGTGGCTTTGGAATATATAACAACTGGGCATGTGGAGTAAAAGTAATGTATAAGTTTAAGTCAATGAAAAGGGTATCAACCTTCAACAAAAAAGACAACTATAAATCAATATCCAAGGTGAAGAAAGTACCACAGCTGACACTTGGTGTCGGAACACTGGAGATGAAGTATGTTTAACAACACATGTCAGGGTGTCATATGCTCTCTTCAACCCCCAATGGACAGTCCACCAGTGCCTTTGGGTCATTTAGGGTCAACAAAACAGCAATTCTTAAAAGAATCTCAACAGTTTAGAATAAAAGGTATGTGGGGACTGGTATCAAGTTTAAAGGAAAATGAGCTAAATATTTCAATGACACGAGTTTTTCTCCTAAGAGGAGGAAGAGATTGTGGGAAAAACAACTTTTTTAATTCCCTTTTTTTAAAAACAGTGATCAGAATCATTTATCAAATGTGAGGGAAGGAACCCAGGTATCTGGTATCCAAAACACAGGTGCAAAATTTTCTTGTCTCAAAGTTTGTCCTTCAACACTTCAGAGGGAACGAACGCAGCAGCCACTGTTGGAGACTTGCTCTTGACTTGATGCAGCACAAAATTTTCTCATTTCTACAGAAACCAATACAGGAATGTCCTTTTTTCCTGTAGTCAGACCATGTGTCTTCTGAGTTAGCAAGCAAATGCATTTAGAAGGTCTGAGGTGTGCAAGGTCCAAAATTGAAATCTGAGAGGCAGTGTTAGAACTTAAGCGAGGCAGGATTTTTAGAGACTACTCAAATGAAAATCTAAAAATCCAGATTCTTTACTTTGCCTATAAGATCCTACATGATCTGAGCTATCCTACCTCACCAGTCTGAAATAACTTGTACCTGTCCCCTCACTATTCTGCAGCTACACTGGCTATGATTGTATCAGTCAAGATAGCCTGGTTATGCTCCAGTAAAAAACAACTCCAGATCTTAGTGACAAAAAAGTTATGTTTCTTCTTTCTGTTCCACATCTGTCAGGAGTTGTCAGGAACTGATCATTTTGCCTTCCTCTGGGATCCAGTCTGATGGAGGAGGTACTTTCAGGGACATTATAGATCTCATGGTTGAGGGAAGGGGAGCTTTGAAGGACTTTGAGTGTGTGTGTCAGTTGCTCAGTCATGTCTGACTCTTTGTGACCCCTTGGACTGGTGCCTATCAGGCTCCCTGAAGGGCTTTACCCAGGCAATTAGGTACATTTTCCAGGGGGTGTCACATGACACTTCTTACAATTCATTGGCTAAAACAAGTCTAGCCACAAGAGGACCAGGAAATGCAATCCTATTTGCCTGGAAGGCAGTGAGCTAAAAGTATCAGTCCTAATAACTCCCACACTGGACTTCTTCAGTTCCTCAAACAAGACAGACTGTTTCTTGCCTAAGAACTTGTATATGCACCCTCCCACCTCTTCCCTGTTCCTTGGTCAATTTCTGTTTTTTTAGAGGTTAGCTTAAATGACAGGTAAAGAGGCTTTCTTTCATACTATGCCCCAACACGCACCCCCATCTAAATTAGGTCCCCCTCTTATGCTTTTTCATAAGTCTCTCTGTTTTTTCTTTATAGAAGTTCAGGAGGGTGATAAATCACACCTCTTTCTTTCTCTCCCAAGTTCAGAACCAGCTGAAAGTTAGATACAGGAATCAGATGAATGGGGATTACATTGTCCACTTGATAGCTGATATGGGCTGTATTGGAGGGCATGGCAGATGTAATGGATTTCCTCATGTTTCACCCTGAATTAAACTTACCCACTGCTCTCTGGCAAAGGCAGGCAGTTACAAAGGGAAGGGGAAATTGAAAGTCGCTCAGTTGTGTCCGACTCTTTGTGACCCCATGGACTATACAGTCCATGGAATTCTCCAGGCCAGAATACTGTAGTGGGTAGCCTTTCCCTTCTCCAGGGAATCTACCCAAACCAGGGATTGAAACCAGGTCTCCTGCATTGCAGGCCTTCTCCAAATGAACACTGACTGTGTGCATCCTGTAGACAAATCCATTCTGAGAAGAGAGAAAAGTGGCTGGGATGCGCATGCTGTTGTACACACCATCCCTCCTTACTGTGATGTCTTTTCAGCACTCAGAACACCTACAAACTTTTTTTAAAATTATTTTAATTGGAGACTAATTACTTTACAATATTGTGGTGGTTTTTGCCATACATCGACATGAATCAGCCACAGGTGTACATGTGTCCCCATCCCGAACCCCCCTCCCACCCCCCTCACCACCCCATCCCTCTGGGTTGTCCCAGTGCACCAGCTTTGAGTGCCCTGTTTCATGCATCGAACATGTTCACATATAGTAATATACATGTTTCAATGCTATTCTCTCAAATCATCCCACCCTCACCTTTGCCCACAGAGTCCAAAAGTCCGTTCTTTGTGTCTCTTTTGCTGTCTCGTGTATAGGGTCGCCATTACCATCTTTCTAAATTCCATATATATGCATTAATATACTGTATTGGTGTTTTTCTTTCTGACTTCACTCTGTATAATAGGCTCCAGTTTCATCCACCTCATTAGAACTGATTCAAATGTGTTCTTTTTAATAGCTGAGTAATATTCCATTGTGTATATGTACCACAGCTTTCTTATCCATTTGTCTGCCAGTGGCCATCTAGGTTAATTCCATGTCCTAGCTATTGTAAACAGTGCTGCAATGAACATTGGGGTACACATGTCTCTTTCGATTCTGGTTTCCTTGGTGTGTATGCCCAGCAGTGGGATTGCTGGGTCGTATGGCAGTTCTATTTCCAGTTTTTTAAGGAATCTCCACACTGTTCTCCATAGTGGCTGTACTAGTTTGCATTCCCACCAACAGTGTAAGAGGGTTCCCTTTTCTCCACACCCTCTCCAGCATTTATTGCTTGCAGACTTTTTGATAGCAGCCATTCTGACTGGTGTGAGATGGTACCTCATTGTGGTTTTGATTTGCATTTCTCTGATAATGAGTGATGTTGAGCATCTTTTTCATGTGTTTGTTAGCCATCTGTATGTCTTCTTTGGAGAAATGTCTGTTTAGTTCTTTGGCCCATTTTTTGATTGGGTTGTTTATTTTTCTGGTATTGAGCTACATGAGCTGCTTGTATATTTTGGAGATTAATTCTTCATCAGTTTCATTTACTATTATTTTCTCCCATTCTGAAAGCTGTCTTTTCATCTTGCTTATAGTTTCCTTTGTTGTGCAAAAGCTTTTTAAGTTTAATTAGGTCCCATTTGCTTATTTTTGCTTTTATTTCCATTACTATGGGAGGTGGGTCATAGATGATCTTGCTGTGATTTATGTCAGAGAGTGTTTTGCCTATGTTTTCCTCTAGGAGTTTTATAGTTTCTGGTCTTACATTTAAATCTTTAATCAATTTTGAGTTTACTTTTGTGTATGGTGTTAAAAAGTGTTCTAGTTTCATTCTTTTAGACATGGTTGACCAGTTTTCCCAGCGCCACTTGTTGAAGAGATTGTCTTTTCTCCATTGTAAATTTTTGCCTCCTTTGTCAAAGATAAGGTGTCCATAGGTGCATAGATTTATCTCTGGGCTTTCTATTTTGTTCCATTGATCTATATTTCTGTCTTTGAGAACACCTACAAACTTAAGGGGTCATAAAGTAACAAGGGCCCTTAAAGCCACCTTCTAAGTCCTGCTCTTTTCCCAATGCAGGAATCCCTTTGACAGCATCATCTCTACGTAAATCATTCTAGGGATCCTCAGAGCTGGGGCCTGATAAGTCTACTCAATACTGCTGATAGGATCTCAGTGGGAACATTGTGGACATAAAATTGTGATCAATCCGTGAGATCTCAGAGAAGGTCAGCCAAATGGTAACCGGCTCAAATCTATGTCCAGTGGAGAAGAATTGAAGGAACTGGGAATATTTACCCAGGGGGAGAAATAAAAGACCTTGAGACCATATAGATAAGTCTCCAGATAGTTGTGCAGCTATCACAGGGCGGAGTTAACTTATACTGTAGGTTTTGAGATCAGAGTGAGGGTAATAACCTGCAGTTACAGAGGAAAACTCTGCTGTAAAAGGAAGAACTTTCTGAAGTTATAGCTATTTATCAATGTGACAGTTGCTTTTAAAGTAGAATGGAAATCATCTACTCAATACATATTTACTGCTTACTATGTACCAGACTGAATACTGGTTTCAGTTCAGTTCAGTCGCTCAGTCATGTCCGACTCTTTGTGACCTCATGAACCACAGCACAGCAGGCCTCCCTGTCCATCACCAACAGCCGGAGTTTACCCAAACTCATGTCCATCGAATTGATGATGCCATCCAACCATCTGATCCTCTGTCGTCCCCTTCTCCTCCTGCCCTCAATCTTTCCCGGCATCAGGGTCTTTTCAAATGAGTCAGCTCTTCCCATCAGGTGGCCAAAGTATTGGAGTTTCAGCTTCAACACCAGTCCTTCCAATGAACACCCAGGACTGATCTCCTTTAGGATGGACTGGTTGGATCTCCTTGCAGTTCAAGGAACTCTCAAGAGTCTTCTCCAACACCACAGTTCAAAAGCATCAATTCTTTGGCGCTCAGCTTTCTTCACTGTCCAACTCTCACATCCATACATGACTACTGGAAAAACCATAGCCTTGACTAGATGGACCTTTGTTGATAAAGTAATGTCTCTGCTTTTTAATATGCTGTCTAGGTTGGTCATAACTTTCCTTTCAAGGAGTAAGCATCTTTTAATTTCATGGCTGCAATCACCATCTGCAGTGATTTTGGAGCCCAAAAAAATAAAGTCAGCCACTGTTTCCACTGTTTCCCCATCTATTTCCCATGAAGTGATGGGACTGGATGCCATGATCTTAGTTTTCTGAATGTGGAGCTTTAAGCCAACCTTTTCACTCTCCTCTTTCACTTTCATCAAGAGGCTCTTTCGTTCTTCCTCACTTTCTGCCATAAGGGTGGTGTCATTTGCATATCTGAGGTTATTGATATTTCTCCCAGCAATCTTGATTCCAGCTTATGCTTCTTCCAGCCCAGTGTTTCTCATGATGTACTCTGCATATAAGTTAAATAAGCAGGGTGACAATATACAGCCTTGACGTACTCCTTTTCCTATTTGGAACCAGTCTGTTGTTCCATATCCAGTTCTAACTGTTGCTTCCTGACCTGCATACAGGTTTCTCAAGAGGCAGGTCAGGTGGTCTGGTATTCCCATCTCTTTCAGAATTTTCCACAGTTTATTGTTATCCACACAGTCAAAGGCTTTGGCATAGTCAATAAAGCAGAAATAGATGTTTTTCTGAAATTCTCTTGCTTGTTCAATGATCCAGCAGATGTTGGCAATACTGGTTTAGTATATGATAATTCCTGATGAGCTTTTAGTAACCTATAGTGTTCAAGTTACACTTATTTATTTTCAAAATTTATAAAAACCTTTTAAAATATACTCTTTTAGAATGGGGAGTGGTCACCAGTATTAGTGGCTTCATTTCTCAGTGAACTGACCACCCCCTTTTTTTTCCTTTCAAAATGTGAAAACCTGAGATGATATTTTCTCATGTTAAATATTAGTTATATGGACATTCTTCTATCAAAACAAGTGTTTTTAATATCTGTAAGTCAAAATTACCTGTACTTGGGATCACTTACAACTGGATACTCCCGGGAATTCCCTGGTGGTCCAGTGGCTAAGACTCTGCACTCCTAATGCAGGGGACCCGGATTCAATCCCTGGTTAGGAAACTAGATCCCACATACTGTAACTTAAGACACAGCCCAGCCAAATAAATTAAAAAAAAAAAATAAAGTGTAATCTTAAAAGACTAGATACTCCCTTGCTATTTGTGGAGGAAGAACTACAAAGTTTTTCTAAAACTCCTTTTCCTTTCCTCCTGAGCATACAGCTCAGCCACATTTCCCAGCCTCCTTTGTAATTGGGTGTGGCTGAACTTAAACCAGTGCAAAAGAGGTGAATGTGATGTGTGCCACGTACAGACCTGGCTCATAAAACCATCTCTCCCCATCTTCTGGTTCAATATCAGGTTCGTAGAGAAAGGCAGAGCCATAGGCTAAAAGGAGCCTGGATCTTGAATGACCACGTGGAAGATTATTTGCCCACTGGCTAAGTTGGTTTTTTTTTTTTTTTGCACTGGACTTTACCTGAATGAGAAATCAACTTTAGTGTTGAAACACTGAGATTTTTGGAGTACATGTGTTAAAGCTGCTAGTGTCTTCTTCTTCCAACTTGTGCTGTAAGATGCCCTCCAAGAGACAAGAAACGTGGAACTGAAGTTAGGGACTTTGTTTCACCCTTTCTTGTTTAAAGAGAATTAGTGGAGGAGGCAGAAGTAAAAGACACAGCACTTAATTACACACTGATGCTTCCTTTTTGCTCACGTTTTCTTCCCAACTGATTTATAAATTTAATGAGACATGTTGCTTTGTCTTACTTTCTCTTGTATATTTAATCTTTTGGTGGATATTTATTGAGCAATTCCAGGTGCTTTGGGGGTTTCAGAAGAAGCATAGGTAGCATGAATTATTAAATGTTATTCATTATTCAACAGTTTTTGAGAGTTCACTATGATCTAGACACAGGGAAACACTGGTGAACAAAAGCCACGGTACCTGCCCATAAATTGGGGTATAGCAAGGAAAATAGAAATAAAGAGGCAAGACTAGTTGAGCATGACAGTGCTGTGAGAAAGAAGGACAGGATCTTCTGGGATGCACATGGAACGGACATCTGCAGGGGTGGCAGTCAGAGAATTGTCCTCTGTTAAGGTAGTGAATACATTGAGACCACAAGGATGAGTAGGATTAGCCAGAAGAAGAGGAGACAGTGGAGACAGGAAGAGTATTCTAGGAAGAGCGAATGCATGTACAAAGGCCTAGATATGGGCTTGAAAATGGGGTTGTGTTTGGAGGGACCAGAAGGTAAGCTGAAGAGGAAGCATGGAGAAGATGAGCATGAGAGGAGGAACTCTTAATTTATGTATGCACATACTTGATAAATGCATATGGAAGACCTTGTACTCTATGTGTATGCATTTTGTTGTTGTTGTTCAGTCACGAAATCCTGTCGGGCTCGTTGTGACTCCATGGACTGCAGCACACCAGGCTTCCCTGCCCTTCACTATCTCCTAGAGTTTGCTCAAACTCATGTCTATTGATTCAGTGATGGCATCCAACCATCTCATCCTCTTTTGCCCCCCTTCTCATCCTGCCCTCAGTCTTTTCCAGCATCAGGGTCTTTTCACATCAGGTGGCCAATGGATTGGAGCTTCAGCTTCAGCATCAGTCCTTCCAATGAATATTCAGGGTTGATTTCCTTTAGGACTGACTGATTTGATCCCCTTGCTGTCCAAGGGACTCTCAAGAGTCTTCTCTAGTACCACAGTTTGAAAGCATCAATTCTTCAGCACTGTGCCTTCTTTATGGTCCAATTCTCACTTCCATATATGACTACTGGAAAAACCATAGCTTTGACTATATGGACCTTTGTTGGCAAAGTGATGTCTCTGCTTTTTAATGTGCTATCTAGATTTGTCATAGCTTTTCTTCCAAGGAGCAAGCACCTTTTCATTTCATGGCTGCAATCACCATCTGCAATGATTTTGGAGCCCAAGAAAATAGTCTGTCACTCTTTCCATTGTTTCCCCATCTATTTGTCATGAAGTGATGGGACAGGATGCCATGATCTTAGTTTTTTGAATGTTGAGTTTTAAGCCAGCTTTTTCCACTCTCCTCTTTCACTCTCATTAAGAGGCTCTTTAGTTGTCTTTGCTTTCTGCCATTAGGGTGGTGTCATCTGCATATCTGAGGTTATTGATATTTCTCCCAGCAATCTTAATTCCAGCTTGTGCTTCATCCAGCTCAGCATCTTGCATGATGTACTCTTCATATAAGTTAAATAAGCAGGGTGACAGTATACAGCCTTGACATACTCCTTTTCCAATTTTGAACCAGTTCGTTGTTCCATGTCCAGTTCTAACTGTTGCTTCTTCACCTGCATGCAGGTTTCTCAGGAGGAGGGTAAGGTCATCCGGTATTCCCATCTCTTTAAGAATTTTCCACCAGTTATGATCCACACAGACAAGGCTTTAGCATAGTCAGTGAAACAGAAATAGGTGTTTTTCTGGAATTCCCTTGCTTTTTCTATGATCCAACCAATATTGGCAATTTGATCTCTGGTTCCTCTGACTTTTCTAAATCCAGCTTGTACATCTGGAAGTTCTTTCTTCAAATACTGTTGAAGCCCAACTTGAAGGAGTTTGAGAATTACCTTGCTCACATGTGAAATGAGCACAATTGTGTGGACAGTGTATGCATTTACCTAGAAGAAAATATAGCAGATTTACCATCAAGATGTCAACATTTGCAATATTTGAGTAATTTCTATTTTTCCCCTTATGTTTCACTGTTTGTTTTAAAACTGTACACAGTAAACATGTGTTACATTAGGAATTTTGAAACTCAGAGTGTATTTTCTCCTTAGTTGTGATTGCACCTGCTGTACATCTTCGGATCCTCAGAGCAGTTGTCTGAGCGAGGTGAGGTCAAGAGCTGATGCACAGTGGTGCTGGAGTTGGCTTTCCTCCGGTCCCATTCATTCTACTTCCTCTCCATTTCGTCTGCCTCCCTGGCCATTATCTAAGTACTGAGGATGGCTTTTCGTGGAACTACTGACTTTAGTGCCATGTTGTATGTTCTTGTGTATATTGTTTGCGACTTGGAGAAATTGGATCCACATTTTCATGATCCTGACTGACGTAAGAGGCTTGCCACATGCAAAAAATGGTCCTCCACTTACCGGACTATGTCATCACACCTCTCATTTCTGTGATGCTCTCATGTCCTTTGCATAGTGATTTGGCAGCAGGGGAGAGGGCTATGGATAATTTTAAAGAATGAAGTTAGTGGGGAAATAGTTTCTTATTATCCCATCAACCCACATCTTAATTGACTAGCATGTTGCTGCTTGGTCAAACCAGTGACAGTGAACACCCAAACATTTGGAAGTCTTGAAACACTGTATTAACATTGTCTAAATTGTATTGTGGCCACAAACAACCCCCCTCCCCAAATCTCAGAGGCTTGAAACAACATGAGTTTAATTGATGTGCATATTACCTATATCCATCCTCATTTAGGGCTTAGCACTTTATTCAGAGACCCTGGGTGAAAAAGTGTACAATACACTTCTTCACAAGAAGTACAATATCTCCTGTACGAGATATTGCTGGTTTGTGTCACAGGGAAGAGAGAGGTGACACCAGAGAGGACTTCTTAAAGCCTTGCCCACAGTCACTTCCTCTCACTTTGAGTGGTCATGGTGTGTCACACGGCTGATGAGGAAGAGCAGCCCGTGTTTTGACAGACACCTTCTTAGCTCTCTGAATCTTAGCTTCTGTATATATAAGATGGAAATAAGTAAAAAATTATTCAAACTGTGGAATATTTGTAGCCATTGTAAAAAAGTGAGTAGTTGCCCTTAAAAAAAATGAGTTGACCTGGAGAAAAGCCCATAATATAGTGTTACAGAAAGCAGGTTATACAGTAATGTGTATAACTTGGTCTCATTTTTGCATAAATTAAAAACCCTATATCTGAGCATATTTGTTTACATGAGAATATTAATAAGAGCAGCGAATGTTTACAGAATGCTTACGTCATATGCCCATCCTGTGCTAAGTGCTTTTTACATGCATTTGCTCATTTAATCCTTGCAAAACCCAGAAAAAGGAGTAGAACATTATTAATAGAATGAATGGTTTTTGTTAGCTATCTTACTTGGGGGTGGGATGAGAGAGATTTTATTTACTTTTAAAAGTAAATGATTTCTGTACATTGTTACTGATCACCATACTGTGGATTAGTCAACTTTTGTGATGAAAGAAACCACAGTAACACATGAGTGCAAAGTATTTTGTTTTCTGCTTATGGGTCTGCAGTCAGCTGAGGCAGCATAGCCTTTCAAGGCCCTGCCTGGCTTTCTTTCCTCCCACTGCGTCTGCCTCCCCTGCAGTTTTCTAAGTAGTGATGATGACTTTTCCTGGAACTGCTGACATTAGTGCCGTGTTGTGTGTGCTCAGGTGCAACCTGGAGAAGCAGTGCTGAGGGTCAAGTCAGGTCTGTTCCATATGCCTCACCTTAGAACCCATCCTGGAGATGCAGAATCTGCCAGGGGTCTGTCCTTCTCATGATAGAGGTGGGGGCAAACGGACACATGGGAAGCTTGTGGAGGCCCAGGTTTGGAAGTAGCCTGATGCCATTTTGGCCCACATTCTATTAGCTGAAGCAAGTCACATGGCTGAGTCCAGTAGTGGTGGAGCTGGAAAGTCATAGAGGTTTGGAAAGAGAGAGTGAATATTCACTGTATAGTAATCTACCATCAACATTCATTGCCTTCTTAGTTAAAAAATAAAGTGAGGAAAAAAAAAATAAAGTGAAGAAAAGAATATTTACCAGGGATAGTTTAAATTGTGTTTAATGTATTACAAAGTCACTTTATACATTTCTTAAAAATACAAACTCTGTATCTACAATTATAATGAGCACAGTGATATTAAGATGGACGTATAATTAGCCAGAGAACTCGTTGCCTAGTAGGGCAGGTAGGCCTTTACACCAGTTGGCTTATGCTGCCCGTGGTGTAACATTCTGAGCATAATTCGGAGAGTGTTTAATGGCCCTGTGTATACATCACTGCTACTTGTGTGGCCATTTGCAATCCAAAGAACTTAAATCATAAAATCACAGACTCTTGGGCCTGGAAGGCTCTAGTGCCTCTGGTAGGCAGGTGCCTCTTAACTCATATGAACAGCTGCTTTTGCCAGTTATAGTCATTCTTGATTGTGTGTGTCTCACATTCCTGGAAAACGGTTATGGAATCAAAATTCTTTCAGGTAGCCCATGGGGACAGGGAGAGCCCCCAGCTATCACTTACCTGAGTGGCCAAAATAGGATGGAAACCTAAATGTCTTGAGTGGGCCCAGGGCCTCTTATCTTGTTTCTCTGCATAACATGAACAATCAAGCATATGGAGCATTTGGGAATAGTCACTAGACCATGAAACTAACGCTACTCTCTCTTTAAAAAGTATATTAAGCCTCCTTGTTTTATTGTTTCCTCTGTCTTAAGAGAACCCAAGTACTGCTTAGACCAACTACCTCTGAGTCATGCAATGAAACGCTGTTGGCACAGACTCTGAAATGAAGAGAAGCATGTTAAATTTCCTAAAACACTGCCTAGGGAATCATGCCTATTTTAATTTCCTTTCTTTTCTAGGTAATTTAGAAATATCTGCTTATATAGCTTATGGGAATCAATTGCATAAAGCAAATGTTTTACAGAGGACTCTATTTGTTAAGATTAAGAATTATATTTCTCAAGTTTCAGTCATTTACCCACCACTTTTCCTATTTTTCTCTACTTACTTCTCTCAAATCAGTATACTTACTAGTTTTCTTTAAATAGATTCACTTTTTTAAAACTTAAAGGTATTTATATAGGAGATGATATATTACCAGTATATATTGATAAAAAGTATTACTTGCCATAAACATTTAGACAACTGTAAAAATAAATACATAATCATTACAATAGATAACTTGTCTCTTATTCTACGTGAGGTAGGTGTTTTTCCATTGATATTGTAGAAAGGTATGGTCTCTGGACAACGCTTCCCTGGTGGTTCAGTGATAAAGAATCTGCCTGCAATGCAGGAGACATGAGTTTGATCCCTGGGTTGGGAAGATCCCCTGGAAAAGGAAATGACCACCTACTCCAGTATTCTTGCTGGAGAATCCCATGGACAGAGAAACCTGGAGGGCTACAGTCCATGGGGTCCAAAGAGTCGGACATGACTTACCAACTAAACCTCATTATCAACACGGGCTGTGCAATCAGGAAGACATGGGTTAAAATCTCAACTCATTCTCTTCCCGATAGTGTGACCTTGGGCAATTTTCTTAGTTATTGAGCATCAGTTTCTTATCCATAAGATGGAGCATCATTTTAATCCATAAAATGGAATAACTTAGTGATCAATTGCCTGCATGTACTAGATAATAGTGCATGGGTACTATGAAAGCTGAGTAAAGGGAGTTGAAGACTTGGATTCCAGTCCCATTTTATCTCCTTTTGGATAAGTCATTTAATATCTCTGAGCTTCAGTTTCCTCATCTGAAAATGAGTGTGGTGGTTGCCATTTATGCTACTTCAAAGAACTTCTAGAAGGAATGACATCATAATGAGTGGGAAAGTCTTTGGGTGTTCAAATACAGGTGTTTCTGCTATAATGTGACATGTACATTCCTGAAACACTCTGTGTTGTGCAGAGTTGTACATTTTTAAAAAGTTGTACATTTAAAAGTTGTTTAAAAATTTAAATAGGGTTAAGGCAGACCACTGACAACCTGCACAACCATACTGCTAAGATAAAACTGAATATCCTAATAAAAGTAATAGAGCTAAGGAGATCTATTAAATTTTGACTCAATAAATATACAGATACCCACACATACTACAGCAAATGTAGGATTTTAATCCTGCATTTAAACCTTAAGGCTGGCCAAGAGAACTTGATGGAAGGCGTAAGGAAGACTGGGCTGCTGAAGCTCTGGGAACAACCAGGGCAAATCCTCACAGATGAGGATGCACCATGCAATAAGCTCTCTCAAGGAGTATGCAGGCAAACAGCCCAGCAGGAGGATGGAGGGTGAGAGGGCATTCTGTCCAGTACTCCCAGATCTGTGTGCCTCTGAGGCAACCACATTCCACTCTGTTTATGTCGTTTCTGCTCAGTTGCTGCTCCTCGGTAGAACAAAACATTAACATCCTGGGAAAAATCAGTGTGGAAAAAAGCAAGTTGCTTGTTATACTGCTCTCCTTCCTCTAGTGATCAGCCTTACCTTGTTTTCTAGTAAAATGGGTCACAGTGTCATGTATTGTAGTCGGGCAACCCACATGTGCAGATGAGAAGGAGGCACAGTTCTTAACTGAACGCCCAAGTCCTGGTCCCAGACTCCGTAAGCAGGACAGTCAGAGACTCCCGGAGGTAGAATTCGTCCAGGGCAGAGTCTCCCTCTCTGTGCCCGCTTTCCTTTCTTAGTCTGATCTGTCTAACTTCTTTTCTTCTCCTTGGTTTCAGACTTGCTCTTCCTCACTAGCCTGTGAGCTCCTTGAGAGAGGGCTCTGTCTTAATTCATTGATGTGCTCTGAGGATCCACACAGGGGTCCTGGAGCAGAATAGTTGCATCACAGTTGAACCTCTGTCTGTAGATAAAGAAGAGCCCAGAACTCACTGAAGGGTCCCTGGGCACATCTGAGGGCATCCAAAGCACTGGGCCACCCTGAGATGAGGATGGAGGCACCTTCCCCATAAGGACAAGGACCGTGTCTCATTCAGCTCTATCCCTATCGTCCCTGTTGCTCCGAAGTGAAGCAGGGACTCCTCAGCGGGTCCCGGCCCCACTTTACCTACGAGAAGTCCACAATGGGGCTAGCAGCACATCCTCCTCCTCACTCCTCCTCCCTCCCTTGCTTCCTTCCAACAAATATTTACCAGGCCCCTATCCCATATCAGGCACTACAAGATCCTGAGGATGAAATGGTGGGCAAGAAAGACATGGAATCTGCCTTCATGGTGCTCCCATGTTGCTTGGAGATTAAGGTTACTTCACTTCTGGAGCCAAGTTGCCTGTTTCTGCCACCTGGCTCTGTCTTTTGCCCACTGTATGAACTTGGCCAAATTCATCTCTGAATCTCTGTTTCCTTACCTGTAAAATAAGGCTCATAATAGAACCCAATTCAGAGAGTTGTTATGAATATTAAATGAATGGACATATAAAATACTTAGAATAGTACCTGACCCAGTAAGTGCCCAATAAATATTAACTGTAATCACTAATATTATAGTTGCTGCCTATAGATAATAAACACGTGCATATAAAATCACAGTAAGCTATAAGTATTATGAGTGAAAAGAACAGAATAACCTGGAACTCTGTGGTTCTAACTAACTCTGTAGTTAGTAGACTATGCAAATGTTATCTGATAGGGGAGTGGGGAGATCATGAAGCCTGGGGACCTGAGAGATTTCTATACATTTTGTGATTTGAAAGAAGATAAACAGTGGGAAACTTCTTAAAGACGGTTATCTAAAAGGGGCTCTCTGAAGAGTGACTACGATATAAAGGATGTAAATGCTGACTCCTGAAGGAGGAGGGTAGTGTGGGAGGGGCATTTCAGTGGAGGAAAGGCAGGACAGAGCCATCACCAGTGACCAAGTGTTGAGGAACTCTGCCTATGGTTCTGCACTTGGCCAATCTTGTTAAAAGATCCTGTTTCCAGTTGGGCATTTTTAGTGTCTACTGTATCGGGAGCCTTCGGTGGTGGCTTTCAAGTACTGGTACTAACCACAGCCTGATAAATCTAGAACTCCATGTCTTTTCAGGCTACTGTGACCCCTTCTACATGGTCAAGCCAACCAGGCCATTGTTTATTGGTTTTTTTTTTTTTTTTTTTGGCCAGTGGCATGACAGTCCTAATTCCCTGACCAGGGATTGAACCTGTGCCCCCTGCAGTGGAAGCATGGAGAATTAACCACTGGACCTCCAGGGAATTACCCAGTTATTTATTTCTTAGGTTACACTTGAACAGACTAAAGAAGGAAACATAATGAGCATGCATTTCTATGTACCATGGTCTAAATTCACTCCCAGTGCCTAAGTTTTAATCAGTATATGTTACCAACCACATACAAGTTGGGTAACCTTGGTTAGGTCATCTCATTTCCTATTATTTACCAATACTCACTCAATGAATACCAACTGAGCAAGAAGTATGTGCTGGTGTGATGGGGTAGAGAGGTTGCTTGGGGCCTCAGATTCTCACTAATAGCATGAAGGCTTGAGCCAGATCACTGGTTTTCAACTGAAGTGTTCACTCCCAACTTCCATTTTATTAAATGGAGCCGTACTCTTTAGTATATTGAAAAGTTTTCTCAATTCCTGGATTGACAACTAGCAGCTGGAGAGTTTTATTATTGTGACCTAGAACTTAAGTTTTCTCTGTCTACATTGTTACGCTATGTGAGCCTCACTGTCATAAAGACTCCATGGAAGAGGTTGTGAACTGCTGAAAGGGATGTTCTCTGAAGTCCTTTCTAGTTCTGACATTCTCTGAATTCTGTGACTATTTTTCTTTTCTCTTAGTTTCCTTTCACTTAACACTATTTTATATGCAAGTTTCCAAGAATCCATGGGGTTCTCCCCCTTATCAGCCTCAGGGATTTCCTCCTCTTTGCTTAGCACTTGCCCTATCAATTCCCCGCTCTTGATTCCCTCTCCTTTACAGGCCTTTTCAGAGCCTTCATTTCAGTGAATCCTAATTGTCTGTGTGTATATATCTCCCCACACTTAAGGTCTGTATTCCTGGCACTAGTAGGCACTCAGCAACTGTTGGATGAATTAGTGAATTCTTAATGATTTTCAGGAACTGCACCATACACATTCATACATGTAATAACCTTTGGATCATTTGGCTTCTTTTGTGAGGGTGTCAGTTTGGACAGAATTGCTAGATTCAAAGTTATAAGCTGGTTACCTGCTTTTATTACCAACTGCCAGATTGCTGTGGCTTTTGTTTTATGTAAGCACTAGTATTGCTGATAACATGTGTGGTAATTATTTATAACATAATATTAAATAATTAAATCCAAGAGTACTTCCTCTCTCTCTTCCTCTCACCCTTGTTTCTGGGTGTCAATATCCTTTTTATCCCAAACTCCAGTGGTTTCTGTAAAGCCACTCTAATCAATGCTACTTGCTCTGCATTTAGCCAAAGAAAAAGATATGGGCTGTTCCAGTGCTAGGTGCCCGCAATGTTTGTCTCTTCTTTGAACTCTGCACCATTTTGCAAGTTCAATATCAGCTTGGCTGGGGGTTTTCTGCTGTGTGGATGACTATGGTGATGATGATAAAGATAACTACAATAATCCCATTTTATAGATATATAAACTAAGGCTCAGAGATGTGACATGGCTTGCCCTCAGTTACACAGCTAGGAATTTTCAAAGACAGGATTTACATCTGTTTCCAACAGAGTCAAATATGGTCTTTTCCCACAAAACTATACTACACGGCTCCCCAAGTGGACGTATAGTGTCAGAAGCCTTGTGGGAGCAGCAGGTTTGTCAAGTTCTACAGGACTGAGCTGTTTATTGCTGCTAGGACACTCATCACTACACTAATTACATTAATTGCTGCCCACTCTGCGGCTACGTAGGTGGTTTAACAACACCTAGCAACCTGGTAATGATGCCTGGGCCTGCCTTTCTTTGTGAAAACATCTGACTGCTTTAAAAAAAAGAAAAAATCCTTCCGGTGGTGGCCAAAAATAGTAATTATAGGTTCTATTGGTTGGAAGTTAGTGACTTTCTACCTTGTAGGGAAAAGGTCAAGACACTGAACTTTGACACTCCATCAGCCTCAACTGTGTGCTTGACACTTTATTTAAGGGATCTTTTATAATCCTCATGATAGCTTAGAGGTAGGTATTATCCTTATTTTGTTTCTAAGGAAACCCAGTCACCTGCTTGGGTTCACATAGCTGGAAATGGGTTTAGAACTGTCAGAGGACAAATTTAGCTTCCACACATTTCCCTATACCCTAGCACCTCTCAACAGGAGACTTTTTGCTTCTGATGCTTGGAATTGAATTACATACCAGCGGGGCAGAGTCTGTATTTCTAGAGAGGAAGCAAGGTGTTGAAAATCGGTGTTTCACAGAGGCCTCCATTGCCAGGGGATGATACTAACATTTCAACCTTCTGACTCCCATCTTGTCCCAACCTTCTCAAGGAAATGTTAGCAGAATTTTCCAGTTGACTTTTTAAGAAGTAATTTGAAGACTACATCCAGTACTTCTTGGGAATAGACAAGGTGGCTTTGGCAATTTATCATAATTGGGTAAACTACTTAACTTCCCCAGACAGCCAGATAACAGAGGCTAATTTAGGAAGTAATTGACTTTGGAATGTTGTATATGCATGCAGTTTATAGGTGTGTCCATATTATGTGTCAGTAAATGTAGTGTGTAACCTATGCATGGTGTGTGTTCTTCAGGAAGTCTTGAGGTACTGGTGTACTTAGATGATTTGGTCCCTTTTACCTATCATCTAGCCATAAACAAGGCTTAAAAATATGTTTCACTAATATTCTAGGCAACTATATTATATGATGACACAGAGTAGTGGTTAAGATATCTGGAGCTTGACCAGGGTTTGGATTTTGGCTCTGCCTCTTACCAGCTGTTGTGACTTAATGACTTGGCCATCAATTTTATCATTTCAAAAAACAGGGGTTAAAACAGTTCTGACCTCATGGGATTACTGTAAGTCAGGGAGTTTTTTGTAATTTAATTTTTAATTGGAGGATGATTATTTTACAATATTATAATGGTTTCTGCCATACATCAACATGAATCAGCCATAGATAAACATATGTCCCCCTCTTCTTAAACCTCCTTCCCCCTTCTACCCCTCTCGGTTGTCCCAGAGCACCAATCAGGGAGATTTTTTAGGGCAGGGACTATGTCTGTACACTTCTCTGCACCCAGTCAGAATGAGGTTTGGAAAGAACAGGCTTTGGAGTCAGACAATTTCTCAACTTTGATTTTAGCACTCTCATAGTGACTGTGTGACCCTGGAGGAATTATTTAACTTTTCTGGGCCTCAGATTCCTCAACTATGAAATAGAGGCTCATTATTCCCACCTCAAATGATTGTCACATGATAAGGTGGGACCTATGGAGACCTAGTACCTCAGATAGCGCATTGGAGGTATCTGTTTCCCTTTTTCCTATCCCAGGGGCTGACATTCAGGATGGGTGTGTTCTTGTTTGATATGTAAAACACGTTCTTTTCTCTCATGCGTGTGTTAGTCGCTCAGTCGTATCTGACTCTTTGAGACCTCGTGGACTGTAACCCCAGGCTTCTCTGTCCATGGGATTCTCCAAACAAGAATACTGGAGTGGGTTGCCATCTCCTTCTCTCAGGGGACCTTCCTGACCAAGGGATCAAACCCAGGCCTCCTGCACTGCAGGAGGATTCTTTACTGTTCTGAGCCGCCAGGAAGCCCCTTTTCTCATACTCCACCTCTATTTTCTCCTTCCCACCCTTTTCTGTGTTTCCCTTCCTCCCTCTTTTCTCTTTCTTTTTCGGTCAGCCTCCATCTACAATGACTCGGCCCCTCTATCCAGGGTCATCTGGTCCCTGGATTGTGGCCGCAGCTCTCCCTGGCCTCCTCCATCCTCCTGTCCATCCAGCACTCTGTGATCGTATTCTCCACACAGGGTCTCCTTTCATAACCTGACCCAGACCTTGTTACTCCTCTGTGCCACTCCTTCCAGTAGCTTCTGATCACACTGAGAGCAGTCTGTGGCCCTCACCATGGTCCAAAAGGCTCTGTGTGTGTGAACTGTCTTTGGCAAACTCTCTGATCTGGCTTCCTAGCACTTTTAACTCTGCCCCAGCATCAAAAGCCTTCTGACTATTATGGGAACTTTCCAAGGACGTTCCAGCTTTGGGTCTTTTATAAATGCAGTTCTGTCTCCCTCCAAACAGCTATAGAGTTTATTCTCACTTCCTCACACCTCTGTCCACCTGTCACCTTATCAGAAAGGCCCGTGATGACCTTACATAAAATAACACCCCCAATCACTCTCAATCCTCCATTTGATTTATCTCTTCACTTGTCATAGACAGATTCTAGATTTATTCCTTTACTTTTGATTGCCTCTCTCCCCACAATGGAAGGTAAGCTCTATAAAAACAGACTTTCTTTTCTGCTGTGTCCCCAGAGCCCAACACATAGTAGGTGCTCAATTAATATTTGCTGAGTTGATGAATGTGTGTTGCCTCTGTATGAAATGACAGGGAAGAGCCTGCATAGGTGTTCCAGGTGATTCCAGCCCTGCTCACTGACCAGTATTTATTGTACCCAAGCCAAGGTGATGAGCAGTGAAGAGGTAAATCAGGTGGTCTTTTAAGGACCCACCCCTTCACACATGCAACTTCAAGACCAGATCTGTCTCATCTGTAGCAGTGACTTATCTGGTTTTACACTGCTTCATGCAGAGTTGCACTATTGTCTAGAATTCTCATTGCAGCTTTGCAATATGATTAATTTTGCTCATATAGATAATGTATCAATCATAGATAAAGATCACTCATTTTTTTTAACTCATGTTTTATGTTTAGCGTACTACCACAAACTGAAAGTTAGAGACGTAATATCTGCTTATTCCCAGACTATGAAAACAGAAACACAAAGTCTGCTAGCACTGAATCACTCTTAGCCACCTGATCTCTCTCTGCCTTCACCCTCCTGTCCTGATTCTGTTCCTGTAAAGTATGGTAGCTTAGTGGAGGGCAGAGTTGTACTGGGGGTCCCAACACCACCCCTTATTCACTGTGAGATCTCAAGCACTTACCCTCCCCCCCTGACCCTCAGTATCCTCCTCTGTGAAATGGGCCTTGACAACAGGTACTCAGTACTATGTGCCGAATGAAAGATGGCAAAATGTAACACTGAGGAAGAATGGTAGCCAGTGGTGACCCCTCAGTGGTGCTTGTGCCTCCCATGAACACTGATTTACACGACTGTGATGTAAATTTACCTTGGCTTTGGTCAGCCTTTGGGATAGACAACCCAGCTAAACACGGAGACAAGGCCTTTTGGAATTGGTACTGCATAAGGCTTTCATAGAGGTCCTGTTGTTTGCATGTTCAGTCGATTAGTTGTGTCCGACTCTTTGCGATCCCATGGACTGCAGCATGCCAAGCTTTCTTGTCCTTCACTATCTCCTGGAATTTGCTGAAACTCATGTCCATTAAGTTGGTGATGCCAGCCGTCCATCTCATCCTCTGTCGCCCCCTTCTCCTCTTGCCCTCAGTCTGCGCCAGCATCAGGGTCTTTTCCAATGAGTTGGCTCTTCACATCAAGTGCCAAAGTATTGGAGCTTCAGCTTCAGCATCAGTCCTTCCAATGAATATCTAGGGTTGATTTCCTTTAGGAGGGACTGGCTTAATCTCCTTGTGGTTCAAGGGACTCTCAAGAGTCTTCTCTGTTTGCATGGCAGGGTGGAAGATTCTGGGGCAGGCAGGCAGGCAGTGAAAGGCATGATTCTGCTCCAATTAGTTTCCCAGGGCTGCTGTAACAAATGCCACAAGCTTGGTGGCTTTGAACAACAAAAATTTCTTCTTGCATAATTCTAGAGGTCAAAAAATCAAGGTGTTAGTTATCAGGGCTGCACTCCCTCTGAAGGTTCTAAGGGAAGATCCCTTCTTTGCTGCTTCCAGCTTCCTGTGACTCCTGGTAACACTTGACTTGAGGCAGCATCTCTCTAATCTCTGCTTCAATCGCTGCCTGCCTTCCATCCCTCCCCTCTCGGTATTTCTGGGTCTCATGTCACCCTCTCCTTTCTAAGTCACTAGTCACTGGATTTAGGGCTCACCCTAAATCCACAATGAGATCCTTAATTTAGTTTTACCCACAAAACCCCTATTTCTAATAGGGTCATATTCCCAAACACTGGGGCTTGGACATATCTTTTGGGGGCAGGGGGACACAGGTTGATCTAATACAGTTTCTTCAAGAATTTCAGATTAGGCAAAGGGACAGAATACACACAGCTGAGCAACCAGAGTTTCAAGTAAAGAGCAAAACAAACCCTTCTGGAAGATGGGTAGGGGTTTGATTCATTCATTCTTTGATCCAGCAACACTGCTGAATCCCTGCTGAGCTGGGTGCCAGGAAGTAGAAGTGACAAGGTGACCCCCAGCTGGTGGGGAGGGTGGTGGTGGTGGTGAGAGGGGGTGTGTGGGGGATGGGTAACAGAGAGTAACAGGTGTTTCCAGCTCAGCATGGTAGGGCTCGGAGGACATGGACCCTGAAGCTGTGGGCACTTAGCAGAAAGTCTGGAGATCTGGAGAGCTCTGCAGGCAAGGTGGTCAGAGAAGTCTTCCTGGAGGAGGAGGGGCAGTATCTCACAGGAGACCTGAAGGATGAGGGAGTAGGAAGCAGCCATGTCCAGAGAGGAAGGAGTTCTAGGGAGAAGAAAAGGAATCCACAGGAAGCCCTGAGGATTCTCCACAAAGCAGAGGGTGTGGGCTAAGGAGGCAGGCAAGGGATCAGATTGGACAGGGTGCTATAAGCCATCCAGAGAGTAGTGGAGACATAGACGTATCTGTCTATTAAAAATAAAAATTAGAGAAAGCCTCTAATGGAAAGTGATTTTGTAGTAGATTTTAAAAGTATATTTATCATGTGTTTCTTTTTTTAAGAAGTATAACATGTATGCAGAAAAGTTCACAAGTTATAAGAGTGCAGCTTGATGAATAAGTGTATAGCCCTGTGTGTACACCACTTAGGTTGTTGGATTGTCAGAGAAGAGGCAGAATAGAGAAGAGATTAAGATGGGTCAATGACTCAGAATTCCTCTTCTTTGTCCTGTGGACAAATGACCCCCATAACAGGAAGAAGCAGGGATCTGGATGAGGAAGACTCCACTTTGAGCTCCATATCTGGTATTCCCCTGTGGTGTGATCTCAGGCAAGTGCTATACTTCTCTTATCCTTGGTTTTACCATCTGTGGAATGGGCTAACAGTGTCTGCCTCACCAAGACGGCGTGAAGGTGAAACAGCACAAAGTTGAGGAAGGTTCTCTGTGTTATGCAAAATATGATTCTCAAATTTGAATATGTCTCAGATCTGGATTTCTTCCCTTTATTGTCTTCCTTGTCCTCCTGACAATGTTTCAGATAAATGAGGAGGGGAGTAGGGGGCGAGTTACTCTTGGCAGCACTGTTTTTGTTTGTTTGTTTTGTTTCCCATTCCAAAATATCTATTCCAGATCTGGACTGTCAATCCTGTGCCCTTCTTTATCTTCACTCTTCTTGCTCACTATAGTCCTTCTCACCCAACTAGGCTCAAAGAGGCAGAGGGAAGAAGGAGGGGATTAGGGCCATGGCAAGAAGTTTGAGGATAAAGATAAATCCAGTACTCCTTTCACAGCCTTCACTGAGGACCCGCTGTCGGATAGTGGGTGGGAGGTGGGGAGATGTGGAAGGGAGACAACATTCACATTCAGATCATCTCCTGGCTCATTTGATGAGGTAAAATGGAAACAGGTCCATAACAGTAAAATCAGTTAAGGTCAAGATCTTACTGTTAAGAGGCAAAAAGCCCCTAAGCAGCTGAGAAACAGAAAAAAGGTAAAACACCATGAAGAAGGTGAGTCCAGCACTAGACTCTCCCCCTCTCCTCCCTTTTCAAATTCTTGGCGTTTCTGCAATAAATACCTTTAAGCATCTGTTGCATATCAGACCACTCTTTTACATACATTGTCTTACACGATCCTCGAAACAAGACCAAAAGCTAAGAACTGTGAATACTGTGTTTCAGATGAGGGGGACTGAGATGCCTAGAGACGTGCTCAAGATCATACCACTATTAAAAGAAGGAAACAGCTCTGAACCCCCATTCACCCAGCTCCAAAGCATCTACTCTTTCCATTCTGCTCTACTGTTTCACTGAATGTACGTGGAAGGGTGCCACGTATTTTATCTGGCTGCATCGCATTGCATGCATTTTTAGTATTTGTGAGCACATGTCAACAGGCATGTCGACGTGCCTGCTAGGTGAGTCGTAATGATTGCATTTTGAGTGCTAACTGCATTTTTTGCTGGCAAAGCCTGCCTCAAGAAAACAGGAAAGGCAGCACAGAAACCCACTGCGTGGGAGGCCAGACGCATGGTGAGGCTGGTCCTTGAACAAACCGATGGAAAGTGGCCCTGGGTGGCCCCAGTGGAACTTTACTTTGCTGGGGGGAGGGGGGGTTGGGGTGGGGTGGGAAGTTGAGTTGTTCCATGACTATTCTATTTCCAAAGCACAATTCATTTCCCATTCTTTTTTTTTTCTTTTTTTAAAGGAGCTAATATTTGTTTGGCACTCATTATGGGCCTGGTGGGCATCCTGGAGGCTCAGACAGTAAAGAATCTTCCTGCAGTGTGGGAGACCTGGGTTCGATCTTCTTGGGAAGATCGCATGGAGAAGGGAATGGCTACCCACTCCAGTATTCTTGCCTGGAGAATTTCATGGGCAGAGGAGCCTCAAGGGCTACAGTCAATGGGGTCGCAAAGAGTTGGACATGACTGAGCAACTAATACTTAGATTTATGGGCTAGGCATGGTACTGGGTACTTTTTTTGTGATATCATTGAACTCCCACAAACCCTGCCAAGGGCCTCCATCAGTGCCCTGTGTGGCCCAGGAGACAGATTCAGGAAGTTGGGGCCATCTCCCCGAGATCACTCAGTTGGTGTGGAGCAGAGCAGTGCTGTCCAAACAACAGGTTACATTGACATTTTAAGGTTATTAGTGGGACATTTTATTCTTCAATAAAGTTATAAATGATCTCTAAGTCATGAACCAGGATGCTGGCATGCTGACTCTGCCCCTGATCGTTTAGAAAAAGAAGTGCTTTATCTTTTCATTCTTGAGTAACTGGGCTGTTTTGTCCTAGAGATATAAATCTTCACCCCAGGTCACTTAAGTGTGATGTCTGGAGGTACAACAATGGCCACTCTTGCTCATTTGGCCCTTTCTCTCTTTTTCTTTTTTTCCCCTAAGGCACTGGCCTCCTTTTAAGACTGTCCCCTACCATCACCGTAGTTATGTGGTTGCTGAGGCAGCATTAGCCATGACCAGGACCTGTGGCCTGGACGAGCCTGTGGTCAGAGACAGCTGGTGTGGCCAGGGTCCAAAAGGGACCTTTGAGATTTGTGATGGGCTCTAATAGTCTTCCAAAGCCCCCTGGCCCCACTCAGCAGTGCCCCTCATAGAAAGTAGATGTCCTCAGTGTCATATTTGAATATTTAAGATAAGCATTTGGGCCACCAGCCCCTTTTTAGAGTAGATGACAATTTTGAATACCTGAACAATATTGATTAATACCTTAATGGTCTTCATATTTTGCACTGGGCACACAGATTAACCAGATCTTCCAGAAGCAAGATGAATAGTAAAGACGAAAGTCCTTGAAATCCTAGAGTCTGTCTTTTCAAATCTCTTTCAAGGCTCATAAAAGCAGAGAGCAGTGGGGAGAGAGAATGGGATAGAAGGAGCTCTGAATACAGGCTGTGACAGGAAAAGCCCGAGATTCCAGCTGTGTGACGTTGGGTACACTCCACTAACCTCTCTGAGCCCCACTTTTCTTTTCTGCCATTTGGCAATGCTCTCCCTTCCCCGCTCCCAGCTCCAGGTGACTGCTGTGAGAATTAAAGAAGAATATGTTCCTAGAGGCGGCATAACAACCCACTCCAGGATTCTTGCCTGGAGAATCCCCATGGACAGAGGAACCTGGCAGGCTCTAGTCCATAGGGTTGCAAGAGTTGGACACGACTGAGCGACTAAGCACACCACAGCATGTTTATGGTTTAGAGTAGGGTCCCAATACAGAGAAGGTGCTGAGACAAAAGTCCGGAGGCCTGAGCTATCCTGTAGATCTTCCCTAGACTTTGTATCTCCTTTTTCTGGGTCTCCTTTTCTGTAGAATGAAATATTTAGAGTAAGTTTTATTTCTTCTGGGTTCCCCTTTGATCTAACATGCCATGATTCCTATCTCTAAGTGGAGGATTAACTTGTAAGAGATGAATGGAGCTTTAGTATTCAGCTGTTCAACAATCATTTCATTAAAGGCCAACCATGTGTCAGCATAGTGCTAGGTGATGAGTGTGTGTGTGTGTGTGTGTTAGTTGCTCAGTCATGTCTGACTCTTTGCGACCTCAAGGACTGTAGCCGGCCAGGCTCCTGTGTCCATGGGATTCTCCAGGCAAGAATACTCAAGTGGGTTGCCATTCCCTTCTCCAGCGGATCTTCCCAACTCAGGTATTGAACTTGGGTTTCCTGCATTGCAGGCAGATTCTTTACCATCTGAGCCACCAGGTGATGGGTACAGAGTGACAAACAAAACAGATGCAGCCCCTGCCTTCTTGTCTAGTATGAGATAGCTGGGGGAGCTTCCTCGTCTCAGATAGTTGGAGAAGTGCCAGGGCTCCAAGGGCAACACTGTTAGCTGAAAAAGCAGTGTAATAGAGGTAGGAGATGGGCAGATAGTCATTGAATCAATAAATCAATGCAAGCACCTTAGTGAAGCTCTTGGGGTGGAGTCGAAGAGCAGCTCCTTGGAGTCAGGAAAGGCTGTGGGTGCTCCATCCAAAGGTGTGTGTAATTGCTAAATAGTTTGTTTGTTGAGACACCTGAGAACAGGAGGATCTGCTCCTACCTGCCTGGTTCCCAAGGGGGCCATTTACTGGGAACAAGGAACAAGGACAGCTTCCCATGCCCTGACTTTTCCCCAGAGGAGGAGCCAGTGCAGATGCTGCAACCCAAGGGAAAAGAGAGGAGTGGCCAGGAAAAAAAGCCAACGTTAGGATGACTTTTGGGTCAAGTCCAGAAGATCCCTTGAAGTTACGAGTTTCATCTATATCCCTTTTGAGAGAGAACCTGGGGTCCAGTTGGTGCCTAAAGCTACATGAGAGCTGGCTCCAGAGCCACAGTCAGGAGGCTGTCTGGGGAGATGGAAAGAACCTGGGCTTAGGAGCTGGAGATTAATTTGGGTTTGAAGGCTGTGGAACTTTGAGCAAATCACTTAACCTCTCTGAACCAGCTTCCTCATGTGTTAAGCAGACATCATAATGTTGTCCTCTCTAAGGTGTCATGAGATATAAGCTGTCTCAGGCACCTAAAATCAGTCCCTGCAACTAAGTGTAGATTTGATGATTGGTATTCATAAATATTCCATTATCAGGACCCAGCATCTGTTTCTGTAAAATGTGGAGAGGCAGTGCTAAGAACAATTTCAATAAGACAACTTAGAAGGAGGTTGTATTATCTTTAATATAAGTAAAACAGTGAAACAAGATGGGATTTAGAAGAATTTATCTCTAGCTCAATTCACCCACTAACCAGCTGTCTGACCTAAGATAAGTATTTTTGCCTTCTTTGAGACTTGGTTTTCTCCTCTGTTAAATGGAGACAATCTTCATGCTCAACATTTTCTCATCCATCCATTAAATTTTTATTGAATGCGTGTTATAAGCCATACCATGCTTGGTGCTGAGGATACCGTCCCTGACCCTAAGGAGCTCACCATCTAGTGGGAGAGACTGTTTAACAGATACTTACAAGAGAGTGTAGTCAGGCTTAGCCCTGTCTGAGTGGACGAGGAGGGCTTCCTGGAGGAGGTGACATCTAGCTGAGAGCTGAAGGATAAATATTATTTAACCACATAAAAGTAGGAAAGGAAGGGAGGAGCTGGGAAGGGCAGTCCAGGAAGAAGGAATTGCATATGCAAAGGCCAGGAGATCAGTAGAAACAGCAGATGTGATAATGTGACTGGCTGAGTCTGCCTTTCCTCAGTGTGGACTCTCAAAAGGCAGTGGGAGACCACTGAGAGATTTTAAGCAAGAGAGTTGGAATAACATAGTCACATTTGCACTTTAGAAAGAGCACTCAGGGTTGAATGCGCATGTGTCAAGCTTTATTGTGGACACATAATTATTATTGGGATAAGCTGATTCTTTCCTCCTCCTTTCCCTGACCACAGAAGATGAAATAACCCTCATGAGCATGCCTGGTGTAGGGTCTGGCACACAGTAAGCTGTCCAGTTATAATCCCCCCTTTGAAAGAACAGTCCCTGAAAGCAGGATTCCCAGCATGAAGTGCAGGCTGGGGCAAGAAGGCTGAGGGTGTGGCTGCTTGCATTTCTGGCTGGTGCTCTGGTGGAGCCCACAGGATCTAGGTCAAAGGAAGCGCCCCAGACAATTCAGTCTTAACCAGCCATCCGGGGTTTCAGGGAGGGCAGATGAAGGTCAGAGTATCGTCCCTATTTCGGGAGGCCTCTCCTCCCCAGGATCCTGGTCTTGAACACTTACCAGACATGAGCCATCCTGTTAATTTGTCCAAGTCAGCTCCCTCATCTGTAAAATGGGTATGAAGTTACCTGCGCTGCCAACCACAGTGGGGGGTGGAGGGTTGGTGGTTGTCGTGCAGACTGGAAGCAGTATGTGAACCACAAACAACAAAGTAATACAATAGATTCCACTCATTAATAGCTACCATGGGCCAGAGCTTGTTCTATGAAGCCGGTATTATCTTTATCCCTATCTTACAGATAAAGTGGAGTTCAGAGAAATTATGCAAATCATTCAGCGGCACAAAGTAAGTGGCTGATGTTTTAAACACGACACCCTTATACCATAAACTGCTACCCCTTGAAAACCCACCAGCTGCTCCTTGAGCTCTCAGCATGGTGCAGGTACTCCAGAAATGAGTGCAGAGAGAGGGAAGGAAGAAGGAAAAGAGCAGTGTCTGAAGCCTGAAAAAGTTTTTCCTAGAGCTTCCTGACCGCACCTCTAACCAACTCAGGGTCTTCTCCCAGAGAAACTCCGGGAAATGGTTCTTTGCCCTTATTAAAATGATCTGTTTGTTACCTCGCTGACTCACTAGGCTAGAACTGATGTGGGCAGGTTCTGTGTCTGGGTCATGGTGATCTCCCCAGGGCCTAGCACAGTGCCTGGCACTCAGTAAATATGTGTGAATAAACTCTATTTGAAGAGTTTTTTGCCCAAGCTTTCCTCTTGGCCATGAGGTCTAAAACAGAGGAGCCAGGCTTCTGTGAAAGTCCCCAAGAACCCTGGGCACGTGAGGATGGAGGGCCAGTGGCACTGCCACCCCCAGGCCAAGCCTGACCCTGCACTCCCACACCCCTCATTGCTGGATGGACCCAGGGGGCCGGATAACTCATCCCATTCTGCTCACCTTCCCCTTGGGCCCTGATGCTGGCCGGCCCTGCACAAAGCAAGGGGCCCAGATGTCACCTGAGGAACCCTAAGGGTTTGCTGGGTAGACCTCGGTGCACAAGCCGGTGTACTGTGCCTGGTGGCTTGAGTTGGGTCCACCTGACTGATGGACTCGTTTCATGAGTTGCCTGCGAACCAGAACAATACTCAGGCACATTGAGCAACCGGCTTCCCTTTCTCGCCCGCGGCGGGAGCGGGGCCAGGGAAAGTGAAGAAACCTGTTCTGGGCCTCCGCTGGGGTGGGCGTGGGCGGGGCCCTGCCGGGAAAGCAGCAGCTGGACCAGTTTCCTTGGCTCCCGGACCGGATGCAGTCCCATGACTAGGGCGGAGGATGGAGAAATACGTGCCCTGGGCGCACCTGTGTGTCCTCTGGGCCAACACTGGCTTTGGTAATGATAAGACTAAGGGCTCTAGGTCAGCGGTCGCCGGGCGTGCGACTTCCGGCTGCTAAATTAGGTGAGCGGGCGCGGCAGCAGCGAATCAGCTGATAGTTAGAACTGGAAGAGGCTTTGGACATCCTGTAGGTAGGTAAAGAAAAAGGAGGGAAGGGGCGGCTCCCAGAAACAGCTAGGTCGCACCACTGTCTGTACGTTGCAGACGCCCATTTTGCGCTTTATCCTTGCCCCCTGCCCGGGGCAGCAAGGTTGGATGGAAGGAGCCAGGGACAGAACTGTACTGGAATTCAGCCGTCCCATCTATCGGCTTTTGTGTTCTGGAGCAGGTAACTTCCCCTGCCTACCAGAATAGGGGATCCTGCTCAAAGCGCGGTGTGAAGAGTCGTGAAACCGCACAGGAACAGTGCCTAGCACAAGAGTAGGTGCCCATAAAACGGGGTCCCCTTTCCCTTTGTTTCAGACTCAGGTCTCACTCCCGCCGGGAAGGCGCGCCCCAGAGGCCACCCTAGGACCGTAGGGTCTGGGTGGCAGGCGTCCTGGTTTGAATGCCCTCCTAGGATCACAGAAACAGGACCCAAAGGCAGCCCTCGGAATCCTCCCACACGTCCCATCCTATCTGATAACTTATTTGACAAGTTATTTGACGAGTTATCAGATAGGATGGGACGTGTGGGAGGATTCCGAGGGCTGCCTTTGGGTCCTGTTTCTGTGATCCTAGGAGGGCATTTCAATGCATTCTTTGATTCACGTTATTTATTTATTCACAGATTCCTATCAGGCGAACCGCTTTTTACTGCCTCCCCCGGCGACGTTCCCGGCTCGCCAACGTTTCTTTCGTCCATACAAGGCCAGCTTCCACCGGCTGCTTTTGTGTAAATAAAGCCTGGCCTTCTGCCTGCAGGTTGCCGCCAGAAGCCGGCCGGTGGGGGAAGGGTTCGGAACCGGTGCGACCGCCTCAGCCCGTCCAGAGAGGCCGAGAGCCTGCCACGCTCAGCCGTCGCGCGGGGGCGGCACTCCGGGGCCCCCAGAATGAGCCGAGCGGAGAAACCCAGCACGTGAAAGTCCCCACCCACCTGCACCGTCTTCCGTGGGTCACCCCGCGCGTGGCAGGCCCTTGACAAATGTCGTCCTGAATTCTCCCTGCGACCCTGGGAGTATCCTCCCCATTTTATAGACGAGAGACTGAGGCTCAGCAAGTGTAAGTGGCTTGACCGAGGTCCCATAGGTGAAAAAAGTGGCAAACCAAGAAATTCTAACCGAATATATCTGGCAGCAAAACCCAGTCTTCTCCCACCCAACCGGTCACCAGCGAGCTTGTAAAGGTCTTAAGGGAGAAGAATAAAAAAAAAAAAAAATAACCACACGAATCAGATTAACAGATCGTGGGGAGTTGAAAGGGCCTTCCAGAGCTGCTGGTATTTCAAACAAGTGGACTCGAACCACAGTATAAGTGACAAGACTATTTTTCCTGGGAGACCAATCATACTCTTTTTTTAAAATTAAAAATATATTTATTAAAATAGATTACGATGGAGAAGAATACAATTTTCAAAATAATGGTAACTGAAGACAGAAGACTTAAATGTCAGGCTGTTTCCACCTCGCACACCTTTCATTGCACACACATTCTTGACATCAAGTACACAAACAGGCAAACTGAGGCCCGAAACCAGTCCCACTGAGAGCCAGAGGCCGAGTGGGAGGAGAACCGAGATTTCCGAGCTTTCGGCCTGGGGTGCTTTCGGCTGGGGGCGGGGGTCCTGTTTGTAAACAGGTGTCCTCGGACAGCCACTGCCGATTTTTGTCACTCCGCCAACCGAAGGACGATTCTGAGTAATCGCGGGCAGTCAGCGCAGCTGGGGCTTTACGAAAGGGACGCGCGCGCGACGGGCCCGGGAGGGCCGCGGGTAAAGTGCCCAGGCGTCCGCGCAGGCGGGGCCGTCGCCGGGGTTCCCGTGGGGCGAGCGCGCGGAGGGCGTCCTCCCAGACCGCTCTCGGCGGCCCCGCCCCGCGCGGGCGGCGGGCGCTGCAGGCCCCGCCCCTGCTCCCAGCCCACGGGACCCATCCCGGACCTGAGAACCCGGGTCCCAAACCCCTCCTTCCAACAGGGGCTAAAAGATGCAGGGGGTTTTGACCAGCCCGTCCAGCTTCAGGTCCTGGGACTGGCGGCCCTGTCCTTGCACGTGGGGACAGTCAGGTTCTTAGGCTTGAACTTAAATCCGCCCCTGGTATTTGCTAACACTAAGGTCTTAAGAAAATTGCTTACACTCACTCTGAGTTTCTGCATCTATAAGATGGGAGTTAGCGACTCTTACCTCATGTAATTGCTGTGAGAAGTAAATGTGTACCTAGATGTAAAGGTCTAGAACATTAAAAAGAAAAAAACAATTAAATGCTGTTTTACTGTTATTGCTAGGCGGGCCTGGGTGGGACTCTCAGGCCAATTCAGAACTGGATGACCTGGGCAGATGGACTTTCTTCGTTCCCCCACCTGGAAAAGAGAGCTTCATTACAATTGCCATCACAGGGTGGGGATGAGGACAGGCGGCCTCCCCAGCATCTGGCAAGACCACACGTGGTTATGTTTGCAACTCTTATTATTTGCCATTATTGTCTTAAGCATTTTGCACTTATTAGTGCCTTTCATCCTACACAATTACAGTATGAGAGAGAGATTACTATTTTCCATTTCACAAATAGGAAACTGAAACAGAGAGGTTAAACGATTATCTAAGGTCACTCCCCTACTAAGTAGGATTTGCACAGAGCTGCAAAATCTGGCTTCCTACTCCGTGTTCCTAACTCCTACCAGATGTAGGAGGCGGGGTCTGGGGATGCAGACAGGAATAATGGCACACAGCCATCTCCTCAACAAAGGGCAGGATCTCCTTTCTTAGTCTGCCAGCCTTCCTTCCATATTCTTAAGCATTGTAGGCACTTTATCGTATTTTATTTGTGCATTGTATGCACCTGGTGCAGGGAGGTATTTGACATTGTTGATTTCCCTCTTCCCCTATTTTTGTGGTCTAGTTACAAGTCTTTACTTGGAGGGTGGACATTAGATGTTTTAGGTGATAGAGAACTTAGTGTCTAGTGGGTGCTCCCCATACCTGAGTTCCTCCTTCTCTGTACTTAGCGAACACACTAAGGCTTAGACCTTTAAATAATAATGATTGCTTCTGCCTCTGAGAATTACTGTCTGTGCTGTGGGGTTCCCAGAACTGAGGATGAACTTACTGTATTTATCACTTAATCATTTCCAAAACAGCTTATGACTACGACATCTTTAATCAAAGGTGCAGAATGCTCCCTCTCCAACCCTCTCTCTTTGGGGCGCCTGTGATAACTCTTGCTGTAAATGACTAAAGCTATTAAATATAGAATGTAGATCTTCCTGCGATGCAAGTGTAAGCTGTCGTTACATTCATTGCTTAAATGTTATGATCGTTTCAAGCTTGCCTTTTGCATATGAAACCTTGAGTTAAATGTGGAAAGTAAGGGGGGAAAGTGCTTAACGGTTGGAAATAAAAGCATGCAGTGGATAGGTTTCCAGAGTAATAAAAAAAGATAGCTTTAAAATTTAGAAGATTTGAATCCTGGTCTGGTTCCAGGCAGCATGCCCTAAATTCCCATCATCCAGCAATTCTGTATTCTGAGGGTTAAACCACCTTTAGACAATGCAATGAGCTCAACTGATGACAAAGCATTAAATTGTGAGTTTCTCCTTGAACATGAGATAGCTGTGGAGAGGGTTCAGCAAATGGTAGACCTCAAAGGAAGCCTTTATTAGGGACTGGGATGCAGAGAGACTGTTGAAGATTTTTATTGATTGACTTTTATTGAATACCTACTATGTGCTACATGCTTGTAAGTCTATTATTTCAAATAAATTGCAAAATGAACTTGTGAGGAAAACATCATGTTATAGAAGAAGAAATTGACACTCTAAAAAGTTCATTAACTTGCCTGTCTCACCAGGGAGTAAGTAGTATAAGCTGAGTTGCAATTTGGGTCTAATCCTAAATTCAGCGGCTAATTCACTGCACCTATCTTCTTTTTCCCATTTGCCTGGCTGTCAGTCATCTTAGACCTGGAGGCGAGAATCAGAGGGGACTTTAAGTTGCCCTCAACCAGGGTTTCTCTACCTCTTTATGAAATCCAGGTCACTGTAGATAATGCAAAAGCCTTTTCTGAATAAGTTTCAAATTCAAAATAAATATTATAATTCAAAACAAAGCAAAGGGATAGCATTTCCACATTTTCAGGTTTTTTTGTTTGTTTGTTCTTATACTTTTCAGCCATGCCCTGTGGCATCTGGGATCTTAGTTCCCCACCAGGGATCGAACCTGTGCCCACACCCCCCTGGTTTGGAAGTGCAGAGTTTTAAAACACTGAACCTCCAGGGAAATCCCATCTTCAATATTTTGTTTTTAAACCCAATAAGCCTCTTCAGAGCTTCAGGTCCTAGCTCCTCATCTCCACCCACCCCAGTGAGAGCTGCTCAATCCCCTCACCTCCTGGTCAATTCCTTCCTGGGAAGTAGAGCCCAGAGAGGAATGAATTGCTAGTGGCATGGTCAGCACCTGAACTCAGGTCTGACTGGCTGGCTCCCTTCATGTGTGGTGTCTTTTGTTTAAAGACACTGCTTGCCTCTCCATTTGGAATCTCACCACGCCTTAGCTCAGGGTCCACACTTGAAACTGACTTGACCACCTGGAGTTCCAGAGTGTGTTATCCTTCCAGGCCTCTGTTCTAGGATATCCTCTGCTTGGATTGCTCTCAACCCCTTCCCCGCACCTCCTGTTTGCCGGGTAAATGCCTATGCATCAAGATGCAGCTGAAATGCAGCTTCCTTAGGAGGTTTTCTGGACTCCCACCTATATCCAAGTGAAGGGACTGATTCTTCTTTCCTGATTGCCTGTGTAGAACCATCTCCTGGCATTTGTTATACTTACATGTTATTGACAAGTCTCTCCCTCTCAATCACTTATGACCTCCCTGTGCACCCTCCCACCACCACTGCTCAAATTGTGGCGATAGAGATGAACCAGGTTTTTGCATTTTTTTCAGCAGACTGCCTGACATGTAGCAAACGCTTGGTAAACGTGTGTGCAATGAATATATGCATACACACCCACATTGAATGTCACCATCAGATTATTTTTATAGCCTTAAATCTTCATCCAGACTCTAAGCAATGAGGGAAAACTGTCCTCTGTTGAAGCCATGGGGAGTCACTGCAGGTTTTTGAAGTAGAGAGTTCCTTGATCCACAGGTCCTTGATCCACATAGAGACTTGCTCAGGCGATTGAAACTATCTCCGTTTCTAGGCCTTTACCTTTGTAGTATTTTCCTAGAAAGACTTTATAAATAAGAGGAAGAGAATTTGGGGAAGAGAGTTTATTCTCTTTCACTCCATGTTTATTTTTTTAAAAAAATTACCTGCTAACCCCCAGGTGCTGTTTTGGGCACTACCAATATAGCAGTGAGCAAAGTAGACAAAATATCTCCCCTCATGTTATTTCCATTCTCCTCGGGGAGAAAGACATAAGTAAATCATAAATATCTCAGTTCAGACTATGAAGAAAGAACAGGATCACAGAAGGTAGATGGAATGGAGGAAGGGCAGACTATTTTAGATGGAGGATCAAGAAAGGCTCTTTGAAGAAGTGACATTTGCCAGGGCCTGGAATGCAGTGAGGGAGGAAGCTGGGTGAATATCTGGAGGAAGCATATTCCAGGCAGAGAAAGTAGCAAGTGCAAAGGCCCTAAGGTGGGGGGTGGGGGAGGCCCCAAGTTGTTTTCAGTGGAAGCTGTTGGTGTCAGTTGTTAGTTTGGTAGGTGGGATAAAATCAACATGCAGTTTGTCCTGAGTTCAAGCCAGCTGTGGGTGGATGAATAAGAGAATGAATGAAGCATGGTCTATCAGCCAGAAAATTGGGCTGAATTCCTTGGTCAGATTTTTATAGCTTTCAGTCAACAACAAAATGAAGGCTTTGGAGCAAAGTATAAGAACAATATGATCTTTAAAATGAATTTAAATGACCAAAATAGAACAAAGTCAGAGTGAGTTTCTGAATGTAAAATAGATGGCATTTTAGTGTTATTCCTTAAAGAGAAATCTGCCAAACCCATCCCAACTTGAATGAACAAGTTGCTCCCACTGTACTTTTGGGGATAGCACTGAGATGCCACCTGCAGAGGGTAGCTTCAGCTTGGTCTTGCTGGTGGACTGTGGAGTGTGGGTTACACTTCAGTTACCCCCACCCAAGGCTTAAGGAGCTATAGTACTTTACCATCCTCCCAAAAATAGCACTGGCCATTGAAGTCATACCAGACCACACTAGTAGTCTTCTTCACACCACAAGTAAAGAGGAATCCCACTGGAATCTGGTCGGAACAATGACATTATCTGGTATAATAAAGCAGAATGAAAAAAGGTTGAACTGGACATTCTTCTGCTTTAGCTCTGCCTCATGCATGTAGTACTCATTATACTATAATGATTTCAGGACCCAGGACAGTTATGGGACAGCCACAGACCCATGTCCCGAGGCACAGTTTGCAGCCCCTTGGTGAGCGTCCACTCAGCCTTGAGGGTGGATAAATACATATTTTAATCCAAGAAGGCAGGGAAGCAATGTGGAGGCAGAAAGACCTGAATTCAGATTTTGTCTTCATTCTTGACTCTGTGGAGTGCTGTGTGACCTTCAGCACTTTACTTAACCTCTCTGAGCTTCAGTTTTCTCTTCTAGAATGCTTAATAATCCCCAGGCCCAGACATTTCCAGCTCATGGTCTTGTTTCTCGGGGTCCCCAACTGTGTGTCTATAATGTATCTGAAACAACAAAAATGATAATTTCTGTTTTTCAGGAACTAAATGAATTCTGGCTGGACTGTGTATAATTGATATTCTTGCTTTGTAAGTCATTGTCTTTTACTTATTTTGTTGCTTATAATTACAGGATTTTGATCAAGAAATTTGAAATACGTTGGCAGAGTAATGTTATACCTTTCTTTAGAACTGGAAGGAAACATTAAAAAAGGGCAAGAGAAGGGGAAATAAATTCAGGTTCATTTAAGATGCACTTATGTTGTGGGTGGGGTCCACTGTTGGATCACTCTTCACCTTCTGTTGGCCAAGCAGACTTAAGAGTCTGTGAGAGTTGCCTTTTGATGCCAAGATTTGGAGGTGGCAGTAATGGGGCATCTAAGAGCTGTTGGAGGAGAGGGGACCTGAATGTCTAACACACTGGTGGGGCTTCTTAGGGACATGCCCACTCCTGAGTGATTGGCAAGCCTGCTAAGTTTGGTGCTGAATGAGTAAGTGATTTGTTCCATGTCATGTGATAGCAAGCGCCTGCTTCCTAGTCCCAGTTCCACTTCTTGGGGAAGTCCCTTACCCTCTCTGGATTCTGTTTCTTTCACCATACAGTGGGGCACATCAGACTTGCCCATCCTACCTTCTGGGGTTGTTTCAAGAATCAGATGCTATACAAAGGTACCTGTCTATTACCTGTGATAATGCATGGAGCAAGTCAGATGAAGGAATCATAGGCTGTCTGCAACCGCTTTGCATGAGCTCAGGAAAATCTTATAATTTTACTAAAGCCTCCATATTTTTTTTCATCTGCAAAGTGGAGATAATACCCACCCATCTTTCCAAATTCATAGGGATCCAATGAAGCAGTGGATGCGAAAACATCTTATAAATTGTGAAGTGCTGAAAGAAAAATGAGGAATTATCATTTTCCTTTTCCTCATCCCCTTTGCCAGTATTATATCCCCTGGTCCCTAAGAGGACCTCCAGGGCGGATGTGTTCACACCATCCTCATCAGGCTGCTGCTATGTCCAGAGCCCCAGCTTCCAAGTCAGTGAGGCTTCTGCTCAGTCCCCCACCCCACCGACTACTAGCTGCTGTGTGACCCTGGGTGAGTCACTTAACTTCTCTGAACACTTCTGAAAACTCAAGACAGTGAGACCCACCTCAGCGCTGTTTGTGATAAAACCCAAGCAGGAAAGCATGTGCGTACATCCAGAAGAACGTCTGTTTTAAGTTCAATCCTTGCTGATTATTTTTTTGCTAAGCCCTCCTCCCCCACTTGGATCTTCATACTTAAATCCACAATGAGGTGGCCATCGTAGGGGGTTTAGTCTGGTTTATTCCTGAAGCTATTTGTCACATGCTAAGCTGAATCATGGTGAGTTGCTGAGTCTTTTTCTCCGTTAGACTGTGAACTTCTAAGAAGGACATGTGTGGCTTGCAGCTGTAGCCCCTGGTATAGGGTAGCCATGGTGGTCTAGGCACAGGAGAAAGAACACGGACACTGGGTACACAGATCTGGGTTTGAATTTCTCTCCACTGCTTCCGTGTGGTTGGACCCTGGACAAATCATTGTACTATGCTGAGATTTGGTTTCTTCACATGACCCTAACCAAATAATGGTGTCCATATACCGGGGTTGTTGGGAAGCTGGCTATAATGCATTGTATAATGGTATAATGGCTTGCATGGTACCTGGCACGTCCTCGGCCTTAGTGAGTAACTCTTGACTGAAAAACTCTGCCCAACCTTGTATTCTGTCCCTGATGCGTGTCCTTTTCCTGGACAGAAGGCATTGGAGCATGTTCACAGGAGTGGCACAGCAAGGGGTATGCCACTTGCCACATACCCTTTGCCCCAGAGAGGAAGAGTATTTTATTAAATATTTCTAACATTGTTTACTGCAGCCATGAAATTAAAAGATGCTTACACCTTGGAAGGAAAGTTATGACCAACCTAGATAGCATATTAAAAAGCAGAGACATTACTTTGCCAACAAAGGTCCATCTAGTCAAGGCTATGGTTTTTCCAGTGGTCATGTATGGATGTGAGAGTTGGACTGTGAAGAAAGCTGAGCTCCAAAAAATTGATGCTTTTGAACTGTGGTGTTGGAGAAGACTCTTGAGAGTCCCTTGGACTGCAAAGAGATCCAACCAGTCCATCCTAAAGGAGATCAGTCCTGGGTGTTCATTGGAAAGACTGATGTTGAAGCTGAAGCTCCAATACTTTGGCCACCTCATGCGAAGAGTTGACTCGTTGGAAAAGACCCTGATGCTGGGAAGGATTGGGGGCAGGAGGAGAAGGGGACGACAGAGGATGAGATGGCTGGATGGCATCACCGACTCGATGGGCATGAGTTTCACTAAACTCCGGGAGTTGGTGATGGACAGGGAGGCCTGGCATGCTGCGATTCATGGGGTCGCAAAGAGTCGGACATGACTGAGCGACTGAACTGAACTAAACTGACTGAATACTGTTTACAATTGCCTGACTGAATACTGTTTACAATTGCCTGGTGATGATTAAAACAAAATTGACTTTTATTATATGTACTTTTTAAAGTTTGCTGCAGGTAGCATCCTCCTTATTACTTGCCTCCAGAGTGGACGGCTCCTATTCACCGTCATGGTTTCATCACTGGCTCTCAAAATTAAGAGAGACATGGTGTGGGATGGGGGGGTTGTTGGTTGGGGAGAAGATGTGCTATGATTACAAAGCGGTACAGTGACTGTCTTTAGAGGTGGGTCTATGGCTCTGCAGGAGCTCTGAGGTCAAAGCCAACCACCCACCCTGGCTTTGGGGCCTAGATTTGCCAGGGAAAGTCACAGAGGAGGAGTCTTTCAGCTGGACTTGCAGGAGGAGCAGGGCCATACCAAACAGGGAAGAGGAGGAAGGGCTGTCGGGGGGGGGGGAACCCCACGTAGGAGGTTTGGGGCAGATCCAACAGGACATATTACTTGTATTTAAAAATCTCCCAGGGAATGTTCTCTAAATTCCCATTTTCTTACAGGTTCTGGAGAAGATTCTAGCCTGCTGCTCTCTTGTTCTCTGGGTGCAGAACTCGGTGGAACCCTGCCTTGGCCCAGAGCCATTAGAATATTTCTCAGGGAAAGCCCTTGGACCAAGAAGTCTGTTTTCTCTCTTCTTTGGAAACTATGGTGCTCTTTACAAAAACAAAGGCATTTGGATTCTATTCAGGAAAAATGTAACCTACAAACAAATAGCCTTGGAAAATCTGTGCCTCACCCTGGGTGCCTGGGTCAGGCTCAGGGAGAGCCACACCCTTCCACTGCTTTCTAACTGGCGGCCGCCTCCTTTGTCCTCTTGTGTATGTTGTCTCTGGTCATCCAAAAGGCAGCACCTCCTTTCCACGCTTCTTCCTTCCCTGCTGTTCAGGGCCCCCATTTTGCTCTGCCCGGAATGTTCTTCCCCTCCCTGCCTGTAAGTCACTAATCCTCTTTTGAGACCCCACTTCAGCATTTCATCCAAAGTTCTGATTTCCTTCAGATAGCTCGTTTCTCCTCTCTAGTGTTGCTCTGGATAATTTAAAATGTTAATGTTTTTCTTCTTCTTTTTTTTTTCTCCAAATAACAATCCATGATCTTATTTTTAAAAATTATAATCATTATAATGGTTGCCAACTTAAATTTTTGCTGTGTGCTAAGCAATATGGTACATAATGTTACTCACCTCAGATGCAAAGTTCTTAGGACAGAAATTGACACACAGTAAGTTCTCAGTCGATGTTGCTTTTTATCTTAATTCTCTCATGGCACTTGTAACAAATACAGTTTGTCCTTGTGATGCTAAGGTTACTGGTCTGAGAGCTTCTTGAAGGTAGAAACTTTGTCTTCTTTCTCTCATGTCTCCAAGCATGTGGATATGGGAAGGGCATTTGGTAATTGAACATTTAGCCTTTGAAACTGATGACTCTTTGTAGAGATATATTCCACAAATTCCCACAACAATAGAGTAGCTCTAGCCTGAAGAATTTACGATGGAGAATCAGAAAAATCTGGGCTTAATTGTGTTCCATCTACCTACTAACGTTGTGACCTTGGATAAATTAACCAACCTTTTCTGAGTCCCAAACATCTATTTTCCATAAAGGGGTTAATAGTCCCTAACTTGCCTTACTCACAGGTTTTTCTTGAGCATCAGATGAGCTAACACATGGGAGAGTTTTGTAAATTGTGAAGTATTTTATATATGTGACACATTATTGTTAGAATCACTTTGTTCTTTATTCCTGTCACCTTCATAATTGACAGAACATGAATCCACAGGTAGCTCTAGTTGGACAAATACCAACATGCCGTTTGGGTTTTCATAAAGTCTAAAAATGTTCTTAATGTTTGAGACAGCACGATTTCTTCTTTTCAAAGCATGTGTCTAAGACATTATTATCAACCTTTCTAAAGGTTTTTAAATGGTGCTAATTTTTACCACTAGACTGCTTTGAAATCTATGACTCTAAATATCAATTATGTTCCCTCTCAGGAAATTTTCTGAGAATTGTAATAAAAAAATTTAGTATTTATTGTAGCTTGAGGCTAGGGAGTATAAGGAGGAATGAAAAGATGTATAAGACGTGGTTTTACTCTCAGGGAGCTTACCACCTCATTTGGGAGTTTGGGCTGAGTTACAGACTTGTGGGCACAGTATGTGATCTGAGAAAGAAGAGATTCCCCTATGTTGAGGTGGTTTGTGAAGACTTCAGGGAGAAACTGGGCCTTCTGCTAAGCTTGAAGGAGGGCTAAGGTTTAGACTGCAACCTTGGGAATATAATTCATAAGTCAACACTAGGGCCATAGACAAGTGGTGCTCACACTTGTTGTTTCAGCAGGATTGTTAACTTCTTTAATTCCTGGTGGATTTGGAGGAAGATGCATTCTAGAAATGTATTCACTGACAAATGCCTGAATCCAGAAAGCAGATAATATTTTGTGCCTGAAGATTTCCATGATGAGGAAATATAAAGTTTCTGCTTTAAAAAAAATTTTTTTTTCAGTCACGATGTACGTGTCCAAAAGACGTCAGAGAAAAAGCTGGTTACAGAAAATTGAAACACTCTAGTTCCAGCATAGTAATAACAATGAATACTCCTGGATCAGTAAAGCCAACACACACTGCTAAGGATTGGATAATATTCATAATAACTCAAAGAGGAAATTTTAAAAAATACACAATCGTAAACAACTTAGAAAAAAAGAAAAGGAGAACACTAGATTTAGGGTTTCCCTGGTGGCCCAGTGGTGAAGAGTCCTCCTTGCAATGCAAGGGACACCGGTTCAATTTATGGTCTGGGAAGATCCCACGTGCTTCAGAGCAGCTAAGCCTCTGTGCTGTAACTACTGAGCACGCGCACCGCAGCTACTGAGCACATGCATCTCGAGCCTGTGCTGTGCAGCAAGAGAAGCCCATGCCCTGCAACAAAGTGTAGTCTCTGCTCACCGCAACTGGAGAAAGCCCGTGTGCAGCAGTGAAGACCCACTACAGCCAAAAAACAAAATAAATAAATCTTCAGAACACTAACTCTAAATATGTACAAAATGCAACCAAAGCCATAGTCAGAGGTAAACTCATAGCCTTCATGCTTTCACTTAAAAATGAGAATGCATGAAAAGAGAGCAACGAAGTATCTAAGAATTCAGAATATGGGTAGCGCAAGAAAACCAAAAAAAAAAAAAAAAAAAAAGCAGTACAAAAAAACGAGGATAACAAGTGAATTAGAAAATCAGCAAAATAGTAGAATTCATTAATGAATTCATGAGCTGATTCATTGTTGGGGGAGGGAGGAGTAAAATAAGCAAACCTATAGGAAATCTACTGAAGAAAAAAAAAATTGATATCTGAAAAGTTTCAATAATTTGTAAAACACCTCCCCATTCCTTATCAATCTTGGTTCCTAAATTAATCCTATATGTTATATATTTGTATCTCTACTTTGCTAGTGATCAAACTAAGAATAAAAGAAATGAGACTACTTTTTAGGGTCACACAACTAGTGAATGGTAAAACTATAATTTGAACCCAGCTCTTCTAACCTTGTTGAATATTCTTTCAGTAGTCTCATAGCATGCTCTTGGGATAACTGTAAGGGAGGGAGGGTGAAACATTTCATTTGTGTGTATTAGTTTTCTATAGTTGCTGTCATAAATCATCACAAACCACGGGACTTAGAACAATAGAAATTTATTCAGTCAGAGTTCTGGAGGCTTGCAGTCTGAAATCAAGGTGTCAGCAGGGCCATACTCTTTCTTAAGATTCTAACGGAGAATCATTCTCTGTTTCTTCCTAGTTTCTGGTGGTTGCTGACAGTCTTTGATGTTTCTTGGCTTACAGTTACAGCACTCTAATCTTTGCCTGCATCTTCACATGGTCTTCTCCATGTGTGTCTACACATTGTCTTCCCTCTATGTATATGTCTCCTTTGTTTTAAGCTATAGGGTTTTGCTTTTCAAATTGACAAATTTTTTTTTTAGTATGATCTCATTTTAATTGTTTAATTGCTTCTGCAATGACTCTGTTTCCAAACAAAGTCACGTTCTAAGGTCCTAGGTAGATAGGAATTTTGGAAGAACACTGTGCAAGTCAGTACAATGTAGTTAGTTTTTATAAATTATAGTTTCAAAAGTCTTTATTGTGTCCCATCCACATAATGAATCTGTGCATGCATCCATCCAGTGATCATTTACTGGGTGCGTGCCTGTGTGCTCAGCCATTATGTCTGACTCTTTGCAACGCCATGGACAGTAGTCCACTAGGCTCCTCTGTCCATGGAATTCTCCAGGCAAGAATACTGAAGTGGGTTACCATTTCCTTCTCCAGGGGATCTTCTTGACCCAGGAATCAAACCGATGTCTTTTGCATTGGCAGGCAGATTCTTTACCACTGAGCCAGCTGGGAAGCCCAATCATTTACTGAGTGAGTACGTAAAATGTGCCAGGTACCTAATTACATGGCCCACAACACATAAAAAAAAGACATTTAAATCTTAGGTGGTGTTATTAGGTTTTGCTAAGCTAGGGATATTCATTGGAAGGACTGATGCTGAAGCTGAAGCTCTAATACTTTGGCCACCTGATGAGAACTGATTCATTGGAAAAGACCCTGATGCTGGGAAAGATTGAAGGCAGGAGGAGAAGGGGACAACAGAGGATGAGATGGTTGGATGGCATTACCAATTCGATGGACATGAGTTTGAGCAAGCTCTGGGAGATGGTGAAGGACAGGGAATCCTGGCATGCTGCAGTCCATGGGGTTGCAAAGAGTTGGACATGACTGAGTGATTGAACTGAAGCTGGGGACAGGTTGTGAATGGTAGTCCTACTAGTCAGACCAATTAGAGTAACCGTTCATATGTGCTTTAAGAGGGAGGTAAAGTGGGGAAATTTCAGAGGATGGTGACCTGGACCCTAAACTAATATCAATCTGGCCACACTGATTAGTGTGGCCACTGTTAGAATGCCTAAGAACATCTCAGGTGTGTTTACATGGGATGGGATGGGTTGAGAAGTAAGGGCATGGGAACGCACTTCTAATACACGATGGGCTGCCAGCTAGAGGAGTCTGGGTTTCTTTGTTGGGTCTCTGGCTAAAAGGGCCACGGCCAGTTGGGAAAAGCTACAGAGATTTGTATTTCAAATCAGTTTACAATTAAAACTAGGATTGTCTAAAGCCAACGAGGAGTGGGTGACGCTGGTATGTGCATAATGGAGATTTTTTAAATTTATTTTTTAATTGGAGGAAAATTGCTTTACAGTGTTGTGCTGGTTTCTGCTGTGTAACAGTGCAAATCAGTTATAATTACACATGTACCCCCTCCCCCTTGCGTTTCCCTCCTCTCCTCTCGTCCCGCCCCCTCTAGGTCATCACAGAGGGTGGACTGGGCTCTCTGTGTTACATTGCAATCTTTAAGCAGCCACGGCTGGGAAGAGACAGCTCATCTGTTGGAGGCGCTAGAGGGAGACTAGGAGGGGAGAGGATTGTGAGTGGATCTTGTTACTTGTGAAGATTCTAAACCAGGTTCTCGCTGGTGATCTTGGTTTAAAAATTGTAGAAACACATACTTTAACATTGCTTTGTACAAACACACTCTGTTTCTCAATATACAGGGGTTTTCATAAAATGAAGTCAATTTTATGTGCCAGACACTGCAGTTCACACTGAAAAAGACCTGGGCCTCAACCCCCAGAGACTCAGAGTAGAGTAGGGGAGATCTAACACAAAATAGAGGCAACCAGCTATGATAATATATGGATTCAGCTCAGTAAATATTTGAAGGATGAATGACTGAGTGGTTTCCTTCCAAGAATAGTTTTTGTTGTAATCATCACTTCGCCTTTGGGCTGCTCTGGTGGCTCAGCAGTGAAGATTCCACCTGCCGTGCCGAAGACACAGGAGACGCGGGTTCTACGGCTGGGTTGGGAAGATGCCCTGGAGGAGGGCATGGCAACCCACTCCAGTGTTCTTGCCTGGATATCTCATGGACAGGGGAGTCTGGTGAGCTGTGGTCCTTGGGGTCACAAAGAGTTGGATACGACTGAAGCGACTGAACACTCATGCACACGCATAGCATTGCATTTATCATAGGCTGAGCAACTATCCCAATTTGCTGAAGCCCAAGAGGTTTCTTGGGACAGAGTACTTTTAGTGCTAGAGCCAGGAAAGTGCCAAGCAAACTGAGATGAGCTTGTCACACTATTTTACAGGCTTTTTTAAAGGGGGGGAAGACATAAAAGCAATTACAATAATGGCAGTAACAACAGTTAGGGGAGCAGAGAGAGGGACACACACTGTAAGGGGGAACTAGGCAGGGCTCAAAGCTTCATCAGGATGGAGACCGTGCGTGTCCCGGTCATTGCTATCCTCCCAGCACCCAACCCAGTGTTTGGCACATAATCAAAGTTCAGTTGATATTAATTCGAATGCATGAATTAATTACCATGAGTCAAAAAGCATTTGAGCCAGGCCTTGAAGGTTATGTAGCATTTTGCCCAAAGGGATGTATGTAGAAGTTTCCAAAAATAGAGAATTTGGGTATAGTAATTGGTAAATATGATTTTTAGTGGAGTCTACTATTTTCCTATGGCTATTAATATAGTTCTTGGGAAAGCCCTTGAAACAATAAGTCTATTATATTTCCTCTTCTTTTTTTTTTTCCATCCTGCTGACTCTCCCCCTCCTTCCTTTTCTATTTCCTTCCCTTTTCTCTGTTGGAAGAGATAATGCTTTTTGCAGAGAGGATACCACTAGGAGCTCTTTCAGAGGAAGCTTAACTGGCAAATCAACTGTCCAGGAAAACAGTCTGCTTGGAAATGCACTGAGGTGCAGGTGGAGCAGGAAGGATGAGATTTGGCCAAAGAAGGACAAACAGTCTGGACGGTTGGAGCAGCATGGCAGGAGGAAGAGGGAAGGACACTGTGGCTGGGTAAGGCGCCTGGGTCACCTGGTGAAAGGTCTAGGTGCAGAGTCACGCGCACCATGCACTGCTCTGCCTGGGGTCACACAGGTGTTTCCTACCGAGTTCTCATGATGGAGGACAAAGCATGAGCCTTCCTCCAATGAAAGAAAGAGATGTTTATCGATCAACTACTAAGTGCCAGGCACCATTGGGTGCTTTTACATGTATGATCCACACACATGCATTTTGAAAGAAAGTGTTAGTATTATCCCCATTTTACTAGTAAAGAAACAGAGGCTTAAAGACGTTAACTAGTTAAACTTGGGTCTGTTTGACTTTGTAGCGGTGGTTTCCAACTTCTCATCTTCCTTTTATAAAAGCAGAACCTTTCCCAGCCTCCTCCCTCTTACTTCCTCCCTCTTGTCAACAGCAGTGGAGCCTTCCTCACCAAATGCTCCCAGTAGTCCCTTCCACTAAGCTCAGAGCACCCTGTCCTCCTTAGAGACAAGGCAGGATCTTGGAATCACTGAGACATTACATTTATTATTTCAACCTGGCAGACCCCTAGGACTTTGTGATAGTCTTTAACTTCCATTCCTCCTCAGGAATATTTCTAGCAAGCATTATTGTACTGTGATGATGTGCTTCTTAAAGGGGCATAATTACCCACAGGTGGAGCCTGGGGAATGTTATAAGCAAACAGTCAAACCATCTCTTAGAGCTCATAGCTATGATTTATTAGCAAAACAGAGAAAAACAAACACCAGATTTTAGTCCAGGCACAGTCATTACTAGCCATGTGACCTAAGTTCCTTTACTTCTTTGGACCTCACTTATATTATCTATAAAATGAATGAATTAAACTTGCTTTGCTCCCCTTGCAAAACCATATCGAGAGATGACCTTGAGTGAAATAAGACATCATAAGTCACAAAATAAAAGACAGAGGAAGGATATTAGCTTTAAAATCGTTTATGAAAGGACTTCCCTGGTGGTCCAGTGGTTAAGACTTCACTTTCTAATGCAGCCGGTGCAGTTTTGATCCCTGGTGGGGGAGCTAAGATTTCCACATGCCTAGTGGCCAAAAAAACCAAAACATAAAACAGGAACAATATTGTAATAAATTCAATAAAGACTTTTAAAATGGTCCATTAAAAAAAAAAACTTTAAAAATCATTTATGGAACAAAGGGAACAAAAATAAAACATGAAATATTATTTTTCTTTCTTGGTAGTTAGTGGGTAAAGGAAACCTAGTTTATGTCAAAAAGGGGGCTTTATTTGTTCAGATGAATTAAGGGCAGAGGTGGGGCCAACCTCGGAAATGGCTAGGTCCGGGTCTCCAGTCCTGGCAGAAGTCCTCTCTGACTCACTGTGATTCTGCCTCATTCTCTCCTGAGCTGCGGGAGCATCCTATGTATGCTGGCTGCCACGACTGCCCAAACTCCAGGCTCGCCTTCCAGCTTTTACACAGTCTTTTAATTCACAAAATATAATATATACTTGACATGTACATAATGATGTAGGTACAGTTTAGCATTCCATTTTTCTCAACTGGCTGTCAGAAAGCAAAAAGAGTTTTTCCTTACAACCTGAGGTAGAAAAATCCCAGGGAAGCCCTGTGATCGGCCTGGGTGGGTCATGTGCTTGCCTTGGACAAACCCCTGTGACCAGGCATGAATATTACCATCGGCCCACCTCAAGTGGCCGAGGGGTGGACAAAGCACAGACATGGCTACACTCACTTGTATTCACAAAAATGGAATTTAAGCAATGAAAGAAAGGGGATATTTCTGTGGGCTTCTGGCTTCTCTAGGATGTCCCATCTCTGGGAGCACAGGCCTGCTTGGAGTTATGAGGGGGGAGCTTTGCACTGATTGCTCTTGGGATAACTTGCCATCTCTCACTTAATGTGAGTTTGGCTCAGTGTAATGTATAAGCACCTACTTGCTTCATCAAACTTAGAATAGAGAATGAAGTGAAAGGAACAGGCTCATGAATGAACTTTGACTGTGTGCTCATAAAAATCCCAACAGAGTAAGAAAGACAGAAGTTGAGCAAATGTCTGTGCTGCAGAGGATGAGTCCAGACTACCCAGCAGCATATCAGACCAAAGGATGCACTGACATCAGCGCCGTTCAGGGTCATGGATGGGAGGAAGGCCTTCTCAGTAGACGGACTCAGTTCAGTTCAGTCTCTCAGTTGTGTCTGACTCTTTTCGACCCCATGGGCTGCAAATGGACTAGCATGTGCAATAGTTCTGGGGTTAGAACACACACAGTGGAGGAGTCAAAGGGCCAGTGTGCCTTCATATGAAGTGCTAGGGGAGGATGGCTCAAGATGAGGGAAGGAGGGGCCAGATCAGGTATTTGGGTAAATACTAAATTCTAGGGTCACAGTTCTCTCTCTTTCATCTCTTTGGCCAGGGTTGACTTGTGATCATTCCAGGGGCCTGCCTCATCCTGTCATGTCATCTCCTTTAAGAGGAAAACGAGCAATGGAGGGAGCCTCAGCATCCGGGAAATAGTTGCAGGGCCATTCTCTCTTTCAAAGAGCTCAGCTGCTCACAGTACTTATTAGTGGTAATCATCACACTGGACACCTCTATTGCCACACAGCAAGCCGATCTTCAAAGCTGCCAGGAGCAATAATTACTCCTCCCAGCTCCCCTATGAACAAGGTAAATATGGGTCTGAACACGAGATGAAGAGCCATAAAGTCCTGGAAATCAGATTCTTTCTCTGTGGCCTGGAGCATAAAAAGGAATAGGCACCCTAAAGCCCCTTTTGGCTCCTGATTCTAGAAAAGGTAAGGCAGACAGAAGTAGAGAGGGACTTGCCATCTCACAGGTGAGCTGAACAATTTTATTAGAAGGTAGGAGGTGTGCTTTTATGATAGAAAGGGCTACTGGGCACTGCTCTTCTAGACTTCAGATTCCCCTTTTAGGCAGAAAGAACATGAGGGTCAGGCAGCAGGTGCTGGGATGAAGGAAGGGGTTGGAGACAGCCAACACTTCCTATGAGATGACACTTATCTGGTGTAAAGAAGGCCAGGCCAGGTGCAACCACTTGGCTTGGTGCTGCTGGGATAGGAAAGACCAAACTCTGAAGATATTCAGGCCCTGTCTCTTGTGCTGATACTATGACCTGATAGGTTTGTGGTGACTCAGAAAACCTTGTTCAGGTTTTGTTTGGTCCTCTGCCCCAGCCCTCCCACTCTCCCCCAAGTGCACTTGTTCAGCACTCACAGTGTCATAGGTACTGTGCAAGGTGGTAGGGATAAGACAACAGAGAAACGTGGATCCAAGCTCAGGAGTTGGCAGGGAAATGGATGCATGAATAAATGATTCCAGCTCAGGGTGATGTGCTTTGGGAAGGAAGTGTAGGGGATGAGGGAGTTCAGAGGAAGGACACCCTCCCACGTTAGAAGGACCTTGAATGTTCTTGAGAGAGGCTCAGGCAGCCTTCTAAGCTTGTCCCCTTGAGTCCAGTTATCCTTTGGAAAAGAAGCCTTTCCCAATCATCTCAGCCCGTGTGCAACCCAGGCCTCCTCTCCTGGAATCCTGCAGCTCTGAAGGTCTACTCTTGGAATCCTACAGCTCTGAAGATCTTCTCTTAAAATCCTACTGTACGTCATGCATATACAATGGAATATTACTCAGCCATTAAAAGGAATGAAGCAATGCCATTTGCAGCAACATGAATGGACCTAGTGATCATCATACTGAACAAAGTAAGTCAAATAGAGAAGTAGCCTATGCCATCCCTTATATATGGAATCTATAAAGAAATGATATAAATGAACTTATTTACAAAATAGAAACAGATTTAAAGAATGAACATATGGTTGCCAGGGGGGAAGAATGAGGAGAAAGAATAGTTAGGGAGTTTGGGATCAACATGTACACACTGCTATATTTGAAATGAATAACCAACAAGGACCTACTGTATAGCACAGGGAACTCTGCTCAATGTTATGTGGCAGCCTGGGTGGGAGGGGAGTTTGGGGAGAATGGATGCATGTATATATGGCTGAGTCCCTTTGCTGCTCACCTGAAACTTATCACAGCATTGTTAATCAGTTATACCCCAAGATAAAATAAAAAATTAAAAAAAAAAATCCTACTGCACTTCAACAGGAGCTGCAATGAAGGAGACTGCCTGCAATTCAGGTGACCTACATTCAATCCCTGGGTCAGGAAGAGTCTCTGGAGAAGGAAATGGCAACCCACTCCAGTATCCTTGCCCGGGAAATCTCATGGACAGAGGAGCCTGGTGGGCTACAGTCCATGGGGTCGCAAGAGTCAGACATGACTTAGGGACTAAACCACCACTGCACTTCAACAGACTTATGTCTTAGGACATCTCTTTAGGCATGAAGTTTTGTGCTCTGAAGGAGAGAATGAATGGCGATAGCTATGTTCCCTTATCATGTTTGATAAGCATTCTGCAGTTTACAAAGCACGTTCACAGCCATCACCTTATCCTAGTTTACCAAGCAAGAGCTCGTGCTCAGTGAGTCTGAGAGATGGGGAGCCTCTCACTGTTGTGCTTTCTCATATTCTCATGCCGATGGACAAGTCAGGGTGAGGGGTGGTAGGCATTAGCAGCTAGGGCATCCCTGTGATTTACCCCCTAAGACTTCTCATATGTGGTCCTATTCAATCTTCACACCAGTTCAGTGAGGGTGGCATCTGCCCCCTTTGACAGATGAGGGAACCAAAGCTCCCACAGGTCAAGTCATTGACCAGCATCCCGCAGCACATGGGGAATGAAGCTGGGCATCCCCCTAGCAGGGGCTTAACTCCCAGCCTCTTCTCTCTTGTCTCCACCATGCTGCTCTGCATTGATCTTGGCATTCATTTCTCAATGCCAAGAGTATAGGAGCAACTTAGGAAAAGTTTGATGTTCTGATTTATTAATTAGTCTTCTCTTTCTGGGCTTCCCAGATGACTCAATGGCAGAGAACCCTCCTGCCAGGCAGGAGACATGGGTTTGATCCCTGGGCTGGGAAGACCCCTTGGAGAAGGAAGTGGCAACCCACTCCAGTATCTTTCCCAAGAAAGCTCATGTGCAGAGGGGCCTGGCAGGCTGCAGTCCATAGCATCTCAAAGAGTTGGACTTGACTTAGCGACTAAGCAGAGCAGTAGCAGCAGTTCTCTTCCTGTCTCATCTTCTTGTTCTCAGGGCAGGCTTGCAGAGGTGAGGGGAGAGAGTTTTGTCCCTGACATCCTGACCCCACAGACACTGATGAAGCATCATCCCTGACTGAACACCTGTTTTGTTTTGTTTTTTTCTTTTTTTTTTCCCTGTCTGGAATGTGTCCAGGGAGGAATAGGATGTTAAGATGTGGGAACATTGACTGTCCAAGGTGGATGCTTCCTTCCTGTCCCTCCTCTCCAGTCCTGAATGCCAGCTGCCCAACCACCACGAATAACTCTGCTTGCCAGAACATCATCCCCTCTCTTGGCTAGAGCTAGGGACATGCTACCCATTTCTCATCGGTCCCATTTTCCCAGCATCCTTGCAGGTCATCACTCCTGGATTCATTTCATGACCTCATGGCTTCCTTTCTTATTTACCAGGAAATCTTCTGGTTGTCTTCACTTGATGCCCTCTGCTGAGCCAGGCACTCACGGGTCTCTGGGAGTGTAGAGTTGAACACAGCCTCTGACCTTGAGACATTCCCAGGCTAGGAGGCCTTGAACACTTCAACCAGGGTGAAACAGGTAGATGGAAGAAAGTGTGGGGCTTGCAGCTTCATGGAGGAAAAGCACCTGAGCAGGCAGGGAAGACGGTGGGCGAGGTAGTCCGTGTGTGTGTGTGTGTGTGTGTGTGTGTGTGTTAGTTGCTTAGTCGTATCTGTTTGCAACCCCATAGACTATAGCCCACCAGGCCCTTCCATCCATGGGATTCTCTAGGCAAGAACACTGGAGTGGGTTGCCATTTCCTTCTCCAAAAGGAACTATAGAAAGAAAGAAAGTGAAGTTGCTCAGTCATGTCCAACTCTTTGTGACCCCGTGGACTGTAGTACCAGGCTCCTCCATCCACGGAATTTTCCAGGGAAGAGTACGGAGTGGGTTTCCATTTCCCTCTCCAGAAGGGTCCATAGGTTCCAGCATAAAGGATGCACAGAGACTTTCTAGGCCAAGAGACAAAGGGAAGGAATTAGACAAAGAGGAATGTTCAACCATCCCCTGCTCCATGTGCCCTTGATAAACTACACAGATGCGTATGTGAATTCTGTGAATGGCCCCTTGATACGGGAATAGCTCATGTGCCATGCTGTGTGTGTGGCTTGGTTCCTCATTCCTGAGCACCTCTGTCACCCCTGACTAGTGTCATGGTTTCCAGTTCCCTTCTCATCTTTGAAGATTGACTCTGAACTTGTTCCATTTGAGGACATCCTTCAGAAAGTAGCAGGTAGCATGGCACTTAAGAACAGCCTTCGGGATTTCACCAGGCCTAAGTATGAAGCATATCTTTGCCACTTATTAACTAGGAGAGCTTAGGCAAGCTTCTCTGAGTCTTAGTTTCCATATATGTAAAACAAGGTGGTCATAATACCCTGTCTGTCTGTTTGAGGGGTTTAGATCAGATCGTGAATGCAAAGGACTTGACACGGAGCCTGACAAGCACACAATAATCATCAGCTATGGTCATATGCAAAGTGTGGCCCAGAACCGAACACAGGTTGACCTGAAGGAGCCTAGCAGGAGTTGGATTGTTGCCTCCTGGCCCAGGATCTTCTCATGCGGCCAAAGATCACGGTGGCCCTTTTGGCAGGCGTGTTTCCTGCTGACTCACCCCAGTTCGCCCAGTCCCTGGAAACCTTAAGCCTCATTCTCAAGGGCTATACTGCTAACTCATGTCTCCCTAACCATTTGCTGGAGCCATTGGTGTTAAGTCTTGTCCAGGGCCTGACATTTAGGCTAGTGAAATTCTATTCTGCCGGGAGTACATTTAGCCCATCTATCAAGTCTGTCTGGAATCTTGGTTCTGCCACCTAACACTTGCTAGCCTGTTTCCTAGCAGGATTTTCCCCCTGCCCTATCCATCCAACAGACTATGCCTAGGAAAGCTTTTTGAAAATGATGTTTGCTTCATATTCCTCTCCTGTTCAGAATCTTTCCATGATTGCAAAATAGATGGGGCCTAACCTCCTTAGCCTGTTGCACAAAACTCTTCATGACCCAACACCAACCTACTTTTTGAATGCTCTTATTCTATTTTTCCTGCCCAAATAGGGATGATAATCATTCCTATAGCATAGGATTCTTGTGAGGATTAAGTGAGTTCATAATGGAAAAGCACTTAGAACAGGGCTTTTAAGAATTGTGAAGGATCTACAGTCTTTTGTCATTTGCAAAATAATAATTTAACCTGGCACAATTCCATGTCTGCAAGGTTAGAGACAGGGATTTTATTACAGCAATCACAGTAGTCAGTATATCAGTGTTTTCGTCTTTCTTGTTTTTATTGAAGCATAGTTGACTTACAATACTATATTGCTTTCAGATGTGCAACATAGTGATTTATTTTTAGAGATTACATACCATACAGAGTTATTATACCAACTATATTCTCTGTGCTATATATTATAGCCCTGTAATATACTGATTATTATAGTTATTTATTATATAACTTAAAGTTTGTACCCCTTAATCCCCTTCACCTATTTCACCCATCCTCCCATCCTCTCCTCTCTGGCAACCACTAGTTTGTTCTCTGTATCTGAGTCTGTTTCTGTTTTATTATATGTTTGTTTTTTAGATTCCACATGTAAGTATAAATATACAATATTTATGTTTCTCTGTCTGACTTATTTCATTAAGCAAAGTATCCTCTAGGTCCATCCATGTTGTCGCAAGTGGCAAGATTTCTTTCCTTTTTATGGCTTCAGTTCAGTTCAGTTCAGTTCAGTCGCTCAGTTGTGTCCGACTCTTTGCGACCCCATGAATCACAGCATGCCAGGCCTCCCTGTCCATCAATGATAGTCTATTGTGTGTGTGTATACACACACACACACATATATACACACATATATATGCCACCTCTTTAGCCACTCATCTGTCAAACGATATTTAGGTTGTTTCCACATCTTGGTTGTTGTAAACAATGCTGCAATAAATATCCTTTCCAGTTAGTGTTTTCATTTTCTTTGTATAAATACCCAAGAGTAGAATTACTGGATCATATAGTAGTTCTATTTTTAATTTTTTGAGGAACCACGATTCTGTTTTCCACAGTACTGCATCAATTTACATTCCCACCAACAGTGCACAAAGGTCCCTTTTCTCCACATCCTTGACAACATTTGTTATTTTTGTCTTTTTGATGATTGCCATTCTGACAGGCTCAGTTGGTAAAGAGCCTGCCTACCAGTGCAGGAGATGCAAGGGGCGTGTATTTGATCCCTGGGTTGGGAAAATCCCTTGGAGAAGGAAATGGCAACCCACTCCAGTGTTCTTACCTGGAAAATCCGATGGACAGAGGAGCTGGCAGGCTACAGTCCAAGGGGTAACTAAGAGTTGGACACAACTGAGCATGCATGCACACATGCATTCTGACAGGAGTGACATGATTTCTTGTGACTTTGATTTGCATTTTCCTGATTATTAGTGATCTTGAGCACCTTTCATGTGTCTGTTGGACTTGTGTTTTTATGTCTTTACAAAAATGCCTATTCTGGTCCTCTATTCATTTTTAAATTGGATTGTTTATTTTTTAAATATTATGGGTTGTATGAGTTCTTTATATATTTTGGATGTTAACCCTAATCAGACATGTCATCTGCAAATGTCATTTCCCCTTCAGTAGGTTGCTTTTTTATTTTGTCGATGGTTTCCTTCCCTGTGCAAAAGCTTTTTAGTCTGATGTGGTCCCATTTAAGAACTTTTGGTTTTGTTTCCCTTGCCTAAGGAGACAGATCCAAAAAAATATTCCTAAGACCAGTTTCAAAGAGGGAACTGCCTATTGTTTTCTCCTAAGGGTTTTATGGTTTCAGGTCTTATATTTAAGCCTTGAATTCAGTTGCTTCTTGACCTTTCCGCATGTGTAAGTTTTTAGTTCATTTTGAGTTTGTTTTTGCCTATGATGTAAGAAAACGGTCTATTTTCATTCTTTTTTAAATAGTTGTCCTGTTATCCCAACATCACTTGTTGAAGAGACTGTTTTTTTGTATATTCTTACTTCATTTGGTATAGATCAATTGATACAGGCATATGAGTATTTCTGGACTCTATTCAATTCCATTGATATGAGTGGTTTTTTTGGTGCCAGTACTGTACTGTTTTGATTGCTATCTCTTTGCAGTTTAGTTTGAAATCGGGAAGCTTGATACCTCGATACCTCAAGTTTTGTTTTTCTTTTTCAAGATTACTTTGGCTATTTGTGATCTTTTGTGGTTCCATTTAAATTTTAGGTTTGTTCATGAATAATGGATATTTTGATAGGGATTACATTGATTGTTTTGGGTATGAACACTTTAACAAAGTTAATTCTCTCAGTCCATGAACACAGTATATTTTGATTTATTTGTGTTGCCTTCAGTTTCATCAATGTTTTATAGTTTCCATAGTGTGGGACTTTCACCTGTGTGGTTAAATTTATTCCTAGATGTTTTGATCTTTTTGATGTAATTGTAAATGGGATTATTTTTCATGATTTCTCATTGTGATATTTGGTTAATAGTATATGTGGATGCAACATATTTCTGCATATTAATTTTTGTATCCTGCAATGTTGCTGAATTTATTAGCTTTTAATATTTTGGAGTCTTTAGGATTTTCTGTATATAGTATCTGGAGAGGGAAATGGCAATCTACTCCGGTATTCTTGCCTGGAAAATTCCATGGATGGAGGAGCCTGGTGGGCTACACAGTCCATGGGGTTGCAAAGAGTTGGAGACGACTGAGCGACTTCACATTCACTATATAGTATCATGTCTATGATAGTGACAGTTTTACTTCTTCCCTTCCGATTTGGAAGACTTTTTATTTCTTCTCTTGTCTAGTTGCTGTGGCTGGGACTTCCAATATGGTGTTGAATAAAAGTGATGAGAGTGGATATCTTTGTCTTATTCCTGATCTTAGAAAAAAGCTTTCATCTTTTCATCATTGAGTGTAATGTTAGCTGTGGGTTTGTTATAAATGACTTATTATGTTGAAGTATGTTCCCTCTATACTAAATTTGTTTAGAATTTTATAATGAAGGGATACTGAATTTTTTCAAATGCTTTTTCTGTGTTTGTTAAGATGATCATGTGATTTTTTATCCTTTGTTTTGTTGGTGTGGTATATCACATTGATTAATTTGTAGATATTAAACCATCTTTGCATCCCTGAAATAAGCCCCGCTTGATCATAATGTATGATCATTTTAATGTATTATTGAATTTGGTGTGCTGATATTTTGTGGACTGAGGCTGAAGCTGAAGCTCCAATACTTTGGCCACCTGATGTGAAGAGCTGACTCATTGGAAAAGACCCTGATGTTGGGAAACATTGAAGGCAGGAGAAGAAGGGGACAACAGAGGATAAAATGGTTGGATGGCATCACCGACTTGATGCACCTGAGTTTGAGCAAGCTCTAGGAGTTGGTGATAGACAGGGAAGCCTGTCGTACTGCAGTCCATGGGGTCACAAAGAGTCAGACGTGACTGTGTGACTGAACTGAACTGAATATTTTGTGAAGAATTTTTGCATCTATGTTTGTAGGGATATTGGCCTGTAATTTTCTTTCTTTCTTCTCTTTCTCTCTCTCTCTCTCTTTTTTTTTTTTTTTTTGTAGTTTCTTTATCTGGTTTTGGTATTAGGATAATGTTGGCTTCCTAGAATGAATTTTTAAGTGTTCCTTCCTCTTAGGTTTTTAAGAATAGTTAAAGAAGAATGGGATTAACTTTTCTTTAAATGTTTGGTAGAATTCTTCTGTGAGGCCACCTGGTCCTAGACTTTGTTTCTTGGGAGTTTTTTGATTATACTGGTTCAATTTCATTACTAGTAATTGGCTTTTTAGATCTTCTGTTCTCTCTGATTCAGTCCTGAAAGGCTGTGTTTCTAGGAATCTTCCATTTCTTCTAGGTTGTCCAATTTGTTGCATATATTTATTCATCATGTTCTGTTATGATTGTTTGCATCTGTGAGTATCAGTGTTTTCTTATGCTCATTACTTGAACTTCAATTCCCATGTGATGATGTGAAGAGGTGCCAGATGACACCTGACATTTGTGGGCTGCATTATGGAGAGGATCCCTGAGCTTAAGGAACTTCAGTCTTTTTATTAGCGGGTTGTAGGTGAACCTACCCTCTGCTGTAGAGTGGGGCACTATCTCTGTCTTCCAAGTCTTTTCTTACACAGACATCCTTGAAAAGATGATCTGGAACAAAGGCAGTCAGTGCCTCTGCTCAGAAGTCATGCAGAAATGTGAGAGACCTATAGAGAATTACCTTCCAACAAGGGCCAGGGGTATTGTGAGTAAACATCAGCTATGATGAGTATGGTGGTGGTTGTGTGCTCTGCTTTAGTATGGTGCATCTTCTCTTTACCTTTTTATACATGACTTCTGCCCTTGGTACCTTTAGATATGCAGTTCCTCATGCCTCCCTATCCTCCCCTGCTGGCTAAATACTCCATCCAGTTCTAGCATCTCTAGCGCATCTTTCCTGACCACACTAATTCTACTGGAGCTTTCCTCACTAAACTCTGGCAGTGTCATTTGTCCCATTTTCTCAGCACTTGGCAAGTAGAGTTTCCTTCTGCTCAAGATCTTTGCAAAGCCTTTTCCTCCACTTGGTATTCCTGCTTGTCTCTCTTCAGACTAACCCCACTCATTCTCTATTCATCAGCTTAGATGACATTTCCTTCAGAAAGCATTCTTGACCTCCCTTATACCCAGGCAGTATTAGGGTTCTCCTTTCGCTCCTGTGGCATCAATAGTGACCTTTAAGTGACATTTCTTTCCTGGCTTCCCCTTGAGACTTGGAGGACCTGTTCTGGAGGACCTGTTCTGAGTTCCCCAGGTTCTGGAGGACCCTTCCATGCCTAGCACCTGTAAATATCACCCGGAGGCACTTAATTAACATTAAGAAATGAATGAATAATTGCGTGAATGTATGAACACCCATATCACATTTTCATGCAAAATTAACAAACAAGTCTAACCATGCTGGAAGCTCCTGGAACATGTCCAGTGGTCATGGACACATCAATCAGTGTTTAATATCTGTGGACTGATTGATGAAACATATAATTTGTCCTTTTACTCCTTTTCAGATATGCCAACTTTATCTTGCTTCAAAGGATATCTGTGAGACCAAGTGGACTTCTATTTGAGAATGTAAAACATATATTATCAAAAGCTTTATTCATTATGATTTTTAATAAGGAAAAAATTCTAGCAAGCCTCCGCAAAGCAATTTGAAAACCATAAGCTTCATATTTCTTTAACTTGGTAAATATCAAACTCATTTCATCCTTAATAGTTTACAAAATCAACACTAGATTAATGTTCTGTTTATAATATTCATGCAAGTTTCAAATTGCAAATACATTTTTACAGTGGCTTTTGAAGGTTAATATTGGAAAGAATGACAGAATAGTCACCGTGAAACCTGGAGCTGAGTCAGAGGCCGGCTCCTTGTTTTTCATTATGTGATAAAACTATATGAAGAATGGAAAACTTGGGAACTCAAACCAAAGGACAGGACACTTGGGGACGTAAAGATCACAGTGATTAAAAACTAGCCATCTGGGGACCAATGAGGCTGCTTTTGAATCCTGCTTCTCTTAATGACTGAGCCTCAGTTTCTTCATTTGTAAAAGCAGGAAACTATGACCCACATCACAGGATTGTCATGAGAATTCAATGAAGTAACGCGTCATTAAAAAAAAAGAAACTTTGCACAGCATGTGGTCCATACTAAGCTCTTAACATATGTCAGCTGTTATCATTATTATTACTAATATTGTAGTCAGAAAGACCTGGATTTTGTATCCCTGGCAGTAACTATGTGTTGCATATCTTAAACTGAGGGACATGAGGAGTTACTAACTTTCCTAAGCCTTAGTTTCCTCATCTATAAAGTGGAGACAATAATAATACTTGTATCATAGGGTTGATGTGAAGATAAATTAGCAGATGACATGTAATGTGCTTAAGAAATGTGTGGCATATGGTCAACACTCAGTAACTAGTAGGTAGAAAAAGAGTGATGATAATTATTATTATTCCCTGAATCACTTTTTTGTTTTTTCATTTGTAAATCTGGGAATGCTGGTGTGAATGTAAGAACTGGAAATGATATTTACAAAGCACCTAGCCCAATGGCAGGTACATATTAACTAGGTACTCAAGAGATGGAAGCTATTGTTTCTAGTCTCTCTTCCTGCCTTTGCCTGGTTTCCAGCTCTGGATCAATAGATGCAGCAATTTAGATTTTGGGGTGCTTCTCTGACAGCACTGGGAGGAGGTGAGGGCACCAACTGGAAACTGCAACCTGGAAGTGAACTTCCCTAATCAGCGCTGCAGGATTCCAGCAGCTGGTTCTACTTAGAAATCAATTGGAACCTCCTGGGCCCCTTGCTCTTTTTCTGCAAGGAGCAAATGCCATCCCGCAGCTAAGATTTAGAAATTTGCCACGCCGTATCAGAAACAGATCCAGCCTCTGGCAAGGTCAAGGTTCTCCAGGCCGAGGCCCCAGCTCTGGAGCCTCTCAAACTTCCCAGTGGCCTTGGAGGCAGAGGCTCTGGACTGAGGTCAGGGCTGCCTGTGGCACTGCCAGCAAGCACTATCCTGTTGCTGGCTGTTAAGAACCGCCACCCAAACTCCAAAGTGCCCAGATTTCCATTTCAGAGAGTGAGTCAAGTTCGGATGTGGAGAGCCCATTAAACAATTTTTAGGATATGAGTGTTAGAGTGCAAGAATGCATTTGATTTGGAAAGGAATTGCTTCCTAAATGCCTGCCTTATAATTTCTTCCATCTGTCCACATTTCTGGGGGGCCCTTGAAGGTTTTTGGGGGCCTCTAGGGTGGCCAGTTCTGGCCTTGGGTTCTGTAGGCAGCAGAGGATGTTGGTGAATAGCCTTTGTCATCACTGCCCGAGGCTTGATGAGTCATTAGGTGAATGAGCAGCAGGCTGAGTGAAGTTCTAACTCCAAGTTTACCAGCTGTGTGACCTCAGGAAAATCCCTTGCCTTCTCTGAGCTTTCATCTCCTGATTTGAAGAACCTACCTCAGGGCTGTATGCTCTTAAACTCCCTTGCATCATATTGATTTTCAGATCCCAAGTGATCACAGATGCTATAATTGCTCAAAGGATGAAAATATCAGTTGCTCTTCCTTTTGTCATGAAAAGTACTTTACTGTGCCAATGAATGAGTGAATGCAAATATCTATGATCTCTTTTGGAAAAGAGTGAAAAGGGAGATAAAGTGGCATTTTGAGCACCCATTATATATTAGACACTAGTCTAAAAGACCTAACAGCTTTTGTTTTGTCCTCTTTTCAAATTGGTAGGTGGTATTTTCACAATTTATAGATGCTCCCAGGTGGTGCTAGTGGTAAAGAGTCTGCCTACCAATGCAGGAGATGCAAGAGACACAGGTTCGACCCCTGGGTCAGGAAGATCCCCTGGAGTAGGAAATGGCAACCCACTTCAGTATTCTTGCCTGGAAGATTCCATGAACAGAATAGCTTGGCAGGATACAGTCCACAGAGTTGCAAGGAGATGGACATGACTGACTGACTGAACACACAGAGAGGTTAAGTAACTTGCACATAAGCAGTGCAGTCAAGAACTTCAACTCAGTTTCGTTACTTGGAAAGGGTATGCGGACGTGTCTTCCTCCTGGATTTTGAGCCCTCCTCCTATGTGTTGCTGATAAGCAGGAAGTGCTCAGGCCCAGGGAAGTCCTGAGTCCAGACTGGTTAAATGGGTAATGAAGATCGCAGTGACTCTGTTGGAGAGGAGCGGGCTCTGCCCAGGGTGCACATGTTGGGAGGGGGTGGGAATCAGTAGAGCCCAGCCTCCTGAGTCCCCTGGCCTCACAGTGGTCCCCTACCTGACATCTCTGAGCCTACCCCCTGCTTCTTCAGCAGAAGCAGGGAGAAGTGGGAGAAAAACAAGAAAGAAGAGAGGAGGAGAAGGAAACAGGAGACAGAAGACTGTGCCCAGCTGGACTAGAGCCTGGAATTCCGGGAAGCATCCTTTCCCTTTCATCAGGGCACCTCACCTCTCCTGTTTACCCACCTGTGTGGGTAAACCTGGTGCCAGCCTCTGAAGACTCCTGGGAGGAAACCTCAGGCCCGCTTGACAAACTGGGAGATGGATACCCAAATGCACCCCCTCCCTCCCCGTCCCCAAGCCATCTCCCTCCACGCCACCTCACCACCCTAAAAGTTGTGCTGCTAATCCTAGGGACTATGTCCTGGTGAGAGCAGCAGGACAGAGAACCCAGTATTCTTTGCTCTGACTCAAGAGACTTCCCTGACTGCAAGCATCTGAAATTTGGTTAGTCATGCTTTCAGTTTTTTTCAACAATTTCCATGCTCCTACTTGGACCCTGGCGCTTCTAGACGCTAGATACAATAAAACAGTGGACAAAATAGAATCTATGACTGCCCCTGTGGCTCTTATAGCCTAACTGGAGGCTGAAGTGGAGGTAGGGGGCATTTTAGTTTCCCGTGGCTGCTATAACAAACACCTCAGCACTGGATGTCTTAAAATAAGAGAAATTTTTATCCTCTCAAAGTTCTGGAGGCTAGAAGTCTGAAATAAGATGTTGATGAAGTTGGTCCCCTCTGTAGACTCTGAAGGATAATCGGTTCCAGGCCCCTCTCCTAGCTTCTTACTGGCAAGCCTCCGTATTCCTCGACTTGCAGACCATCACTCCAAGCTCATCCTCCAACTACACATTACCTTCTCCTCTGTGTGCCTTCTCTCCTTCTCTTGTCTTACTAGGACGTTTGTCACTGGATTTAGGGTCCACCCTGATCTAGGATGATCTCCTTTCAAGACCTCTATCTACAAAGACACTTATAAGGTGACATTTGCCCTGGTCCTATCTTTTGGGGCACTTCATACAACTCACTGAGTGGCAAGAATAAAATGAAATCAATAAACAGTGATGTAATTGTGCATGGTGGTAAGTGGTGAGATAGGAAAAGAAACCTGGAAAGTTTTGGAATGAAGATATAGTCTACCTGTTGGATACTTAACTTCTCTGAACCTCACATTATTTACCTGGAAAAATGAGGATATTAATGCTTAACTGACAAAGTCAAGGGCTTCGCTGATAGCTCAGTTGATAAAGAATCCACCTGTAATGCAGGAGACCCCGGTTCAATTCCTGGGTCAGGAAGATCCCTTGGAGAAGGGATAGGTTACCCACTCCAATATTCTTGGGCTTACCTTGTGGCTCAGCTGGTAAAGAATCTGCCTGCAGTGCAGGAGACCTGGGTTCAATTCCTGGGTTGGGAAGATACCCTGGAGAAAGTGAAAGTGAAAGTCACTCAGTCATGTCCGACTCTTTGCAACCCATAGACTATACAGTCTATGGGATTCTCCATGCCAGAATATTGGAGTGGGTAGCCTTTCCTTTCTCCAGGGGATCTTCCCAACCCAGGGATTGAACCCAGGTCTCCTGAATTGCAGACGGATTCTTTACCAGTTGAGCCACGAGGGATCCTCTGGAGAAGGGAATGGCTACCCACTCCAGTATTCTCACCTGGAGAATTCCATGGACTGTGTAGTCCATGGTGGCGCAAAGAGTTGGACACGACTGAGAGACTTTCACAAAGTCAATATTGGGATTCAGTTGCTAGAGAGTTAACATCTGTAGTTGTTGATTGAACAAATGACCAAAGTCCCTGGCAGATGTGTATGGGATTTCTTTTCCACTAGCCTCAAATGTTCCTTCTCCTCATTCATTCATTCAATATGTTTTGAGACCCTATTCTGCACTAAACTTCATCCCCACCCAGGCCCTGAAAATACTACAGGAAACAAAATAGACAAAAATTTGGTTCCCTCATTGAGCTTACATTTTCACAATTGTGATGATTAACTTAAATTGGTTAACTTGACTGAGCTACAGGATATCCAGCTCTTTGGTCAAGCATGATTCTGAGTTTTGTCTGTGAAGGTGTTTTTGGACGAAGTTCACATTTACATCAGTAGGCTGAGTAACGCAGACTACCCTCCCTAATGTGGGTGGGCCTGACTCATCCAATCAGATGAACGCTTCATGCTAGGTCTCTTCAGTCATGTCCAACTCTTTGCGACCCTATGGACTGTAGCGCACCAGGCTACTCTGTCCACAAAGATTCTCCAGGCAAGCATATTGGAGTGGGTTTCCCTGCCCTTGTACAGAGTATCTTCCTGACCCAGTCTCCTGCATTGGCAGGAGGGTTCTTTACCACTAGGGCCACCTGGGAATCCCTTAAATAGAACAAAAAGACAGATACACAAACGCCACCCCAACCCCCACCATAAGTGAGAGAGACTTCTTCAGTGACCACCTACTTGATGATCTTTGAACTGAGACATGGGCTTTTCTCCCACTTTATGACTCAAACTGAAATATCAGTTTTTCCTGGGTCTTCAGCCTGCCAGCTTTCAGACTAGAACTTACACCATCAGCTCTTATTCCCAAGCCTCTGGACTTAGACTGGAACTACACCATTAGCTCTCCTGGGTCCCAGCTTGCTGACTGCAGATCTTAGGCTTGTCAGCCTCCATAATCATGTGAGTCAGCTCCTCATAATCAAGCTCTCTCTCTCTCTCTGCTTCTGTTTATCTGGAGAACCGTACAGTCACCATGATCTCCTTTGAATTTGTCCAGCATCTTCATCTTTTATCTGTTTACCTACCAACAACCTTGTAAAGTAGGCAGAGCAAACTTGTGAAAATCCCCATTTTACAGAGGAGGAAACAGGCCAAGGGAAGATTCTCTTTAGCTGCTGTGCCCCGGGGCTGATCTTGCCACAAGAGAAACATCCTTATGTTCTTGCAGCCAGAGGACATGTAGAAAGATGGATAAAAACATAATGCTCAAGTCAGGTTTTCCAAACCTCTTTAACAAGGGAGCAGAATTTTGATTATGATTATCATTTTTCTTTTTGTGGCCAGGGTGGAAAAACTATTACTCTCCTCTTTGATTTTTAATATAGCATTGGTCATCAATTAGAAACCTCTTAAGATTCCCTCAGGGAGAAATCTGAGACTGTTAAAATGTGGGCTAGGCAAGTCTTGTGAAATAATATATTGATAGAGGCAAGATCTTTTAGAAAAGCTTCAAGTGGCCTTTAGAAAACAGTCTGGATGAGTCACAGCAACTCAGGTTGAAAGTGATTTCAGAGTTTGTCCGTTCCAGTCCATTCCTTACACAGCAAGAACACTGAAGCCCAGAGAGGTCAGCTGGCTGCCCAAGACCTACAGCTTAAAAGGAGTGTATTGATCCTGTTGCTCAGTTGCCTGGACTTCCTGTTCAGTCCTTTCTTCATTATTTACTATGTGTGCACTGAACGCAGACCACCCTCCCTCCCCCTGCTCCCTCCCCCACACTTAGGGTCATCTCATGCCACCCTGTGCAGTGGACTAAAATGGTGGTGGAAAGGATATTCACAGCCTTAAAATGCAGTTTAACACTTGTGATCCTGCATTTGTAAGCAAAATATTTTGGAGTCAGGCAGACCTGGGTTCTAGCCTAGCTTGAGGAAAAGCAGCGGTGTGGCTGGCATGGTGCTTGGTGCTGAGAAAATATTGGTAAGCAAGATCTTGTCTCTGTCTTCTAGGATTTACAGTCAAGGAAAGAGGACATTTCAATATATGAAATGATGATAATTTTAATCATCATTGTCCTCAGATTTCCTGGGATAAATGAAAACTTTTGGATGGCAGGGACCTTCATGAATGCTGTTGACAAAGCATGTCAGGGTGAAATCAGAAATGGCACAAATGAAACCTGCGGAATATGGTCAGGCCGTTCCCCTGCTTAAGGTGCTTTGGTGGCTCCAGGGATAAAATCCTTGCTTCTGAGCAGAGTATTTTTTAAGTTCCTTCTGCATGTTATTAATGCCTCATGGCTCAGCCCTCTATAAATCTCACTTTTTGCTCCAGCCACCCAAAGCTCCATTTAGAGCCCTCCTATTGTCGTTCGTGTCGTCTTGCTGTTCTCTCTACTGAAGATGCAGTTCCTCTTCTCCTCTCGGCTTAACAAACCATCGTCAGTCCTGTAAGACACCACCTCTTCTCAGCATCCCCCAGGCCCTCTGTGTGCTGAGTGGCCTCCTGTGGCTGCCTCCATGAAAGCCACAAATGCTATCACCTGTATTTTTGTCTGTGCCCTGATTGATAGAGCCTGCTTATGCCAGCAACTCCCTGACATCCAGCATAGAATCTGGGAAAGAGAAGGGCTCAGCAAGTGTTGGTGGTATGAATGAGTGAATAAGTGGTAGTTATTCTTAGCTACTTCCTCAAGCCTTGGTTATCACACATTAACCAAGCCTTCAGTCGAAGCATGCTAGAAAACAGAAATCGTTTTCCTGCTGTGTCCACATGGGGATTTGATTTCACCCAGGGTCTCATGAGGCTGTCTAAATCTGTCGCCACCATTGATGTAGGTATGGATCTTAGGGATACCAAGGGAAGCCGGAACCTCCTGGTGGAGGGAGATTTTGAGACTCCATTCTCTTCCAAGAGGGCTCAGAAGTGGTTCTTGTGTTGTCAACGTCAAGAAAGGAGAGAAACGTCCCATTTCACCACGTGTTTGCAATGCTAGACTAAGGGTTTTCATCCTGTGGTCCAAGAAGAACCTCTTGTAACTGAACTTTCTCCTGGGATTCTCATGGTTTAATTTAAAGAATGAGTGCTATGGGGGTCAGAAGGACAGGACTGGAGTCTTTGATTCTTCCACATGCTGGTTGTGTGACTTGGGGACAATCTGAACCCTGGTACCTCCTTTGTAACATAACCTCACATCATGGTGGACCAGATCCAACAGGAGGACATCTGGATCACTGGCCCAGCATCCAGTGCCTCATGCACGGGTGCATGCTAAGTTGCTTCAGTCGTGTCCCCGTGGACTGTGGCCCATCAGGCTCCTCTGTCCATGGGATTCTCCAGGGAAGAATACTGGAGTGGGTTGCCATGCCGTCCTCCAGGAGATCTTCCCAACCCAGGGATCAACCCTGCATCTCTTATGTCTCCTGCATTGGCAGGCAGGTTCTTTATCACTAGCGCCACCTGGGAAGCACCCCCAGGGCCTCATACACATCCAGTAAATGTGGCTCCTTTCCTTAGCACAGATGCTCACTCTTCCAACTCATGCTTCAACTGTTACCCTTGACTAGCCACGTCTGAACTTGGGAAGATGCTCCCTAAAATCTGGTAAGAACAATGACACAAGCACGTGCAATATAGAGGGGTTTCTGTGGACCAGGCACTGTCCCCACAGTATTCCTATGGGGAGATGCCACTGTTACCCAGTATTGTTACCCCCGATTTTCAAGTGAAGAGACATAAGTACAAAGAGGGTCCAAATCTTGCTAAAGGCTCCAAAACTGCTAAGTGGTGAGTCAGGGATTCTAGCTCTAGAGCCCCGTGGCACTAATAGAGCTGGTCCACCACACATACCTCAGTCAGCTGGAGGTTTTGGTGAGTGGTAACCCACTCCAGTACTCTTGCCTGGAAAATCCCATGGATGGAGAGCCTGGTGGACTGCAGTCCATGGGGTCTCAAAGAGTCAGACATGACTGAGCGACTTCACTTGGGCTTCCCTGGTAGCTCAGATAGTAAAGTGTCTACCTACAAAGCGGGAGACCTGGGTTCAATCCCTGGGTCAGGAAGATCCCCTGGAAAAGGAAATGGCAACCCACTCCAGTATCCTTGCCTGGAAAATCCCACGGACTGAGGATCCTGGTAGGCTACGATCCATGGGGTCGCAAAGAGTCGGACACGACTGAGCGACTTCACTCACTCACTCACTCACCTAGCTAGTGGTGATATCAAACCACTACATTTCAGCCTAAAGCAAGGAAACGTGATCATCCTGGGAGTTTGTGGAGGTCACGTATTGACAAATGTAAATTTTCCCATACTTTTTGGAATATTGAAAACACTTCTAGGCACCCCTGTCTCACTGCTTTTACTTTCCTAATGCTTTCAGTCCAGGGATTTGAGGTCGGAAACCCCAACATAATGAACACAATCTAAACTTCTCATGAGAAAGAACACAGAAAGAGAAAAAAAAAAAAGAAAAACAGTTGCAATCAAAGTACTAACGACCACATTAAGCACCTCCCTTGAGTTTAATAAGTAATACATTTTATCAAAAACAACGGCTTAAAATTTACCAATAACCTTCCATGTAGTGTCTCATTTGATGCTACTAAAAAACCATGATTCACTGACAGCCTGCTGAGTGCAAGACACTTTATTAGGCCGTTTTAAAATGTCATCTACTCTTCACAATAATGAGAGATGTATATTATTTCCTCTGGCTTATAGAGGAGGATGCAGGCTCACATACTCCCTGATCTGATCTTTGTCATAAGCCTTTGAGGCTGGCTCTCTAGTGATAACAGATGAGGAAACAGAAGTTCCGAGAGGTGAGGAAACAGAAGTCCAGAGCGGCTAAGAAACTTGCTTGAGGTCACACAGTGAATTAGAGGCAGAGCTGAGTCTCACATCCAGATTTTTCTGACTCAAAAGTCTGAGTTTTGAACCACTGTACTGCAGTTCTCAAAGTAACCCATAATGTAGGCAGGTATCATATCTGTTTTGCAGTGGGGAAATTGAGGTAGTGAGTTGGGGTTGGGGGGATGACTTAATATTCTCCCAGCTTCGCTATGCTTTCTGCTTTCATCATGCTCTGTAATTGTACACAAGGGCTTTGGAGCTGTTGGCACTGAGTACAGTGTTGGGATCTGATGAGCAATCAGTAAATGGTAGCTGCTGTCATTTGCAGTGTGGCAGCTCGGCAGCCCATGACCTTGGGGACAGGCCTGGTACCTGCAACCTGGACTGTCTGCATTCCGTTTTGTGCCGGCTTGTGCTTAGACCACAGAACTTTTCTATCATTTCCATTCAATGCCTGGCATGCACCACCCCCAAGAAAAGGCACCTAAGTCTCTGCAAAGACAGCTCCATCTGTGTGGGTGGTGCATCTGAATGGATGTGGCTTGCCTGAGACTCTTGGAGCAGAGACCCAGCCCCTGACTCACGCTGAGCTGTTCCCCATCCGGCTGAGGCTGGCCCAGGAGCAGCCCCCTCTGCCTCAGAACCAAACCTGGCACCGTCTTCTTGGCACAGACCTCCGGCTGCAGCTTTTGGACTCCCGGCTACAGTATTACTCACTCACTGATTCTTCCTCTGTCATCTGCCAGGATCCAGGAAGAGGGTTATGTAGCCTCTCTTTCTAACTCAGCTTTTTCCCTGCCTTCTTTATTATTGGTTGAACGGTGGGAGCCAAAGCTGAGTTTCTCCCCAATTTCCTCCAAGAGCAGTATCCGGCAGGAATCATCTCTGCACTTGAGAGGCTCGGGAGAAGTCAACAACCAGTGCTGGCTCTTGGCCTCCAGAGGAAGTGTTAGTCACTTGGTTACCACTGGCTGAAATTGATCGGAGATGTCACGCGGAGGAAATGTGCTTCTTATGAGCTTAGTAGAGCATGGTCTTCATGAAAAAATGCCCTTTTCAGTGCACAGAGAAAGTGGCAAGCTGATTTCCTCTCGTGGGAGTTCTGACTCTAGTTTCCTAGGTGCTGCCATGAAAGATTTCTTTCTACTCACTGCACAGAAGTTTTGGGAGGCATGTGACAAAAATGTGGAGTTGGGAAAAGGAAAATGAGATGTTTTAACACCTTGTCTCATTTTATCCCCACACAGCCTATGATCATTATCCCCATTTTTCAAGCAAAGTAGGGTCTAAATTTGTCCTTGCCTGTCCAAGGTCACATAGTTAGTAACTGGCAGAGCTGACATATGGACCCAAGTCTGTCCAAAGCCAAAGCCACAGCAGGAAAAGTGGCTCTTCATCTCTGTCTCTCCCTGTGTCTCCTCTTTTTCTCTCCTTTCCATTTGTCACCTCCTCTTACACCCACCTTCCAAAAAGTCAGAGATTTTCCAAACAATTACCCAAGACAGCACACTGCCTTGCATACAGTAGGTTCTCAGTAAGTACACATTGAATCTGAATTGCCCGTGCCATGCTTTTTAAGTATGTTTGCATTTTCTAAAAGTATTCCTGGAAAAGATAATACCTGACCCCAACAACTAAATGGTGAATTTCTAGCACAGAGAATCTTTGCTCAAATATTTCTTCTACTGCCTTATCTTCCCCTCCCTCCCTTCTTTCCTTTCTTCCTTCTTTCCTTCCTTCTCTTCCCTTCCTGTTCTCTCTTACAAAACATTGGCACTAACCCAAGTGCTCTGTCAATATTTCCTAATTTAATCCTCATCACCACTGTATGGCTTCCCTGGAGGCTCAGATGGTAAAGAATCTGTCTGTAGTGCAGGAGACCTGGGTTTGATCCCTGGGTTGGGAAGATCCCCTGGAGGAGGGCATGGCAACCCACTCCAGGATTCTTGCCTGGAGAATTCCACAGACGGAGGAGCTGAGGAGCCTGGTGGGCTACAGCTGTGACCTGGTGGGGTCACGAAGAGTCAGACATGACTGAGCGACTGAAACTTTCACCACTATATGAGGTAGGTACTGTTATTATCAGCAGCAACCCATTTTTGGAAATAAGTAAATGGAATATGGAGAGCATGGCTTAGATTTCTGCCTAGGAACACACATCTTAAGCATCAGCAGAGGGGATGTTTGAAGGTGGACAGTCAGGTTCTTTAACTGCTACCAGTGTGCTCGCCCACCTGTGAAGGTGGGGAGAACTTCCTGGAGCTATTCCCATCCCTCATACCCACCTGACATTGTACAGTTTCCAAGGTATGTTCACGTCTCATTCCATTTGATCCCCAGCATCATTTATGAAGGTCACACCATCATTCCTCTTTGCCACAAAGGAAACTCAAGCTCTGAGAATTTAAGTGACTTGCTTAAGGTCACACAGCTGGTAAGGTGCAGAACTTGGGAACCCAACCAATGTGTGGTCCTTTTATTTCTATGAATGAGGCTGGTGCCGGGAATTAGAGCTGACTGGAGAAAAGACAAAGCTTTGAACAGGAAAAAAAAAATGCTCAGTGTGTTCATTTTTCTTTCTTGATAGTGGGACACAGGAAATGTGTGTGTGTGTGTGTGTGTGTGTGTGTGTGTGTAATAACCATGAAAGTGTTCCTCAGACCTTGAGGTTTTAATAAAATGTGAAAAAATTTTACCAGCACGTTCCCTTCCCTCCTGGTTTTTGGGCTCTGCATAATTTAAGGAAATGTAATCCATGTGTCTGATTATTCATACTTCCATCATCAAAAAATATTGTTGATTCTTTGAGGAGCGTTTGATGTTCTGGAAACCTTTTTTTTTTTTTTTTTTTGAGGGCAGCAGAGAAGAGAGAATTTTTTTTTTAAAAGCATCTTTCCTTTCTCCTACTATTTTTTATTTCCCTGGAAAAACATTTTATGGCATTTGAATAGGAGATGAGCAAGTGGTCACTAGAATATTCTACATTTTCCTATACATGTTTCTGAGTGATGAGTCCAGGAATGTAGTTCTTGGCCTCAGGGATCTGACATAGCAGGGAGGAGAATGAATACTTATGGAATTTCTACTCCATGAAGCTACTTTACCTTCAAGGTCTTTTGAGTATTAATAATCCACCTGGGATGAGGTGCAATTGGGTCTATTTTATAGAAGAGGGGAGTGAGGCTATAGTGTTTCCAGCTGAGATGCAAATCCAGTTTTGCCTGACTCCAAAGCTGTGGTGCTCACACCCTACATCTCCTTTAAGAGAACATAAGGGTGTTTGCCATCCAGTCAGTCCATTATCAATTCCATCCACATGATCATCCTTCTATCCTTAACCGACCTCTGCACCCGAGCCGCACCCTCCCTTGCTCTTGTCTAGAGGGAGTGAGAGTCAAGGTTCAAATTCAGTGTCCCCATTCATCAGTATTTACTGCATGCTGATTGCAGAATTTGGTGTGGGGAGGGACAGAGATAGACATGACCATCTCTTCTCCTCTGGAGCACCAAATCAAGCAGGGACAGTCAATGTACACCCACCACTAACAATCCCTCCAGGACTGGGAACACCGCAGCCTAAATTCCACCTCTTCAGAGAGGAGCTCTCCCTTCCTGGGAGGAGCTCAACCTGGGGCTCTGTGACAGCCTGGGCGGGGGTTGGGGGGGTGGGGGGTGGTGGTGGGTGAGGAGGGGGTTCGGGGTTGGGGGGGTTCGGGGGGGTGGTGGGTTCGGGGGGTGGGGGGTGGGAGGTGGGGGGGCGGTGGTGGGGGGTTGTGGATGAGGTGGGAAGTGGGAGGGAGGTTCAAGAGAAAGGGGACATGTGTATACCTATGGTTGATTCGTGGTGATGTATGGCAGAAACCAGCACAGCATTTTAAAGCAATCATTCTCCAATTAAAAATAAATAGATTTTTAAAATATGGTAAGGAGAGAAGTGGATGGGGGCACAAATAAAGCAAGATTGGCCATGGGCTGCCCGTTGTTGAAGCTGGGTGATAGAGGGTTTTCATTATATTATTCTTTCTGCTTATTTTTATGTGTGAAATTCTCAAAATAAATACTAAAACATATATATTCTGAAAAAAGAGAGAGACCTTCCCTGGCCTCCCATCTAAAAAAAACCTTCTATACTCTATCACTTCAATCTATTGTAACTTGCAAAACAGCACTTTTACCAAATGACATTTTTTTGTTATTATACCTATTTGTTTATTATTATCTATCTCTACTCCTCTCCCCTTCCCACTAGAAGTAGAACAGTCCCTGGCATATAGAAGACACTTAAATATTTGTTGAAGGAAAGCTTGTCTTCTTTATCACTGAATCCCTAGACCCTGAAACAGACTGGGTTTTTAATAATAACATTATCCAGGACTTACTGAGCACATTCCAAGCATTCTTTGAATGATTCTACATGTGTTACCTTGTCTGGTTCATCTCACTTAGCTTTACCAGACACCTCTGCGGTAGTTGCAATCATTACTCCCATTTTGCAGATGAGGAAACTGAGGCACGAAACAGCCAAGATCCCACAGCTGACAAGAAGTGGGGTTGAATTACAAACACAGGTAGTGTTGATCCCAGAGCTGGAGTTCTTAACCATGATTCCAAATGTTTAATAAACACATGTATGATTGAGACAACTACAGCTAAGCAGAATGTGGGACTTAGAAGGCATTTGGAAGCAATGTGCTGTGTGTAGAGAAGAGAATCAATGCACTGTAGCTGACATAAACTGTTGATTAAGCTCAGTCATTGAATAGGTAGGATGTGAATGTGTGTATTTCAGAGTAGAGTCCAGAATTAGAACCACAGTGAGGATGAAGGAGAGATTAAGCACAGAGAAGGGAGAGAGGGGTGAGGTGGAGTGGGCAGTAAGGCTGAAAAGGCCAGAAGGCCCAGAAAGTGGAGGGCTTGGTATGGGAACAGGTTACCAGGAAATGTTTCCGCACAGGGGGAGCCTCCTGTTTTAGGCTGTAATTAGCCTTGTGTTTCTTTTATTCATTTACTTGCCTGCATAGGATCTTAGTTACGGCACGCAGGATCTTCATGTGTCATGTGAGATCTTTCATTGCAGAATAAGGACCTCTAGTTGTGGCATGGAGGCTTATTGCTTCTCGGCATGTGGGATCTTAGTTCCCTGACCAGGGATCAAACCTGCGTAGCCTGCATGGTAAGGCAGATTCTTAACCAATGGACCACCAGGGAAGTCCCCAGGCTTCTGTTTCAACTCCAGTGCAGATTGCGTGTCATATCTCAATTAATTGTTCAGTCATCTCAGGAGGTTGCCATTACTGTTCCCATTATACTCATGACCCTGTGGATGCTCAGAGAGCTGGATTTTCCCAAGTTTGTGTGTATTCAGTTGCTTCAGTTGTGTCTGACTCTTTGAGACCTAGGGACTGTAGCCTGCCAGGCTCCTCTGTGCATGGGATTCTCCAGGCAAGAATACTAGAGTGGGTAGCCATGCTTCCTTCAGGGGATCTTCCCGACCTGGGATCAAAAGTGCATCTCCTGCATTGGCAGGTGAATTCTTTGCCCACTGAGCCACCTGGAAGCCCCTTTCCCAAGTTTATTAGCTGTTAAATGGCAGAATTAGAGCTCTACCTCCTGCCTACCAGGGCTGTAAGCGTTCCCACCACTGCAGGGAGAAAGAAAGGATGCCTTTTTTTTTTAATGCTTTCCTCAACCTCCTGAGGGAAAGGGAGAGAATTCACGACTCTCCTTTCCCTTCTCAACATTTGAGGCTGCTTCCAGGGGACAGAGTTTCTGATGTGGAGGGAGGGGTCAGAGGGTGGGCATGGTATGGTTGGCTGGGCCCTTAGTGGTGAGAGAGCCTGGTGGAGGAGGGGAAAACAAGAGGAGAGACAGCAAATTGTTTCTGGATGGAATTTTCCAGACGGGGCCTCAGTCAGAGAACAAATGTGCCTTCTGAATTTTCACTATAATTGTTATTGACCTTTAGTGCAATGAGCAAAATTGCTCTCCCGAACCCCTCCGCCCCCACCCCTTTTTACCAAATTGTTTTCCCTGACTTTTCAAAAATGAAATTTGGCCAGCCCAGCCCCAACTGCCGACTGTGGGAAAACAAAGCAACTCCTTATGGCCCCAAATGGAGCGTTGGCAATTAATCCATTGATCTCAGTAGAAAACCCTATTGTATCAGGGTCCGCCAGGAGAAAGCTGCATCCTGCCCCTCTCCCGCCCTACACAGAACGTTCATTGAAGTCAACCCCCAAATTGATGGCAGGATATGGCCCTAAAAGCCTCCAAATTAAAGGGGCCCAGAAAATAATGTTGGCTGGGCAGCGGAAGCTGGGGTGGAGGAGGTGGGGGAGAATGGTGGAAGGGGCTGGGCTTCCTCTGGAATCCATGGGTAGGAGCAGAGTGGCCGGGTGTAGAATTTCTGGTTGCCCTTGACTCTCTATGCTCTTTAGCTTGCCCTGCAGCCTCAGACCCTCAGACATCTCATCTGCTGATTGGCTTTTTGTTGACGCTGTTGCGTGTGTGATCAGTGGTGTCCCACTCTCTGTGACCCCATGGACTGTAGCCCTCCAGGCTCCTCTGTCCATGGGGTTCTCCAGGCAAGAATACTGGAGTGGGTTGCCTTTCCTTTCTCCAGGGGATCTTCCCATCCCAGGGATCCAACAAGTGTCTCTTGCATTGCAGGCAGATTCTTTACCTTCTGAGACACCAAGGAGGCAAATGAATGCTAAACAAACATTCAAACGATGTTAAGCCTTCAAAGAACACCTACAGTATCAGTCTTGTCCTGTTGGTATGTATTATTCTCATTTTATAGTTGGCTGAAATTGAGGCACCCCAAGATGAAATGACTTGTTTAAAGACACACAATTAAGTAGTTGATTCTGATCCAAAAAGAGTGTAAGCTCTAGGAAAACCAGGATACTTTTTGTCTTATTCAGAGATACAGCTCCAGTATCTATAGACCTATATCCAAACTGTGTCTAGTGTGGTGCTGGACACATAGATGGTGAGCAAGAAATATTGGTTACATAAATGAAAAAACTGTATTTTGCTCTTTTCTAAGATATGTGGGGCCCTGATTCTTCTCTGCCTGCCTCATTGCTATTTTGCAATTTATCTAGTCCTTACATTTTTTTCCAGTAATCTTTCCATAAGGATCTTCTGATAAATCCCCCATAAAGTTCAGTTATAGGAGGGAATTGAGTTTCTTCAGACAAATAAAAAAGGTATACTTACTTTAATCTGAAAACAAGAACTATAATAGTCTTCAAATTTCCCATTCTATCTTGGCTTCCAAGGAGTTCAGAATTAAATTTGGTGCTTAATTTCATATTTTCCTTGAGTTAGATTTTGAGTAGAGTTTCTTCATGAATTCTGTGGTTTCAGTTCTTTCTCTGATTCAGTTTTTGGATGTTGAGAAGACAGTCTAGTAATAATAGTGCCCGTGATGTCAGTAGGACCGTATGTTGTTCAGAGCCTCTTACAGGTCCAAGAGCTCTACTGGGAAGCCCCATCCAAGCTCAGACTTGACTATAAGTTTCATTGTTCCTCTAGACCAGTAGTTCTGCATTTGAGGTGAGGGTGGGGTTGGGTGATTTTGCCCCTCCAGGGATGTTTGGCAACGTCTGGAGGGATCTTTGGTTGTCACTGGCATTAGTGACAGAGACCAGGGATGCTGCTTAACCTCCTGCAGTGTACAAGATGGCCTCACAACAAAGAATCTTCTAGCACTAAATGTCAATAGTGTCAAGGGTTGAGAAAACTTGATCTATACCTGTGAACTGTCATGAAGCATCACATGGAAAGAACATCACCATTTTTTTCTCCTTTCTTGGCTGAGGGCACTCAAGGAAAGCCTTTAACCAGGCTTACCATATGTTCTCTTCTGAGCAGACTACCTACCCCCACACCCCCCATCCCCAGCTTCTGTCTTGCTTACACATGAGAGGAACCCAGACAAATGAGGACCCCATCTTATCCATCTTTTGATCTTTCATTTTTGCACAGTTTGTAGCATGGAGGCTTTTCTATTTAAGGTACAAGGTGATCTCACATCTTTGGCACTGAGAGAAGAGAGATAATTTCAGAATGAAATAATTTTCTTTTTCTGATTGCCTTCAATTACACAGTCCCAAAGAGGAAGTTAATAAAAATATAGCTCCCCAGAGATCTGTACTGATAAGTTTTAAACAGAGCTTGAATATTTTTGCTGTGTTAGCATCATTGTGATGAAGGCATTCCCCATGTCCGCTTCTGCCATCATGTGTTCTCTTAGTTGACTGTCAGTAGCAGCAGCCCTTTGGGCCAAGGGACAATTTTACTGCCAACAAGCTAGATTCATCCTGGCACTCTCACAGCCTCTCAGCTGTAATTTTTCTTCCTCACATCAAGCTGTCTAGTCTAAATTCCTGGGCATCTACCTTATTTTCCCTACTTGGCACCTCAGGTCTTCCTGGGGCAAAAGGTAGACTCGAACTCAAGCCTCATGAGCTGGAACGCTGCTGCCCATTCTCTTTTCCTTGGTGTGGGCAGAGAGAGGGAAGGGACTCGTCCTGCTTTCCCTACTCATTCTCCACTGACTGGGTCCTTTCTGCCATGAACCGTGAATGGGGTGATTTCCATGGCTCCATGTAGTTACCATCCATCTGATTTTCAGCATTACTTGTGACTGTGTCCCAGTGAGGGGTGGTACCTCCTTGGTACTGCTATTAGGAGAGGTGAGTTCAGGCTCACTTAATCAAGCAGACACCAATTCATCCCAGAGCATTTAACATTTTGGGCAAAAGTACTGTATGACAAGCACTATGCCCTCTGTTGGGCTCACATGATCAGTAATTTCCCATCACTTTGCTCACAAAGAGGACAACTGGAAACATGCGTTAAGTGTTGTGATTGAAGTGAGCACAGGGGATTGGTGCCTGGAGGGTGCCCATCTCAGGCTGGAGAATGTGGTCAGGGAAGCCTTCCTGGAGGAGGAGATGCCTGAGCCAGATTTTAAAGGGCTTCTATTGGCTCAACCTGGTGGCTCAGTGGTAAAGAATCCACCTGCAATGCAGGATCTGTGGGAGATGCAGGTTTGATCCCTGGGTCAGGAAGATCCCCTGGAGCAGGGCATGGCAACCCGCTCCAGTATTCTTGCCTGAAGAATCCCATGGAGAGAGGAGCCTGGTGGGCTACAGCCTATAGGGTTGCAAAGAGTTGGCCACGATTGAAACGACTTAGCTCACATTGGCTCAGCCAGCTCCTCTAGCCAGTCCGGTCTCCCCAGCAACTGTGTCACACTGGTTCTCTTCCTCCTCATTCTTCTCAGCAATCACTCCTGACAACATCTGTGTTACAATACTTGTGGTGATTCTTCATTCTAGACCAGAAAATAAATTAAAATGAGAGAGTGGTGGACCCCTTGATTTGGGGAAACTTTCCACTGGAGAAGTTATACCCCAGCCTGTGAGAGAGTCATGGATCTCGAACATTCAACCTGGCGTGACTTCAGGTCGTTAACCAACAGCTTCGAGGAGCTCAGTGTTTCTTGTTAGAAGCAGCTGCAGGGGTGGGGTGAGGCCACCACACCTGTCAACCCGCTCCAGCCCTGCACCCCATCAAAGAAACCAGCCCCGAGAGGCCAAACCAGGAGGCAGAGTGGTTTTTTTTTAATATACAGGATAAAGGGACTTTAAAAAAATATTTATTTTTATTTATTTGGTTGCAGCCCGTCTTAGCTGTGGCACATGGGATCTTTAGTTGTGGCGTGTGGTATCTAGCTCCTTGACCAGGGATTGAACCTGGGTCCCCTGCGTTGGGAGTGCAGAGTCTTAGCCACTGGACCACCAGGGAAGTCCCAGGCACAGTATTTTTGGATCTTCTCGCCAGCTCTGAGAGGTGGAGGTAATTGTCCCCATTGCCTGGCTGAAGAAACTGAGAGTCGGATGGCTTGACTCACTCACTAATAAATGCAGGAGACAGGCTGCGAAAGCAGGGCTTTTCAGTTCAAATCTGCTTCCTTCACACCACCCCATTTTCTTCCCATGGCTGAGACTCCACGACCGACGAAGAGCAAAGCAGAGCCCTGCCCTAGATTCCCCTCGGGCTTGCTTTTCACCGGGTTGCTTGGGAAATGAACCAGAACCAGAACAGAGCTTATGTGTTCTGTTATGTCACACCTCTTTTTCCCAAGATCTCAAAGGCCTGGGTCCGTTTATCTAGATACTCAAATTCTCAACAGGGGCGTTAGATAGACACTGGAGAGGGAAATGCTGTTTTGGAAAGAATGAAACCATTCTTGCAGTGTTTATATTCGATTCCGGAGACCTGGTTAGAAAAATATTTTTAACAAACGGAAGGAAGAGTAACTATGCACTCACAAAATGTGGGCTGCTCATCGCGGGGAACCTTTGCCCTGGGAGTCTGTTCCCAGGACAGGGCATGTGCAGCCCCAAACGGCCGTTAGAAGATGAAAGGGAATCTTTCAACATTTCCTCCCATTGTCTGAGCTTTCTCCCTGCTTTGTCACCATAACATTCTTTTTTGGAATTCCATTAACATGAAGTTTTTCCCTCCCCCAGAAACAATTAAAAAGAGGAGTTGGCAAAGCCAGCCAGGAAAGACCTGTGGCTCACTCCTAAGTGAGTAACTATCATGTGTCTTGGAAAGGTTTGCTGCTTCCAATCGAAGATTTCAAGCCTGAAGAGGAAAACACAGAAGTATCCTCTCTACTGACTGCAAGATGTTCTTTAGGCTCTACGGTGAGGCGCTGGGAGGGCTGAATGTGACCCGGGGACCAGAAGACCTAGGCCCAGTCTAAATAGGAAGCTTTAAGCACTGGCAACTCCATCTAACTAATAAGGTAACTAACAACTTCAGTTGGCTACTACATTTGTATATGTGTATGTGTGAAGCAGTCATTTGTAAGTAAAAGAAAAGGGTACTTGATTGAGGCTATCTGTCCAATAATGTGGTTTTCATCATTGATCTGAGTACTAATCAGGATGATATATATATATATATATACACATAAATATATATGACTATATAAAATATATATGTATATTTTTTGTGTAAAATAAGTCTATCATTTATAAAGTACTTGTTGTATCCTGGATACTTTGTGAATATTATCTTGGTTAAACATTATAACCATATTATATAGTAGTGAAGTGAAGTCGCTCAGTCGTGTCTGACTCTCTGCGACCCCATGGACTGTAGCCCACCAGGCTCCTCTGTCCATGGGATTCTCCAGGCAAGAATACTGGAGTGGGTTGCCGTTTCCTTCTCCAGGGGCTCTTCCTGACCTAGGGATCAAACCCAGGTCTCCCGCATTGCAGGCAGACACTTTAACCTCTGAGCCACCAGGGAAGCCCATATTATGTAGTAGGAAGGTCCATATAAGGAATTAAGACTAAGAGATCTAGTCAGTAGTGGAGTTAGTATATTTTTTTAAGAGCAGTTTTAGATTTACAACAAAATTTTGAGGAAGGTACAGAGGTTGCTAGTAACAGCCCTGCCCCTATACATGCATAGCCCCCTGCCACCATCACTCATCAGAATGGTACATTTTTTACCAAGGACAAACCTACATGGACTCATCATTATCACCCAAAGTCCATAATTTACCTTAGAGTTCACTCTTGGTGGTGTACCTTCTGTGGGCTTGGGCAAATGTATAATGATTTATGTCTTTCATTACAATATCATACAGAGTATTTTCAGGACTCTAAAAATCCTCTGTGCTCTGTCTATTCCATCTCCTCTTCCTCTTCACCCTTGCCCACTCCAGCAACTAGTAATCTTTTACTAGTCTCCATAGTTTTACCTTTTGTAGAATATCATATAGTTGTAATCACAGTGTGTAGCCTTTTCAGATTGACTTCTCTCACTTAGCAATATGTATTTAAGTTTCATTCATGTCTTTTTATGGCTCATTTCTGTTTAGCACTGAGTAATATTCCATTACTGGATGTACCACGGTGTATTTATCCACTCACCTACTGAAGACATCTCAGCTGCCTCCAAATTTTCTTGCAATTATGAATAAAGCTGCTATGAGCATCCTGTACGTGGGTACAGGTTTTTGTGTGGACGTAAGTTGCCAGCTCCTTTGGCTAAGTACCAAGGAGTGTGATTGCTGGATCATACAGTAATAGTATGTTTTGTCTTTATAAGAAACTATCAACTATCTTCCAAAGTGACTATATCATTTTGTATTCCCACCAGCAATGAATGAGAATTCCTGTTGCTCCACATCCTCACTAGCATTTAGTATTGTCAGTATTCTTGCTTTTGGCCATTCTAATAGGTGTGCAGTGGTATGTCATTATTTTAATTTGCATTCCCCTGATGACGTATGATGTGGAACATCGATTCATATATTGGGTGGGCCAAAAAGTTTATTTGAACTTTTCCATAAGTTGTTACAAAAACCCGGATGAACTTTTTGGCCATCCCAATACTTATTTGCCATATACATATCTTTTTTGATGGGCTTCCTTGGTAGTTCAGCTGGTAAAGAGTCTGCCTACAACACAGGAGACCCCAGTTTGATTCCTAGGTCGGGAAGATCCTTTGGAGAAGGGATGGACTACCCACTTCAGTATTCATGGGCTTCCCTGGTGGCTTGGATGGTAAAGAATTCCACCTGCAATGTGGGAGACCTGGGTTTTATCCCTTGGTTGGGAAGGTCCCCTGGAGGAGGGCATGGTTACCCACTCCATTATTCTTGCCTGGAGAATATCCAAGGACAGAGGAGCCTGGGGGGGTACAGTCCATGGGGTCGCAAAGAGTTGGACACAACTGAGTGACTAAGCACAGCGCAGCATCTTCTTTGATGACCTCTGTCCTAAACTTGGGCTTGTTTTCTTATTGTTGAGTTTTAAGTGTTCTTCATATATTTTGTATAATAGTCTATTACTAGATGTGTCTTTTACAAATATTTTCTTCTAGTCTGTGGCTCATTCTTTTAGTATTATCTTTCACAGAGCAGAAGTTTGTGCTTTTCATGAAATTCAGCTTATCAATTATTTCTTTCAAGGATTTTTGTTTTTGGTTCTGTATCTAAAAAGGCATGACCATATTCAAAGTTATCTAGGTTTCCTCCTATGTATTTTCTTAGAGTTTTATAGTTTTGCATTTTACATTTAGGTCTGTGGTCTACTTTGAGTTAATTTTTGTGAAGGAGTTTGTCTAAAGATTCTTATTGTTTTTTTTGCATATAGATGGCTGGCTGGTTGTCCCAGCATCATTCATTGAAAAGACTGTCTTTGTACAACTGTATTCCCTTGGCTTCTTTGTCACAAATCAGTTGATAGTATTTATGGGGATATGTTTCTGGGATCTCTGTTTTGTTCCGTTGATCAATTTGCAATTCTTTTACCAATATCACACTGTCCTGTAGCATTATGGTAAGTTTTGAAGTTGGGTAAGATCAGTCCTTCAATTTTGTTCTCCTTCAATACTGTGTTGGCTCCTCTGGGTCTTTTGCCTTTCCATATAAACTTTAGAATCAATTTGTTGGTATCTACGAAATAACTTACTGGAATTGTGATTGGAATTGCACTGAATCTGTAGCTCAAGTTGGGAAGAATTGACATCTTGACTATATTTTGTCTTCCTGTCCATAAACATGGAGTATCTCTCCATTTATTTAGTTCTTCTTTGATTTCATTCACCAAAGTTTTGTGGTTCTCATTTAGATCTTTTACATATTTTGTAATATTTATACCTAAGTATTTCATTTTCTTGAGTACTAGTGTTTTTAATTTCAAATTCCACGTATTCATTGTTGGTATATAGGAAAGGAACTGACTTTTACACATTAACTTTATATCTGCAACTTTTCTATGATTGCTTAATAGTTCCAGGAGTCTTTTTTCTTTTTATTTTTTGTTAGTTATTCTGAATTTTTTACTAGATGATCATGTCATCTGCAAACAGTTTTATGTCTTCTTTCCCAAACTGTGTACTTTTAAATTTCTTATTCTTGTCTTATTGCATTAGTGAAGACTTCTAGTACAATGTTAAATGGAGCAATGAGAAGGGACATCCTTGCCTTGTACCTCATCTTAGTGGGAAAATTTCAGTTTCTTATCATTAAATATGATGGATAAGCTGTAGGATTTTTGCAGTCTCTATCAAGTTGAGAAAGTTCCTGTACATTCCTAGTTTATTCAGTTTTTATCATGAAGGGGGTTTTTAATTTTTAAAAAATTTTATTGGAGTGTAGTTTATTTACAATGTTGTGTTAGTTTCGGGTGTATAGCAAAGTGAATCAGTTATACATATATCCACTCTTTTTTAAGATTCTTCTCCCATGTAGGCCATTATAGAATATTGAGGAGTTCCCTGTGATATACAGTAGGTCCCTATTAGTTATCTATTTTATATATAGTAGTGTGTATATAGCCTGGTGGGCTGCAGTCCATGGGGTTGAAAAGAGTCGACATGGATGAACACTGCACAAGAGGAGGAAGAGTGTATATATATCAATCCCCATCTCCCAATATATCTCTTTTCCTTCTACCCCTTTGACAACCACAAGTTTGTCTTCAATATCAATTACTCTATGTCTGTTTTGTAAGTTCATTTGTACCCTTTTAAAAAAAAAACAGATTCCATATAATAAGTGATATCATTACTTCACTCAGTATGACAACCCCTAGGTCCCTTCATATTCACGAATGGGTTTTATCATGAGTTGGATTTTTTCAAATAGTTTTTCTTCCTCTAGTGATATGATTATGTGATTTTCCTTTTTTAGTTTGTTGGTACAATGGATTATATTAAACATTGAACCAGCCCTGCATACCTGTAATAAACCCCACTTCATTGAATTAGGATTCTGCTCTTTCTGATTCAAAAGTCACTTCTCCCACCACTGCATTTCAAACACCCCTGTGATCTCTAATGCTCATATTAGCATTTAGCAGGCACAGTCTTGTAGTCATTCATATATTCAGTCAAGGAACTGTCAGGTACTATTCTAAATAGGAAGATTCCAAGTTGTAGAAGATGGTCTTTACCAGTTATCGAAAATTTGTGAACTTCATGTATGTTTAAAATTTGTAAATGGAAATATTAATATTTACCTGAAGATTTGTTTGGGAGTATTACTTGAAAGACATGTACATAAAACATCTCAGATTGTGCTTAGCCTATGGTAGGTGTTCATATAAGATTCTTGGCACACTCAAACTGGTCAATTTGAGAAGACTAATTATTTAAGGAGTTACAGATAGTGTTAGAGAAAGCAATGAAGGATAGTTTTCCATCCTGTCTAGCAATACCTAGCTAGATAGGGCTAACAACAGAAGGGGGATTTTAACTGTCCTCAGGCCTGAAGGAGTGAGAGGAAGGACCAGTTATGCAACTAGAAGGTGTAGCCCATATAGAGAGGGCCACTTTTCAGGAGCTGTGGCCTTCAGTAGAGGAATAGCATTAATCCACAGCCACCTGGCACAGAAGGAGCCAGGGGGGCCAATATCTGAACCTCACTCTCCCCTCACTTCCTGATCCCCCACTGGTGGCTCCCGCTGGCCAAATCCAACTGAAAGCCAGAGCACAAGGGAGCCAATTGATGTTCTTTATAAGGTCAGCCTGCTGGGGCAGAGAGTTAGATGAGATATGGGGAAAGTAGATCTGGATGGGCAAATGGAGAATATCCAGCAGAACGTATTAAATCTGAATTCCCACTCTGAAATTGCTTCTGGTCAAATCAACATCCACAACACAGGGAAGAGTCTATTACAGTAGGTTTGAGCTGGATGAACTGCCACTTCATATCTGTCACAACCTGTCGTGGTTCTCCAGTGTCTAACAGAATGTAGACTCCAAGCAGGCCTTAAAGATCTGCTATAATGGGACTTGGATCGCGTTGAGTCTTCCTCTCACTTGATATTGTGATTGATGTTGATATTGTGAGCAAACTGGACTGCTCACCGTAGCAATCACGTAAGTCATAAGCCCTGTCATGACTGAACAACAACAAAGCCAACTGCTTTGGCTGAACTGTTTCTGACAGCCCAGCAGGCCCTGGCCTCTTGCCATCGCCCTTGCTTTTCCAGCTCTCGGGGCACATCCCTCTGCTCCCAGCTCCCTTATAATCTTAGGATCATTTTTCCTCTGCTTCAGCAGTTTGGGGCCTGCTTGTCATGATAGGATATACTCCATTCAACAAGTATTTTGCTCCACAAACACTGAATACCCATTGAGCTCCTGGCCCTAACCAAAAAAGGAACTATATGGGGAATTAGGACTGGTTCTTGCCCCCAAGGAGCTCATGTTCTTCCCAGGATTAGAACTCTCCTGTTGCTTGGCCATCGTCCTTCTAGACTGTGGGTGTCTTGAGGACAGGGTGTCTGCTTAATTCTCTTTGTACTTCCAGTGCTTAGCAACTGAATGGCGCAGGGGTCCTTCAGAAAATGTGAAGCCATAGAGGAAACAAGGATGGAAAGAGGGAGGGAGGGAGGAAAACAGAAATGAATTCATTTATTCCACAGTGATTTGCTAAGTGCTCACAATGTGCCAGGCCCTGAAATACAATGAACAGCACAGGTTACACACATGGAGGGTGTGTTTGTGTGTGTGTGTGTGTGTGTGTGTGTGAGCACACACATGTGCATCAAGTCTGAGCAATTGGTGATGAATGCCTCAGAGTCCTGAGGACAAATCAGCAGATGCTCTCTTGACTTCAGCTTTCTGAACTAAAGCTTTCATAATCCAGACGAGAGAAGAGAAGGGATCTGTTTCAATGTCCGACTGAGTGATTGAGGGATGGTGTGAGAGGACTCTTCAAACAGTTTCTGAAAGCAGGTGATTTTTTGTAAATGAGGGCTTGTCGGCATATGGTATTTGGATGATATAATTTCTTTAATTGAAAGTGTTATCTTAACCAGAGAGTTTTGCAAAACCCCAAAACAAAGACATCTGTTGCTGTTTTTGTTCTTTTCCCCAGCAAACAATCTGGTGGTGAAAAATAGGAATGACTAAATGGAACACCAGGGAAAATTGTGGACATGAAAAACAAACCCCTACATCTTTAAAAGGGGGGCAGTTAATCAAAGTACAAGGCAAGCAGCTTGTCACAAGAACCTTCATGTGACATCTTGGGTCCTGATAGCTCTACTTCTTTATATATCAATAATTACTAAGAAAGAACCAAGGGGATGGGTTTGTGGCAAATTTAACGCATTTCTCTGTTGTTTGTGGACCTTAACGATCAGCTCTGTGCTGCTGGTGCCTTGGTTTGTCTCCAGGTGGAGACCCTTCGATCCACTGGTCTCCTGGACATCTGTTCCTGATGCACCTCAGACTCAGGTGATCAAAACTGACCTTGTCAATCCACCAGAACAGCTTCTCATGAACTCTCCATTTTGGGGAGTGCCCCATCACTTATTCAGTCCCCCAGGACTTTCCCCCTCCTGGAGACCAGCATAAGCTGAAATCAAGATGCATGGCGTCCCTTGGAAAGATCCTCCACTCTGCTCCCTTTTCCTTACCCCCACTACCACAGCATCCCTCCTGCAGATCACTGCCATGGCCCTGCCTCTCTCCAGACCTGTATCTCACCTTGACCCCTGAATCAGTCAGCCTCATGGCAGGAGGCAGAACTCATCTCACATGGTTCAACTGAAGAGCCATTAATGAAGGGACAGAGAGGTGGGGGTAGGGTTAGTGTCACAAACAAGGGATATCGAGGCACCCAGAGACTAGCCAGTGCTGGAAGCTGTTACCACTTCTAGGACTGAAGAGACAAGGGAATAAATAAAGATGATGAAGCTCAGAGAAAACCAGAACCATGGAGGAAGGACTACTTGGGAAGGCTATGCAGAAGCAGGGAGGGAGTGGGGAAGAAATCACATGATGACTGCTTCCTCTGCCCTGCTTGCTGGAGCTTCCTTCCCATTGTTTGAACACAGAAGTCCAGTTCTAGGGGGTGCAGAGGTGCAGTCAGCAGAGGTCAGCCTCCTGGGGCACAGAGCTGCAGAGAAGGGCTGAGGTTGGATCTGGGAATATGGAAGAGAAGGACTGTGAATGCCTAGCCTCTCCCCTCTATCTGTTCTACACTCGGATATCCATGTGCTCACTCTAAGACCCTCATGATGCCTCTTCTTGAACTGAACCACTTTTTTTTTTTTTGAGTCATTTGCTTCCAATTCAGTCCACACACAGAGCATTCAGCATCACACTAGTGACTGGGAGTCGCCTCTCTAATTCATGTAACGTGTCACTCTTGGTCTCTTCTCTGAGACCACTAATCTCATGCTCTCCCGTGAAGCCATCCTGTCCTTCAAACCCTCTCTTTAGCCCCTCACCCACTCCCCCACCCCCACCAGGAGCTGAACCACTTTCAAAACTCTCCAAAGCTCCTTAAATTGGCATTGAATATTCCTTTGACCCTTTCTGACCTCCCTAGTCCTGTCTCTCACCACTCCTGGTCCTTATTCAATACAGTAGCTCTACTGTATTACTCCTGAATACACCATGTTGGCCCAGATCTCCATGCCTTAGTAAATGTTCCCTTTGTTCCCTAGAATACCCTCTTCTTCCTGCCCAAACTTTCTCAACACCTGCCTGGGAAACTGCAAGTCTTCCAAACCTAGTTTAGCTGTCACCTCCTCCAGGAAGACTTCTCTAACTGTCCCACTCACCTTCCTGAATTAATCACACCTGCCTCAGAGCAGTCTTCATTATATCTATTTTTGCACTGTTGATACACCAGTGGATTGTTTTTAAACCTATCTGTAGCCCCCAGCCAGACTGGCAGCTCCTTGAAGGCAAAGACGGTGTATCATGCATCTTCGCATCCCAGCTGATTATCATAGTGCTTGGAGCTTTAAATCTGTTCAATAAAGATTTAAGGAAGAAAAGAAAGCAATAGAAAGGACGGAAGAGGGAGGAAGGAAGGAAATCATTTCACCTGCTCAAAACCTTTTCAAGTACCTTGTCTCATCTGACCTTCACAAGCAGTTTAAATGCTGGGGTAGGACTGTCTGGGTTTCCCTGGTGGCTCAGTGGTAAAGAATCTGCCTGCAATGCAGGAGATGCAGGTTCACTCCCTGGGTGGAGAAGATCCCCTGGAGAAGGAAATGGCAACCCACTCCAGTGTTCTTGCCTGGGAAATACCATGGACAGAGGAACCTGATGGGCTACAGACCATGGAGTTGCAGAAGAGTCGGACACGACTTAGGGACTAAACAACAGGAATGGTTACCTAGGATAGACACTAAGTCTCAGAAAAGATGGGAGGAGGTGGCAGTGAGATGAGCTGAGAATTGGGAATCAGCAAATTGGATTTGAGCTCCAGGTCTCTAACTTATGGGATGTGAGTTCTTTTCTGAACTAAGAGCTTCTCTCTGAGTCTTTGCTTCATCTTTGCAAATTGGGCATAATAATGATTTTTACCTCCCAGAGCTGTGGGCGAGGCAATGTGTGAAGATGTTTCATGTACTACACAGGGACAGACAAATAAAAGGGATATTAGGACCACTTTTCAGCACGCACTGCCATTTTTAGTCGTTCTGATTGACTGATTGACATCTTCCCAGCTGTCCTACCTTTTGTGCCCAAACGAACAGAAGGCTGAGAAGACTCTTCCCACAGTGGGAAAGTTTCTCCTTGAATTTTCAGAGTTGTAATGGCAGCCCCAGAAGACACCTGGAGACCACCTAGGCCAGTCGTTGGTCTGAAAATACTAAGGTCCCCCACTACCAGCTTCCATGACAAGAGGACACAGGTTTCACACACGAGTGGCCACTCACTCCAGTACAGCTGGCCCCTTCCTTCTTTGGAAGACTCTGGTTGTCAGAAACTTCTTCCTTTGAGCAAAATCTGTCTCTCTATAGTTTTTTCATGCTGTCTGTGGTTCTAGGCTTTGGGGCCACCCAGGAGAGGTCTATCTATGCTCATTCCAAGGGATGTCTCTTCTGAAATGAAGGCAAGTCTGTTGTCCTCTAAATTGTTTCTAAGCCAAGTATTTCTCATCCTTCAGATGTTCTTCATCATAGAGTCTTTGGAATCTCTATTACTCTGAGGGTCTCATCAGAATTTTTCTGTCTGCTAGTAATTCCTCATTCAGACCTGTACCAACTCACTTGATTGCTTCTCTTTAGGATATCAACACCACAGCAAGCCACTGTGTGTCCAAAACAATAACTCCATGTATGGGGGAGGGGCTCCTATGTCCAGATAGAATAATTGAGGTTCAGTGAAGTGCCTGCTTGTCCTACTTCATGTGGATGGTAAATAGCAATACAGGGCTTATATCCAAAGCCATCTGGCTTCCAGAGCCCTGTGGTTTCTACTGCCAGTTATACCTTCTCTTGCTCTAGTCAAGAGATGGAAAAAGAGAATGGAAGTGTTCACTGGTTAATCCCCCCCCCCCCCCAACAGCAGTCTCCTCCATGAGAAGATGTGATAGCGCTGGGTCCTAATCACCAAGAGTGCCTTCCACATAAGAAGCACTTGAAAAGTGATGCTCTCATCATCATCATCATTAAATGCTTTCCAAAGCTTGCCAATTGATTAATTTTCCAAGTGATTCTGAGATCTCCATATAATACATAAGGAAGAGTTTTGGAATCGTGTTACTCAAACATGTTACTCAAAGTGTGATCTGTGTACCGGTGTCAGGTGGGTGTTGATCTGTAAACTCTTACGTGTCCTTGATGGGATCAGTACAGAAATTGAGAGCAAATTGAGAAATATTATAGAAATTTGGCATCCCTATGGCATCCAATTATGTGATTTTGTATTTCACAAAATATTGAGAATAAAAACCTGGTCCATCACCATAGACACTCTGAGAAGCAGGGACACAACCCATTTGGCCAATGGTTAGTTCTATTGGGTTGGCCAAAGAGTTTGTTTGGGTTTTTCCATAAGATGTTGTGGAAAAACCCAAACAAACTTTATGGCCGGCACAGTAGTTCCTTTGTAGAAGAACTTGAACTTCATGTGGACAGCAGAGTCAGTTTAGCTCAGTTTGGCAAAACGCCAGCCATACCTACTGTGTGTTGTGTGGTGTACCAGGAGCTGTGGGGAATGCAGGGATGAGCAAGACGTTGGGTCTTCCACACGGAGCACTCAGTTCGACTGTGGGCACAGAAGAGATGCTCAGGAAATGCTGTTGAATTCAAGTTTTACTTGAATGTACATTTGCAATCCTGCAGGCTACTGAAAGGGGGGCTATCTTCAGGACTCCTCAAACCTGGTGGAGAATCCCTGAATGTGTGGCCTCCAGTGGTGAGTTGTAAGCAATACAAAGCAGGCTTCCCTTTTGTGGATCTCCTAGTGTTTTGCAGAAAAGGAGAGATGACTGACCAAGACCCCCAATATTTAACCATGTACTTGCTTGGGTTGTTTTGTTCTCTTTTTCATCATGGTAGTCATATCTTGCCAATGGGGCTGGTTACTTTTGGAAAGTAGAGGCCACATCTTAAGACCACATTGTTTCAAATTCAAAGACATACTTTTTCTTTCATATTTCATTTTTTCTGAAATCAGTATGGATCTTACAATTGATATGTGCATATTACATAATTTTTCTTTTTCCTTCTCTTCAAACTAAAAGTTGTTTCAGCAATGTTTCTTAAAATCAATGTTATCTTAGAATTAAGAAATACTATAATCGTATATGTGAGAGAATACAGGTATTAACTAACCTTGTTGTGGTAATCATTTTGCAATATATGTGTGTATCAAACATTACATTGTATACTTTAAACTTATAATGATATATGTCAATATCTTAATAAATCTGGAAAAGAAAAAAAAAAGAAATACTGAATTTCATGGTACTCAAATCACTCTCTGCACCTTGCTGGATACATATAGAATGCTCCATAAATATCCCCTGGTTGGATTTTTAGCTTCTGGTTTTAGAAACATAATTTGGAGTCATCCTAGAGCAGTATCTTTGTTGTTGTTGTTTAGTGGCTAAGTCGTATCTGATTCTTTGAGACCCCATGTACTGTAGTCCACTAGGCTCTTTTGTCCATGGGATTCTCCAGGCATGAATATTGGAGTGGGTTGCCATTTCCTTCTCCAGGGGATCTTCCTGACCCAGGGATCGAACTAAAGTCTCCATCATTGCAGGTAGATTCTTTACCACTGAGCCACCTGGGAATCCCTACAGTTGAAATATATATTTGTTTACTAATTTAACCCTAGGAGCAATCCTATCTCACTAGTAGCTTTATTCCTGCTCTATGGATGAGGAAACTGAGGCTCAGAGGGAGAAGCTATGGTTTGAGCAGGGCCAACAATGGGTCATTTGCTGAACTGAGAGTCCATGCCCTTTCCACTGTTTCAAGTTGGTCATCTGCATGCCTTGCAAAGCCTGATTCAAAAGGTACTCTTTCAGAAAGATGTCTTTGATTCCTTTCTCCAAGTAATGGTGACCTTTATCTTCTCTATACCTCTCTAACACTCTTCCTGTGTCCAGCTAATAGCCTTAGTGCTTTATGCCTTACATTACAATATTTTATGCATGTTCTGGTTCCCACCATTAGATACCAGTTCCTTGGGAGGCAACTAAGAGACCAGCCTCTGCTAGGAGATGTTTGTATCTTTCCACAGATTTTATATTTCCTTTATAAAACACAATTTAAGGCATAACTCTGTCTAGGTGGCTTGTCTGTGATGGTAAGATGGGATTCTGGTTCCAACTGAGATTCTATCAGTCTATGTGTCCTGGAGTGATTTATTGTTATTTTTTTTTAAGCTTTAAAATAACACAACTTTCTCTCTGACAGTTGTGAAGGTCAAAAATCCAAAATAATTCTTAAGGGGTTAAAATCAAGGTAAAAGGAGAGCTACTTACTTCTGAAGGCCCTGGGAGTGGTCCATTCCTTGCTGGAAGATTCTAGAAGCAGCCAGCATTTCTTGGCTCCTGACTGCATCATGGAGTGATTTACTTTTAAATTCAGCCTGCCTCAATGTGATTGTTTGTTTCCTAGAAGTAATGGGGGGCTTCTACAAGGAATGAGGATTGGGGGCTGTAAGTATAAGATACACAAATTTCCTCTTAATATAACAAAATGATATCACTAACAGTAATAAAAGTCAATGTTTCTGTAGCATTTTATAAATTAAAAACCACTTCCCATCTGTTCTGTTGTTTCATTCTCATAATGACCTTATAGGGTAGGTAGCCCTATACCCATAAAGGGAAACTGAAGCCAAGAGTTCTCCAAGGCCTCCACTGACAGCTGGTGAGTGGCAGAGCCAAAGCTAGAAAGCAGTTCTCAATCTCCATACTCACACTGCTTTTAACAATACAGGAAATGCTACCGTAGCAATTGTTATTCTTATAACAGTACTCTGTTGTTTGGTCACTCAGTCGTGTCTGACTCTTTGCTACCCTATGGGCTGTATCCTGCCAGGCTCCTCTGTCCATGGGCTGTCCCAGGCAAGAATACTGGAATTCTTGGTTGCCATTTCCTCCTTCAGGGGATCTTCCTGACCCAGGAATCAAATCCATGTCTCCTGCATTGGCAGGTGGATTCTTTACCACTGAGCCAGTTGGGAAGCCCAATTATATTAATACATGGATTTATATATGTTACAATATACACTTTGTACTCTAGTTTTGCTTTCAAATTAATTCTAGTCTTTATAGTTTCTTTTCTATTTCCCATCACTCTTTCTCTAATGTGGAGGATTCATTTAGAACACCACTTTGGTAAAAATGTTTACAAGTTTCATCTTCTTATTAAAAATAGTAAATTATCTAAGTAGGGTTTTAGCATTCTAAAATATAATACTTTTGGTTATTTTTAAAAATTGCTCTTTTTTATGAGCAATGAACTTGCTACTATATGTCTTCGCTGTCCTGTTAATTTCATCAATAAGAAATTATTCATTTTTTTTACCTTTTGCCATCTGGAAATTGCTTTGTCTAATTTCTAACGTCTCTTGCTTTCTCCTTATGTTTATCTGACTTACACAGTTGCATACTTATTATTTTAAACTTTCCATGACAGTTCATGTACCAGTCTTTTATATTAAAATATCACTGTTTTTAGTTTTAAAACCTAATCAGAGAGTTTTTATCTTTACAAGCTTTTTTTTTCTGTTTATTCATGTATGCCTTATAGCTCCTTTAGCATCCTGGTTAATAGGGGGTTTATAAGAGCTTCATGTCTTTTTCAATTTCAACTTTCATGAAATCTTATTTTATTACCTCCAACCTCCTCATCTACTCTTCCCTTTGTTTCCAAATCTCTGCTTATTTCCCCAAGGAAACCAGCAGATTGGACAGATCATCAATTCAGTGATATATTTATATGAGTAGTACTTCTCAGACTTTCGTATATAAGAAACATTTAAAAAATAGTATATTTATGGATACCAAAGGACCTTATAAATACCATGTGCATTTGAATGAAAATAGAGAGGTATAATAAGTTTTCTGGATGATCTATTTGTTGTAAGAAATGATCACATTTTGATCCATATGTTTAATGTACAATAAACATTGAATAATATCAGAAATATATGGTGCTTTTATAAGAACTATATGTAACAAAACCCAACAATCATCCAAAAGGCAATATACATGAGCTGATTCAAGCTGTCTATGCATCATGCTGCCATGGAATGTTCCAGGTTTGTGAGTCCACCAGGCATTCTAATGTAGGGTGTGCTGTTTCTCCATTTCTTCTGACCAGACCAGATTATGCTTTAATATAGTGTAACCATATACTGTATTAAAGAATACACACACACACTTTTCTTACAAATATGTGGACAATAACAACAAATGTGTTAAATTATATTTTAGAAAAAAAATGCCAAGAATTTTTTACTCTTTATTGATTACTTTTTCAGGACAACAATTATTTCATGGATCTCAAGATTTCACCGAGTGTAATTTGGGAAAAGTTACCTTAGGAAAAACTAGACTGTAATCATTCTGGAAAAGATAAGACCACAGTGTGCTGATAAATGTGAAGAAGACGTTATTCATCCATCCAGTAACTCGTTCTCATGGCAGACACTTATGAAGCACTTACTCTGGGTCAGCCGTTGTGCTCAACAACGACAGCTAAGATGCTGAACATGACATACTCCTGGCCCTTGAGAAGATCACTGTCTCAAGTGAGTGGTCGTAGGAAGGTGTGATGGGTGCAATAGTAACAGGATAAAGCAATCATGGAGGTGCAAGAAGGCAGTCTTATAGGAAGCCTGAATGACTAAGGAAGCGTTTTTTTGTTTGTTTTTTAATGTTTATTTGTGATTTACTTATTTGAGTGTGTTAGGTCTTACAGCATGTGAGCTCTTCATTGCTGGCAGTTTGTTTCTCTGTAGTTGTGGCTTAGTTGCATGTGGCATATGGGATCTCAGTTCCCTGACCAGGGATCGAACACACGTCCCCTGTGTTGAAAGGCAGATTCTTAACCACTGGACTACCGGGGAAATCTCAGAAAAGAGTTTCATAAAGGGGACACCAGGGCCACCACTCAAGCTCAGAGAGGAAGGTCCTTTATCTGTGCGTGGTCTGTGAGGACACACCTAGCTGTCCATGGACCACAGAGCACATGATCTCAGTCGTAGTGTGAGCGTCAGCCCCTCCCTGTTGAGCATCAGTGTCGTGTCCCAAACTTATATTCTTGGAGGAATTTCAAGAATTTGGGATGTGGTGGGTCCCAGGGGCCTCAGGCAGATGACGATGGACAATATTGGTGATTTCTATTCATTAAACATCAAATATAGTTGAAAGGGGCCGTCCAGTGGCTAGCAGGATGCTATTCAATGGTGGTATATTTTCTCAGATGCTAGTTGGGGTTTGGCCCAAATGAGGTGTGAAATCACAGCTGCCTAAGAGCCATTATACCAAGGCTAGATGTCTTTTCTGAGCCCTACAGATCGAATACTAGTAGATCTTTAGCTCATAGAAATGGCCTAATGATTATGTCCTAATGATTATGACTCTTAAGTCCTCTAGAGAGAAATTCACGATGTGGCCTTAGGCAGTTCATCTCTCTGGGTGCTAGTTTCACTGTCTATAATTTGAGATTCACAAACAGGATCAGGGATGACAAATACGTGTCTGGTGTACTATTCTGCATTCACACATCCAGGACAGATATCCTTAATCGATCTCTACACACCCTCTGGCTCAATCCAAACATGGACTCAGACTTTGTCTCAATGCTGCTCCACACTGTCGCTGTCAGATAAACCCTCGTGTTTTCCCTGGGGTCTGATGTTACTTTTGGTTCTAACATTTTGTTTTTAAGAAATGTAGGTAACTGTTCCGTTCATGTAGTCTATATGTGAACAAAGAAAAGTTAAACCATCATGGCATGTTGAAATCCTAGGGGTAAGAATGATTTCAGTTTCTGTACCTTCAACAGTAATAAGAAGCAGCATGTATTTGTCTATTTTTTTTAACTTTAAATAGTATTGTACAACTGTGGGACATTTTTGACACCCCTGGCCCCCCCAGTGTGCCTGGTGTTTGCTGACAGTATTGCATTTCTGAGATCTAAATTTTTCAGAGTTGAGGGGTTGCTTGCCATTTAAAGAAAGGTTGTGGTGATTCCATCCAACGGACAACTCTTGTGTATTACAGGTAAATACCCTATGATTTCTCTGTGGTGTTTTTGAGCTTTGTTCTTCTTAAATGGAACATACTGAGTATTAGCTGAATTAAGTGAGTTCTTCACTGAGAACAGGAAATTTGCAGGTTTTCACCTTTTGGTTTTATAAAATAATTTTTAAAAGGTTTAAAATCCAGAAATATTAACCTTTGGTAATGATGTTGGGGGTGTCCTAAACTGGTACCTGTGTCTGAGTGTTCAAAACCTCCCTTCTGCATAGAGATTGAGTTGCTCCCTGTCCTGCAGACTAATCCAAGCTTAGAACATTTTCCCAGCCACAGCAATTCCACTGAGCTGGGAGAAGTGAATTGGTTCAGTCCCATAGCAGGAAATACCTAGCATACCTGAGCCCCGGAATACATACTAAGTGTCCCCTAAAGAATTACTTAGAGGTTCTAGGAAGAATCCCAAAGGTGAAAGAAATTTGGAAAAAAAATAGAAGGAATCCTTTTCCTTCACTCTTTGGCATTGTCCTGCTCTTCTGATATCAACATCCTTCTCCTAGAGCCTGGCTTACTCCAACTCTCAAGGGGCAACATGGTCTTATCTATAGGGAGCTTAAAATCTTCAGGGAAAGTCAACCCTATTAGAGGAAACTGTACAGTCATTTGTTCACTTAACATGTGTCTTACTGTTGACCTCCTATGTTCCAGGTATAGAGGAAGGCAGAGATGATGATGATGTCACCTTCTCTGCTGTCAAGAAGATCAGCCTAGGAGAGGAAGTAAGCCAATGAATCGGGTGGTGCTACAGCGGCAGAGGCTTACAGTACAACAGGGACACAGGGGGATAGGTGTGATTCATCCCTAGGATGGGATGGCCTTGGGATTGGCCAAGACACCTGGGGAGATGCTGACCATCTGAGTTTGATGGATTAGCAGGAGCTGGCTACTGTAGGGATAGAGAAACCAAAATGCAGATGTAGAGATTACAAATGTTAGGGATTGTCTCTAGTTTTAAGAAACTTTCCATCTTCTAGCAGCAGGACTAGACGTCATTGCTGAGTTCAGATGGGTCAACAGATGTTTATAGAGTTTTTGTTATGTGCTAAATGAGGACACTAAATGGTGTCTGATTAGGTGCCCATTCTAGGGATAACAGTGGAAACAGTGGCTGACTTTATTATTTTGGCCTCCAAAATCACTGCAGATGGTGATTGCAGCCATGAAATTAAAAGATGCTTACTCCTTGGAAGGAAAGTTATGACCAACCTAGACAGCATATTAAAAAGCAGAGACATTACTTTGCCAACAAAGATCCGTCTAGTCAATGCTATGGTTTTTCCAGTAATCATGTATGGTTGTGAGAGTTGGACTATAAAGAAAGCTGAGCACTGAAGAATTGATACTTTTGAACTGTGGTATTGGAGAAGGCTCTTGAGAGTCCCTTGGACTGCAAGGAGATCCAACCAGTCCATCCTAAAGGAGATTAGTCCTGGGTGTTCATTGGAAGGATGGATGTTGAAGCTGAAACTCCAATATTTGGCCACCTGATGCTAAGAGCTGACTCATTGGAAAAGACCCTGATGCTGGGAAAGATTGAGGGCAGGAGGAGAAGGGGACGACAGAGGATGAGATGGTTGGATAGCATCACCGACTCAATGGACATGGGTTTGGGTAGACTCTGGGAGTTGGTGATGGACAAGGAGGCCTGGCGTGCTGCAGTTCATGGGGTCAGAAAGAGTCAAACATGACAGTGACTGAACTGAACTGAACTAGAGATAACATTATATTCTAAATGGTGGGAAAAAGACCATGTGTGGTTGGACATACTTTGCTCTGAAGATGCAGGTCATTCAGCTGTTCAGAAGATGTGGCCAAGGCCATATGATCTACTGAGGGATCATCCCATGATGGAATTCTAACCCAGCTAGGATGACCAATTTTAGGACAGCATTCCTGTGCTGAGTTCATCTTTCCCATCTGTACATGTTTCTGTGGCTCCAGGAGTCACATTTTATGAAAGGTGTTTATTCCAGAGTATGCATCTGCAGCAGTCAGTTCTTTGCTCCATCCAGCACCCACTGAGAGACAAGGGCAAGTGGATTGAATAGGGAAGAGTCAGAAAGTACAAAGGGTTTTAAGAACACATGCTGGCTTCCCTAGAGTCTTAGTGGTGAAGAATCTACCTGCCAATGCAAGAGACACAGGCATGATTCCTGATCTGGGAAGAACTCACATACTGCAGGGAAACTCAGCCCTGAGCCACAACCATTAGGGCTGTGCCCTAGAGCCCAGGAACAACTATTGAGCCCATGTGCCACAACTACTGCCCGTGCACCCTAGAGCCTGTGCTCTGCAACAAGAGAAGCCAGCACAATGAGAAGACTGCACGCCGCAAGTAGAGAGTAGACCCTGCTGTCTGCAGCTAGAGAAAGACCTACGCAGCAACGAAAACCAGGATAGTCAAAAACAAACAAACAAATAAATAAACCGTTTCCTCTCTTTACAACGCAACTACAATAACACATGCTAACCCTGATTTTTGTAGCCATCATAGTCAACAAAATAATCCAAAGTGCAGTGCTTGGATGTAATCTCAAAAATGACAGAATGACCTCTGTTCATTTCCAAGGCAAACCATTCAATATCACAGTAATCCAAGTCTATGCCCTGGCCAGTAATGCTGAAGAAGCTGAAATTGAGTGGTTCTATGAAGAACTACAAGACCTTCTTGAACTAACACCCAAAGAAGATGTCCTTTTCATCATAGGGGACTGGAATGCAAAAGTAGGAAGTCAAGAAACACCTGGAGTAACAGGCAAATTTGGCCTTGGAGTACAAAATGAAGCAGGGCAAAGGCTAACAGAGTTTTGCCAAGAGAACACACTGGTCATAGCAAACACTCTCTTCCAACAACACGAGAAGACTCTACACATGGACATCACCAGATGGTCAACACCAAAATCAGATTGACTATATTCTTTGCAGCCAAAGATGGAGAAGCTCTATAGAGTCAGCAAAAGCAAGACTGGGAGCTGACTGTGGCTCAGATCATGAACTCCTTATTGCCAAACTCAGACTTAAATTGAAGAAAGTAGGGAAGACCACGAGACCATTCAGTTATGACCTAAATCAAATCCCTTACGATTATACAGTAGAACTGACAAGCCTTTGACTGTCTGGATCACAAGAAGCTGTGGAAAATTCTTCAAGAGGTGGGAATACCAGACCACCTGACCTGCCTCCAGAGAAATCTTTATGCAGGTCAAGAAGCAACAGATAGAATTAGATGTGGAACTACAGACTGGTTCCAAATTGGGAAAGGAGTACATCAAGGCTGTATATTGTCACCTCGCTTATTTAACTTACATGCAGAGTACATCATGCAAAATGCCAGACTGAATGAAGCACAAGCTGGAATCAAGATTGCTGGGAGAAATATCAATAACCTCAGATATGCAAATGACACCACCCTTATGGCAGAAAGTGAAGAAGAACTAAAGAGCCTCTTGATGAAAGTGAAAGAGGAGAGTGAAAAAGTTGGCTTAAAGCTCAACATTCAGAAAACTAAGATCATGGCATCCTGTCCCATCACTTCGTGGCAAATAGATGGGGAAGCAAGGGAAACAATGACAGACTTTATTTTTGGGGGTGACTGCAGATGGTGACTGCAGCCATGAAATTAAAATACACTTGCTCCTTGGAAGAAAAGCTATGACCAACATAGACAGCATATTAAAAAGCAGAGACATTACTTTGCAACAAAGGTCCATCTAGTCAAAGCTATGGTTTTTCTTTCTTTTTTTTTCCCCCAGGGCAGAAAAAGCTATGTTTTTTCCAGTAATCATGTATGGATGTGAGAGTTGGACTGTAAAGAAAGCTGAATGCCAAAGAATCGATGCTTTTGAACTGTGGTGTTGGAGAAGACTCTTGAGAGTCCCTTGTACTGCAAGGAGATCCAACCAGTCCATCCTAAAGGAAATCAGTCCTGAATATTCATTGGAAGGACTGATGCTGGGAAAGATTGAAGGTGGAAGGAGAAGGATATGACAGAGGATGAGATGGTTGGATGGCATCACTGACTGAATGGATATGAGTCTGAGTAAGCTCTGGGAGTTGGTGATGGACAGGAAAGCCTGGTGTGCTGCAGTCCATGGGGTTGCAGAGTTCGACCCGACTGAGTGACTGAACTGAACCCTGAGTTTATACAAAGTTTAGACTTCCTCCTTGATCCAAACAACAGTGATCATAAAAGCCAACAGCAACAACAAAAACATCTAAGGCAACAAAAAGCAACAAAAATGGTTCATTCCTAATGTTGAATTAGGTGAGCCTTTTGAAGCAGCTAATCATCTCCTTGGAGAACTGTTATCATGTTGGTCCCTGAATTCCTGCATCAAGCACCTGGCTTCTGGAGAGGACCAAACTGTGCTGGATGTCAACCAAACCATGAGTGTGGAAGTTAGGGGCACAATGACACAAGCTCTGGACGTGCTTGACAGGTTTGATAGACATTTATTGAGCATTTACTATGAGCTACATATTAAAGAGTTAAAAACAGCATATGTTTTAGTCTGCAAAAAACTCATTTTTCAAGGGTACTAGAATTTATTGATGGTCTATGGTATGTGGATGCATTTCTTTATCTGTTTGCTCTTGTAAGGATCCTGACAACGTACTTTTTTACTATTTATTTATTTGACTGTGGCGCATGGGATCTTGGCTGAGTCCCATGGGACCTTTTTTTGCAGTGCATGGACCCTCCAGTTGTGGTGCTGCAGCACATGGACTTAGCTGGTCCACAACACATAGGATCTTAGTTCCAGGACTAGGGATTGAACCTTCATCCTTTTCATTGCAAGGCAGGCTCTTAACCGCTGGACCACCAGGGAAGTCCCAGGATCCTAACAACTTATGTAGGAGAAGATGGTGATGAAAGGTGAGCTCCCAGGGTGTATGTAGGGGCAAAGACTCTTACTTTTGACCTTTACTTTTCCTCCACCGTGCTGAGGAAGCTTTTCATTGCACCAACATAGGAGATTGGAGTGACTGCAGATGGAGCCTGAGAGAGGTGAAGAGCACCGGATCCTTGGGCTTTCAGAGGTGCTATCTCCCTTCAAGGTCACAGAATTCCCACTTCAGAGGTGAAGACGCTGAACCTCCCTGAGATTGGGAGACTGGCCCAGAGTCACTTTGCTTCAAAAACTATGTAACAATGATCATAGGTTGGTCTTCGTTTAATCCCCCATCTTCTATCCTGATGAAGAGTTAATGGCCCCTCTACTTCTCTCTCTGGGGGAAGCCAGGCCCTTCATCTTCACTGCCTTACCTGTTCAGGGTGCAGCGGTGACCACTACCCTGGGAGCTCAGCACCTCTGAGTTTCTGCCCAATAGCTGTATGGCTTTGAGAAAGTCACTCAACATTCCAGCTCAGAGTCACTTCATTATAAAACAGGAATGGTGCTACCCAGATTCAGATGTTGATTCTGTCACCTCTGGCTTTGTTTCTTTGGACTTCAGTTTCCTTGTCTGTGAAACAGGGTGAAATCATATCAGGTAGGTAACATGAGCTAAAGCGTATGAAAGTGACCTGCCAAACCCCCAGCCCCTAGTTGGCACTCATTAACTCTGCATTTCTCCCCTGTTTTAGGCAACCTGGCTTTCAAAGAACTCACCAGAACTTACAGGAAACATTTGGGCTAAGGGTGTCTCTGTTTTCACCTCCCTCTCATTCTGTCCCTCCCCTAACCTCGCCACTGGTAATGTCTTTGTTTCTTATCTCCATTGTAGGTCTCAGCGTGGTGGACTGGGGAGGGGACAGAGCAAAGCCATAAAGAGAAGTCTTGAGGTAGTTGGGCCCCTGGGAGGGAGAGGGGGCAGGTCTCATTCTATTTGTACAGGTGCATTGTAATGCTGCCTGTGGTGTGAACATTTTCCACTTCATTACTCCTGGCCTGGACCCAGGCCCCTTCTGCTCCCCTGGCCCCTGCCTTGGTTTAATTTCAGCGGTTCCTGGCCTTTGGAAGGCAGCAGTCACAGAAAGGAAAACAAATGAGGTCGCCATAAACATTTCTGCACATTGCCCAACTCGGGCAGATGGGTACATTCATAGAGCAGGAGAGGGGGCCGGCTTGGCTGTACCCCCATCAGAGCGCCTCAATCCCAAGAGCTTCCATGTGCTGAACTCAGCCTTTCTAACTGGAGTTGGCTTAGGTGTAAGGTGTAAACATGGGCCGTAATAGAGACCCAAATGCCTAGGACACTGCTGGTGGACTCTCTAAGAGACGATTGAACAGAATAAATAATAGCTAATATTGATTGAACACTTACTATGTGCTAGATGCTGTCCCATGCACTTTAGATGGATTTTAGAGTGAGGTTGTTGTTCAGTTGCTAAATTGTGTCTGACTCTTTGCAACCCCATGGACTGCAGCATCCCAGGCTCCTCTGTCCTCCACTGTCTCCCATCCTGTTATTATTCTAATTTTTTGCAGATGAGGCACATAATATGATTCATAAATAGCAGAGGTAGATTTTGTCCCCAAGTTTGACTTCAGAATCTGCATATTTAAGTACTGTCCTATGGTGCCTTATAACACATTCTATATGCTTATATTTTGATGATGAGGAACCTTGAGGTATGAGTTATACAGTTGCAGAATGATATAACTTGGACCCATTGATTCTCATGGTTGGATTGGGCCATAGGTGATAAAACCTGATGATGCTCGGGTTCTCTTTATCCACACTCTGCTTACATTCCTCCACTGATGGGAAGCTCACTACTGTATGAGACATCCCATTACATTACATGACTATTTAACTCAATGGCAGTGCCGATGACTCTGTACAAAATGCAGCTTTTTCCTAATCATGTTGATTATCTGTAAAAGAGCTAATTCATGCAACTGTGCCTAGAACACTGTTGGGCATTCAATAAATCTTTATTCCTTTCCCCCTTTCTCCTTTGTCATTTGCAAATTAAAAAGGAAGATATTGTTTACTTACCATACTATCAGGAAAGTACATTCACAAAATAATATGAAGCTTATGCCTCATGTGAAAGGTGAAAGGTTTAGTAGGACAGGAAGATCCAGTTCTCACCCTCTCTTTTTTTATTTCTCCTTGCTTTCCCAAGTAGTTTGTGAATACACATATACCAGTCATTTGCTAGTCATGGGGTTGCAGAATGGAGAAGTACCAATAACATTAGATATGCAGGTGATACCACCCTTATGGCTTAAAGTGAATAGGAACTAAAGAACCTCCTGATGAAAGTGAAAGAGGAGAGTGAAAAAGCTGGCTTAAAACTCAGTGTTCAAACAACTAAGATCATGACATCCAGTCCCATCACTTCATGGCAAATAGGTAGGGAAACAGTGGAAACAGTGACAGACTTTATTTTCTTGGCCTCCAAAATCACTGCAGATGGTGACTGCAGCCATGAAATTAAAATACACTTGCTCCTTGGAAGAAAAGCTATGACCAACATAGACAGCATATTAAAAAGCAGAGACATTACTTTGCCAACAAAGGTCCGTCTAGTCAAGGCTATGGTTTTTCCAGTGGTCATGTATGGATGTGAGAATTGGACTATAAAGAAAGCTGAGCACTGAAGAATTGATGCTTTTGAACTGTGGTGTTGGAGAAGACTCTTGAGAGTTCCTTGGACTGCAAGGAGATCCAACCAGTCTATCCTAAAGGAGATCAGTCCTGGGTGTTCATTGGAAGGATGGATGTTGAAGCTGAAACTCCAATACTTTGGCCACCTGATGCAAAGAGCTGACTCATTGGAAAAGACCCTGATGCTGGGAAAGATTGAGGGCAGGAGGAGAAGGGGACGACAGAGGATGAGATGGTTGGATGGTATCACCGACTCAATGGACATGAGTTTGAGCAAGCTCCAGGAGATGGTGAAGGACAGGGAAGCCTGGCATGCTGCAGTCCATGGGGTCACAAAGAGTCCTACACCACTGAGTGACTGAACAACCTGTCTCTGGGACTTCCATCTACCCTGGGAGCCAGCCACATAAATAACCCGCAGTCAGAAGTGTGTAGAAATGCTAGGGAAAGTCAGCAGTAGGAGGAGTGGCCATCTCACAGTGTTTATCAAGGTAGGGTCTCCAAGACCCAGTGGCAATATTTTTTCATCTCCTGGTAAACTCACTCTATGTAATTGAAAGAAATGTTTGCATTTTAAAGCAGTTTAAAACTACCCCCAAACATTTAATTGTGTTAATTGGGGGGCATTTTATTATAGTAGAAGACACACCAGGGGTTGAAACTGATCCTATCGCTCTCATCTTCTCAAGGACATTGTCCTCTGTCCCTCTCCAGCAGGCTGTAATAGTAACAATCTGTGAAGGCAACCATCTTTAAAAAGAAACCTTCCATTGATCTCAATTCTCTGTTCCTCTTTTGTTTTCTTTTAATTTTTTGAATTTTTTATTTTGTATTGGGGAATAGCCTATTAACAATGCTGTGATAGTTATAGTTTCAGGTAAACAGTGAAGGGAATCCAACCGTACATATACATGTATCCATTCTCCCCCATACTCCCCTCATCCAGGCAGCCACATAACTTTGAATAGAGTTCCCTATGCTATACAGTAGGTCTTTGTTGGTTATCCATTTTAAATAAAGCAGTGTGTACATGACCTTCCCAGACACCCTAACTGTCCCTTCCCACCAGCAAACGTAAGTTCATTTTCTAAGTCTGTGAGTCAACATAGATGGACCTAGACAGTGTAATACTGAGTGAAGTAAGTTGGGGAATGAGAAATATTGTATGGCATCCCTTATATGCGGAACAGTATAGGATCTGTCTGCAGTGCAGGAGACCTGGGTTCTATCCCTGGGTCGGGAAGATCCACTGGAGAAGGGAATGGCTACCCAGTCCAGAATTCTTGTCTGCAGAATCCCCATGGACAGAGGCGGGCTACAGTCCATGGGGTCGTAAAGAGTTGGACAAGACTGAAGGACTAACACTGCTAACACTACTGAAAAGAAATGATGCAGATGAATTTACTTACAAAACAGAAAGAGACTCTGTTCCTCTTTTCAGACACACTCTCCAAAGAGGTGAATCTACTCTCAGTCTCCACTTTCTCTCTTATAGTCTCTCTTGAACCCACTCAATCAGGCTTTTGCCCTCACCACATCACTGAAACAAACATTGTCAGTGTCATGATCTGCCATTTCCAGAGAGAGGGAACTGTGCCAAATTAGAAGTTCCTCACCCTAACTCATCACCAGTTGGGAAGATCCCCTGGAGAAGGGAATGGCTACCCACTCCAGCATTCTAGCCAGGAGAATTCCATGGACTGTGTAGTCTATGGGGTTGCAAAGGGTCAGACACAACTGAACAACTTTCACTTCACTTCGCTTCCACCAGGGAAGTTGAAGAATGGTGAGTAAATATCTCCAGCTTGCCTTTCTCTCTACCTTCTCTGTTTTTACCATTGGTTCTCCAACATACATCTCAAAGTACCATACTTAAAACAAACCTTTTTATCATCACCCCGCACCTGCTCCTTCTCTAGAATTTCCCATCTCTGGAAATGGCAACTTTACTCTCCCTGTGACTCAGACTGAGAGCTGTGGTGTCATCATTGCCTCCTTCTGCTCACACTCCACATTCAGCCATCAGCAAATCCTGTTGCTTCTTTCTGAGAAACAGATCCAGACTCTGCCACCTCTCACCATCCCACTGGCACCACTCCCTGAGCCACAGTCCTCTCCCGCCTCAGTTGTGGCCAGAGCTTCCTAACCGACCTCCCTGTCCATCCATGCTGCTCCCAGGATTGCTCACTTTGGAGCCAAAGGGATCTCTTAGAAAGTCACGTCATAGCACCCCACTCCTTTGCCCAACACCCTCCAATGGCTCCAGTCTCTCTCTGGGTGGAATCCAAAGTTCATTCCATCCCCCAAGAGACAGTTATGAGCTAGACCCCTCACTTCTTCTCTGGCCTCAGCTCCTATCAGTCTCCTCATCCTCCTGTTTGCTCCAGCCACACTGGTCATCTGCCTCCTCCACAGATGTGCCAACAGTGTTCCCACCTCAAGACCTCACGGGTTTCCCTGGTAGCTCAGCTGGTAAAGAATCTACCTGCAATGCAGGAGACGCTGGTTTGATTCCTGGATAGGGAAGATATACTAGGAAAGGGAAAGTCTACCCACTCCAGTATGCTGGCCTGAAGAATTCCATGGATGGTATAGTCCATGGGGTCGCAAAGAGTCAGGCACGACTGAGAGACTTTCACTTTCTTTTCAAGACGTCAAGCCTTCTTCTCCCTCCTAACTGGATGTTCTACTGTAGTCGCCACGTGCCTGGCTCCTCGCTTCTCTCAGGCCTCCATAGATAGGACTTCCCAGAGGATTCTATTAAAAAATGGTACTCAGCATTAATATTTTCTTCCTTCTGCCTATTTCTTCTGCACAGTGCTTATCCTTCTCTGACAGAGTATGTTTTTATGTGATTGTTAACAGAATGATTTTTCCTCTGGAAATTAAGCTTCTTAACAAGTTTGTTTTGTTCACTGCTTTTCTCCCAGTATCTAGAACGATGTTGGCACATAGTAGCTGCTCAAGAAATATTTTTGGAAATAAGAAGTTGGGAACTGGGTGTTTGAATCCCAGCTCTGCCTCTAATTCCCTCTATGACCCAGAGAAATCACTTCCCTTTGTGCCTTAACACCTTCGACTTAGAGTGGAAACAATGTCTTGGCCTTCCAGGTTCAGCAGAGTTAAGAAAGTCCAGTGAGACTGTGAAATCCTTGGATTATGAAAGCATGCCATAATGAAGACACACTCCCCATTTTGTCCAAATTGGTAAATGTGTCTTGGATATGAGAAGAACATTATGAAAATACATAGGATCTCCTTCATCTTTGGGGGCTTTGTTTGGAGTACCCCAGGATGAAGAAGGGAGGGAAAGGAACTTTATAGGATGATTGGTCTCCACTGGGAACCAGGCAGGGGGCATGGGGTGTGAACCAACCTACTATTAATATTTAATATAGCTCTGCCTGGTAGGTTACATGAGCTCCTGGAGGGCAGTGCATGTGCGTGCATTTTAAATTGAAGTGTAGGTGATTTATAATGCTTCTGGCGTATAACAAAGTGATTCAGTTATACTTGTATATATATCTATTTTTCAGATTCTTTTCCATTATAGGTTATTACAAGATATTGAATATAGTTCCTTGTGCTATACAGTAGGCTCCTGTTATTTATCTATGTTATATATAGTATGGATAGTCCCTTACCTATGAACCTTCAAGTTTCGAGCTTTCCAAGATGTGAACGTGTGTGTTCCCATGTCCAGTCATGTAAGTAAGCTCTGCTTGAGGGGGCACCATTAGGTTTCGGGGCATAGGATCTGAGCATAAAACAGTACAGGAAGGTTGCAGCAGCCATTTGGAATGCAGTTCAGCGCTACCATGTCATCTATGACAAGAAATAAAGAGCTACTATTCAGATAAGAAGGTAGATAGAACTGAAGCTGGCAAGGAACCAGAACCTGTGCCAGCAATGTCAGGCATGAGTGAAAGTGCAGTTTGCCCTCCGTCTCCTGTTGCTGACGATTCTTCAGCTCCACCATCTCCCACCGCCTCTCTCTCCTCCGTCAGTGACTCTTGCGCGTTCACTCAATGCTAGCCTCTGTATGTACTGTACTGTACCACTGCACTTTTCAAGATTGTGAGATTACAGATGTGCTACTTTGTGTGTGTGTTTGCTTTTAACGTATTCACCTATCTGAAAAATATTGTAAACCTATTATGTGTGCTAAGTCACTTCAGTTGTGTCTGACTCTGCAACCCTATGGACTGGAGCCCACCAGGCTTCTCTGTCCATGGGATTCTCTTAGGCAAGAATACTGGAGGGGGTTGTCATGCCCTCCTCCAGGGGATCTTCCCGAACCAGGGATTGAACCCACATCCCTTATGTCTCCTGCATTGACAGGCAGGTTTTTTTTTACCACTAGCACCTCATGGGAAGCAGGTTCATTGTGGAGGGTAGTGGTTTAGTTGCTAAGTAGTGTCCAACTCTTGCGACCCTAGCCAGCCAGGCTCCTCTGTCCATGGAATTTCCCAGGCAAGACTACTGGAGTGTGTTGCCATTTCCTTCTCCAGGGGATCTTCCCAACCCGGGGATCGAACCTGCCTCTCCTCCATTGCAGTCAGAATCTTTGCCAACTGAGCTATCCAGGGAAGCCCATTACAGTACAGTACTATATAGCTGATTGTGTTAGTTGGGCACCTAGGCTAACTTTGTTGGACTTAAGAACAAATTGTGTTTATGTATGCGATCTCAGAACAGAACTCATTTGCACTAGGAAACTTACTGTACTGTGTACCTTTTAATCCCCAATTCCCAATTCATGCCTTTCCCTCAGTAGCCATGTGTTTTTTGTTTGGTTTTGTTTTCAGTCCTCCATGTTTTGTTACTTCCTTCTTTATTTCATTACTGCACATAGTTACAATTTTTTTTCTGTGATAGAAACTTAAGTCCCTACTCTCTTAGCCTCTTTCAAATATACAATAAATACAGTTTTGTTAACTATAATCACTGTGTGGAAAGTTATATACCAAGACTTACTTATCTTAAAACTGGAAGTTTGTATCTCTTGACCACTTTCACCCATGTTGCCCACACCCCACCTGCTATTTCTGGCAACCACCGATCTGCCCTCTGTGTCTCCAAGTTTGTGTGTTTGTTTTGGATTTCATATATAAGTGGTATGATACAGTATTTGTCTTTGCATAATGGGCTTCCCTGGTAGCTCTTTCCCAGTTGGTAGAGAATCTGCCTGCAATGCAGGAGACCCTGGTTTGATTCCTGGGTTGGGAAGATCCCCTGGAGAAGGGAAAGGCTACCCACTCCAGTATTCTGGCCTGGAGAAGTCCATGGACTGTATAGTCCATGGGGTCACAAAGAGTCAGACACGACTGAGCAACTTTCGCTTTACTTCACTTCAATGCCATCAAGGTCCATCCATGATGTTGCGAATGGCAGGATTTCCTCCTTTTTTAAATAGCTAAGTAATCTTTCATATTATTATATGAAATAATGTATGGTATAAAGTACTTACTACATTTTCTTTATCCATTCATCATTGACTCATGCAGTGATAGACACTTAGGTCGTTGCCATGTGAATAGCCATGTGTTTTTAACTTTGCAATTTCAGCATCTATTTCAGAGTGGGAAATCAATGAGTTTACTGGATTAAGAACTGGGTTTAATTTAAATGAATTTTTTGTTGTTGTTATTAAGGAGAGGACTCATTGACTGGAATTGACTTGTCCAAGGTCACCCGGGTAAGTGGCATTGTTGTCCTGCACCAGAACCAGAGTTAGGACACCATGCTGCTAAGCTCTGCAGCAACAGCAGGCTGCTTGATTTGGGATAAGTCTCTTAAAAACTGTCCTGGGCAGTTGGTACAGCTTTTGCACACATAACTTTCATGAGAGCCAGCAGTAGTCTAGGTGCGGCCAGCATAAGAGCTTCTGTTTAATGCCTTTTGAAACGAGCCCAGAAAACTCTCCAGTTAGACAGCAAGGGAAAGGTGCAGGAGAAAGCCTTCTTCCAATCAGGCCTGTCTTTGCAGCACCTCCCAAGTTTCGATGTGCAGTTTCAAGGTTTCACTATGGCCAATGCCGTTGCCCTGGAGACACAACAACAAATACTGGGAGGCTGGTAACACATCCCCTCCCCCACCCAAGCCTAGTAAAGGATGTTTGGGACAAGGCCCCTGCCCATCAGGCTGCTGTTTGCAGCTGAATGCAGCCTTTGTGACCGGCCTCCTGGCCTGCCACCAGGCTCCAAAGAGATGATTCGGCCCAGATCTTTCTAAAGAGTGTTTGTGTTTCAGTTGTCCACAAGGAATGGAGGGAAAGCTCTACATAATTCTACGGAAATCATCCAGCCTGTCTGGTTGACAAGACAAAAATGATGCTAAGTCTCACTTTGCAAACGCCTCTAGGACAGCCTGGAAGGAAAAGGAAAGTTCACCCTGCCTGGGCATGTTCAAGGGACTCTGGTCTCCTAGGATCTTTGCCACTGCAGGGACAGTTACTCCCAGCTTACCAGGGAAGTTCACGATCAAGGAAAGGCTACAAGTTGCTTTGGGACATCATGTTAGCTAGCGGTGCTACTGAGGCTGACATGTCCCGGCATTATGAATTTTATTAGTAATTTTGTAAAGTTCCCTAGACTTCTGTTGCACAATGGCTGGCAACTTTTCAGAAACTCTCACCGTGCGCTGTGCTGAGTCAATTTTAGAAAAAGAATATCGTCAAGCAGAGAATTTAAGCCTTAAGCTGGGAGTTCATTTTATTTGCTCATGAGAAGTTGATCTGCCTCCCTATCTCTGCAGGCCGGGCACCGTGCGATCTTACCAGACTAAGTGGGCCCATGGCTTACCAGGTGGCTCCAGTTCTGTTTGGGGGTGGGGAGTGGGAAGGAGGTGGTGAAGGATACTTGACTTAACAGCAGCTGTTACTTTGAGGGCTAGAAAGGTGCCATTGTCTCCTCTGCAATAAACTGCCGCTTTTCACCTGCTGGCGAGTCACAAATTCACTTCCCATTAAAATACTGGGTCATTACTTCATTAATTTAATACATCTTTATTAAATGCTTACTGAGGGTCAAGCTCTGGGCTGGGTATTGTGGATAAGAGAAATGAATAATATTTGTTTAACAAGCACAGATTGAGTGTCTACTCTGTGCAAGGTACTATGTATGTTAGGCCCTGAGGAGACCACACTTGTCCTCTCCTCAAGGGAGCTGCTTGTGGATAAGCCACGTAAACAGATACTTGCCATGGGGAAGATTACTTCTTCTCTTGTAAGGACAAGGTGCCGGGGAGCACCCAGAAAGGGCGCATACATCAGCCCCAACTTGTAAGATCTACCTCAGTGGCCAGTAGCCACTTTAAACGTGTCTGCCAAACTGAGTTGTTCTGTAAATGTAAAAAAAACACTGGATTTCAAAGTCTGAGTAAGTGAAGTAGGTTAGACAGAGAAAGACAAATACCATGTGATATCACTTATATGTGGCATATAAAAAGAAATGATACAAAGAAACTTATTTACAAAACAGAAATATACTCACAGACCCAGGAAACAAGGTAACCAAGACGAAAGTCAGGGAGGGATAAATTGGGAATTTGAGATTAAAAGATATACACTACTATATATAAAAAAGATAACCAGCAAGGACCTACTGTATAGCACAGGGAACTAAATTCAATATCTTGCAATAACCTATAATGGAAAAGAATCTGAAAAATAGTATGTTTATGTATATTCAGATGAATCACTTTGCTATACACCTTCTGCCACTGCTGCTGCTAAGTTACTGTAGTTGTGTCCAACTCTGTGCGACCCCATAGACGGCAGCCCACTCGGCTCCTCTGTCCGTGGGATTCTCCAGGCAAGAATACTGAAGTGGGTGGCTATTTCCTTCTCCAATGCATGCATGCTTGCTAAGTCACTTCAGTCGTGTCTGACTCCGTGCAACCCCACGGACAGCTGCCCACCAGACTCCTCTGCTCATGGGATTCTCTAGGCAAAAATACTAGAGTGGGTTGCCATTTCCTTCTCCATTGCTATACGCCTGAAACATTGTAAATCAACTACACTTCAATAAAAAAAAGAAGAGAAAAGCAAAATCTAAGTATGAAAAACTGTAAAATATTCCATTGGCAATTTAAATTGGTTCCAGGTTGAAATGATAATAGTTTGAATATATTGGGTTAAATAAAATCTACTAACAAAATTAATTTCTCATGTTTCCATTTAAGCTGCCCAGCAACCCTATGAGGTAGATATTATTTTATTCTAGTCTTCATTTAACTGATAGAAAACATGCTTCAGTTCAGTTCAATTAGTCATGTCTGACTCTTTGTGACCCCATGGACTGCAGCACGCCAGGCTTTCCTGTCTATCACCAACTCCTGGAGCTTATTCAAACTCATGTCTATTGAGTCAGTGATGCCATCCAACCACCTCATCTTCTGTCGTCCTCTTCTCCTCCTGCTTTAAATCTTTCCTAGCATCAGGGTCTTTTCCAATGAGTCAGTTCTTTGCATGAGGTGCCAAAGTATTGGAGTTTCAGCTTCAGCATCAGTCCTTCCAATGAGTATTCAGGACTGATTTCCTTTAGGATTGACTGGTTGGATCTCCTCGCAGTCCAAGAGACTCTCAAGAGTCTTCTCCAACACCACAGTTCAAAAGCAAACATGCTTTTGAAAAAGAAAACATGCTTACAGTGGTCAAATGAATTGCCTAAGGTCCTGTAGAGGCTTCCCCGGTGGCTCAACAGTAAAGAATCCGCCTGCAATGAAGGAGACACAGGAGATGCAGGTTTGATCCCTGGGTTGGGAAGATCCCCTGGAGGAGGGCATGGCAACCCACTCCAGTATTCTTGCCTAAAGAATCCCATGGTCAGAGGAGCCTGGCAGACTGCAGTCCATAGTGTCACAATGAATTGGACACAACTGAGCATGCGTGCACTGAAGGTCATATAGACTTAGGGAAGGTAATTGATTTGCTCAAGAACACATACCTGACCTTGCCTCAGAGAAGGACTGTTGACCATTTGGTTCAGAAATTCAGTCTTTAAGACTTCCCTAGTGGTCCAGTGGTTAAAATTGTGCATTCCCACTATGGGGGACACAGGTTTGACCCCTGGTCAGGGACCTAAGATCTCACATACAGCCCAGCCAAAACAAACAAACAAACAAACAAACAAACAAACCCAGAAATCTACAAAGACTTCCCTGGTGGTGCAGTGGTTAAGAATCCATCTTCCAATGCAGAAATTGAGTCCTTGATGAGCAGTTGGTTGTCTTCCCTCAGTGTATGTTAATCTCCTCTACAGAAGGGCTCAGAGTGTCTCAGAAGGATGAAACATTTCTAATCATGAATCTAGCAAGCAGGGCAAACATATTCTGAAAACAAAACACTCATACTCATGTCATGGAACAACTAGTTGTCCCCTTCCTCCTTAATAATAGAATCTCTGGTTTTCAGCTGGGTGTGTGGCTGCTGTGAGTGAAGTTGGTATTGTCTGACCTTCATTATGGCTAGGTGTTGCAGCGTATCTAAGTTCTGGTCCTTGGGATGTAAGCGGAAGTGATGTAAGAGATTTCTGGGAGGTGTTCTTGATTGAAGGAGACATGCCCTCCATCCTGCTCTTTCTCCGTCTTGCTGGAGAGAGTAGCCGTGCTGGGCCTGAAAGTGGAAACTATGCATGAAGGATGGCAGAGAAACAAGATAGAAGGAGCCTGGGCCTCTGCCTTCATGGAATGTATCACCTTCCTCCGGGCTTCTTTTATGTGTGAAAGAACTAAACCTCACGATGACTGTGAATTTTCTGTCATATGCAGCTGACCATAACACTAACACCATATATCAAACTTTTCTCCAAATATGTCAGAAATGAGAAGGTTATAGTGGAATGACCCCTGGAGTCAGAAAACCCCAAATCTGAATTCTTCTCAAGGTGTGTGATCTTCAAAACTTTGTATAGGTTCATATTTCAAATCAACTATTTTATTTTTTGAAAAAGAAACACATGTAAATGATTAAAAAAATAATTCAGTTGCAAAATTTAGATGATGAAAAGTTATTTAGCATCTCTGGGCCTCTTTATTCCAGTGTAAAATGGGTCTAACAATACTTAAAAGAATGTGTGTGTGTGTGTGTGTGTGTGTGTGTGGATGTAGGGATAGCAACTAGCCCTGGACTATACACAGTAAATGCTGATTAACTCTTGCTTTCTGTCTCGAAATCCAATATGTGTCAGATGCTATAGAGAGTGCTAAAGTTGCTTAAGAAATAGTCCTCTGTTTTCAGGAAGCTCACAGCAGAAATGAGTAGATTAGTTCTCTAGGAAAATACAACATCTAGCAAGATGAATGCCACAAAAAGGTACAAAGAACTAGCAGAGTAAGAACCAAAACTCATGGAGCAGCTTTGGAGGCAGGCAGACTAATGTGTGAAATGTCATGAGGTGTGTGAGGTCAGGCAGGTCAGTTCTCCTTTCTGAGTGTCAGTTTCCACATCTATAAAAGGGGAATAATGATATTCATGACTAAGACTGTGGGATGCATAGAATTAAAGGACTCATGTCAAAGTGTTAATCACTATGACTGGACAAAATATATGCTCAACAAATATAACTAGTGCTATCATTTTGGGCTGAAGACATCAGAGAATGCTTCCTAAAGGGCCACCCCCTCCCCTTTTTTAAATATTTATTTATTTGGCTGCATTGGGTCTTAGTTATGATACTCAGACTCTTCATTGCCATGCATGAGCTTCTCTAGTTACGGAGCATGGGCTTAGTTGCCCCTTGGCATGTGGGATCTTAGTTCCCCAACAAGGAATCTAACACGGGTCCCCTGCATTGGAAGACGAATTCTTCACCAATGGACCACCAGGGAAGTCCTCTGTAGGTGGCTTTTAAGCTCAGATGTGAAGGATGAATAAGAGGGCCTTGGAAGGGAAAGAAAGTATATTAGTTAGGGTGAGGGGAACAAAGGATAAAAGACAACTTTGAGGGATAACGATATGCATCCTGAGCTAAAGTGTGGGCTTCAGGGAAGTATGGACTGGGAAGGAGACTGGGAAGGTAGGCTGTCATCAAGAGAGCCTTGAATGCTGAGCCAGGGATTTGGGCTTCATTCCCTATGTACTGGGGAGCTTTTAAAGATTTTTTTTAACATCAACATGACATAGTCATAATGTGTAACTAGGGTAGGTTACTTAATTTCTTAAGGGAAGGTCTGTAAAGTGGGGGCTGAGAGCCTAGTCAACACGAGAGATGATGAAGGCTTTGGCCCTCGAAATGGAGGGGAAGGGATGCCTCTGTGTTAGGGGCCACTGGACACAGTGACTGGCTAGGTGTTGCCCTTCAGACACTCATGCGAGAGAAGGGAGTGGATCCAGTGTGACGTCTCTGTACCCATCCCCTTGCCAACCCCCACCCCGTGAGGGATTTCCTGGGTGATGTGGTTGGCTGGCCTGAGGGATCCCTGGGCACACAGGCCCGGCAGGACTGCTCTGCTTTCTCTTCAAGTTCCAGGTTCACCTCCACCCATGATTCAGCGTGAGAGGCTGATGGATTGGCTTAGTGACCATGGAGAAGGGTGAATCATGTCCAGCGGAGCAGTGTCAGCCTACCTGAGCCAGTGGCTTGTGTTGCGGAATCTAGCAGAAAGGTCATCAGAACAGGTCTGAAGATGTCTGGTTCAGTCACTGATTGCCAAGAACTTGCTGAACCCTGTACACTGTTTTCTTTCGATTTTCAAAATGGGTGGACCTCTCTGAGGTTGGGAAAATCAAATCAGATAATAAATTCTTCTATCAGTTCATTTAGCCAGTGTTGATCGGCACCTGCTCTGTCTCAATGTGCTGGGGACAGGGGGATGAGGGAGACATACATTCTCCCTCAAGAGGACTGACTTCTAATGGGGAAATAGATAAATAAATAGAAGCCATAGGGGCTTTCTAGGTGGCACTAGTGGTAAAGAACCTACCAGACAATACAGGAGAGATAAGAGACATGGGTTAGATTCTGGGGTCAGGAAGATCCCCTGGAATAGGAAATGGCAGCCCGTCCCACTATTCTTGCCTGGAAAATTCCATAAACAGAAGAGCCTGGTGAGCTACACAGTCCATGGGGCCACAAAGAATCACACATGACTGACCACACACACAGTATAGAACTAAACTTTCCGACGTATAGTTTCACATTCACTAACTTACTTAAGGCATCTCATGTGAGGTAAAAACAAATTACATCCATTTGACAGATGAAGAACCTGAGGGCCAACAAGACAACATGATTGATCTTTTCTGGCGTTCCTACATAGAGTTGAACATAATTCTGTCACAGTTCTTAGACCTCTCTGTCAGGGTTTGAAGTTCAAACATTTATTTCACCCTCCCCCCAACCCCTGCAAACTTGAAACTGTCTATAGGCAGGGCTAGCTTATCACATGTCTGTTGACTACCAGCATCTAGCCCAGTCTTGGCATATGGTGATAGAGGCTGGCAGGAAGGGTGAGTGGTGGGGGAAACACAGATAAAAGTTGTGGGGAATCAGCCAAGAGCAGGCTTGGCTTCTCACCTTACCTTTGTTATTGGTTGACCTACTATAAAGCCTCCACACTGTGGATATGAACATATCTGTTTTATAGGAAATGTGCCAGAGGCTGGGATGAGTTATGGGATTTGTCCAAGGTCACATTGAGAGTAACCTGAGAAACTTCAAACTCAGAGATGACCCAGGAAATCATGTGTGTATTGGGGTGTGGTGAAGCTGCTGGTGTATCCAGCAGTCCAAACCCAGAACCAGAGCAAAGTTTCTATAAGGCATCGGGGTGATTCCTGAAAGCACCTTTATTGATTAGATCCCTACCCTGCCCTCAAGCTTTTACTATCACCTGTGTTCCTTTCATTTACCATCCCCCCCCACCCCCTGACTCTGGGTGAATATTTGCTGTGCAAATGCTTGAATGGGAAAGCAAATACATGGATAGAAATCTCCACAAATGCTTAACTCCTCTTTTGTGCCAGGGTACCAGGTAAAACATTTATTTATGCTTTCTCTTTTCATTCCCTCAATATCACGATGAAGTAAGTGCCCTTATGGCTCCAGGTTTATAGAAAGAAACTGAGGTTTTAAAATGTGGGAGCTTGGCCTAAAGTCACAATGCTGGTAAGTGGCTTAGAATCCAGGCCTGCCAGATTCCAAACCCTGAACTACCAAGCACTACTTTAAAGTGAATCCATGCAGGAATGACCTATGGTTCCCCAACTCTTCTGGAAGTGAGCCTCACCCAAGGTCACAGCCTCATTTACTCCCTGTCCAGGGATGTTTTCCCATCATTTACTGATCGGACTCTGTCTGCTGCTTGCCCAGCAGTCAGACAGCACTGTTTAGTCACCCACTGGATCCAGTGATCTTTGGGACTTCAAAGGCTTATGTTTGAGGATGCGGATTAGCCCCTAATCTGAGAGCTCCCCCAAAGTACCCTCAGAAGGGATCCCTTATGAATCCCAATATGCCCAATATCCCATAATGCCAATGGGAGAGTCTTAAGGAATGGAATCAGGCCAAATAGAGGAGAGGGCAACAGACAGGATCTCAGGACGTGAGAGTCGTGAGTCAGCAGTGTGTGGTGTCTGCCAAAAGAAAGAACGTAAACTTCAGTTGCATTAGTAGGAGCATGGTGTCAAATAACAAGGTGACATTGCATTTCCTCCTGGGTCAGACTGGAGCTGGAATGCGGGGTTAAAGTCTGCTTTCACATTTTCAGATTATCATAGTCAAACCGGAACTTGTCCAAAAAGTGCAGAACCAAAACAGAGGAGGGCATACTATTGTCATCCTTGTAAAGGCAGGACCTGCATTTCTTTTCTGAGAAAGAAAAGAGGTGAGAAAGCTGGGGGAGCCAGTCCAACACCCTGTGTTACTATGTGCCAAGCTTGGCCTAGGTGCTTTTCCCCAGTTTTCCTCAGTTCCCCTTTGACCGAGGCAATAAATTTCTTCTCTTTGACCCAAATAGGACTCGAATGAGGATGTAACAGGAAGCTGCATTTGGACTCATTCTTTTTTTTTTTTTTTTTACCCGTGGACTCATTCTTAATGATGCTTTTCTACCAGTTGAAAAGATAGACAAAGAAAGAAATAATTTGTTTAAAAAAATTTCTTTTTTTTTTTTTTAACATTGGAGTACAGCCAATTAACAATGTTGTGTTAGTTTCAAGTGGACAGCAAAGGCACTCAGCCATACATATACATGTATCCATTCTCCCCTAAACTCACCTCCCATCCAGGCTGCCACATCAAAGAAGGAAATAATTTTGAAGCAACAAAAACCTCAGCGAACCTCCGGTCTTTCCTTTGTGTGACACTGCACAATTACCCGATTTTCCCGAGTCTCACTTTCCTATCTGAAAGATGCAGGTGGTGTACATGAGCATCTGACAGCATGCCATCTATGGGAGCAGTGCAGGGCAATGGTTTACACACATAGCCCTGGGACCCAGACTGCTGGGATCGGACCCTCAGCTTAGGACAACCTTGTTGACCGATGTTAACTTCTCAGTGCCTCGGTTTCTTTATCTGCAAAATAGGGTTAATGTGTGTAAGGCACTCAGAACTGTACCTGTCGATAAAGTTAGCCATCATCATCCTCACCCTCACTCTTTATACATGAAAGTGATGTAATAGCTGTTCAAAGAATGCTTATTTCCCCCTCCCCATTCTCTTAAGGGAACTCTTTCAGGGTGTCTCTGGGTACCAGGTTCTTCTCATCTCTAGACATCTGGAGAACATTTCTATAATAAATATTGTGTTTGTGCTAGTTGCTAAGTAGTGCCCAATTCTTTTGTGACCTCATGGAGTGTAGCCCGCCAGGCCTCTCTGTCCATGGGATTCTCTAGGCAAGAATACTGGAGTGGGTTGCCGTTTCCTCCTCCAGGGGATCTTCCCAACCCAGAGATTGAATCTGCATCTCCTACTTGGCAGGTGGAATTTCTACCACTGAGAGACATGGGAAGACCTTCCAAATAGTACGACATCTATTTATATAGATTCAAAGGCAGCTATGTACCTCTGCCTAAATACTGTTTTGGTGAAGAGACAGAGCAAAAAAAAGCCACCCCCTATTTTTAGAAGTTTCCAGTTGTTATTAGTATCCTTTACAGATTACAATGTCTTCTACCTTTGTGACTTCATTCTCGTACCAGCATGTGACTTGGCAGGCAGGAGGAACACTGATGAGGAAATCAGAGAGGTTCTCTGACTTACCCAGGACCAATAAAATCTGAATAGGTGAACCAGGACTTGAATGCCGGGCTTCCCTGGTAGCTCGGACAGTGACGAATCTGCCTGCAGTGCGGGAGACCTGGGTTCGATCCCTGTATTGGGAAGATCCCCTGGAGGATGGCAATCCACTCCAATATTCTTGCCTGGAGAACCCCCATGGAAAAAGGAACCTAGCAGGTTTTAGTCCATAGGGTTGCAAAGAGTCGGAAATGACTGAGCGACTAAGCACATAGCACACAGGTGAACCAGGACTTGAATCAAGGCTTTCTGACTCTGAACAGGAGCACTTAATGTCAAGCATTGCCCTGACCACTGGCCCCTGACCCCACACATATTCTTGGCCTGGAGTTCTGCTCCAGGCAGCATGAGAAAGTCACTCAGCCAGGATCCAAACCTTGAAAACAAATCCCTATAGTATTAGAGAGGAGTGAGAAGGAGAGATGAGCCTGGAACCCCAGATGGTCCTGCCTGCAACCTGAACCCTTAGAGTTGGAGACTTCACCTGGACCACCCTCTGTTTTTAGACGGCAAGACCAGAAGTAAGTAACCAGTGTCAAGAGCCTAGCGCCCCCATCAGCACTCTCCAATCCTATATCTGGACTATCTAATACAAGAGCTACTAGCAACCTGGGCTCTTGAGCACTTGTGGTTGAGCCATCATCACCCTTGTTTTATAAACATCTTGGTCAGGGAGTTTGTTGGCAAGCAGCATTGCCAGGACTCAGACCATCTTGTCTTTCCCAAAGCCAAGCTCTTCCTTCACCATCAGCCGCTTGTCTTCCTTCATACTGGCTGCTTGTCCCACTCCCCAGGGAGGGTCTGTGTCCCCTTCTGAACCCAGACAGGTGATTGGGTCACGTCTGCCTGTGCAGAGGGGCCCCCCTTCCTGCTCAGCTCCACCTGGACCCAACTCCAGAAGCCACCTGTGTTGTTCTACTGATAACAATGTTTGCCCTTCCAAAGCTAGGGCCATAAAAGGCAGCTTTCAAAGTCACTGCCGCAGAAATGTCAACATGAGGGGAGGCCAGTTTCTGAAGTGGAATGTCACCTCTGGGCTGTCTCAAAGACTGCCAGAAAGATCTTCGAAGTCTAGGAGCCAAGAGTCTAGACTTGCTTCTGCTATAATACAAATATGCTGTCCTCCCCTGGGCATGCTGCCTACTTTCTCTGGGCCTTGTTTTTGCCATCAGTGTAAGAGGAGGCTTGGACTTTGAAGACTTTAGTGGGCACTTCTGTCCCTAGAATGTTTAGCTTCTTTGCTCTGGATCCTGGGAGGACAACCCCCAAACTCTGAAGGTAATATCTGTGAAATGCTTTATATAGCTGTAACCAAGCAGGGGGCTTCCCACGTGGCACAGTGGTAAAGAATCTGTCTGCCAGTGTACGAGATATAAAAGACATGGGTTTGATCCCTGGATCAGGAGATCCCATGGAGAAAGACATGGCAACCCACTCCAGTATTCTTGCTGGTAGAATCCCATAGACAGAGGAGCCTGGCAGGCTGCGGTCCATGGGGTCACAAAGAGTTGGGCATAATGATTGTCTGAGCACAACTGAACAGGACCTTATGAAGCTTTCCCAGGACAGGCCTTCCCCGTATCCTCTGCTTTAGCTACTCTCTGAAGTATAATACCTACATAACAATATCTGATATACATTTCCTGAGTTGTTTTAAAGATGTGAAAACCTCCCACCAAATGGAAGGTGTTAACTACTTGATGACTATGAGCACATAGCCCTAAGCCTCCTGGAGCCTAAGAACTGATAAACAGAATTGTGCACAAGCTGATCACAGGCCCAGCAACCACTGCCCCTCGCCCACCACCCTACTAATTTGGCTTTTAAAAATGCTTTGCCGAAACCCTTCTGGGAGCTTGGAACTTTTTAGGTTGTGAGCCACCTACCTCCTTGTACGGCCTTGCAATAAACCTTTCTCTGCTCCAAACTCCGACGTTTTAGTTTGTTTAGCTTCACTGTGCATGGGGCATGCGAACTAGCCCTAACATAGCGACGACCTTCAGAACAAAACCACCTCCAAACCTGAACCTGGATATTTTTCAAGACCTTCAACAATGTTGCCATTGAAGCGGTAAAACTACTCATTAATATCTTGTAAAAAGCGATTTTGTGATTTTCTTAATATATGAAAACAACGTCCCCCACTCCCGATACTGTGCCCAGAACCCCAGAATAGAAACCACAGTCAGACCACTAGGATTCTACAGAGCTCAGGTGTTTGAACAAATTGCCTGCACTTGAGAACACAAGGCAATTTTCTCAACTTTTAAAACGTTTTCACCTTGCCCCCCCTTTTCTGGGGTTTTCACTCCTGCTTGTAACCTAAACCACAAATAAAGCTTTAAGCCTCTGGCTGCTAGGAGTGGAGCAGTGACTGCCAAGAACAGCATGGTTCACGTGGACCTTTTTTCTGCGGCTCTGGAAAACAGCTCTGCAGAGGACAGCAGAATGATCATTTTTCTTTTTCCCTTCTAATTGCAAAAAATATTGCCTTGAGTGTAGTGTGGGGAAAGGGCAGATTGGTGTTGATTCGTAGTGGGCAGAGAGAGACTGGCTGTTTTAGGTGAATCAGAACAGAGCCATGGTAGCCCCAAAGATTCACCTATTCCTCCTAGATGAAACCCCTAAAATTGGCTTCCATGAAGTCCTTTACTCTAGAACTTGGGACATATAGTTATTTGCTACATAGTTGCAGTTGAATGGATGCACTTTTACATTTCTTTACTCTTAACACTTGGCTAAGCATTCACATCTTCATTCAGTAGCTAAGGAAACAAAAACTCTGAGAAGTTAGCCAACTCTTTCAGAGTCATTCTCAAGGTTACCTGGTAGGGATGATGTGTGAACCCAGGCTGGCACCAGATTGGACTCTAAAACCCATGCTTTTTCTGCCTCTGCCTCTCAGCCACACAGGCCCAAGAAACACTTTGTTCTCAGCTCACAGATGAAGCCCGGGCATGATGGATGATGCATGTGAAACTAGATTTCTCTTCTCCAAGCACCCTTTCCCATGACTGCTAGAATTGTCCTGTGGGGATGACATTTACAACAGAAAGGCCAGCTCAACCCTCTTTCCAGCTGCCTGCTAGACATCACTGCCCAGATTTATGCTCAGTTCTCTGGACAGGCATGCTCCATAGTTGGTGATTATTGTTAGTAAAATAATTAAGTCAGTAATGGTCCACAGACATTATCCAAATCTCAACTCATCTTATCCAGTACTAAGTTCCCAGTTTATAGAAAGAGATTGGCAAATGATTGTTCAATAAATGAATGGATGGATGGATCAATGAATGGAGGAATGCATTTTCCCTTCTTCTACCCACCTTCCAACATAATTTATCTTCTGGATTTCCTGCTTCTGCTAAAGACACCACCATCCTCCAATCTCTCAAGCCAAAAGCTGGGGACTTCCCCTTGGACATCCCTTTTACATGACTCATCAGATTGATTACCACATTCTTTTAATTCTGCTTCTGACGTCTTTCATGCCTAACCCCTCCTCTCCAAGTTTGAACTTATGAACTTCTTGTCTTTATTGTTCAAACCTTTATTGGTTACAAGGAGCAAAATCCCAACTTAAACTTGCTTAAGCAAAATAAGGGGAGATTTAAATCAGAAGAATACAACTGCCACAAAGACAATGAAGATGATGGTAATGGTGATGGTAATGATGGTGATGTTTGATGTTGATCTTGGTGGTGATATCTGTTCTCTGGATTTAGTCCTCTCTTGAGCGGTTTTCCAGGCCTGTGTGGGTTTAAGGCACAGGCTTTTGACTTAGGAGATCTGGGCTCAAGTCTTTACTCTGCCATCTGAGTTACCTTGACTAAGCTAATTCCTTTTCTTTAAGATTTGTTTCTTTATTCATAAAGGAGTTCTGACATCACTGAGTTGTAAAGAAATCACAAAAGAGGGGATATTGAAGGAGCTATAAATTTTGGAACACCGTGCTCCTGGCCAAGGCTTCTTTTATCCTCAGAAGATTAGTGTGGCAAATGGTTGTTGTTGTTTAGTCGTTAAGCTGTGTCCAACTCTTGGCGATCCCATCGACTGCGGCATGCCAGACTTCTCTGTCCTTCACTATCTCCAAGAGTTTGCTCAAACTCATGTCCACTAAGTCATGCTTTCAATGCCTTGTTGTGAGAAAGGGGCTTGTATAACTCAATGAAGCTATAAGCCACACTGTGCAGACCATGGAAGGTCCTGGGTTCTAAGCTGCAGGTGGTGAGGAGACCTTAATGGATTTAAGCAGAAGAGAGACATGTCACAGAGCTGCATGCCAGAAAGATCACCACTTTGCTGCTGTGAGGTGGATGGGTTAGAAGGAGGGGGAACTGCATGAAAGAACAGTCAAGAAGCTGTTGTAATGAGTTCAGGCCAGAAAGGGTTTCAGGCAGTGGCCATAGGACTGGAGACGAGGGTACTGGGGGAGAGGGAAGGGCCAAGACAAAGAGCAGCATCAGCAGGTAGGCAGCTGCTGCAGGGGATGGGCCGCCAGCCTGCAAGCCCTCCCGCTGGCCTTTGAGGAAGCCCCTCCCCCTTCCTGGGATTTCTGCTCCTCCCATGTGGACCCTGTTTCTCAGGTTGGATCACCTCCCGAGCTTCACCTCCTGATCTTGCCGGAAGGCCTCTGTAGAGGCGACAGGTCATCTCTGAGCTGCTGCTTGAGCATAAGCCCTTGCCCAGCTCTGTGGAGACACCTAAGCTCCCCGTCCATCTGGGCAGAGGCCCTCTGAGCCCCTTGGGGTCCTTGAAACCAGTCTCAGAGTCTGAGGAGCCAAGGCAGGACCTGAGGCCGGCAGCGGGGCGATCCTGGAGAGCTGCCTGTCCATCTGCAAGCCAACAACAGTCACACTGGAATCAACAAGGGAAATGGGAAGGGAGAGACCCAGACTCCACAGGGGCGCCTGCCCTGGGCCCCGCGCCAGGGTGAGCAGGGCTTTCCGGGCGAGGATTTCCCTTCTGGAATGGGAATAGCTGCTGAGGGTGGTGACGAGGGACCAGGAACAGAATGTGCTTTCCAGAGGAGGCTTCCTTCCACAGCATCTTATTTACCTCAGCTTCGTAACAACCCATGTGTATGTGTGTGTACCCTCATGCACACACGTACACACAACATGCACCCTCTTTCTCTGATTGACAGGTGAAGGAGATCAAGCCTCAGAAGCTAAAGGACTTGTGTGAGATCACTCACTAGTAAGGAGCAGAAAGTGAGTGAGGAAGAGGATTGAGAATGAGTACATCCTTGGGAAAGTTTCGGTTTTGCCAAGTCTAGGGGCTTAGAAGGAGGGATTAGGGATTGAGGAGGTTCAAGGGGCAAGAAGTGTCACTCTGTCCCAGGAGATCTCCCTGCTGGTAATCTCTCCTTCTTGCAACTCAGTCTGACATCCTAGCTGAGGTGCCCCTGATGCAGAATGGTCCAATCTTGAGTCTCCAGACTGCTGTCCTGATCTTCTCCTTTGCCAGCACCCTACCCTCCAGCTACACCTGTTATCTTTTGCCAGATGGCACCATTATTCTTTCAGGCTTGTGCATGCATGTGTGCTAAGTTGCTTCAGTCATGTCAGACTCTTCGTGATAGCATGGACTATAGCCCGCCAGGCTCCACTGTCCATGGGATTCTCCAGGCAAGAATACTGGAGTGGGTTGCTGTTTCCTTCTCCAGGGGATTGAACCTGCATCTCTTATGTCTCCTGCACTGGCACTCAGGTTCTTTACCACTAGCGCCATCTGGGAAGCTTTTTTTAGGCTTTAAACAGGCTGTTTCTTTTGACTAGTGGTCAGGGGAAGTGGCCCTGGGTGGGATGCTTCTTTCTGTACCACATTCTCCAAAGGTGGGCCCCTATGTGACAGTAAAATGACATGAGGGAAATGTGAATGCAGGACTTTAAGGCAGTAGAAAAGATGGTCAAAGGCAACACCTTTTAAATTTACAACCTCCCCAACCAACTAGGAGGGCCCCCCTGACCCCCGCTCACTGGGCTAACTAGCCTGTGGTGTTCCCACCTGGCCATGACTATAAGTGGTAGGCCCAGTGCCTGGAGCATCAGAAGCCACCAGGGTGTCTTTGTGGAAGGTCTGGAGAAGGAGGAGGCTGCAGAGGGAAGTCAACTGCTCTCCCCTCTGCTGGGACTTCCCTGCTCAGGACGATAGGAGGCCATCACTTGGTCAAAAGCACAGCTGGAGGAGGAAGGAAAAGGGCTGGGAGTGGAAGTGGGAGACAGAAGGGGCAGAGTAGGATGGAGGAGGGAGGCGAAGGAAGCATGGTGGGAGTTTAGCCGACTCTAGTAACAATCCCTGAACCTCTTTCAGCTCCTAGAGGAGAAGTCCAGCCTGCCCAAGGGACAGAAGAGGTTGGCACTTCTTCTTAGGAACCTAGAGGCCTTGTCATCTTCACACTCACATCCCAGGGAAGCTTGGGTGAGCGCTGGGCTGTTTGAGCCCAGCTTCCCACCAGCCCTGCCAGCTTGGGATCAGATCCTGGGAAGACCGACTTGCCTGGGTCAGGTCCAGCTGCACTGGGTCTGGATGACGATGCGTCTAAGGAGCCAGTGGGGATGGGGTACAAATGTACAGTCTGTCTGGGAAGCTGCAGAACTGTGACTCAGAGAAAGCACTTCCAATGCCTTCAGTGAGACTCCTGAGCCATAGGGGGATGGGGCACAGGGCTGGGTGAGAAGGAATAAACACTTAATTTCAAAGAAAGCATAGCTAGAGGGGAGGTTTATATAGACTTGAGGTGAAAGAATCTTGAACTATAAGAATAAAGGAAAGCATGCCTTGTGAAGACCTGACTTTGTGCTGGACACTGTTAAAGAGCTGGAGGTATGGAATTATTACCAGTGGTCTTAGATAGTACATATCCATAGTGTTCACCCCGCTATCCGATTTAACACCACAAGTATCCCCTGGGGGGGCCTAGGTATCCTCTGCCAGTCACGGAGGAGGGTCAGACATTCAGTCAGTGACTGTACCCCATCCCCATTGTCTGAGCCCTCCACACTCTGTAGCTGCAGAAAGAGGGGCTGAGACGGGAGTGACTTGTCACAGTTCAAAGACCTTTGAGTACATGGTAAGAGCTGGAGCCATGCTCTGGGGCCTCTTTATCTGCCACACACAACTTCTTAGAAGTTCTCAGGTCCAGCACAGCAAGGCTCAGAAACTGTTATTTCAGACGAAAAATGTCCATTTGTAGGGCCCATGGCCAGCTGCCAGCCCCACGTTCCCAACTGATGGCAGCTTCTTGGTTTCTCCAGCGCAGGAGGAGTTCAACACCACGGGCTGCAGCCCTGCTCCATCGTCTCCCAGGGCAGTAACGACAGCGCACCCACAGGCCGAGGGAATCCCCCTGTGACAGAGAGGACAGGAGAGGGGCAGCCAGGAGCGGGGAGGAAGGGCTAGAGCCGGCGGCAGGTGGGGCCGGCGGCCAGGCCTCCCCACACCCCGCCTTAGAGAGAGGGAAGGCTCTGGGGACTGGCTTCCTTGTAAACAGTGCAGCCAACTCTAAAAATACTCTTGCCCTAGACAGGCACCCTGAGCTCCTTGGGTCTCCTCCAGAGCCTTCAAGGGCCTCAGTCTGTTCCCTGAAAGGTCAAGGGGATGGGAGGAAAGTTGACTTGTAAAGAAGAGGATTTCCTTAGCGAGGAGAGTATAACAATAATTCCTTCCTCTGAAAAACAGAAGGAGGATGCTCTGTGGGTTTTAGCAACAACAACAACTATGACAAAAGGCAAGAAGCAGCTTCACCAGTTCCCTTGTTGGTTATTGGAGGCCTGGGTCCAGTTCAGGCCAGAGGCCTAGAAATGCATTCACAGCCAAGGATCAGGGAGCCGGGAGACGGGGCTGGGCGGGAAGCTCCAGCTGTTCCCCTTATTAGGGGTGTGACCTGTGACTCAGCCACTCGATGCCTCAGTTTCCACAATTATAAAAGGGAATATAATAGTGTTTACTTCACTAGGGTGTGGAAAGGACTAAATGAGATGCTATATATAAGTCTCGTAGCACACCATGTTTGACATGTGGCAAACTCTGGGGAAATGCTCATTATTACGGCAGATGGAAGGCTATAACTATGCCTGAATTCTAACTGAAATGTAGTTTAAAGGGAAACTGAATCAGAAGACTGAGAGAGTGGTAGCAGATAAAAAGGTGTGGGAAGGGACAGAATCATAGAAAACTCAAATCTACGTTTGATATATGGGGAACCTGAGACCCAGGGAGCAGAAAGAAGGAGTCACCCTAGGTCTGGCATTGTATTAACAGCTGCCTGTAGGTTTAATGTAAAATAACAGGGTGTGAGACCCCTAAAACCCTGGGTGACTAAAAGTCTGCCCCAGTAGGAATTAGGAGAAAGAGGCCTTGCATTTACATAACATTTTAGTGTTGGGAGGTTTCTCTGGTGGCTCAGACAATAAAGAATCTGCCTGTAGTACAGGAGACCTGAGTTCGATCCCTGTGTTGGGAAGATCCCCTGGAGAAGGGAATGGTTACCCACCCCAGTAATCTTGCCTGGAGAATCCCATGGACAGAGGAGCCTGGCGGGCTACAGTCCATAGACTCGCAGAGTTGGACAAAATTGAGCAACTAATGCTTTCACTTAGTGTTGAGAAGTCCTTTCCAAGGCAGGCCCAGAGCTCAGCAGGTTGCTGACTGAGGGTGAACTCCATCATGGGAGTGTGATGTGCAAGGACGTGGCCAAACAGAACTCATTCTCAGGGCTGGTGGCTGTGATGATGGTGCCCTTGGACCCAAGGACCATGGGGGCGGGGCCCAGGCAGGAAGAGCTCGGCTCAGCCCAAAGAAGAATTCTAAACTTGTGCTCTCCAGTGTGGTTGCCACTAACTAAATGTAGCCAGGGAGCACTTGAAATGTGGCTACTCTGGATTTTAAGGACAATTTAAAAAGGAAAAAAAAAAAACTCATCCATCATTTGTTTATTGGTTCCATAAAAATGATATTTTTAGATCCATTGGATTAAATAATATATCAGAGAATCCACCTGCCAATGTGGGAGATACAAGAGATGTCCATTGGATCCCTGGGTTGGGAAGATCCCTTGGAGGAGGAAATGGCAACCCACTCCAGTATTCTTGCCTAGAGGATCCCAGGGACAGAGGAGCCTGGAGGGCTACAGCCTATGGGGTCACAAAGAGTCGGACGTGACTGAAACTACTTAGCATGCACACTAGGAGATTTAGAGCCACACCTGGGGCTTACAGTTATCTTTCTTTTGGGCAGTGCTATTCCAACCACTGTAGTTGTACAACAATGGAGCAGGCTGTCTGATCAGGTGATGAGCTTCTCATCCCTGGAGATGTTTAAAAAAGGTGTTGTTCACAGAATTCTTACGGTTAATAGGATAAACTCTGTAATCACTTTAATGCTGCTTCAATTGTGGCTCCCCACTATGAGTCTCTGAGGAGTCTTATTCCTTAGACTCTGAATAGATGTTACAGGAAAAAAGATTGAGGATCAATTTAACATGGAAAATTCTTGGTTTAAAAAAAAGTAAGTTCCTCTATTCTGGGACTTCTCAGAATCTTATAGACACACAAAAGTACATCTCGGTTCTTTATGACAAGGACACTGTAGGCAGCATTCCTCGTATTAAATGAACTTAATTATTAAGTTCATTCTTGAGCCTTGCTGTCCTCAGGTTCTCAAAAGAACATAGATTCTGTTGTCAGATGGCATTGAGTTCATATTCTGGCTCAAATCCCAGATGAGTTTGAACAGGTTATCAAAATGAGAGGAAGAAAATTCACCTCTTGGTATAGTTTTGAGGGTTACACTGAAAAACTATATAGAAAGTGTTGCTATATAGTATATAGCAGTGTTGGGATTTCCGTGGTGGTCCAGTGGTTAAGAATCCACGCTTCCAATGCAGGGGGCACAGGTTTGTTCCCCTGGTTGGGGAAAGAAAATCCCACACACCACCTGGAACAGCAAAAAAAAAAAAAGCAGTGTCATGCCTGATGCATAGTAGGTATTCAACAAATGGTAACTCTAAACCAACTAAAGCCCCCCATAGGGAGAGGGAAGTGGCCTTGCCAAGTGCACACAAGAAATGACATTGCCGGGCTTTGAACCTCCTTCTCTGGGTCCTTCTGGTTCACCTCACCCCTCTTTACTAATCAACAGTAAAAAAGGAACCCAGTTCGTGGAAGGAGATAGAACTTTCCTCAAATCTGTGTGATTTTATAGGTCAAGTGGGTTTTAAATGGGAGATGACTATTTCCTTCCCTCCCTCCTGCCTTGTCGCCTCTAGACGATCTCTGACAAAGGAAGCCGCGGCCAGGCCTGGCCGGCTCCCCAACCCCCTCCTGCTCCTGGTTCCTGTTCCTGAGGTTCTTGGAGCCCCCAGCAGATGGGCTGCTCCTTATCAGCCGGCTCCAGGCCAGAGGAGGAATCCTCAGGTCACATGCGGTTCTCTGGAGGGAGGGAGACCTTGTAAATAAACACTGCCCCAGCGGAGGAAGGGGGGAGGGTCACTGGAAAAGAATCCTTGACATTTTGGTGACTGGACCAGGATGAAAGGCCACCGGGCACCGCTCCTATTGGCCATTTCTGGGGGGAATTGCCAATCTAGGCATCTTCCCAGGATTCAGGGTGGCCTTTAAATAGCCCTGGAGCTGGGGCATTCCCAGCCTGCTGCTGCCTTGATCCAGGCTTAATCCCTTGCCCAGGACTGACCTTTCACAGTTTACAGAGCACTTGATCTCCTGGCTCAATGGAGTCTCACAGAGCTGTCCCGAGAGAAGGGAGTTTATCATCAACCCCAATTTATAAATGAGGAAACTGAGGCTTGGGTTGCGAATGACTCCCTCCTGGCTACACAGCTGGCAGTGAGAGGTTGAATCTGGGCTGAGATCCAAGCTCATTCTGGTGCCACATCCCAAGGTCTGTGCATCACTCCAGTGTCCTCGGGTAGCGGGGCGGGGGGGTGGGGGGCGTCCTCCTTCATGCCCGCATCCGTACCCCGCCACCACAACCCAGAAACCCACATTCCAGGGAGGAGTGAAGGTGGAATGGGTGAATCTCAACACAATTCAGCGAATATGCTGTGCGTTCTCGCTCAATTGTGTCCAACTCATTGTGACCACAATGGACAGTAGTCCATCAAGCACATCTGTTCATGGGATTCTCCAGCCAAGAATACTGGAGTGGTTTGCCGTGCCTTCCTCCAGGGGATCTTTCCAACCCGGGGATCGAACCCAGGTCTCCCGCATTGCAGGTGGGTTCTTTACCAGCTGAGCTACCAGGGAAGCATAAGACAGTCAAAATACAGTCATACTATATCTTTCCACCACTCCCTGGTGGCACAGTGGTTAAGAATCTGCTTGCAGTGCAGGAGACCCGTGTTTGATCCCTGAGTCAAGAAGATCCCCTGGAGAAGGAAATGGAAACCCATTCCAGTATTGTTGCTTGGGAAATCTCATGGACAGAGGAGCCTGGTGGGCTACAGTCCATGGAGTCACAAAGAGGAGGACACAATGAGTGACTAAACCACCTAGAAAATGCAGGCTGGTCTACAGGGCTAAAAAGCAGATAGTTGATTGTTTGGGGAAGGGAGGCAGGAGGAAAGATTGCAAGGACAATTTGAGGTGAGGGGTGTGTACACTGTCTCGGTTGTGGTGATGATTCCACACATCTGTGCATATCAAATTGTGCACTTAACTTCACGTAGGACCTCTATAAGGGCTTCCCAGGTGGCGATAGTGCTTAAAGACAATGCAGGAGACATAAGAGACGCGGGTTTGATCCCTGAGTTGGGAAGATCCCCTGGAGGAGGGCACGGCAGCCCGCTCCTTGCCTGGAGAATCCCATGGACATAGGAGCCTGGCAGGCTGCAGTCCATGGGGTTACAAAGAGTTGGACACGACTGAAGTGACTTGGCATGCACACATACACAGCACAGACCTCTCTAAAACTATTAACAAAGAGAAAGATAAGAGGGGAAAAAGAAGGAAGGAAGTTGGCAGGCATACATTATAAGAACGTTGTGAGATGTTTGAAGAGAGGACACAGCGTTCCTGAGGCATACAGGGAAGAAGAGAGAGATTCTTGCCCAAGTTAGAGAGATCAGTAAAGAGTTCTTGGAACACGTGTATGACGTGGCTCTAGGTATGGATGGGGAGGTGCGAGGTTAAGGGAGATTAAGTTAGAATATACAAGGAGTTTGTTTGGAGAATAGAGAGTAGTGTACCCTGCCCCTCCCCTCCACTGCCCCCACCATCATCCTCCACTTTCTTCCTGATCTTTGAAGGCCTGAGGTTAAAACTAACAGCTTCAATTCTCTCTTTTCTTCAGAAATTCAAACACACGCCCTACTTGGCAGGCAGCTGGTTTTGCTAATAAGATTCCTGCCCTTCTCCCTCCCTCTCTGTGTCGCACATCCCTTTAGGTCTGGCTGGGCCTCTGCCCTCTCCGATTTCCTCTCTCAACTGAAGGGCCAAATGCTTGCTGCGTGAGCCACTGACAACCCCAGCCCCCAGGGCCCTGGGCACGTCCATGTCAGTCCTTTCCAGATCCCACAAAAAGAAGGAGGATCGGGGGGATTCATGTAAGCGTGTGATGGGATTCTAGGTCCAAAATGAAATACCTGTTTTTTCTCTTCCATATCTTTTGACTTAGTAATAGACATACGATCACTGGAAAATTCTGAACAATGAGTTTATTAGGATCTATTGTCATAAAGCAGTAGGAAATTCAAGCATTATTCTAATGTACATGGACCAGTTGGTTAATTTGCTCCAAAAACAATCACTGCTCTTAAAGTTAGTAAAACATTAACTTGGTTTTGGAAGGCCCATTATTCACTCATAATGGACTCTTCCAATGACATATGAAACCCTCATACGAAGTTGTGGGTGAACTCTTACTTTTCAATTTCCTTGGCATGTTTGTTGATTTTTTTAAACTGCCCCTTTTCAAAACTTGCCTTACTAATTAAATAAGCCAGTCAGCCATATTCCCTGCTTCTAATTCAGCACTCAAATGTAAGCTTAGTTCTGGAGTCGGCTTTCTAACCTTGGCTTAAGGGACATTAGTCACTGGGAGCAAAATTCGGCATGTGAACAGCTGTTTCAAGCTTTCAGAGTCCAGGGCCTACAGGTTTGGAGAAGGTCAGGGAAAGGAACCAGTGTTTACTTACTGAATACCTATCATGTGCTGGGCACCTTTATAAAGTATAGTTCTTTCAATTCTCTAAACAGCCCATTAATATGTGTGTGTGTGTGTGTGTGTGTGTGTGTGTGTGTGTGTATAGGTTTGAGATATATCTTCTTGAGGCACAGCAAGTTTAAGAACTTGTCAAAAATCACATGGCTCAAGAGTGGTGGAGCTGGGACTCAAAAGCAAACCAATTCTAGAGCTTAAACTCTTGAAAACTGTCCTATGTGTCCCATGTTTAACCTTCCTGACCCCAAGATATTATTATTGACTGTTATTATCAGACCTGTCTTCCAGATGAGAAACTAGAAGCTCAGAAAAGTAATTTTCCCAAAATAAACTAAATTCACACCCATTTGAACTCTGTGGTCCAGGGCAAGTCACTTCATCCATCTATCCATCCATCCATCACCTTTCCATTCACTAATTGAACAGACTTAATGGGAAGTGCTTATTCTGTCCCAGAGATTGTCTGGTCCATAGACATGAAAAAATGTAAAAAATATTTCCCCAGCTCTTCAAGAATTCATAATGCAATGAGGAAAGAAAGCACCTAAACCATAATAAGAAACAAGAATGTGGGATGAGAGGTGCTATAAGAGGTATATAAAAAGAGCTACAGGAACTTGGAGGAAAAAGCAGCAAACTGCTTGGTGATGTAAAAGCAAGGAAGGCTTTAGAAAAGAGGGGACATTGAACCGATAACTATGCACTCCCTAGGTGGAGAAAGGGAGGGACAGTCCAGGCAGAGAGAGCATCAAAGGGAATACATGGTGCAGTGTCAGATGAGCTCAAACAGTACGTGCCTACCACCTGCTTTTGTGCCCTAACCCCAACCTTAACCTCAGCAACTCTGTGCAGCAGTTTCTATTATTCAGACCACTTGACAGAAGAGGCCCAGGCCCACAGAGGCCTTGTCTACCTGCCTAGGATCACAGGTAACTTGCCCATGATCTCACAGCTAGTAAGGAATCAAGCTGCAATTCAGTCCTAATCCAAGCAGCCTGGCTTCAGATCACACACTCTCAGCCACTCTGCTCTGAGTTTTTGGGGGTGCATGCAGGTAAGGTGACTAGCCGCAGAAACAGGAATTGGGTCCAAAGGGTCTCCCTTTCTTCAGAAGGTCTTAGATATTCTTGGACTAAGGGCCTTGGACCTCACGGAATCCATAAAAGTAATTATGCCATAGTGTCATGGTGTGTGTACATATGTCTGTGTGTATGTGTGTGTGTGTTTGTATGTTGGAGAGGGACATCCAACTTTCTCTATAATGAGGCCATAAAAAGGAATAGTAAATCAACTTTGTTTTAGACTGGGACTCTATTTGCTTGCTGTAGGAATATTGGGTATCTTATGCTCAGCCACATTCTTTGGGCTTCAGGGTCAGTATTCGAATCCTTATTCCCTTTCTGCATCCCTCACCAGACTGGAGAGTCCCTGAGGACAGAGCTCCCATACCACGCTCCAGTACCCCACACAGTGACTCTCACATAATCGTTACTCAGTAAATATTTGTTAAATGAATGATTACTTGTTGAATGAACTCTGGGTCTTTAGTTAATAATTTATAGAGAGAGTAAATAAGTTAATTATGAGTTAACAAATATAGTTTGGTCAATAAAATCCTTTCCTCTGTACAATGGAGGGAGTAGGAGGGGATAACATAAGGGTCTTTGGAAGAGAAACAACCGTAGGGATTATTGGCCTACATCAGTGGTTTACAAAAGGAAGCAGCTGAAGCCAGTACTTCCAAAAAGCTTGCCATCAGGGGTTTTGATTCAGTGGATCTGAGATGGTGTGAGCTTCTTAGGTGATTCTGAGATGACCTGGTCAGTATCTGAACATGGCAAGAACGGGTCCCTTCCTGTTCTAATTTTTTTTTCTTTTTTCCTCCGTCTCATTCAGCTTGTGCTTGACAAGTTCACCGCCACACAAGGCAGGCTGCCCAACCCATTCTGAGAACAGCAACACTAATAGCAAAGACACCAATACAGTGACCATATATGGAGCATTTCTTTTGGATCAGAAGCTCTGGATAGATGTGACCGATTTCAGAAGCTAAGCATTATTTATTCCCATTTTATAGTGAAAGAGACTGAAACTCGAAACTTCGGAGGTTTAGTGGTGTATTCAGTGTCTCAGAGGTGGTGAGGGGCGGGGCCGGATTCCAGCCACCCCCGGGGCGGGGGCGGGCCCACGTGCTTCCCCCGGGCCGAGAGCAGGTCCCCGGGAGGGGGCAGCGGCGACTCCCCGGAGGCGGGAAGGGAGCCGGGACGCCACGTCGCCTGCCCTGCCCTGGTGCACACTCCGCTCCGCCCAGCCCTCCCGGGCCTCCCCATAGAAGGTAAACTCGGGCAGGATCCCACTGGGGCTGGCGGGGCCTGGCGTCCTGCTGGTTTCAGTTTCTGAAGAGCCCGGCCCTGAGCAAACACGGACTGGGAGGAGGATTCTGGAAGCCTTCCCATCAGATAGCAGATTAACTCCCTGCTGCCTGGGAGCCACCCACACGGGAACCAGCTGGGTTACCAGCGTGCGGCGTCCCTGGCGGGTGACAGTCCCCGCGGGCTGCCCAGAGCCACCTGAAGGCGGCTCAAGGTTCCAGTCCAGTCCGGTTCTGGCCAGGACTTCCAGGCGGGCCGACGAGGCCCAGGCCCCAGCCCCACCCTCCAAATATGGACCGATCTTCCTGCTACAGCTTGCTTCTTCCCTCACTCTCTAGGGCGTTCTTGTTCCGACGCATTAGTAAAACGCTTAGAATGTTTGTTTTCTTTCTGAGAGAGACCGAGGGATATTGCCAAGACCAACATGAACTCCCAACCCGGGGCATTGTCTGTGAGACATTTTTCTGGACAGACAGATGAGGGTCTGGGTACCAGTTCTGCCACTTTCTAGCCAGGTGACCTTTGTGTAGATTTCTTCACCTCTCTGAGCTTCGCTGTCCTCATCTGTAAAATGGGGATAATGATACCTATCTCTAAGATATGTTCAGAGAAGTAGATTAGATAGAGGTTATACATATTAAGTATTTAGTGCCCTCAATGTCAGTTAACATTGTTATTAATTATATTGTTATTATGAATGACTAATACTGACACTCAGGATTATTACTAATGCTACTATAAGTAAAAAAAAACCAAGCTCAATTAAATTTTTTTACTGAGGGAAATACCATTAGTTTTTATGAGAGGTAAAGCAAGAAGAGTAACACTGGGTCAGAAAGTATATGCACATGGCCTCATTTAATATTCAAGCAGCTTCACAAGGCAGGCCTTATTATCCCTATTATACAGATGGGGAAGTTGAGGCTCCTCGAAGTTAAGTAAATTGCCTCCAGCACACACTGAGTTAGTACCTGGTGTCCTGACCTCCCTTCTTCAAAGTGTCTCTTAAGCTCCAGCTACTCCACACCTGCCAGTCTCAGCAGAGATGCCTGTGTGTATTAGGGAATGCCTTTTCTTCCCCTAGGCTCCCCGAATTACCGGAAAATGGGAGATCTCTGGAAAGTGAATTAAGGTTACCTCCTCCAGGCAGCTTTCCTAATTCTCTCCCTCCTCCCCTTGTAGATCAAACCCTCCTTCTTCTGTTCTCCAGGTGCCTGGAGCATGTGACTGCACACCCTTGTAGGCTGTGTCTCTCCTCCAGGGACTGTGCTTCTCTGATGCCGACACTATATTTTTTTTTTTTTACCATGGGAGGGTAAGTATGGTGTAATTAAGTACATGTTTAGAAGCCCAACTGCCCTGGCTCAAATCTTGGCTTTACTACTTGCTGGCTGTGAGGATTGAGTAAGTAATATAAGTTCTCTTTGCCTCACTTCCCGGATCCTATGAAAATGGAAATTAACAAGAAGATTGGCCTCATGGCCTTGCTGTAGAATTGAATGAACATCTAGATCTAATCTATGTAGATCTAGATATACTATTGTGAATCTCTTGAGTGATAGATGTCCAGGTAATGATGACGGGAATGCTGAGGATCTGAACTTTGCTTGTTAACAGAAAGTGAAGCATAAAAAGAATGTCACTGAGCATGCCAGGTCAAGGGACATAAGACCTGGTTCCAAATCTGTCTCTAACTTCATGTGCGGACTCAGGCCTGTCTCTTCCTATCTCTTGAGAGTCCCTTGGACTGCAAGGAGATCCAACCAGTCAATCCTAAAGGAAATCAGTCCTGACTATTCACTGGAAGAACTAATGCTGAAGCTGAAACTCCAATACTCTGGCCACCTGATGTGAAGAACTGACTCATTGGAAAAGACCCTGATGCGGGGAAAGATTGAAGGCAGGAGAAGGGCACGACAGAGGATGAGATGGTTGGATGGCATCACCGATTTGATGGACATGAGTTTGAGCAAGCTCTGGGAGTTGGAGATGGACAGGGAAGCCTGGTATGCTGCAGTCCATGGGGTCACAAAGAGTTGAACACCACTGAGCGACTGAACTAAACTGAACTTCCTCTTTCTGAATTTATTTCTCTTGCAGAAAGAGAAGTTTTACTCCTGTAGCTGGATAGTTTTTGAAGAGTAATATTCAATATTATATTAATGATCAGTTCGTTTCCTGTAGGACTTTTACTTGAGTAATGTTCTAAGTTAGAGGTTATACCCAGAAATAAATGACTGGCTCACCACTGGAAACACAAACCTCAAGCACTGGTAGGTGATTGTGCTAACTGTGATTGTGGCCAACTTTTACTGAGCACCTAGTAGTGTTGGGCATTGTGCAATGTGCCATCATTATCCTGTTTATTTTTCTCCAGAACCCTGTAAAGAGGTATCACTGTGATCCTTATGTTACAGCTGAGAAAACAGAGGTTCAGAGGTTAGAAGTAGTTGGGCAAGCAGTAGAGTCCTTATTTGTTAGACTCCAATTCCCTACTGCCTACGAGAGTCCTCCCTGGAGCCAACCTGTTCAAATATCTCTGAGGGAAAGGAACCTATTATCTTTCCAGCCAGTCCATTATTAGGTATCCTGAATAGCTGAGAAAGGTAAAGCTGTCATTTTTATATTTGCTTCATGACTGGACTTAACTCAAGGCAGACACGATTTGGGTAGAGGGCTAGTGAAGTCAAGTGAAGTGTAAGTCGCTCAGTTGTGTCCAACTCCTTGTGAGCCCAAGGACTCTAGCCCACCAGGCTCCTCTGTCCATGGGATTTCCCAGGCAAGAATACTGGAGCGGGTTGCTATTTCCTCCTCCAGGGGACCTTCCTAAACCATGACTTGAACCCGAGTGTTCTGCGTTGCAGATTCTTTACCATCGGAACCATCAGGGAAACCCCAGAGGGCTAAGGAAAGGGAAATTATAAATCCTGTGCACCACCTTCCCCTGCCTCACCCCCGGAAGTCTTCCAATGCCAGTTTACAGCAGAGTGATCAGAAGACATATCAGGTCACCTCGCCCTTGCCCCTCATCCACAGAGTCTGGCCTGGGGATAGAGCTAGCGGATGTTGAAATATTCCAGTATGGCCTAGATTGGGGTAGGGCTGAATGTAAAGAATCAGAAATTTGTGTTTGTGATCACCAGAATTGATTCCCTTAGGGGTGGTATTTCAGGGAGCACATTAACAAAATGTTTGAAGAAAATTCAGGACTGCAAAACCTAAAGGAGAAATTGGCTCCAGGATGACTGACTTTGTCTGGCTTTGTTGGTTTGCTCTTTCACCAAAAACAAATATTCTGCTTGAACAGCTGGAGAGACTTGTCATTCCCAACAAGATAAAGTCCAGACTACAAGGGCTGGCACTCAAGGCCCCTTCACTATCTAGTCCCAACTCACCCTTTTCATCTCTTCTCGGATCATATTCCCAGCCCCATTCCCAGCCAGAGAATTCCATGCAGTTCCCTAAATACTCCATGTTTGTTCCTGCCTCTGTGCCTTGGTATATGCTATTTCTTCTGTCCATGGCATGCCAGCAGATATCACATCTAGATGACACCAATCCCATTTTCAAACTTGTCAGATTTCCCCTTCCATTCCCAAGACTTCTGTAGTCCCTGCAAAGAGAGAGCTTTTGCTGTCTTTTTAGAATTGCAGCTGAACAGAGAAACAAATCAAACCAGCGGAAATACAGAGTGAAGGCATTGAGTGCCCTAACCTAGAGCGTTATCAAAAGCATTATGGTAAAACCCAAACTTGTAAGGCTGCATATCAGTGTGGTTTGAAAAACCTTTCATTACTATGAAGCTAATTTAAGGATGATACACAAATGAGCTCCTAAATCGGAACAATTCACTGTGTTATACTGAAGTCCAGCAACAGGACTGAAAAGCATTGTTAGGGGAACCTCCGCAGCTTATTCAGGAAGTTAACCAGGGTGGGGGAGGCCTTCCCTGGGGCATTTTCATCACAGGTTCTAATGTGTAAGGAAAGAGATTCAGAGCCCTGTTCTTCACAGTAACAAAATGTCAGCATGAAGTCAGGTGGCCATCTGATTTTGTTTGCCCAGGAAGTTGTGGTTTTCACCCAATGTCCTGACATAATTATCAGTAGTTCTCCTTTTACTGTCAAGTACCCTAGTGTGGAAGATAAATTATATGTCACGCTGGTGCTAGATAACCAAACGAGAGCTTGTCTAGGCGGTTGCTTTTCTAAGGCTCTGCCATCTGTTGGATGCCAGTCTGCTCTTCCAGACCCAGCCTTTGTCCCGTCCCCTGCGACAAATTAATAGCTCTGCCTACACACTCGCAGGGCTCCCTTCACTCACTTTTCCCCCCACTAGGCATCAGGCCTCTTCATCAAGCTCTATTCCAAGTATCTCCTCACGTGTGTCCTGGACATGGTAGGTTCTTAACAAGAGGTTGTAGAGTGAACTGTTTAAGAAAAAATTTCCCAAGATGTTTTTGTTTGGGTTTACTTTATTTGCAGTCATCAAAAAGAATAAAAAAGGCTTCATAAGAACTAACCTTTATATCTAAACACTGAAAAGTAGATATAAAATGAAAGAGTTATTTACTCAGTCGTGTCCAACTCTTTGCGACCCCGTGGACTGCAGCCTGCCAGGCTCCTCTGTGCATGAGATTCTCCAGGCAATAATACTGGAATGGTTGCCATTTTATTCTCCAGAGGATCTTCCCAACCCAGGGATTGAACCCTGAGAAACTACCAGAGGCCCAGAGTATTTAAATGATCCAACTGAAGCCTCACAGCCAGTGAGTGGCAAAGTTAGCATCAGGACCCAGTCCTCTGAATGCATGTTTCTTTTTTTTTTTTGCTTTTTTTTTTCATTTATTTTTATTAGTTGGAGGCTAATTACTTTACAATATTGTGGTGATTTTTGTCATACATTGACATGAATCAGCCATGGATTTACATGTATTCCCCATCCCGATCCCCGCTCCCATGTTTCTTGATCCCTGCACAGTTCAGTTCAGTCTCTCAGTTCTGTTTGACTCTTTGGTGACCCCATGGACTGCAGCATGCCAGGCTTCCCTGTCCATCACAAACTCCCAGAGCTTACTCAAACTCATGTCCATTGAGCTGGTGATGCCATCCAACCATCTCATCCTCTGTCATCCGCGTCTCCTCCTGCCTTCAATCTTGCCCAGCATCAGGGTCTTTTCTAGTGAGTCAGTTCTTCATATTAGGTGGCCAAAGTATTGGAATTTCAGCTTCAGCATCAGTTCTTCCAATGAATAGTCAGGACTGATTTCCTTTAGGATTGACTGGTTTGATCTCCTTGCAGTTCAAGGGACTCTCAAGAGTCTTCTCAAACACTGCAGTTCAAAAGCATCAATTTTAGCAAATTTTCCTTGGAAGAAAAGCTATGACCAACCTAGACAGCATATTAAAAAGCGGAGACATTACTTTGCCAACAAAGGTCTGTCTAGTCAAAACTATGGTTTTTCCAGTAGTCACGTATGGATGTAACAGTTGGACTAAAAAGAAAGCTGAGCACCAAAGAATTGATCCCTGCACAAACCACTTCTAACTCTTCTGGACTGACAAAGGGGATTTGATCAGAAACACTCTTATCTTGTCAAACCTGGAGTTAGAATGTGAGCTCTCTGCCTCAGCAAGGCTTACGTGGATACAGTTAAACCATACACAGCCCCAAATTTAGAGGAGTAGAGAAGAAAAATGGTGCATGGATTAGGCTCTGAATCATGAGCTTTGGAATAAGGCAGCTGGGGTTCAGGTCCTGATTCCTCACTTACTTGCTGAATGACTTTTGTCAAGTTACTTAATCTCTCTGAGGCTTAGTCTCCCCATCCAAAATGGGACGACTATGTTTCTTGTAGGATTTGGTGGTTTAAATGAAATAACATGGAAAGCACTCACCAGTTTCTGAAAGTAGTAAACATTACAAAATTATGGGCACTAATATAATTACATTATAGTAATACATTAATATTATATATTATAATATATAATTTTATACTAGGATTATCATAATTATTACTATCCTACTTCCAAAGCTTGCACTGGAGGAGAGCTTATCAGTTTCAAATAGGGCATCAGCAGACATTTCTTTCTGCCCTCAGTTGCCAGTCCCACAAGCAGCTTGACCTAAGAAACCTGTTTCTGAGGAGGTGATGACTGACATAGGGATTGTATGTGGAGGAGCCTGTATGACTGGTTCCTTTGCCATGAGGCATTTTCCTATGTTCTTAGAGTCCTTGAGATCATGATTTTTTTCTTTTCTTTTTTTTTTTTTATGGCTTGTGTTTTGCAAAACTTACTGGTGGGTAGTTTTAATCATCCTTCCTAGCAGTTTGCAAGAGTATGTTATGAAGCTGGAGATCATAAAAAATCTCAGAATATGGGATATGTCAGATATGTCAGAATAAGAGAAAAAGAAGGAAGATGTCTCCTCATGTTTGTTCACTTAAAATATCAGTGACTAGTTCTTTGTTCTTTAATCTTTCATGGTGACTTTCTTTTTTCCTTTCTCTCTTTTTTCCTTTTCTTTCTTTCTTTTTCCCCAACCTCTGCAGACCTCTGTTTACCATTGAAAATAAAACCAACCCGGATAACCTGGCATCTACCAAAGAAATCCATTCATTCAAACATTCACCAGCTCATCTATACATTATTAAATACCCACTGCACTGGGCCCTATGCCGGGTATAGACATGCAGGTTACATAAACTGTCTATGGAATATGAACAAACCTGGGTTACAGCCTCAGCTTCATTAGTTCCTATTGACTTGATCTTGGACAGATTAGCCACTTACCCTCTGAACCAACTCCTCTAAATTCTCTATCTCCATCATGATATCACCATCATCCTCCTGTCCCAGTTCAGAATCTGGAAATGATTTTATTCTCCTCATTAACCCTCTCCCTCATGTCCAATAAGTCCCCCATTGAAGCATGATTTAACTCCCACCTAGCTCTTGAATGTGTCTTCACTATCATCTCCATTCCATTCAACAGTTATTCCCTGACAGTCTGCTGTGACCCAGGCTCTCTGATGGGCATGAGGATACCCATCCCCAAGGAGCTTCCAGACTGGTCAGATGCACCCATAGACACACAGTTCCCCTACAGTGAATGGGTGTGCTGGTAGTAAAGGCCCACTTTTATTGCCCGCTTAATCACTGCTAGACACAATTCTAAGTTCTTTAAACCCATTCAATCATTTAATCATCACAGTAACCCTAAGAGATTGGTACTATTATTATCTTTATTTTATAGATAAGGAAACCTAGGCAACAAAGCAAATAAGCTACTTGCCCGAGGTCACACAGCTAGGCTGCAGTTGAGGCAATTTGCAATGGCCTAAGGTTCAAAGCCAGCTAAAAAGCCACTGCTGTTAACCACCACTGAACTCTGCCTCTGCTTATGGAGAGGAGCAATGTCTAATGAGACTGGAGGTCCAATGAGTGGCTGTCTGTGCTGAGCCTTAAAATCTGAGTAGAGCTTAGCCTGAGCAATCCTCCCGGTTCCCTCTGCCACTGCCCCAACCTTCTTCATTGGTCCTACTCCATTAGTCCATTCTTCCTGCTGCACCAGTGAGCTTCTCATCCAGTTCAGTCAGACTCGCTGATATAGAGAACAAACTAGTAGTTATGTGGGGAGAGGGAAGTGGGGGAAGGGCAAGTTAGGGGTAGGGAAATAAACAAACTATTATGAACAAAATAAGATACAAGGATATATTGTACAGCACAGGGAAAATAGCCAATATTTTATAATAACTATAAATGGAGTATAGTGCTTAAAATTGCCAGTATTTTCTGATAACTATAAATAGAGTATAATCCTTAAAAATTGTGAATCACTATCATAGATACCAGAAATTTAAATAATATTGTAAATCAACTATACCTCAAGTTAAAAAAAATTGTTATCACTCTTTTGCTTTTGTTTTGGAATGTCTTTTTCTCATCTATAGGAGAGAGTCTAAACTCCTCTGCATGACAACAGCCTCATTCTCAGTTTTGCTCCCATCCCCGCCCTCTACACCAGGCCTGAGCCACAGCTGTGGTCCTCTGACTGTAACAGGCTCACTTCTCCCTCAGTTGGTGTCAGGTGTAGGATCTCACTTCCTCAGTTGCCTTCCACGCTCAGCTTCTTCCAAGGATGCCTTCCGGGATCCCACAGGCAAAGTAAAGTACTGTCAACAGCATGCTCATCATACCCCAGATACTGTTATTTTAGCTTCTCCCCCTGAATTGGAGCAGTTGGCTTCTGATTCTGTCTCCTTCTTTACATAGTAAGGTCTTTGAGGTAGGCCCTCCTAACAGGAAGGCTGAGTGCTGAAGAATCAATGCTTTCAAACTGTGGTCCTGGAAAAGACTCTTGAGAGTCCCTTGAAAAGCAAGGAGATCAAACCAGTCAATCCTAAAGGAAATCAACCCTGAATATTCATTGGAAGGACAGATACTAAAGCTCTAATCCTTTGGCCATTTGATGTGAAGAGCCAGATCATTGGAAAAGACCCTGAGGCTGAGAAAGATTGAAGGCAGGAAGAAAAGAGGGCAGCAGAGGATGAGATGGTTGGATGGCATCATCAGCTCAATGGACATGAGTTTGAGCAAACTCTGGGAAATAGTGAAGGACAGGGAAGCCTGGCGTGCTGCAGTCCATGGGATTGCAAAGAGTTGGATATGACTTAGTGACTGAACAACAACAACATGGCCTGACACCTAATGAACTCTTAGAATGAATGAGTGAGTAAATGAATGAATAAGTATTGAGAACAGGGACAATTTTTATGTCCTTTTATCTCTTGCAGCTCATAGTATAGTGCTGAGGATATGGGCTTCCTTGGTGACTCAGATGGCAAAGAATGCCTGCAATGCAGGAGACCCAGGTTTGATCCCTGGGTGGAGAAGATCCCCTGGAGAAGGGAATGGCAACCCACTCCAGTATTCTTGCCTGGAGAATTCTACAGATGAAAGAGCCTGGCAGGCTGCAGTGCATGGACTTGCAAGGAGTTGAACATGACTGAGCGACTAACACTTTCACTCAGGGACACATCCAGTTAAATATCAACTTACACATCTGTGGGATACAATCAGAACTATGAGAGGGTAAATGCTGTCTGTGAAGGCAGAAACATCATGAGAAGAGCATTGGACAAGTAACTAGGAGGTCTGGGTTGTTAGCTGGGTCCTATCGCCAATTAGCTCTGTGGCCTTTGGCAAGACATTAACGTTTCTGAGCCTCCATTTCCTCAACTGTAACACTTCTGTGAAAAGTCCAAGACGTCATGGATGCTGAAGAATTTGTGAAGTGCTGGACCGGGCAGTGGGAGTCAAAGGCATGATTCCTCCAGCTAATCTCCAAGTAAGAGTGCTACTGCAGGCCATGGGGCAAACCTTTCCCACCCTTTCTCCTCTTCTTGGTCCGAGTCCAGGAAGATTTCCATCTGTACCTTGTCTGCAAGCCAGACTCTGAACCTAGTGTTTGGAAAAACAGGCAAATTATATTCTTCCAGGTGTATCCTGTCTATATACTGAGCTGTAAGGCCAAGTTTGTTCTCAGAATAAAGTGAGTGCAGGCACGTGTGTGTGTGTGTGTGTGTGTGTGCATGCGCGCGCAGACGCGCGCATGCTTTCATTAGCAGGGCAGAGTTCAGGATAATAAAGGCAACTATGAGGTACTGGTGAGAGCTCTGAACTTGGCATCAGAATATTTGGGTCTTAATTCCCACCATTGTCACTTCTGTAATGGATGACTTAGGTTGTATTATCAACCTCTTGGAGCCTCACTCCCTCGTCTCTAATATGAAGGCAATGCATTTGCCATAGATTCACTGTGAAGATTAAATGAAATAGGAATATAAGGCAGTTAGCCCAGAACCTAGTGTGTGGTATGTACTATCTTGATGTTTGCTTGTTGATTTTACTTGTGTTAATAATAACAGTGTCAAACATTTTCTAGGTGTTCTCTATGCATGAGGCTTCATGCTAAGCATTTCACATACATTATATTCTTTTAGTCTCATCACAACTTTAAAAGGGAGATCTTATTGTCCCATCCTAAAGACTAGGAAATTGAGGTTTCAATAGGTTAGGCATCTATTCTGAGGTCACAATAGAACTGGTAATTAAGAGAGCCAGTGCTCTCTGGCCTTCAGTAGAGCCCAGATGCCTGTTGCTATATTGTGAACTGATGGATTTGGGACTTCTAATGCGAATATGTCTGTCAGCATTTCCCACCTTATTCTACTAAGAAATTATACTAAGCGTACAATAAGAACAGGGAAAAAGCTGAAGACTCAAGTAATTTAAATATAAGCTTAATTACATAAGTATCTTAAAGAGATGGGACTACCAGACCACCTCACCTGCCTCCTGAGGAATCTGTATGCAGGTCAGGAAGAAACAGTTAGAACTGGACATGGAACAACAGACTGGTTCCAAATAGAGGAAGGCGTACATCAAGGCTGTATATTGTCACCCTGCTTGTTTAACTTATATGCAGAGTCTATCATGAGAAATGCTGGGCTGGAGGAAGCACAAGCTGGAATCAAGATTGCCAGGAGAAATATCAATAACCTCGGATATGCAGATGACTCCACCCTAATGGCAGAAAGTGAAGAAGAACTATAAAGCCTCTTGATGAAGGTGAAAGAGAAGAGTGAAAGAGTTTGCTTAAAGCTCAACATTCAGAAAACTAACATCATGGCATTTGGTCCCATCACTTCATGGCAAATAGATGGGGAAACAGTGGAAACAGTGACAGACTATTTTTTGGGGCTCCAAAATCACTGCAGATGGTGATTGCAGCCATGAAATTAAAAGATGCTTACTCCTTGGAAGAAAAGTTATGACCAACCTAGATAGCATATTGAAGAGCAAAGATATTACTTTGCCAACAAAGGTCCATCTAGTCAAAGCTATGGTTTTTCCAGTAGTCCTGTATGGATGTGAGAGTCGGACTATAAAGAAAGCTGAGCACTAAAGAACTGATGCTTTTGAACTGTGGTATTAGAGAAGACTCTTGAGAGTCCCTTGGACTGCAAAGAGATCCAACCAGTCCATCCTAAAGGAGATCAGTCCTGGGTGTTCATTGGAAGGACTGAGGATTATTTGTATTTTCGATCTACAGTTGGTTGAAACTGTGGATGTGGCATCTGTGGATATGGAGGGTCAACTGTATTTCAAACTGTGTAACCTGGAAATGGAGACTATCTTATGTTTTTTCGAATCCCACTTTGTACTCACAAAAGTTTGTCATGTGATAGATGCCCAAACTGAAAGATTCCAAGATGCAGAAATATTATGCAATATTCTCTTCTTAAAAAACAAGAAAAGTAGAAATTATAATAAGATTTAAAAATAAATTTGTATTTCAGTTAAATAACTTTTAATTCAGGCAGGATTTCAAGTAACATTAATACGAATATTATGTATTAAAACCATGGAATACTGTAAAAGCAGTTTCCAAGGTAAATTTATACCTCAATATTCATATCAGTTAAAAAGTACAGGAACCAATGGACCAAACAAGTATCAAAAATTTAGAAAAAAATAGTCAAGTCAATTGTTGGAAAGCAGAAGGAATAAATTAATAAAGAGAAAAAGTTTAATGTTAGCAAACAGAACAATCTGCATAAATGAATAAATAAATATACTGATTCTTTTAAGAAAGCTAATACAGTACAGTAAATAAAATACTAGGTCACCTGATCATTGAAAAAGCTGTGGGGAAGAGGGGTGTGAAGAAAGGGCAATTACTAAAAATTAGAAACATAGGCATGCAATCTAGAAACAGTAAATAAATATATGATTCTTCTTTGTAAACATTTTTTTCTAAAAAATCTGGATGAAAGAATTTTTGAGGAAAATGCAGTATATCAAAACAGAGCCTAAAAGATATAGGAAATCTAAACAGACTGATTTGTGGAGAAGACATAGAGAAACTAGACAACAAAGTAGTCCCTTTCCCAAATTTCACACCTAAAGAATTTCACCAGAAAATCCTACAGAACTTCCCGGGTGGTCTAGTGGTTAAGAATCCACCTGCCAATGCAGGGGACACCGGTTCGATCCCTGGTCTGGTGAGATTCCACGTGCCGAGGGGCACATAAGCCCATGTGCCACAACTACCAGCGGGCGCTCTAGAACCTGGGGGCTGCGATTACTGACGCCCACGCGCCTAGCAGCTAGAGAAGGCTCGCTCACCACAACTAGAGAAGGCCGGTGCACAGCAACAAAAACCCAGCACAGCCAAAAATAAATAAATATTTTTTAAAAAAGAAAGAAAATCCTACAAAACTTTTAAAAGCAGGTAATAACTGTTCTATTCAAACTGTGTCAGGTTATAAAATAGAAATTTTCAAGTTTTCTTTTTTTTTTTAACAAATGAGAATTCACTGCTATCAAAATCTAACAAAGATTACACAAGAAATATTTAGCATTAGCATTGATTAAAAAATACTAAATGAAACATTAAAACCAGAATGAAGCAACCAATGAAAAGAATAATACATCATAACCAAGTTGGGCTTAATCCAATGCAAGGATGTTTCAGAATGATTCACGATTATTAGTAGATATAAGAAGAAAAACAACATAAGCATCTCCATAGATACTGAAGAGGCGTTTCACAACATTCAACAGCTGGTTTTAATTTTTAAAAAGCCAGTGAAATAAAGATAGTTGAATAGTCCACATGTGTTAAATGACTGTCTCAATCTAAAAGCTACCATTATACTAAGTGAAGAAATTTTCATCCTGTGCTGTCCGATATGATAATTACTACACAAAAATAGCTACTAAATTAATGAAGACTAATAAAATCTTTCAGTCTCAATAGCATGTCAAGAATCCAGGAGCCGCACATGGCTAGATGTACTCTTTAGAAGTAGTCTCACTAAGAATGTCCACTATTACGATTTTGTTATTCAAGCAAAAATATTAATACATAATTGGAAACATAAATATTAGAAAAGATTAAACTATCTCAGTTTGCTTATAATATAGTTGTATAGCTGGTAAAACTAAGAGAATAAACCTGAAGCCTCCATACATAAATAATTATTCCGTAAGGAAGTGGCATACAAAATTAATATATAGAAATCAATAATTTTCATATATGTAAATCACAATGAGAATAGTAAGCATAACAGAAAAAAAATCCATTTACATCATTAACCAAAATATTAAAGTAATATACAATGAAATATAGTTATAGACTTCATAATATACACTTACAGACTTTATAGACTTTGTAAGTCTATAAACATACTTATAGACTTTATAAGTAATATGCAATGAAATATGAAGACAACTTTAAAATAGTCCTGAACATCACAAAAGAAAACTTAAGTGAGAAAGTACACTGTATTTTTTGTACAGGAAACTGCACTATCATAAATATATCAGTTTTCCTTATGTTATTTTGTAAGTTCATCACAAGCTTACTAAAAATGCAACATGTTCTGCTGATTCTAAAAATCCTCTGAAAAAATCAATTATTCAAGTAAGCTAAGAAAAAGAATATCAGTATTAGAGGGCAGCTATAGGGGCTTCCCAGGTGGCTCAGATGGTAAAGAATCTGCCTGCAATGTAGGAGACCTGGGTTTGATCCCTGGTCAGAAAGGTACCCTGAAGAAGGAAATGTCGGACACAACTGATGACTGTCGCTTTTCACTTTTTTTACCTCTACCATATAGTAACACATAAAATAAAACACCAGTGATTTAAACAATTTGATATTATTTTTTGAATTGATACAGTCCAATGAACGGAATAAGACCATCTCTATGAGGATTTAATTTATGATGAAATGACATTTTTTTATCTGTAGGGAAAAGATGTGTGTGTGCTCAACCGTGTCCAACTCTTTGTGACCCCATGGACTGTAGCCTGCCAGGCTCCACTGTCCGTGGAATTTTCCAGGCAAGAATACTAGAGCAGGTTGCCATTTCCTTCTCCAGGAGAATCTTCCCAATCCAAGGATCAAACCTTTGTCTCTTATACCTCCTGCATTGGCAGGCAGATTCTTTACCACTGCACCACCTGGGAAGCCCATGGAAAAGATAAACTACTCAATAAATGGTGTTAGAAAAAAAAAATGACTAGGGTTATTATGACTTCATAGCAAACTGCCCCAAAACTTAGTGGCCTATAACTATGACATTTATAGTGTTCACAGATTCTGAGTGTCAGGATTTCTGAAAAGGTTCATCTGGGTAGGTCTCACTTGGGATGTCTTATGAAATTTTAATCAAATACAAGCTGGGGCTGTTGTTAAGACTTGACCCGGGCTGGAGAATCTGCTCCTGAGGTGGCTCTCTCACATGACTGGCAAGTTGGTGTTGGCTGTTTTCTGAGGTCTTTAGTTCATCTCCACAAAAGGGTCCTCATAGCATGGCGCTTGTTTCCCTCAAGAGTGAGGAATTCAGGATCCCAGGATGCAAAATGCAGAGCTACCTTTTATGACCTAGCTCAGAATGCACACAGGCACTGGCATCATATTCTCTTGCCCAGTCACAAAAACCCACCCAGTTCCACCTCTCTGTGAAGGACTGTCAACATCACATTGTAAGATGACAGTTTGGTGCAGAATCTGTACTGATGTGGCATTTTTCGGAAAATAGAAAGCGTAACAGATAGACATTTGGATATGCAACATTTGTGTATTGATAGCTCGTATTAAGACAAATACCAAGTGTATTTTACTATTAATATAAGAAGTATGTCCATAAATATAGGAAGAAAATATGGGAAAGAAAATTCCTTTGCAACCTGAGAATTAATCTAAAATTATTTTACATGAATTAAAACTAATACAATTAAAAAGTTAATTCGTTAATCTCAATAACCACATTTCAAGACTCCAATAGCCACATGTGGCTGAGATTCAGAAGATGAGGAAGGCGTGAAAGAGGGATGAATGGGCCGAGCAGAGGGAAGAGCACTGCAAAGTCATGGGCAATGAAAGAACACGCATGTAACTGGAGCTCTGAGGACAAGTGGGAGAGTAGTGCAAAGTGGGCAAGAGCCAGCACGTGAAGGACCACATCAGGAATTTGGGGTGGCAGAATCAGATTTACATATTGCCAGGATTGCTTTGGCTGCAGGACAGGAAAGTTGATGGGAGGGAGTCAGAGAGAGAAGACCAGGCCAAAGACAAACAGTAAGAAGATGGCAGCTGTCCTGAGCCAGCGGCCTTTCCCCTGTGTCCACAGGTGACATCACCCTTCTAGAACTGGGTTCAGTTCCAGGGGGCCACTTCCAGAAACCTAGAGCAAACCCGAGACTCTTGAAATGAGCATGAGCACAAGATAGTGAAGGAGTTAAAGACCACACGAAGGAGATGACCCAAAGGAGCTAGGTAGTTTAACCTGGAGACTCAGGCAGCAATGCCATCATGGCAGCCCTCACTCTGTGTGGGGCAGCGGCCAGGTCACAGAGGCCAGACTCTCCCTGGAAAAACTGGCAGGTTCCAAGGCTAAGGAGAGGAGGTTGAGGTTTCTGGCATTCCCTGAGGAGTGAACAAGATTTCTTTCTTTTGTAAAAGCTCCGACTCTTTTTTTCCCTCGCTTCTTTAAGTAAAGGCAACTATCATTTGAGTCACTTGGGAATAAAACTGTTTTGGTCGAGAAGACTTCTGTGGGCGCCCGAGTAGGCGCTGGGATGGCTGCTGTCAGGGAACGGGAGAACATATGGTGGTCTGTTGTGAATGCGATCTGTTTTTTGTGTTGTTGTTAAACTTCCTCTCGTTAGCGCTGGGCCTGTTATGTAAGAGCTTGAGGGTCCATATGGTTTGTTGCATAAGACGCCAAAGAGGAACACGGTTTTCTGTTGCCCTGCAGCTAGTCCAATTGTGAGTTTGGGAAACATGTGACCACAGCATCACATTTAGGTAATAGAGTCAAGTAGCCCTGGATATGAACCTCACTTCTACTGCTGGTTAGCTGTGTGATCTTGGGCAAGTGACCTAACCTCTCTGAGATTAAAACTCTTTGAAACTTTATTTTCCTCTATGCAAAATGGTGAAAATAGTACCAACTTCACAGAGTTGTTAAGAGGATTCAGAATTAATATTACTAACTACAGTTTATTGAGTATATAGAATTTTTTAGTATTGCATGCTTTATAAATACTCTTTCTTTTAAACCTCATAGAGCCCCCCCTGGGAGTAGCCAATCCTAAAGTAGTACTGGGAGTAGTCAATCCTAAAGGAAATCAGTCCAGAACACTCATTGGAAGGACTGATGCTGAAGCTGAAACTCCAATACTTTGACCACCTGGTGCAAAAAAACTGACTCGTTGGAAAAGACCCTAATGCTGGGAAAGATTGAAGGCAGGAGGAGAAGGAGATGACAGAGGATGAGATGGTTGGATGGCATCACTGACTTGATGGACATGAGTTTGAGTAAGCTCCAGAAATTGGTGATGGACAGGAAAGCCTGGTGTGCTGCAGTTCATGGGGTCACAAAGAGTCAGACACGACTGAGCGACTGAACTGAACTGGGAATAGCTATTATTATCTTCATATTTCAGATGAGGAAACCGAGGAGGAAAATGATGGAATGGCTTCCCTCACCTATTAAGAAGTCATGGAGCTCAGATTCAAAAGCTGAGACAAGTGCTCGGGGCTGGTGCACTGGGAAGACCCAGAGGGATGGGGTGGAGAGGGAGGTGGGAGGGGGGATCAGGATGGGGATTACATGTAAATCCATGGCTGATTCATGTCAATGTATGGCAAAAACCACTACAATATTGTAAAGTAATTAGCCTCCAACTAATAAAAATAAATGGAAAAAAAAATAAAAGAAAAAAAAAGTTGCTCTGTACAGACGAGCCATCAGCAACAGAGAACTGTGATTCTCTGCCTCTAGCACTGTGGTTTTCTGCCTCCTGTACTGGTGAAGCACAAGCAGGTGCCAGCAATTGTTAGCCTGGACTATATGCTATCTGAGGGCAAGGCATTTCTCACCTTGAAAGCAGTGCCCTGTGTAGAGCAGGCAACCAGTAATTATTTCCAGACTAAATAAATGAATTTTTGCATTCATAATACATTGTCCTTAGTGATGCAGATATTAACATATGCCAAGATTAATATGTTGTCTTCAACAGAGAACTTAGCACTTCAACAAGTGCCTTCTTGAATCATGGTAATTTAATCCTTGCATAATTGCTTACTGGTAGAATTATAGCCAGACTATAGGAAGTCCATGCCAAAAGGGTTCTCAAGTTTGTTACCTGGGTTTGGGGAAAACAATGATGTGATCAGTTGGTGATCACAAGAAGTGATAATAGTTCAAGGGGTTGTCGGGGCTTGGATCTTGGGAATCTTGGACTAAACTGATTTTCCCATATTTTGCAGCTAGGGAAATTGAGGTCCCAGCAAGGAAAAATGACTTGTTCAAAATCAAGTAACTAACAGGTATCAGAAGCAGCATTTGACTCCTGGTCAGTCTGATTAAGATTCTAGCGCTCTTGCCCTAATTTTCTGACCTAAAGTTCAAGATAAAGCTTCCTCTCACTGCCCCCGTCTCTCACAATAAAAGGTGGGGGGGAAGAAAAGGGAAATAGGACATCTATAAAGCATCTTCTCTGAGCTGGACACTCTCTGTGAGACACTTTACAAACAAAAGACACTCCCTTTGAGCCTTATTGTTGTTTTATGAGGTGGGCAACACTACCTCCATTTTACAGGTGAGGAAACAGAGTCTCAAAGCCATGATGTAATTTACCTAAAATCCCAGAACTGGAGAGAGAATCCTCTATCCTCCTCTGCACCCCTACTGATGATTTGAACCCACACCACACTCGAGGGCTAAAGAGTCATCCATCCAACAGATTTAGGAGTTAAGCTTCTCTGCCTTCCCATCTGCAGAACCAGCTGTGGAACCTTGGGCAGGGGACATAACCTCTCTGGGCCTCAGTTTTTTCATTCTTAATTAAGAACAATCAGCATACATTCCTCAAAGAACATTGTGAGGATTCAATAAACTTAAGTATGTAAAAATGAATACAGAGCATGGCTCGTAGTAAGTGCTTATCCAATGTTAGTTCAAAACAAACAAATTCAGCACATGCAGTCTCTCTGCAGTCCCCGGAGAAGGCAGAGGAGCTGGTACAGCCCACGCGGGGCCCAGGGAGGCTGCAAGCCGGACTGGCCTCCCGGCACCTTCCTCCTCTGAGCCGGTCTTGGCATCCAGCCCAGGACTGAGAAGTCCCTGTTCCTCTCTCCTGTCAACTCAGCAGAACAGGCTGTTTCAGGAGAAGGTGGTTCCCCCTGAGAAAATGTTCTTGCACGCCCTGGAGGCTCTTGCCCTGCACGTCGGCAGCAATCAGCTGGGACAGGGCCGGCGCCCCGCCCTGCCCAGCCATCATTCTTGTCAAAGTCTGCATCCTGCCAGGTCATGAAAGGCAGTGTACGTTCTGAACAGCTGTTGTGTTAGAGCACAGTCCCCTCTGGTCTGTGATGACATTTCACCAGCTCATCTTTCTGGGTCTCAGTTTCACATACTTGAAGATGGGCTGGTAATGTCTGGTCAACTGTTGGGAAGGGAGGTTGGGAGAGATCTCTGGAGATACGGCCTCCCATACCTCACTGTCCATGTCTTCCTCAAATGTCTGCGTCTGACCTCTGTCCCCTCCAGCCTCACCACCACCGCACTGGCCAAGGTTACTATTGAAGTCCACATGGCTCTTGACCTCTCAGTAGCAGTGGGAACACTCCGTCCTTGCTGGCTCCTTGCTACTGTATTCTCTTGATTTGCCTCCTCCCTCTCTGGCCACTGCTTCTGATTCTTCTGTGAGGGGTTCTTCCCCTGCTCCAGTCTTTAAATGCTGCAATTTCTCTAAGATTCAGTCCCCATCCTCTTGGTTCTATGCAAAACACACACCCTCAGGGTGTCCCGACCTCTATCTTCAGGTACAATCCCTGCCTTTAGGAGACAAGGCACAGTCTCTGTCCTGGAGGTCTCTCCCTCCTGACCACAGACTTCCTCTCCTCCCACCTACTAGTCAATTCAGACTCAACCTGTCCCACACTCCCTTGTAGATTTCTCATCCTTGCCCACCAGGCCATCCAACCTATGATTGGAGTTTCAGGGAATTGTACCACCATCCATTCATTCAATGTACAAGGAGCAGCTTTGGAGTGCTAGGCATTGCTCCAGGTATAAACAGAACAGCTGGAAACAGATCCAAATTCCTGTCCTAATGGCATTTATGTTGCATCTACCAAGATGTCCAAGGATCTGGGACTCACTGCAACTGCCTTCATCATCCACATGTATCTGGATACTTCATTGCTGTTGTTCAGTCGCTACGTTGTGTCCCACTCTTTCTGACTCCATGGTCTTTAACATGCCAGGCTCCCCTGTCCTTCACTATCTCCCAGAGTTTGCTCAAGCTTATGTTCATTGAGTCAGTGATGCTATCTAACCATCTCATCCTCTGTCACCCCACTCCTCCTGCCCTCAATCCTTCCCAGCATCAGGATCTTTTCCTCTTTGCATCAGGTGGCCAAAGTATTGGAACTTCAGCTTCAGCCTCAGTCCTTCTAATGAATATTCAGTTGATTTCCTTTAGGATTAACTGGTTTGACCTCCTTGCAGTCCAAAGGACTCTCAAGAGTCTTCTCCAGCACCACAATTCGAAAGTATCTGGACAAGCAACTTGAAAGCAACTGGACATTAAGACTAGCCAATTCTGCTTTCGTAATATCACTTGAATTGATCCCCCTCTTTACAGCCATTTTTACTGTCATGACTTAGTTCAGGCCACCGCTTCAGACATGGTCCACCAGCCTCCAGCCTTGCCCTTTTAGTCCACTTGACATTGTAACCAGTGTGTTTTCACACAAATCCGGTTATTTTCCTCTTTTGCTCAAAGCCTGCCATGGCTTCTTTCCACTATGTTGAAGATGAAGTTCACTTAGCTGGCTAAGTATGTATCAGTCAGTCAGGGGTCTACCAGGAAAGTAAATCAGGAGGAGATTAGGAGTCATCTGTCTACTTATCTATGTATCATCTAGAGATTTATTTGAAGGAATTGGCTTCTTTAGTTGTGGAGTCTGGCTGAGCAAGTCCCAGAGGTGTAGGTCGGCCGAAGCCTGGAAAATCTAAGACAGGAGCTGACAACGCAGTCCACAGGCAGAATTTCTTCCTTCTCAGAAAAACCTCAGTTTTGTTCTTAAGGTCAATCAATGGATTAGACAAGGCCCACCCAGATTATTAAGGATAATCTTTACTTAAAGTCAACGAGTTGTAGATATTACCCATATCTACAAACTACTTTCACAGCAACACCCAGATTAGCATTTGACTGAATAACTGGGAACCACAGCCTAGCCAAGTCAACACATAAAACAAAGGAGCATTACTACACGATACCCTTGGACCTAGTCCATTCTCGTCATCCTCACTTCTTTTCTTCCCTCTGTCCCCACCTCGCACTCTAGGTTCAGCCACTCTGCCCTGTGCCAGCTGGCAGGAAGCCAGCTGTCCCTGCACTGGCCAGGAATTTTACCCACCCCTTTCCTAGATGACTCCTACTTGTCTTTAAAACCACTCAGGTGCCACCTTCTCAGGAAGTCTTCCCTGCCCCAATCCCTGTCCAGGTCCTCTGAGCTAAGTGCACTGCCTAAGTTTGTAAATCCCCCACTGTTACTATGCACTGGAAATTGCCTATGGGTGGCAGGGTCTGCCCGACCAGCATGGGAACAATTCTGGGACAAGAACTGAGCAACTGTTAACTTTCTATTGTATCACTCTGAAGTCCCCACATTACACAAATCCCCATCAGAAATTACCTTGTTTATTGTGTATAAGTACCCACCCCACACACACCTAAAATTAGAACATAAGCTCCATGGATAGGAAATCATGCCAGTTTTATTTCATACAGTTATCTCTAGGACCTACCTGTACCTGGCACATAGTAGTTGCTCAATTAGTATTTTCTGAGTGATTGCGTTAATATTTGTTTGAATGCATTGAACAATAAACACTTAAGTTCTAAGCACCATTTGGGGGGCTGGAAACTTGATAATCCATAAGAAGGGCAAAGGTCTGCTCTCATGAAGCTTATATTGCAAGGAGGGGAGACAGATAGCAACTAAGTATGAATAATCAGCCTAGGGAAATGAAAATGTAGTGTGACTGAATAAATGAAGGGATGAATGAATGAATAAATGAGTGAATGGCTATAAAAATATATATATAAATATATGTGGCTTCCTCCAGGGGAAGCACCAAATTGAGAGAGAGATGGGCCCTGGATTTGGAGTAGAAATTAGACCAGTCTGTTCTTTGTTGTTGGTACGTGTCTGAGTAAATAGCCTAGCCCCTTATACTTAGGTTCCTGATTTGTGATAATGGAGTTGCAGCAATTGCTTTGTTACTCTCACAGGGCTATCACATCACATGAGATAGCAAATGTAAGTGAATTTAGTAGCTAGGCAAGGGCTGTACAAAAGTTAGTGGTCATTGTTGTTGATATTGTAATTGTTGCAAACCAAGCACTTGAGTTCAACAAGTTAATTGCATTGTTTAGTTGGAGAGAGGCAGAAAGGAATTTTGGCAGGAGACAGATGTGGGTTTCTGTTCCACCTCAGCCACCAAATGGTGAGCCATGTGACATCGAACATGAATTAGTTCAACTCTATGGGTCTCGCTTTCTGATCTTTGAAAATGGGGAGGACACAGACCCATCTCAGAAGCCTGTTGCCAGGTTTAAATGAGACAATACATCCCAAGTGTTTGGCATTAGGCTGAGCCCATATGAATGGTTCTGCTAATGTCAGCTATTAATAGTCATTCTGTCAATCAGTGGTCGCTGTTCATAAATGGAGCCATTCATGGTTCAATTTCTCAAGTCTCACATTTCTGCCAGGAAACTTCCAGGATTCTTTATGCACCAACACCTGTGATTATGCAAAACTCCACTTAATACCACAATCAGCATTCATATCCAAAACATAAAAATGCAGAGAATTTGATGTTCAATACCCTCCCCTCCCAGGTTTTCCAAAAAAATATTTTCTGGAACACAGAGATGCACTCTCCATTTCTATAGAAAACAAGTGTTCCTGGTTTTATGATCCTATAACCCTAAACTGTTATGATCCCTAAACCCACACTGTTATGTTTTTTCATGTAAGACCTTTTAGAAGTCCCATAAAGGAATCCCTGTCAAGAGAAAACACAGCTGGTGCCCAATTAGAGAGGTGATCGAGACCAATGACCGGCGGGGCTCTTAATTAAGCTGGACCCCAAGCTGCAGGAGGGCTGGCGGCTGGGAAACTGAGGTGGCCCCACATGCTCACGTGAAGGCAGTGAATGGGGAAGGCAGGAGGTTTCCTTAAGGAGGCAAAGAGTTGGTCTTTTTGGTGACCCCTGAATGTAAGATTTATGACTGGCTCTGCAGAGACTGACACCTGTGTTTGGCTCACTCCTTTCCAGGAGAAACCCCAAATTCTTCAACCTCTATTTAAGTATCAGCTCCAGTCTTATTTTGTCATCACTGACCCCTGGGAAATTTCCAGAAGGGGAAGGGAAATAATCGGCTTCAGGAAGGCCTCCAGGTCTGCACTTCTCTCCTGTTTGGCCATCTTCAGACAACTGCTATCTTTCTTACCCACCCACACCCACAACCACACCCCAGTGTCTCCCGTTCTGGCCTGTGACTGCTGCCTTCTCTGCCCTGTCTCCCATTCTGCCCTCTAGAGCCCCTGGGTTGAGCCAAACGCACTCTGCTACAAACTTGTGTGCCTCATCTCTGGACTTTTAAGTGGAACCTGATGCCCTCACTCTCTGCGAGGATGGTTTGTTTTTCCATATCCCACATATCCCAGGGCCAAAAGGCAGGAACACGTTTCTTATCTCAGTGCTGCTTAAGTCATAACCCTCTGTCCTCTGTCACTCACACACACACACACACACAGATGCACGCACGCACACACACACACACACGCACACACACACACACACACACACATGCACGCACACACGCACGCACGCACACACACACGCACACACACACACACACACACACACACCTGCTCCCAGGCATTTGGTAGCCATATTTGGAAAGAGATGTTATACTTGCTGTGACTTGAAGGGTTGCTGTGTGTCTGTCTGTGAAGCAGAAGGAAGTGTGGTCTTGGGACCTGTAGCATAGGAACTTGTTAGAAATGAAAACTCTCAGGCCTCACTCCAGACCCCAGTGGAGGGGCCCAACACTCAGCTTAACAAGCCCCAGGTGATGCTGATGCTCACCCATATTGGAGACCCACTCACGCAGCATTTAAGTGCATGGGCTCTAAAGCCAGTTTGCCTGAGTTCAAACCACTTCTGACACATCAGTGGCCACTTGGCCACTCAATCTTGGCCAAGTTACATAGCTCTTCCTTGCTGGGAATAAAAATACCTCCCTGTAAGATGTCATGAGAGAACAGAAGCAGCTATACATATAAAGTGGTTAGAACAGTGCCTGACATATAATAAGCTCTCATGAACTGTTAACTTTTATTATCATTACCATTTAATGGAAATTTTAATAGACCCCTGGTTGTTGGATGCTTGCACCTCAAATCCTCCTGGTTGTCATGATCTATGAATTTTCAGGGACTCTTTTACATCTAGTGCTTCTCCAACTTTCCACTAGAGAGGGGAGTGGACTTCCACATACACTTTTCTTTGAGGTCTTATATTTTATATTTTCATGTTTGACCATTTAAAAAATCATTTCCAAATCTCCTCTCCTGGTAAAATGTACAACCCAAAGAGCTGCAACATACTCACCAGCAACTTGTTATCACCTTCCCTGGTCCCCAGTTCTCCCCCCGGAATGGAAGCATGGCTCCATCCGTCAGAACCTTGACCTCCTCAGTTCCGGGCACCTTTACCTTTATCCTACTCCAGCCACCCACACGCAAAGCCACACCTGGCTCTTATCTTGGCTGGCTATTGCTCCAGCCATGAAATCTCAAACAGCAGGGTCCCACTCTCTGACCCGTCCCTCTTATCTTCCCAGAGCTCTCTCACCACACTGGTCTTTTGACCTCATCCTGAATTCCAGGCTCTGGACACCTCCCTCCTTGCCAGGCTTTTAGATCTCAGTCTCGCATGTCTCTTCTTCTGGCACATTGATAGGTGGACATATAGTGTGAACAAGAAATACATTTTTGTATCTGTAAGTCATTTAGAGTGGTTTTTGAATGTTGTTGTGGTTTTAGTTTCTGTAGCATGGCCTGGGTTATCCTTGCTTAGGCGCCTGCCTCCTGAACAAATGTGATGATGAAATAAGGTCATGTAAGCAGGGCACCAGGCTCAGTGCCTGGCCTCTAACAATTGCTCCAGGAATGTTAGCTATTCCCCTTATGCCCCCACCCCTCCCCAAATCATAGAATGCATGTCCCTCCCTTGTAGTGTGTCTGAAAATCCCCAATTATATCAGTCTTGCTTTTGTTCCAGAGCAATTCCAAACTTCATCCTTTACCTTCCCAGCAAACCCACAGCCTTCACACAGAAAATAGAACCCTCGGGGGTGCTTGTTCAATGAGTTTCCTCCAAAGCTGCAAGATTCAATTTCGTTGAAATTGAAGAGACAGTTGGGTTCTATGTCCTGACTATAGAAATTAGAGACCAGAAGTAGGAGTGATTCTAAGACTTGGGAAATGTTGATTGTTTACTCACTCATTCATTCATCCATCCATTATGAATACCTAGTAGGAAGGGGCTTGGAGAGATGTGATTTGAGGATGAGGGAGGATTGGACCTGATTGGACCTACTTTTTCCCCCAAATTGACACTCTTCTTGTCACCTCTTGCCTGCCTCTCCTACCCAGGTACATCCAGTGGCCAAAGCTGGGATGCAGGAGACTGGACTCAAGCTTGTGAATCAGGTAATCCTGCCACCATCCTGAGCATATGGAGGAAAGAACGAGAAGGCCAGTGAGGAATCTGTGAGGAAAGTTGGAGGAAGAAGGTGTTGTAGGGACAACCCTCTTGGGAACTCCATCCACCCACCGTGAAGGCTACCCAAGCAGCAGACCCACAGAGTCTACATGCTTCCTCTACCTCCAGGCAGGTTTTCCTGGAACCCCAGACAGACAGACAGACAGTGATGTTTCTCCTCTCCAGACAGCATCCTCAGCAGCTGCCGCTTACTCAGCCTCCCCACCCTCCCTGTGGGTGGGGTAGGCGGGCAGCTCAGTCCCCAGGGGTGACGCTGTAGGTGCCACCAGGAGTAAAGTTACAGACATCTGCAGACACAGAGACCTTTGACTTGTGTCCCCCAAACACAAGGATGTTTGCAACTCTCTCCTTCATCTGTCTCTCAGCCTCACTATCAGGTCCAAACCCAAACAGTCATCAGCACCATTCTTAGGAAATTGGAATGAAAAGTTCTTGGAGGCAAAGCAGGTGCCATCTGAAAGGACTGTATGGGCTGGCCAGTGCTCCCCTTGAGGAGAAGAGGACTGCCCACCCAGAGGAGTCCTGGGGACAACTCCCAAAGAGCTGGAAAAGCTGAGCAACTCATATCAGGGATGATGTACCTGTTAAGGGCAACAAGCGCAGAACCTTGGTTCCACTTACTTCAAGTCAAAGAAATATTTTAGTACATAATATTAACGTTTGCCTTTATACCAATGCAATTGTAAAGTATAATTATACATACATAAAGTATAATTACACATACACATATACATACATGCATATGTGTATGTGAATGAGTATGTATGTGTATACATTTATGTGCATCTATGTATACATATGGGGCTTCCCAGGTGGTGCAACCTGCCAATGCAGGACATGCAGGAGACACAAGTTTGGGTTGGGCAGATCCCCTGCAGGAGGGCACAGAAGCCCACTCCAGTATTCTTGCCTGGAGAATCCCATGGACAGAGGAGCCCAGTGGGCTACATTCCATAGGGTCCCAAAGAGTCAGACACGACTGAAGTGACTTAGCACATGTATACATGTATTTATGAAGAAAAGAGCCCATGAAGCTAAAAGAGTCTAGAGCCCACAAAAGTCCTCTTGCAGCCTTTCAGGGTCTCAGTTTCCCCGTCTGTAAACTGTAGCACGTAACTCCATCCGCACCGTTCACCCCCACAGTGCCGTAGTGCTTTCCGTGACCTATCACGACATTACCGTTCACTGATTCAATTTGGAAGGCTCCCGTGTACACCTCACACAGAGCCCAAACCTCTTAATGTTTCGCTTGAAGCCTTTCACTGTTTTCCACTGTGAGCGTCTGCTTCCCGGGGAGGCACAGTTCTCCCACTACAAACAGCGTGTCTGGGACTGCCTTCAGAATGAGCTGAGCCTCAGGTTTCAGCATGTCTTTGCACACTCAGAGCTCTTTTGCTTCAAATGTACCCCCTCTTCTCTGCCTGATATCCTATTCACAGAGCTAATGCATAATTTGTGGGGTCCAGTGGACAATGGAAACCTGGGGTCCTTTGTTAAAAAATTCAGAACTTCAAGATGGCAGAGTAGAGCATTACGCCAAGTGCAGGGTCTTGCAGGCGTGGCGCCTGGTGGGACAGCACAGATCACTCTCCTATGATGCCGGCTCAGCCTCCTCCTCTGACATCAGCTCAGATCTCATCTGCTTTTATGTGCTCGCTTCGGCAGCACATATACTAAAATTGGAAGATCTCATATGCTTTTTGAAGCCATGCTTGGTCCCTAAGACAAATAATAGGAAGTCACAAAATGAAGCGCTTTCTATGTCCTAGGCACCGTGCCAAGCACTTTGTAGCCAGGGGCTTATTTAATCCTCACAAATACCCTACGAGGTAGGTAAGATTATGGTTCCCATTTTGCAGTTGGGAAAACAGAGGCTCAGCAAGCAGGTGTCAGAGCAGGCATTTAAACCAATGGCTGCCTGACCCCAGAGCTCACGCTCTTACCAACTAGGCTGTACCAACTCTTTTTAAAAATCTTGCCTCTGCTGTCTAATTTCTAAACTCCTCAACCTTCGCCCTCTTCCCTCATTTCCTGGGCATCCATCCTCTGGCCCTTCAGACACACCAAGGAGTCAATGTGCTTTCTTTCCAGCCAGAGTAGCTTCTGGTTTCCCAGGAGCCATGCATTGAATAGAAGCATCTTTTCCCTGAGACACCTGGGAATTATCAGTCTGTTCTCATATTCCTTGTGACCCCAAATTTAGTCTATTTGGGCCCCATAAGGTCTTGTGAGCCCCACGCCTCACCCCCAGTGCCATTGTTAGTTCAGGGCCTTTTTATCCTTTGCCAGACATCAAATCCCCTCACTAGCCTCTCTTTCACCAATTTATCTGACCCTCTGCAGCCATCCTGTCTTCCAAAAACATGCAGACCCAATCATGTCTTTAAGATCCTCTGTTTCTCATGTATATTGTCTAGGGTGAAACAAATCACCAGCCCAGGTTGGATGCATGAGACAAGTGCTCGGGCCTGGTGCACTGGGAAGACCCAGAGGGATCGGGTGGAGAGGGAGGTGAGAGGGGGGATCGGGATGGGGAATACATGTAAATCCATGGCTGATTCATGTCAATGTATGACAAAAACCACTACAATATTGTAAAGTAATTAGCCTCCAACTAATAAAAATAAATGGAAAAAAAAATCCTCTGTTTCTCCCCATTTCCCTCAGGTTCCTGAGCCTGGTACACAAGACATCACCAGCCCCTCCATAGGAACCCTCCCACATGGTCGTCACTAATTGCTTATTTGAAATTTAGAAAGAGTTGTGCTCATGATGACACTTTCCTACCTGGCATGCCCTTCCCAGAACTCTCAGAAAACTTCCAACAAGTTGAGACTCATTAGCCTCACCTCCTCCAGGAAGCCCTCCATACTGTCCCTTCCCAAGTCTGAGTTAAAGGCTTTTTCTCACCAGCTCCCCCGCTAAAATCTCCCAGAGCTCCTCTCTGGCCCATCACTTATTTACTACCCCACTGGGCTCAGACCCCTTCGGAGATGGAAACCATATCAAATTCACCTCTGGGTCCCCAGCCTCTGGCATTGGAATTCTTTTGGACCTGGAAAGCACATAGTAGATCTTTTCTGAGTAAAAGCTATAGATGACTGACCACTGGGCCAAGATGCCTCTGACCCTGATCACCTGTCTGGCCTCGGGGGCTCCACTGAAACACAGCTGGGCATAGCTGCCAGTGCAGCAGGTAGAGAACAGGTGTTTGAGTTTGAGCAGCAGCACTGAAGGCTCTGGAAGGAAGCAAGATGGACAGATGGATTGATTATCTATTGTGCTTGAAGCTTCTGCAAAAAGACTTACATTCTCAGATGGATGTGCTCATAACATGAAACATATCAAATAAAAAACTGAGACCTTAATTTCAGCAAAAAAGAATAACTTGTACAAAAACAGGAATTTAGTCATCATATTATATGGTTCAGCTGTGATCTACATGGTCATGAGACTATAAACGCTAAATCTAACCAAAAATTATGTTTGTAATTGGATTGGGAAGTTGGGGTAAGGGAGAGTGGCTTTGTAGGGAAGAGAGTTAGATTCTTCTCTTCCATCACAGCAGGTCACTAGGTTATATCTCACATGGAAAATGAAGGAAGAGATGTTTAAACACATGATTTAGAAACATAGGGTTAACGATGGAAAAAATGGGCTTCCCAGGTGGTGCTAGTTGTAAAGAATCCACCTGCCAGTGCAGGAGTCATGAGATATGGGTTCAATCTCTGGGTCAGGAAGAACCCACCTGCCAATGCAGGAGTCATGAGATATGGGTTCAATCTCTGGAGAAGGAAATGGCAACTCACTCCAGTATTCTTGCCTGGAGAATCCAATGGACAGAGGAGCCTGGTGGGCCACAGCTCATGGGGTCACAAAGAGTCAATGGGTGGCTGCCTCTGGATAGTGAGATTTGGGAGTGGAGGGGAATGGGTCTGGGGAAGGGGCCTTAGAGACCTATCTGACTTTCCATACTATGTATGCGATGTTAGTGAAACACACATATCATTTTTCAATATCGCCTGTGGTCTGAAAGCAGGGATCTGTCGTGAGGCAAGCGTCCCTATCCAATCAGCCTGACTAACCTCCTGCAACACCACTTGCGTAGTTCACTCTAGCCCTCCCAGCTCTGGAACAAGACAGGGCTGGGCCTCCTCCCCTGCCCTCGGTGACCTGACCCCACCCTTCCACACAGGACAAACGCCCTTTGCTCCCCACAGACTGGCTCCTCCCACTTCTTCTGCAGACACTGTTGCTCCCACTTCTTGCCTTCCACTCAGGCTGTGCCTTCTGCCTCCACACTAAACACCTTTCTTCTCTTCTGCCTTCCCAGCTCTTCCTCTGACACTAAGGCCGTCGAGGACAAGCGTGTCAGCTTTTCCCAGGTCAGCACTGCAGACATCCAGAGGGGCTGTTGTGGGCTGTGCCTCCTCCCCGGGGCCTTGACACCATCCTTGCTCTCTGGAGCTGTGTGTGAAGGCCACAGAGCCCCTTCCCAGGGCCGTCTCACCCACCTCTACCATCACAGCCAAGAGCCTCTCTGAGTCTGCTTCCTCAGCTGGAAAACTGTGATCTTAGGCCAGCTCACCAGGATGTTCATGAGGGTGGGCTGCCACAACCTTAGTGGAAGGGTCCAAGCGGACCCCCAGAAGCAGCTGCAGCAAGAGTTCACATTTATCAAGTATTTACAACATGTTGGCCCTGTCCCAAACCGTGCATCATCTCATTTAGTCCCTACTGTGGGTAACAGTATCCCTATTTCACAGATGAGGAAACAGGAGCTCATCTGGGGTAACTTGCAGATGAATCTACCTGTCATTCCCACATGAAGCCACAAGCAGCTCAAAGGCAAGGAGCATTGCCCACCCATGTTCTTAGTGGCGTTATCACGGTGGCCAAAAGATCCACCAACAGAAGAATGGATAGATGCGTGTGGTCCATACACCAAATGGAATATTACTCAGCCTTACAAAGCGAAGAATTTCTGACATGTGCTATAGCACAGATGAATCTTGAGGACATGATGCTAAGTGAAATAAGCCAGTCACAAAAAGACAAATTTGTTATGATTCCCATGATGCGAGATTCCTAGAGTCATCAGGTTCACAGACAGAGGGGGTAGAAGTGGTTGTCAGGGGCTAAGGAGGGAGGATGGGGAGTTAGTATTTCATACAGAGCTTCAGTTTGGAGACATGAGAAAGTTCTGGAAATGGATGGTGGTGATTCACACAAAAAGGTGAATATACCTAATGCCACTCATTGAAACACATGCATAATTTTTGGTTAAAATATTAAATTTTATATTATTTATTTTATCACGATAAAAATTTTAAAATGTAGTTAGAGACAGAAAATAGAATGTACTTGATGTCACTGCACTGGATACTTATGAATGTATCTATATATTGTATAAAATAATATATATAAAATAATATTATATAATAATTATAATAATATATAAAATAATATATATTGCCTTAAGACTATTTTACCAGACACACAGGTAAGGCAGGGAGAACCTGTACCTTGCCAGTGTCTCTGAACCCAGAGTTTCAAATGGAACCTGGCACACAGAAGGCTCCCAAGAGCATCTGTTTGTTTGAATAAACTTCTGTTGGAAGGGAGGAGACGCCTTCAGCCTGGGAGAGATGAACAGGATCAGGACTCTGCCTAGAGTCAGCTCTATGGCCAGTTGCATCTTCCCTATGGTCCAAAGTTCCATGGATGTGTAGAATCCCCCAAGACAGAGACAGAAACCGTAATCACACACTTAGAAAGCTGCTATTAATTGCTAGGCATTTTATACACACATAATAAGAGCTAGTAATTATTGAGTACTTAATCTATGCTAGATGCTGTCCTAAGAGTTTTCATTCCTAACAATCCCTCTGAGGTTGCTACAATTGTAATCCCTATTTTGTGGCTGAGGAAATTAACACAGAGAGGTTAAATAACGCATCAAAGGTCACCCAGCCATTTGCAGTGAAACCCAGACTTGTCTGCAGGCAGTCTGGTTTGCTTAAGGAACATGGTCTGTGCTACTGCGTGGCACTGTGTTGTGGCTGGCACTTCTGCATCTCCCCAAGCTCCAGCCGGAACAGCACCGAGAGCCTCTTCAGAGTGGGGAGCGAGGTCAGAACCAGGGCTTTGGAGACGGGAATGGGGGCTCTACATTGGGTACCAGCTCAGGCTTAGGCATCACCTAGACTTGGTTCAAGACTGGTTCAGCTTTTATTGATTGTCTGGTTCTGGACAAGCTACTTCACATCTCTAACGTTTGCTTGTGACATGGCTATAGCAACAGTACTCGTCTCATGGGGTTTTCTTGGGGTGACATAAATTAGTGAGCGTGCACATCTCAGTGAGCGTGCTGCTGGGTGGGGGAGGAAGTGCCCAGGACGTGGGAGTTGGGATGGCGCTCACCCACTTCCTGTAATGATCTTGGGCAACTTCTCTTCCTCTCTGAGCCCCACAGATCTCAGTCATGAAACAGAATTACTAGAACCAACCCCGCAGGTTTGTTGTGAGGATTACACAAACACCTCACTTTGTATTTATTTCTATTTATAACTCGAACTCATTCTCCGAATGTATTTAAGGCAGTTAACAATATATAATTATTTTTAGCTGGAAAATGAAGAATTGGGGGTAAAGAGAAAGGAATGGAAAGAGAAAAGAGGAAATAAGATAATTTTTAAAAGGGACCAGCTGTTCTGACGTGTATTAGCACTCAGTCAATATTGAACATTATTTTCTGGCTGTAACATCTGTTCCCAGTGAACCTGACTGCTTGATGTCATTAGAGCCTGGCTTAGCCTTAGCGATGAGGAGGGCTTCAGAGGGTGTCCCACTGCATGCTTTCTGGAACAGGGAGAGCAGAGGTGAGCCTTGAGGGGTCAGATGTCATGTCTCACTTCAGAGAAGCTTGGACTTTATTTGCATTACATATTGGGCTTTGAGTAAGATTTCACTTCAAGAAAATGTTTCAGTAGTGAGAGAGAGAGAAGAGAGAGGGAGGGAGAGGGGGAGAGAAAGAGAGAGAGAGAATGGAAATTTTGTTTTAAAGAAAAGCATTGATAACTAATCTTTTCATTTCATAGAGATAGACACCGAGGCTCAGAGGAGGGGAGTTAAATGCATTTTGTTGCTTACATCTGTGGTAAGATTTGTCCTTTGGAGAAATCCATCAATCACAAGATAAACTTTGTTTTTTCATCGATCTCTGTTTAACAGGCATTTCTTGAGTCCCTTCTCTGTTCCTGCCGTCCTGTGAGGAAGCAAGCTCCTCAAGGAGCTCATGGTCTAGAAATAGGAGTCAGTTACAGACCCAGAGTGACAGGCGCTGCCTCGGCCTTGGGGAAGTCTGTCGGATTGGAGAGGACCCAGACGGCGTCACCAAAGAGGGGGTGCTGATGTCCACCTCCGAGGAGGGCAGGGGGTGTCGGGTGGTAAGGATAGGTTCACCGTTTCTGGTCTCAGCACTCCTTGTACCCTGTCCTTACCCTTGCTGTTGTTCAGTTGCTGGGTTGTGTCTGACTCTTTTGTGACCCCATGGACTGTAGCCCTCCAGGCTCCTCTGTCTATGGAATTTCTCAGGCAAGACTACTGGGGTGGATGGTCATTTCCTTCTCCAGGGGATCTTTTACCCTTGTGTGTGTTAGCCGCTCAGTCATGTCTGACTATTTTGAGATGCCATGGGCTGTAGCCCTCCAAACTCCTCTCTCCATGGGATTCTCCAGGCAAGAATACTGGAGTGGGTTGCCATTGCCTTCTCCAGGGGATCTTCCCAACCCAGGGATTGAATCCGGGTCTCCCACACTGCAAGCAGATTCTTTACCATCTGAGCCACCCTGTTTTTATCACTTGTCTAACTGTCTTACCTGCCAAGTTCTCGGTAATTTGCAGATAGGGAAGATCCTCATCAATTTGTCCCTCTGTATACAATGTCCCCAGCACAGAAGAAGGAAAGGAGGGAAGAGGGAAAAGAAGGCATTCTGGGAAGAAGGAAGAGCACATACAAAGCACCAGAGTTGGGGAGCTGTGCAGTTCTAAGAACTCTGAGTGCTTCTGGATGGTTCTAACCTTTGCAGATGACTTGAGTGTGATCAGACATGTTTTGGATTTCATTTTGTAGATGATGAGAAATCACATGTCCTGAACTTGGACTCAGAGAACAGGGAATTCTTTGGTGGGTGGTAGTGTTATGGCTCGGGAGATAGTGGAGGACAGAGGAGCCTGGTATACTGCAGGCCATGGGATCGCAAAGGGTCAGATGGGACTTAGCCACTGAACAACAACAGCAAGTGTTATGGCAGCTGATACGCCGCATGAGGAACCTGGACTCTTTGATTTGAAATGACTCTGAGGGCCCTTCAGGTATATATGTTCACCTGACAGGTTATGAACTGTGTGCCATGAGCAAAAGATGTAGCTCCCATTCTTCAGCAACCTTGCCACCATGGCATTCCTGTGAATTGCCTAATTGTATTGCAGGATTTGTTACTGGATTTACCCTCTGGTGTTTACTAGAAAATATTTGTTCATAGTTACTGAGTGTTCACTGTTATGCATTCTACATACTACTATCTCATAGACTCTAAAATGTGATAGATTATAAGAAATATTCTAATTTCAGAGATAGTAATCTGTATCTTAGGATCTATGAGTTGTGATATACAGTTATCCTTAAATTGTCTAGTAAATTTCAGGGATATGCACATTTATATCCAAGAAACTAAGGCTCAGGGAGGTGAGATACTCTGTCCTCAATCTCAGGACATGTACAGCAGAGCTGGGTGGTTCCAAAGACCCCTTTTCTCTTTCCCTTTTCTCTCCCACCCTCCCATTGCCACCCTGAGTATTTAAGAGGCCCTTTCTATCACCTTGCAAAATTTAGTCAATTTTGCCACAATAGGCAAGAATCTGTTCCTTCCTTCTGCTGCCACCTGACCTGGAAACACTTTGCGGTGTGGCTTTGTTTTTATCTCCTTTGCATTTTCCAAGTGAGTGGACCAGCATGCTCCCATCATTTCATAACTTTCCAGATTAGCCAAGTGCTCTCATGTGACACCCCCCCTACTCCCTCCCGACTGTCACTTGAGCAGAGTGCTTCTATTTTCCTCCCAAACATGGACAGCCCACCAAGAAATGCTCTGTGCTGAGGACTCCTTCCTTCCCTTCCCCCCTTTTTTTCCTGTTGTTATTGTATTAACTTAAGATGAGCCTGTACATGCTCCCTGCCCCCCAGGAGAGCTCTCTGCTGTCACCCAGGCAACTATATTGTCATGTGGCAGAACCAGGGCAAGTCAGACTGATCAGTGGAAGAAACTCTAGTTTGAAATCCACTGAGGACTTGTCTCCTGGGTGGGCTTGGGCTCAGACGATGGGCAGATGCCCATCAGATAGAAGGTAGCAAGAGAATGGGTTCAAGGAACATGTGTGGTCTGGCTTGTGCATGGATACAGTAGTTAATATTCACAGATTTGCTGGGAGGTCGATGTAAGAGTTGATAGGCATGTGGGAGTCAGCCAGTATGGTCCCTCCTGTATCACAGCAGTCCCCACTGGGCACCAGGGACCAGTTTCATAGAAGACAATTTTTTCACAGATTGGGGATGGGAGGGAAGGTTTTGGGATGATTCAAGTACGTTACACTTATTATGCACTTCTATCATTATTACATCAGCTTTACCTCAGATCATCAGACATTAGATCCTGGAGGTTGGATCAGACAGAGAACAGAGCTCCAGGGTCAAGAAAGAACTTGACTGAGATCAGGCAGCTCGTGGCAGGACCAGTATTGAGATACATCCCTGTGTGCTTCAGGCAAGCGATACACTCTGGCAAGAGTGGCTAACCTGGGTGGTGTATGGGGGTGGGGGTGCAGACTTCAGCTGTGTGCCTGACTCCCTACGTCAGCAGCCCTGCAGCCAGTGCTGGACTCTCTTAACTTCTTTTTCTGGATGCTGCCTGCCGTATCCTTGAGACTTTGGCTCAGATGTTTGCATCGAGCTCTTCCTGCTCCCCTCTAACCTTGTGCTCTAGACCTTTAGGCTGGTCTTTTGCCTTATGCAGAGATCTTGCCTTATATCTCTGCTGGAGCCCGGGCTCCTGCCTTTTCCTCCAGCCAGTTTCCCAGAAGGCCAGGCTTGGTGCCTTCTTCCTTCCTCACTGGCCCTTCCCCATCACCTTCTGGGGGTCTGGCTGACATGATACTTTTCCTGCCATTGGAGATACCCCTGGTGGCTTTGCCATACAACTTGCATTGATATCTGCTCCCCCAGGCCTGAACCCCCATTGACTCTACAACTGGAGCACTTGGGGGTCACCCATTCTGCTCTCTCGGTGTCCAGTGCCCCCTTCTCCCCAGCCCAGGGTCTGCTTCTCCCTGATGGCCATGCTCTGGTCCTGACACATGGATGACTTTTCAAGCTTGTTTGTATGTTTGAGTTTTACCTTTTGAAAACTGTCTTCCCTCTCCATTCAACCAGTATTTACTGGATTACTGACTCCCCAAGGCAGTGGTGTTCAAGCCTAAGTGTGTTTTAGAATCAGCTGGAGAACTGGGTAGACAGGTACTGACCCAGAGCTGTCTGGGTCAGTGGCTCTGGGCCCTGGGCCGTGGAACTAGGTGCTAAGAGAATCATGTTTGGAGGAAACTTGTTCTTCAAAGGAAGGAAGGCACTCTGGCAGATAATAAGAACCACAGGAATCTCACAGTTGGACACTTGAGGTCACAATTTGTAGAGTACAATTAGATCATCAATCCCACCCTTTGATTAAAACAAAAATAAAATAAAACATATCCTGCAAACTAGTATAGAAAACAAGGGCTCTAGAGTCAGAGAATTGGGGCCCCCATTTATTGATACCAGTTAAGAGACCTTGGACAAATCACCTAAGCTTTCTTGTGCTGTGTTCATTCACCTGCATAATGCTATTGCTGTTCGGTCACTAAGTCATATTTGACTCTTTGCAACCCCGTGGACTGAAGCACATCAGGCATTGCTGCCCTTTTCTACTTCCCAGAGTTTGCTCAAATTTCTGTCCATTGAGTCAGTGATGCCATCCAACTACCCCATCCTCTGTCACCCTCTTTTCCTCCTGCCTTCAATCTTTCCCAGCATCAGGGTCTTTTCCAATGAGTTGCCTCTTTGAATCAAGTGGCCAAAGTATTGGAGATTTGGCTTCAGCAACAGTCCTTCCAATGAATAATTGTGGTTTATTTCCTTTAGGATTGACTGGTTTGATCTCCTTGCAGTCCAAGGGAGTCTCAAGAGTCTTTTCGAGCACTACAATTCAAAATCATCAATTCTTAACAGGGCTCTTAAATCCTACCTTAGAGCATTGTCAGTATTGAATGAAACATTGTATGTAAATGTGCCCATTTTCATGTCCAATAAATGTTTGGAGAATGAAGGAAGAAGGAAAGCTAATGTGTTGTGATCTCTCACTGTTGCCCAGAAGTGGGCCAAGAGCTTTATATGCGCTATATCCTCTCACGCCCACAGCAAAGTAGGGGCATTTTCCTCTTGGAGGTTCCAGGACATTACGTGACTTGTCCAAGGCCATCAGTCTAGTGGCAGGACTGAAATTCAGACTCAGTGGCTCTCACCTTAGAAACAGATGTCTTACTTGATGTGTTGTTTGTTGTTGCGCCACTCAAATCCATAAGTCATATAGTCCTTTAAACAACTCTTTTGGGATTTGATCTCCTTCTCCTGACATCACGCTACAGAAAGACCACGAGCCTGGGAATGAGGACAATGATCATCCTGACTCCATCGCTGATGGTTATGTGATGCTGGGCAAGCTTCTCCCATTCCTGGAGGGAGGAGCCGTAATTCTGCATGGAGATGTGGGGTTGTAGAGCAGGGTGTCAGGAATATCCATGTGATGTCCTCAATGCAAGTGGCTGACGGTTTGAGAGCAGAGAAGGAATTTGGTTTCTCCATATGCCTGGATGCTGGCCTCTGACCCCCCACAGAGGGGGTCACAACCCGCACCCCCCACACCCGCCCCTGACAGGGACTTCTTGGAGCAGGTCTGCCTCACCTCTTCTCCCCTTCAGGTCTGGGTGCCAGCACTCACTTCCCAGGAGATTGGCATGAGTTGATATCCCTGTATCTGTTGGTGGCAGGGGATGACACCTGCTTCCAGAGAGGATGGGCACTGCCCGGGGAAGGATGACCACAGATGTGGGATGTTGGCCTCCCTTTCCACGCCTAATGCCCGCCTCTATGGGGACACACTACAACACAAGCCAACACCGAATACAGTAGCGCAGGCTGCCGTGTGGATCTTTTACTTAGGCCTCTAGAGAGAGGACATTGCCTCTTCCTGCTGGAAGCATGAGAGACAACCAGAGGGCCAGGAACTCAAGTAGGTCAGAGAAAAGGAAAACCTCAAACCAGAGCTCTTCCTGGCAGTGCAGGGCAGGGGTGAAGGGTGTGGGCTCTGCAACTGTCACCTTTGGGTTCCAGGCCTTGTTCTGCCACCCAGGAGCTTTGTGAACTTGGGCGAGTCATTTGACTATTGAGCCACCTCATAAGTCTACACGAGGCATAAAGTCACACAAAGATAAGGCTGTCCTGTGATCACGTGCGGTGGACACGTGTTCTTGTTCAAGCCCGAGCTATCACTCTCAGGGATTTGGACTTCATCTAATCCAGTTCCCCATACTTTACTAGCAATTTCTAACTTCCAGATGGAGTCTGGGGCACTGGATATCCAGCCATACAAGCTTGCCTCAGGGAATTCACAACCTAAAATTCTTAAAACTGTTGTTGACATTTCCCCTTATACACTAATAGCAATAATGACACTAATGAACACCTTGAGCCATTTACTGGACAATTACTACTCGCAGGTTCAGTGTCAGACACTATATACACAGTACTGTTAATATCAGAACAATCCTCTGGGGAATGTGTCACCATTCCCATGGAGGAGGAGGTAGATTGAGGCTGGAGGAGGGAGGGTGATTAGTTACTTGCCAGTGTTTCTGCAGTCGTAAGTGATAGAGCTGGGTTCCGCCTAGGTCCTTCTGATTGTCGTAAAGCCCTCTCCTCCCCAGGCTGCCTCACTGGCCTTCACCTAGGTGCCCCACCCCCACCCCTCCCCAGGCACATAGCTTTACAGATGACTGAAATTTCTGCAGGACCTCAGTTAATCCCTGCAACCACCTTGAGAGGCAGGAACCTTTATTACCAGACTTATTTTTCGTGCGTGGGATCCAAGTGCAGGTGAAGGAATCTGCCAACTGCAGCTTCTAGTGAGATATAAAGACATTGTGTGTCTTGAGATCAAATAAAAGACAACTCTGAGGCTGCCGCTTGGTGAGAAGCCTTCTTGCAGAGGCGAAAAATATGTGCAAACAAAACCAACAGCTTTCTTTATGTTCCCCAAAGTTGCTAAAAATGCCTGCGGGTTTGCACACAAGCAGACGCCCGTGCTGACAGTGTTGTGTGGCTTCTGTCGTGGGTTCTGGCAAGAAGAGACCTGGCAGGTATTTCTCACATCTTTGTTAAACACACGCCAGACAAGGAAAGGAGTTCCAAGGTAGTCCCGGGGTGTGGATTTCTGCCAAGACTCCTTTTTATTTGTTGTTAAGTTAGGGGGAAAAAAAGACACCTCATATATGAGCCAACCATCCCTTGAGGTGACTGGTGTGGCTGAAAAATGCCTTTTCTGTACTTGGAGTCAGACAGTCATCTGTCCTAATTTGGGCTCTTTTACCTGCAAGTCCTGTGAGTTTTGCCTAGTTGCTTGGCCTCCCTGAGGGAATCTGTCTGCTCATCTATAAAATAGGTGTTGTCTTCTGTAGAAATGCAAGCTCCATGAAAGCAGGGACTTCTGTCTGTTTCATTTGCTCCTGCATTCTGGGGCATAGAACAGTTCCTGACACAGAATAAGTGTTCGTCCTCAGTTGAATGAATGAGTGGGTGAATGAGTTGCTATCTTGTAGGGTCATTGTAAACTTAAAATAAGATCATAGATGTGAAATTGCTTTCCAAACTGCATATTGCCATATAAACATGAGGATGTATTATTATACAGAACATAGTCTGGTTTCTATCAAATTAATTTATTCAGTCAATCATTCAGTGATTGCTAATGAGCTTTTTCTTGGGTCTGGCCTTGGGATCTAAAGAAATACGAGGCCTGGTTCCTTCCTTCAGGTGCTCGCAGTCCAGATGGAAGATGTACGAGTTAATCAAGTACTAAAATACAGCAGAGGTAAGCATAGGCTGCTATGGGAACAGACAGGAGACAGGTCTGCACTGGAAAGGGGTAGGTCAGGGGAAAATGTTCCTGAACATTCTGGCAAAAACATCCTGGGACTGTCCCAATCCCAAATCCTTGTCAGACTCATTCCAGCAAACCTAAGCCTTTGGGCCACTGGGTTTCCTTACGACAGTCTTTTAACTCTTGTGTTGTCATTTTCATCACAGTCCCTCCCTGACCTGCAATTTCTCTTGCTTCCATGTGACTCACTGCGCTGCTGGGCAAAGCCGCAGCCTGGCTAACCGTGGCCCTCCACCCACTCGGTTGCCTACCGGTGCCGTTCACCACAGCCAGAGGAGAGCATGCAAACACGCTCATTGTGTCTGGCGAGCTCCTGTTTATTTTCTGGTCATTCTCCCAGTCTCAACTGTTTCCAACTTTCTTCTCTGTCCCTCAAGCTCCAGCCCCTCCTTCTCCATCATCACTTCTAGCTGGAGACCTTGCTTCCCACCTCACTGAGGAAACAGCGGCCCTCTGAAGAGAAGCCCCATGTGTTCCCGTCACTCCCACCACGGTGAAGCCCTGGGGAGAGCAGGTTTACTCTGCCTGAGGGTAGAGCAGAGGGAAAGCTTCTGGAGACATTCTCCAGGCAGGCAGCTGGAGAATGGCCACTTCCTACCCAGGGAAGCATCTCCACCCCGTCTGGAGGTGTGAGAGAGAGTCCCTCCTGCTGACTCACGGGACACCTGGTGGGGCGAGGCTGGAGCTGGAAAGGTTCCTGAGGGTCAGAGAGGAGCTGCTGGACCAGGGTCTCAGGAGGGGCCCCGTGGGGGAGGGAAAGGCATCTGCGTGGACGCCGAAAGACGGCAGGTCCTGGGTTTGTGGGCAGGCAGCCCCCACCGGGAGAAGAGTGGAGGTGTGTCTTCCTGAGCGGAGCCCACACACGTGGCCCAGGGGGCAGTCCATGGAGAAGGAAGGTGGCTCCTGGACGAGCACGGCTGACACAGCCCAGCCCGACCCCCAAGCAGCCACTCGCTTCATTTCTCCGTCCTCCCTCTGACAGAGCTCCCTGAGCGGCTGCAGCAAGGCTCTCTGCTGGGTCTGGGAGGAGCACACACATGAAGAGCCAGCCTCTTCCCTGACGACAAGCGGAGGAAGACAGAGCCGACAGCAGAGTCCTTCCCTTGTTAAACACGGACGGCACGCTCACTGCGTGCAACAGGCAGGAAACAAGGCCGTCCTCACACCGTCAGCCAGGGGCTCCGTTCCGGAGGCCTGACGGAAGGCCCAGGAGGAGAGACCCCGGGTGCCAGGTGGGTGGGGAGCGGAGTGGGCGAGAGAGCGGTGCGGGGTGGAGAGGCACACATCGAAGCAGGTGTCAGGTTGGGCCTCCCTGAGAAGGCGGCCTGGAGCAAAGATGTGAGAGAAGCCGGCCGGCTGTGCACGGCCTCCCAAGGTGCAGTAGGCCAGGCCCAGACGGGTCTCAGGAGCACGGAGGAGGGGGCAGGGGGCAGGGACAGGCCCTACAGGACCCGAGGGTCCTGACTCTGCCTTTTCTTCTGTTTGTAATGGGAGCCACTGGAGGGTTCTGAGCGAAGGAGTCATATGACCGGTCTCTTGTGTTAACAGGATTTCTCTCGGGGCTGTGCCAAAAACAGCCAAGGGGGACAAGGATGGAAGCAGGGGGACTCCTGTGGAGAGTTGATGAAAACTCAGGGGCGAGGCAATGGTGCTCGGATTTGGGCAGCAATGGATGCTTAAGACATGGTCAGACCCTGAGCCTCTTTTGAGGGGAGACCCAACAGTATTTGCTGACAGATTGGAAAGGCAGTGTGGAAAAGTGAGAGGAGTTAAGAATGACTCCTAGGATTTGGACTCGAGCAAAGGGAAAGATTGAGCTCTTGTTATCCAAGATGGGAAAGATGGCAAGGGAAGCAGGTGGGGGATGTTTGGTGAGGCAGGAATCAGGAAGCTGATTTTTATAAACTTCAAGATATTTTAGGCCATGTGAGATGCGTGAAGACATCCATGTGGAGGTGTTGAGCTGGCACGGGAGAGCCTGGGCTGGTGGTGGACCCTGGGACCTGTCTGTGGGGAGATGGTACGTGAAGCCAGGCGGCTGTAGGGGATGATACAGGCGTGAGGGCGCTTACAGAAGAGACTAAGGACTGAGTCCTGGACCTCCTGTAAAATGCCTGGGAAGATATGGAGGAACTACAAAGCAGGCTGAGGTGAAGTCACCCAGATAGAAGGGCATTCAGAAGACCGTACGTGGTGAAAGCCAAGGGCAGAAAGAACTTCACGGAGGAGGAAGTGACTGGTGATTCACCTGCTGCTGCAGGAATCATTAAGATCTAAACTGAGATGCAACCATCGGATTTATGGTGAAGGGCTGCTGTGACTTAAACAAGAGCACTTCTGGGAGTGGGTGATGTGAACTTGATCAGAGTGACTCCAAGAGCTAGAGAGAGATGAGGATTTGAAGGTGGTGTGTATATTCAACTTTTTGGAGTGTTTTTGTTCTAAAGAGGAACAAAGTAGCAGGCAGTAGCTGGAGGAGGATGTAGGCTCAAGAGATGATTGTGTGTGCGTGTGTGTGTGCGCGCGCGTGCGTGCGTGCGTGTGTGTGTGTGTGTGTGTGTGACATCACAGCACATTTGTATGCTGATGAGGATTATCAAGTCTGAAGGCAAACACTGATGGTGTGGGCAAGAAGGAGAGAATCGCTGGAGCACTGACCTTGAGTACCTGAGACAAGATGGAATCTGGTACCCAGGGGAGGAGTAGGTGTTTGTTCAGAGCCTTGGCATCCATAATAACACAAGTGATGCCACAGGAGAGGAGCCAATGAGACAGTGAGGTATATTCTCAGTGTTTTAGCACAGAGTAATAGAAACCCACACTTCTGTAGCCCATACTGTGTGCCAGGCACTGCTCTGAGTCATTTACGTATATTAATTCAAATTCTCATACCACCCCTCTGAAATGAATACTGCTATTATGCCCATTTTATGACAGAGCACTGAGGCATAGAGATATGAAGAATTCTGCCCAAAGTCACACAGTAGCGAGTGGCGTTTCTGGCTGATGACCACCACCCACTGTCTTGGTATGAATGGAGGGATGATGGATGAGTGGGCAGTAGAAGAGAGTCTGCATGGTTTTGGTGAGCCCAGAGCTGGGATGAAATAACTGGTTTCTCCTTTTGAGACACCTGTTCATTTGCAAAGCACTTTTTTGTCATTACTTACTGAGTCAGCAGTCAGGAGGCAGAGAAGGGGGGCTGGTTCCAATTTCCAGTGTGGTCTTCGTGCAGTCTGGAAGGATGGTTTCCTCCCTACTGCCATGCATCTTCCACTGCTTCTGCAGGGAATTATGATCCTTTCTCTTTAGAGACACCCCTGGGGCTCTGAGGACCTGGAGAGCTGCAGTTCTTATCTTCCTGATGAAGGGAAGGGTGGGAGAAAGGAATTGGGGCAGCTGCAGACCCGGCCCTAACACAGGCTGAGGCCAAGTCACTTCCATCCTCTGGGCTTAATCTGCAAAAGGCCAGGGAGGCTGAGATAATGCTTACTGCATGGACTCACGTGTTCCATCAGCACATGTGTCACGAGTGTGACTATATGGCAGACAGGATCAGGACACAAAGATATGAGAGGCAGCAGAAAGGACACATGCTGACTTCATGGAGCTTGTCATCTATGGGAGGGAGAGAACTGACAATCCCACAGTTACAAACATCTTTGAAGGAATATTCTAGGAGGCAGACAGTACCCTTTCCTGAGCACTTCTGTAATTGGGGGAAATCCACCGCTAGTTGGTGATTGTGGGCACATCACTTAACCTCTGATCTCTAGATTTTTTCACCTGAAAAGGAGGTTAGTAATACCACTGTGGGGAGGTAGTGGCATTAAATGACATCCTTTCTGTGTGAAAGGCCAAGGGTTCATGCTCATTTTGTTCCACGGCCTGGCTCCTCAGTGAAGCTGACTGATGCCCCAGGGAGACCGGGGAGGGGAGGCCGCGAGCCACAGAAGCACTCTAAATGCTGAGCATCCTCTCCAGTAGGGTTAAAGAGTGCCAAAGATGGGTTTTGGTCATTTCAAGAGCTGAGGCAGAATTCAGGCCAGGGCGTGAGCTCTGTGGGTGTGGAAGGGGTGAGTTCCCATCTGCCGATAGCATCACGACCTCCTCCCCAACACCAGCCTCTCCCACTTCCCAGGAATCTCTTTTCTTCCTTCCAATGAAGACTTCAGACACCATGATACAGTTACAACACAGTCCTAGGCATCTCCGGCAAGAAAGAAAAGAAAGTGAGGTTGTTCAGTCGTGTCCAACTCTTTGTGATCCTATGGACGGTAGCCCACCAGGATCCTCTGTCCATGAGATTCTCCAGGCAAGAATACTGGAGTGGGTTGCCATTTCCTTCTCCAGGGGATCTTCCCAACCCAGGGATTGAACCTGGGTCTTCCACATTGCAGGCAGACTCTTTACCCTCTGAGTCACCAGGGAAGCCAAACAGACCCATAAATAGACCCTTACAGGCAGTGTCCTGGTACAGAGGGGGCACCAGGAAGGATGCCGCTACTGCTGAGGACTGGGGGTGGGGTGGGGGTGTTGGGAAAACAGTTCTTGGAAGGGGTTGCTCCTGGACCTGCAGACACCCTCCCCTACCCCCTAGTTAACCTCTAACTAGGTTAGATGCTCCTGCTGCCAGGTAGTCAGTAGGCTACAGGCATTGGGTGGTCAGGGACTGCTATTCTGCTCCCTGATGTAGCTTCAGGGTCTAGAACAACACCTGGCACATTGTGGGCACTCGGTACACATTTGTGAAATGAATAAAGAGTGTTTTTTGGTTTGTCTTTTGTTTTGTTTTTGGCCACGTTGAGTAGCCTGCAGGATCTTAGTTCCCCAACCAGCGATCGAACCTGCACCCCCTACAGTGAGTGAAATCTCAGAGTCCCAGCCACAGGACTGCCAGGGAGTTTCCGATAAAGAGTGTTTTAAAAAATGACTAGAAATTTATCAGCTGGACCTGGGGGGAAGGGAAGGGTATCTTTAGCACAGGGAACAGAATGAGCAAAGGCATGTAAAGGATGAGAATTATTGAAGGATATAGGAGGAAAGGATGGTGGTTAGTCAGCTGGGCAGATGGACCACACAGGGGCTGGTGGTATGTGCATGACAAGGCATTTAATGTCATCTCAGGATTAGAGGATTTTACAGGGGAAGGGCAGATGAAGAAGAAAAGTGTCTGGAGAGAGCATGACCCCATTCATTCAAGATTTAGTGAGTGCCTGTAAAGTCCTAGGCATCGTGCTGGCCTGTGGTTCTTGAGAAGGCTATTGAGTTGGGTAGAGGAGAGACAGAAGGGGCCAAATATGGTGGAGATGCAGCTCAGGTAATAGACTCACATGTCACTGAGTATTTGCCAATCAAAGAAGACTCTGGATTCTGGTTTTAAACCACAGAAACTGCCAGAGGGCTAGAGTTGTCGATGAAAGTGGAAGCTACCAAAACAAGAGTTCATGCAGAAATGACACTGGATGAGACCTTGGGCCGATTCCTTTTGTGAGCCTCAGTTATTCATCTTAACACTAACATTCATGATTACATACCAGGCTTTAGATACCCCTCTCACATTTAATTGAATCTTTATAACAGTTCTACAAAAGAGACACCATCTCTCTCACGTGGCAAAATTAAGGCACAGAGGTTCAAGGATTTCCCCAAGGTCACAGAGCTAGGCAGGGTCTTGTAGTAGTGGCAATGTTATTGACTGTAGGACCACTGACACCAAACCCACTCCTTTCTCCTTCCACCAGCTCAAAGAAGGAGACCTCCTGGCTGCCAGCTTTAATCCTGAGTTGTCTACACTGCCTGGTAGCAACCATCTGGGTTCCTTGTGCTTGAGTTGGGGCAATGGGGCAGGAAATGCCTTTTTCTCAGGACTGGTTTATTCCCCATAGACTCTTCCTTCAATAAATGTTAAAGCCATCTTTTGCACTTCAGTAAGAAGGTTCCTCCTCAGAAATGTGAAATCTTAGTCTAAATGAGGCTGTACCAATCTCTAAAATAAGGCTGACCTGTAACACATCTCAGGACTGTCAGGGGGATGAAGTGAGGATGGAATACCCTTGCCTTGAGCCTTTTCACAGGGGCTTCATATAGGGGCAAGGCAGCTGGGTAGGTGGTCAAGCTCCCACACTTCTTGGAGGCAGTTTGTTTGCATTCAAAGCGTGGTTCCTTCACCCAGCGTACCAGCTGTAAGATTCTGGGCAGACCTCAGCCTCTTAGTGCTTTAGTCTCCCTACCTGCAAAACTGGTGGAATACCAGAATCTATTTACCACACACTGTAGTGGCACCCCACTCCAGTGCTCTTGCCTGGCAAATCCCATGGATGGAGGAGCCTGGTAGGCTGCAGTCCATGGGGATGCAAAGAGTCGGACACAACTGAGCGACTTCACTTTTACTTTTCACTTTCCTTCATTGGAGAAGGAAATGGCAACCCACTCCAGTGTTCTTGCCTGGAGAATTCCAGGGATGGCAGAGCCTGGTGGGCTGCCATCTATGGGGTTGCAGAGTTGGACACGACTAAGCATGACTTAGCAGCAGCAGCAGCAGCAGTAGAGACCAAAGGAGTGTGGATTAAACACATGAAGCACTAAGAACAGTGTCTCTGACCTCCCTTCCACTGGGGGGTCTGGATCCTGATCAAGCAGAATCCCACCCCTCTAGGACTCCTGCCTCAAGCTGTTCTCAGAAACCGGTCCCTCCATGATGAGTTGCCAAGAGCAGGCCTGGATGAAGAGGAAAAGAATGGAGTGGGAGGAGGCTTGGATTTGTTCTTTTCTCCAGCATTTTACGCTGCTCTTCATTTGGACCATGTCAAATGCTTAGGTGCTAGGGACCTTCCAGTTCTTCCCTCCCATCAACCCTCCTGCCCTTGCCTCTCAGGGACCCTCCACGCATTTTCATTCCCTTGAGCCTCTGCATGTGCTATTCCTTCTGCCTGGGACACCTGTCTCTTCCTTTGGGGCCATCAACAGCCTTCCATGGGAGGATCTCAGCTCAGCGGGCCACGCTCTGGGAGTCCCTCCTCGACATCCTGGCTGCTGTCGCCTCAGGTCACAGGAGGGACAAGCCCTCCTTCTTGCTCTTCACACTGGGTGCCGCTGTCATGTGTGGGCTGCAGCTCCAAACTCTGGGTGGCCAAGTCTGGGCCAGCATCCAACTACCTTTGCCACATGTTGCCATGCACCCTTTATGTGCAAGGTGTTAGACCGGGCTCTCAGGACACAGGGGTAAGACAGACAGGTATGTATCAGCCTTCGCAGGGTTGGTAGTCTGGTGCAGTAAACAAGCCAATGCTCAGGACCATATGGAGGGTTGGTTGGTGGGGGGTGTGTGCACAGAACAAGGGGCTGTGACTTGGGAGGTGTAGCAGGGCTTTGTGGAGCAAGCAGTGGTTAACCAAAGTAGAAGGAAATGGCAACTCACTCCAGTATTCTTGCCTGTAAAATCCCATGGACAGAGGTGCCTGGTGGGCTACAGTCCATGGAGTTGCAAAGAGTCGGACATGACTGAGCAACTGGCACAGATGATAGATTTAGGTAGGCTTCCAGGTGGCACAGTGGTAAAGAATATACCTGCCGCTGCAGGAGACACAGGAGACTCAGGTTTGATCCCTGGGTCAGGAAGATCCCCTGGAGAAGCAGATGGGAACCCGCTCCAGTATTCTTGCCTGGAGAATCGGATGGACAGAGGAGCAGGGTGGGCTACAGTCCGCGGGGTTGCAAAGAGTCAGATATGACTGAGCGACTGAGCACAGCACTAGTCAGGAGAATAACTAAAGGAGAAGGCAGTGTCCCAGGCAAAGGGAGCAGCCTGTGCAAAGGCCCGCCAGAGAGAGAAAGCTGGATGTGCTCAGCACGACACAGCATTTGCAAGGCCAGGGCTACAAGACCAGTCTGGAAGGCACACTCTGATGGACCCTTTGACCTTGAAGATTTGCATGAATCCTGTCTCCCTCAAACACTCATTTGTGACTCCACGTGGCTTTAATAACAGTTCCCCACGGAAGTTGACAGTCTGGCCTTGCAGTCAGCAAATCTGGGCTTGACTTGAGTGACGTCAGCCATCTACTCAACTGTTCTGGGTCTTCCCATCTTTTAAATGGGAACACTCATGGCCACCACCTCGTAGAGTTTGGGAGAAGACTATATAACTTGATAGAAAGAGCATAGTCCATGGCACATGGGAAGAGCTTAATTGTGTGATTGTCATAGTAATAACAATAACATATTATTGCTATCCCTATTGTTCTCATCCTTATTTCTATGACTGGATCTGAATCATTTCTGCCTCTTTTATGGAGGGGACACCAAAGTCCCCTGTTGCATGTCCAGGTCTTGGTCCTGGGGAAGGAGCAGTGAAGGTGGGTGAAGGCCAGGAGCATAGAACAATGACACTTTGCCCTCTACAGCTATGCATGGGCCAAGGTATGAGATGTCTGTGACCATGTGGACTATTCTGGCAGATGCTTTGGGTACAGGACCCGGATGCTATGTGAACACTGTGGCCTGGTTGGGAAAGCTGTCTGTCAGCCAGGTTCCCTCTTCCCCTTACATGGAATTCTCTTTCTTGGGGAAGAGCCGGCCCTCTTAGGGTTGGCTGTTCTCACTGTTCCTGTAGGATGCCGGGACACCTGCTGTGAGGGTAATTCTTTCTTTGTGGTCATTCCCGTCCAGTTTTTCCATACTCTGCTTGCCCTGAACCCCAGAGGGCTCATGCCTAAGAATGACATCACCCAGACCCCTCTAGACTAAATTCTAGCTGAATCTGGCCAAAGGAAATCTGAAGCAGGGGAGACGAGTGTTGGAGGAGAGAGAGATCAGGTGTCTGTCCCTCTGTCTGTCTGTTCCTTTCTTCTGAAATCTGGCATTGGCTGTGATGCAAAGAGCCACAGTGCCCAGGCTACTCTTCCTTGGTGCCAGCTCTCCACTCTCCCAGAGCACGTGTGTTCCTTCTTTTCCCTTGACCCCTAGAGCAGCACGGGCTTCCCACTCCCCTACCCCGGGCTGCCTCAGCCTCTCTTGCTGGCTTCTGTAACCCTGCCCCACCACTAACCAGCATCCTGCCATCAGAGTGTTTGCCACTCAGTCCTTTTGCATGCAATTTGTTTCCTGCTGTGATTCTGGTCAATAATCCCATGGAGGCTCCCCACGATTCCTCAAAGAGACCTGCCACATGTAGCCAAGAGCCAGGCACTAGTCTGCCCCCCTCTCCTTAGCCTCTCACAACCTTAGTGTCTTCCAGGGGGGCAGGATGAGGTCTCATGTGGGCCCCCATCCTGGATGGACCAGAGCTGCCTGGCCTCCAGAGGCCCCACTCGTCGGCACGTGTGGCTGCTGAGGAAGCCAGAGCCCCATCAAGGAGGGCTTTGGGGACCATAGGGAAGATTTGGGATTTTACCATGAGAGCAGTAAGTCAAGGCAGACATTTGGGCTGGGGAGTGCCATCGTCTGAGTCATACTCGTAGAGGATTTGTCTTCTGTGAGGTTCTAGGGGATAGAGAGTTGGCCCCGAGAAGCTAACCAGGAGGTTGGTGCAGCAGTTCTCTGTTACGTTGGGCACTGCCACCCTCAGAGACATCTGCCCCTCAACCGTGAAGCCTCAGCTGTTCACTCCATGAGGAATCGAAGTTTTCCTTCAGTGTGTACACAGAACTCTTACAGCAGTGCTCACAGTTGGCTTCTGTGACCTTTGCCTCCTCTCCAGGGTGAGCTCCTGGACTCAGTGCCCACTCATTCCTGGAGTCCTGAGCCTGGCACAGGGTGGGCAGAGCAGGGCCTGCATGTCACTGAACTGGTTGTGTGTGTGTTAGTCACTCAGTCGTGTCCAACTCATTGTAACCCCATGGACAGTCTCCTCTGTCCATGGACTTCTCCAGGCAACAATATTGGAGTGGGTAGCCATTCCCTTCTCCAGGAAATCTTCCTGACCCAGGGATTGTACCCAGGTCTCCCACATTGCAGGCGAATTCTTTACCATCTGAGCCACCAGGGAAACCCACAGAACTGGTTGATATGCACTAATTCAAGTGCAAGCACCTTTGAAAGTATATCCTGTTATAACATTATCAATGAATAATGGAAGTCTAACATCAGATCAGCCTGCATCACCTTATCAGGCACAGAAAGAAGGTAAACACCTAACAAACATTGGCTCCATGCTGAGTGGCTTTCTATGTGTGGTATCTTATTAATCTACACATCAACCTTGGACATAGGCAGTATAGTCCCCATTTTACAGTGTGGAAACACAGGCTCAGAGAGGTGGTCTGAGTGCAGCTCGCCCAGCTTGTGAGCAGCAGAGCCTGGATGCAAACCTGGGTCTCTTGGTCTACCAAAGAGATGAGTGGAAAAAATCTGTTGGAAGAACCGGGCCAAGCCTGCTGAGGAAGCTGAGCCTGGAAAGAGATATTTGAATAATAACAAATCAATACAAATTCAACATCCGTGATGTCTGGCTTTAGACACACTTTAGAGGCATCAACCGTCCCCCGCTGTCAGGGCAGAGGAGACGTGCCCTGAGTCTATTCCCTCCTTGTTAGCTGCAGGAATTTACACAATCACTTCACAGTAACTACTGACAGCTTTCCTTTAAGAAGCCTCCTGGATCTTCCAAGTCATAGCTAGACATCCCCTTATATGTGCCCATGTAGTCCTTGTAATTACTGATACACACATACCATATGCAAAAGCCACACACACATACACACGTAAGTATATATGTGTATATATATAAAGCCTTGAGAATTCTGGAGGCATCTCAAGGAGGGCCTAAAAGCTATGTTATATGAAGAAAGTCGCAATGGGGGTGATGATGTAGACTCGTTTTGTAGAAGCCTGAGTGGGAATGGCCAGTGGGTGAATGCTCCAGAGAGATGGTTGTTAGACTTTCTTCAGAGTCAGCCTAAGGAAGAACTTGCTAGCAGTGAGAATTCCTCCAGGCGGCCCTGAAACTCCGAAAGCACAGCCTGCAGAGGCAGCCATGGAGGAGACACACCTCAATGGAGCAGGGAGGGGATGAGACTAGACAGGTCCTGACAGATGGGAAAATCTGTTATGAAAACAGAAACCACCACAGATTAATTTCCTACAAGGTGCTTGGCCCATCATGTGATGAACTCATTTACCTTAGCCTGCGATGTAGGTATAATCCAGTGCACGGATGTGGAAGCAGGGTTCAGACAGTTAAGTCACATGCACAGGAGATATTAAGAACCGGGATCTAAATATGAGCTGAGCCCAACCCTGGAGCTCCCCTAAAAAGCCAGCTACCACTGCCTGCTCAGGGTTTGTGTTTGGACAAGCTTCACCCATGTCACCAGCACAACTTCTTTTGTTTTGTTTTCATATGCCTCGGTTTCCCCTCCTGGGTCAGCAGCCTAGCAGGCAGCCCATCAGATACAGTCTGTTCTGGGAGAGTGGAAGCCTGATCTGGGTCAGTTCCCAGATTGCCTGCTCCTTCCCCAGCCTCCCTTTGTCTCCTTCTAGAAGGAATTCATCATTTATCAATTTGTCACTGGACCTCTGGACACATTTATGGATCCACACGGCCTGGGAGGGGTAAGCAGGTGACACGAAGCATGGCAGCTACTGCTGAGAGAAGGTTTCAAAAAGTCTGTGGCTTCAGTTTCAGGTTTGATGAAAGAAAAAAAAAGAAAAATCTAAACCCAAACCCAGCAGGCTGCCTGCCAGAAGTCTGAGAAACACAGTCCAGGCCAAAGCCAGTGTCGGCCAAGAGGGAAATTACAGGCCTTAAATGGGAGACAAGTCTGCAGAAAACTCCCAGTTGTGTTTGGCATGAGTTTGTTTGCATACATATGTGTTTATGTAGACGTGCTTTTCAAAGCACGTCTTTTTTATTTATGTATTTAGCCCTGAGACCCTTTTTAAAAACAATGTAGAAACTGTACTTTAAAATACTTTAGCTCTGGATGATATCTGGGGCAATTCCATCTAGTTTAGCTAAAAGTCAGCCAGTATTTACTGAAAAACATATTTTGTGCCAGGCGGGGTACTTGGTGCTGGGGTCTAAGGTTGTGGAAGGCATTGCCCTGTCCTGAAGCAGCTTGTCATCCATTGTAAGAAAAAGACATGTGTACAAGACCGCAGAGTATCCACAGGGCCAACATCTTTCAGTGAAGCCTAGCTGGGACCCAACAGAGGGGAGTTCTTAGTTCTTTGTAGAGAGGTGCTCTAGAAAGGTTCTCACAGGCAGACAAAGGTGGCGGGGGGCCATTTCAGGCAAAGGGAGAAGCTAGAAGCTCATCTGAAGGCCAGAGACATGTGATTTGCCCAAGGTCACTCAGCTAGAAAGCAGCAGCCTGAGGATTTGAATCCTAGATTCTGATTCCTCAGATTCAACCCCAGCAGAGAAAGCTGAACATTAAAGTTCTGCTATGCAACTTGTCTGTAAGCCCCTGTCCACTCCCTAGTTGAGTTCTTTCATGTCCCAGAAAGACTAATTTAATACCTACTACTGAGTTCCTATATGCCTTGATATTCCTAGGTATCATTTAATGGAGCTATGCTTTTCAATAGTATAAACACAGGTACTCATGTATTTTAATTTTTGTAAAACAACGATTTGTGATTTCTGTGTCATGACTGCATTTGATAAAGGAGATGAAAGGAGCAATAAGACTGTCTTTGAGGTCAGAGATGGTTTTAAATTCCTTTTTACTTCCCATCACACCTAGTAGGTACTCAAGAAATACTTGCAGAACTGACCAGGTTTGTCTGTATTCATTTATGGAGGTGTATTAGTAAGATATTGCCATAATAATGCAAGGTAAGAGATTTCCCAAGACTCAGTCACTTACAGCTACAAGCATTTTTTTCTAACTCGTGGCCTTGAGGGGTGGCTGGGTGGCCTGGGTTCTGGCTACAAGTTTTAGTGATGCTATGGGTTTGTTCCATTTGTTTCATTCCATGGGCCAAGCTGAAAGGTAGCCTCTGGTCACCATTCTCATGTAAATGAGCAAATAAGCAGAGAAGAAGATGATATAACAGGTGATATCTCTTCATATGGTCAGTCCAAAACTGCCATACTGTCATTTCTCCCTTCTGCCCATCATTCCTTTATCCACGATAAAACTCAGTATGGTTGAGTAGGGAAGTATACTCACCCACTTTAATGGGAAGTCCTACAAAGTCATATGGAAAGGGTATAGTTCTAATACAAAGAGAGCATAAAAAATTGGAGAAAGATACTGGGCTACAGAGGTCGACTTGATTTCAAATTTGAGTTTTTATTGCTTACCTGCTTTGGAGACTAGAGAAATCACTGACTGTTCTAAATCTCTTTCCTTCTCACATACCGAGAGATGTAAACAGTGAAGCACACAGTTTACAATATGCTGGTCACCAAGTGTTTTATGAACATTACTGTATGGAAGGTAGGTTAGATAGGTGTTCAGCGCCCATTTAATGGATGAGGAAACGGAGACTGAGGGGAGTAACAGACTTGCCCAAAGTCACATGTATTCAGAGTTTCAGGCTTACGTGTTCTACCTCTTCTTAATTCAAAGAAAGTGTACATACCATTTGCCATATAGAGGGTGCTTATTCACATGAATTTCTATCTTTTTTCCCCTTATAGTATTGGAACCACCCAGGTCACTGGACTTTTACTTTCTGATGCACTCCCCCAAGGGATAACCAACTGATGTGACTAGCTACCACCACCCAAGTTTCAAAGTTCATTGTGGTTAAAAAAAAAGTAAGAGCTATTATTAGCAGCAATTGGAAGGCGATCACACTTCCCAGTCATGAGTCTTTGGGAGGAAGGACACTTGAAGCAAAGCCTGGGTGGCATTGGTGTGCAACGTGTTTGGTGCAGAAGTGAATTTCGCAACCACCAGTCCTGTCAGGTGATGCTGAGGTCTCTGCTCCTCGGATATCTTTCCGCTCTGGGGCAATGGCTTTGACATCGCCAGGGAAGGACAGATGGCAGCTTCTCTTTTGCAAGACTTGATTCATGTGGCATGGAAGATACTAGCAAGAGCAAGTCTTGCATCAGACAGACCTGATTTGAATCGGGCTGGGTGGCCTTGCCCTGGGCAACACTTCCATCAGCCTGCATGACCTCTGCTTCTCAGAGCCAGCTCTCTGCCCAAATGTCTTGTTGTCCAGAAGATCTTCCCTGACCGTCTCCAGTCCCATGCTCCCTTCACACCCCAGGCATCCCCAGGCCCTTCACTCAGGCTATCCTATTACCTGCTACTAGGATACTGCTCCGGTGTTTGCTTCCCACTGAAGTTCTCCTTCTTTCCTTGTTTCCAGGGCACATGAGCCACTCCAGGAACATTTATTTATCTAACAAATGCAATAATAAATTACTAAAAGCAGACCATTGCTTTGTAACCTTTCTGGAAAAGATTCAATATTGTCTGGGCATCAAAAGCCACTTGTTTCTAAATCCTTGCCGCTCCAAGTGTGGTCATTGGATCTGTATCCTTTGGAAACTTGTAAGAAGCAACATCTCAGGCCCCACCAGAGACCTACTGAATCAGAAGCTGTGTTTTAACCAGATTTTAACCTCAAGCGATTTGCATACACATTGAAGTTTGAGAAGCACTGCTCTGAAGGGCTTTAGGTTAGTTTTAGAAATCAAATCTAAGTGTGGAATCTTGCTCTGGAATATTCAAAGACTACCCCAGCCTCTAGAGCCAGTTTGGTTAGTAGAAGCAGTCCGGTAGCTTTAAGTGCGCACAGCCTGAGAGGGGCTGCTTGGACAGGATGGCCGCTGTCAGTGGTGTGTTCGATAAGCAAGGGCTTGCCCAAGTCCTTCTAGTGACTAGTTTCAAAAGCATGCTGGGTGTACTCATGGTCCCCAGGGGAGTTTTCGTTAACTCTCTAACAGGGGCACAGGGGTGGCCAGTGCGTGGTGTCTAGTCTCACTGCAGGTCTGGGAAGCAGGCAGTATGATCTCCTCGTTTTGTGGAAGGAGGCTGAGGTCCAGAGAGGGGAAGTCACTTGCCCATGGCCACACGTTCAGGGGCACGTCGGGGAAGAGGTGGGGATGCTCCCTTTGCTCCAGACTAACTCTCCAAGGAAACTATGTTTGTAACTCTGACAATAAAGCTTCAGTCTTAGTCCACATTCTGTCCTTACCTCCTCTTCTGTATAGGACTACCTACCTTCTCTGAACCACGTGACCTGGCTCTTCTCTGTTCTCTTGACTTCATCTCATATTACATATGTCCGTGATTCCCTCTGTTCTAGCCACACTGGCCTGCTTTCTGTCCCTTGAATACACAAACGCTGGTGCCCACCCCAGGGCCTTTGCATTTCATTCTGCCTGCATACATCCAGATCTTTCTGTTTTCCTTCTTTGCATCATTCAGGTCTTGCCCAAATGTCACTTCTTCAGGGAGTTTCCCCAACCACCCTAGGAAAAGTCCTCCTCTCTACCCCATTTCCACACCAACCAACTATCACTCATATTCCCATTATTTTTTTTCTCATAGCACTTAGTTTATCCAAAATTTCCATGATCATTTTTTTCAGATGGTCCCTCCCCACACCCCTCCTTCTCCAACTCCATTAGAATGGAAGTTCTATGAGGACAGTCCCTGTCTGGTTAGGAGCTGTATCCTCATACTAGAACAGTACCTGACACATAGCAGGGCTCAATGATACTGGTTGAAGGTATGAGCATGGGATCATATTAAAAGTTACAACACAGAGTAGATGAAGTATGGATTTTGCCATCTGATAGACCTAATTCAATTTCATGACTTTAGCCAATTCTCATTTAACTATTATGAACCTCAGTTTCCATATCTGTGAAATGGGGATAATAACCCAACTCAGAGAGGTAGTGAGGATCACATAAAATTATCTAAGAGATAGATTTGGGCATAATCCAGATCCTCAGTAAATTTAGGAAACTGTTCAAACCCACTCTACCCCTCACATCCTGAGCCTTAACCATGATTGAACTCTTTATTGTTCCTCTGAGCACAGCAGCCTGGTTTTTCCCTCCAGAGAGGTACCTTATCTGTACTGCCCTTCCCTCTACCTTTGAGTGTCTGCAAGTACCTACTCATCTTTCAAAAGTCTCAATAAACTCTCCTGATCCCCAGGAATCTCCATTCTCTGCATCCTGCTAGGACTTCACCCAAACACCTAATCATAGCCCCGGTGACTCTGCAACATGAATTCACACTTGGATGGCGAGGGGAGGGTCTCCTCGCCTTCTGGCAGGTGGGAGGCCAATGCAAGTCCTGACATAAATTCACTGGAGAGGTACTCATTGTGATATAGAGGCGTATTCAAATTACCCATGGACTACATTTGATTTTGACCCTAACGTTGAATATAAACTCCACAAGACAAGAAAGTGTCTATTTTTCTTACTGCCAGTACATGTCACTTGCTCAGCCCTTTGGAAGGAGGCATCTGATAAGCACGTGTGTCTTCTCTGACTTGTCTGGGTCTCAACTGAAAATGTAACAACAGTAAGGATGACTTTTTGAACTCCTTTTGCTTTGCTTTGCCTGAGTCAAGTATAAAAGGGGGGGGAAAAAAAAAACTAACAAAGCAGAAAGGGATGTAGGGAACTCTTACTCTCTTGTGTGAATATGTAAAAGCCCAGATTTGGGATGTCCACCATCTGATTCTGAGACTCAGATGACTCTGCTGTCTGCTCTTCATGAGAGCGAGGTCTGTTGTCCACTTGGGCTGTGGCTTTATTGAATTGCCGTGTTGTGTCCATGCCGTCTTTCTATGACATGCCTGTGGTGTTGCAGAACCCCTCGACACCCCTGCTAAGTGGCTGGAAACCGGCTTGTACTTCTTTGTTTCTAGTCTCAGATAACTTAGCCTACAGAGCTGGGGAGTTGCAAACTAATCTCTGCTTGTGGCATGGTTTATAATAGACCTATTCCCTAAATGGTGTGGAGTCAGACGTGGTCCTGAAGCATTTCTTGGACAGTCTGACCCAGGCTGAGCGGAGAGGAGCAGTGATTTGGTCCGAATAGATCCTGAGGGCCTACTGTGCGTGAGACACTTTGTATACATGACCCTCAGTTCTCACAATGACTTTTATTAGGCTGTGCATGTGAGGAGGGTGAGACCGAGAGGAATGTGATTGCTGATTGGCCCACAATCAGCATGGAGTGGAGCCCAATGCTTCGTCTTCTGGTCTAGAATCAAGGTTGGAGCCAAGGAGCTCTAAGTTACATACCAAGTGCTTTGATTGGAAGCTCGTATCCCCTGCACCCCTGACAAGTGGCAGCACTGGGGTTCAAACATTGCCTGCCTCGCTCCCAGACTCTAGGCTGCCAACCCTGCACCAGTTCCAGTGACCTCTTTGTTATCATTGAGGAAATCTGCCCGAGTTCATGTGGAGCATTAGAGGCTGTGCCACTCACACACACACACACACACACACACACACACACACACAGTGTCTGTTGTCTGAGACCACATCACCCGTCCTCCCTCTGCACTGCCCTGGGAAAGGACTTCCCGAGAATGGTGTCAGGATGACTTCTGATCCCCGGGTGACCCAGGCTTCCACTGAAGCCGAGTGAGTCACTTTGGGGAGGCCTCTGGCTCCTCCTCTGAAGTACTGTTTCTGTGTTTAGTCTGGTCTGCCTCCAGGGAGGAGATGATGAAATGGAGGATGGCCTTGCACAGCTTCTGTCACTTGCATGCCAATCTGTCCTTGTGTTTTCCTTTTGCCAGGGTCTCCAGAGCTGGGCTAAAACCCATGAGCTCAACACTAAAGGAGAAGAGCACTTATCTGCAACTCAACCTGTAGAAAGGGGGTATTCAAGGGGACTATTCCCTAGAAAGCCAGGCTGAAAAGTCCCTACGTTCTCTAAAATCAGGGAGTCACAGTCCTGCAAAGATTCTTAGAAAGCCTAAGTCTTTGCAGCTTAATGGCTGGAATCAGGTCTATGACCAGGCCTGCTCTATCTCCTCCCACTCCCTCCCATACAAACTCAACATGGCTGTGATTTTAAAATGAGATAATATGTGTGATATACCTGGTCCAGAGAAGGCAAGTCATAAATCAAGAGTGGAGTATATGTGTGTGTGTGTATGTTTTTACCTCCTACATCCTCATTTTATAGACAGAGAAATGAGAGTCAGAGACAGAGGTTGTGATGCGCATAGACACTTTGGAGATAATGACAGAGCCGAGTGTTCTTTAGCCTCCCAGGCCAATGTTCTTTACTGCACATCACAACTGTAAGGATGACAATTGTTAAACATATCCCTAAATTATGAGCCATGGAAGCATAAGAAAGATAATTCTCAGACAGCATAGGATGGATAAACTAAAATGAAATTGCTCTTCAAGCATTTCAGCATCTAAAGAACCCTTTGAGGTTCCATCGAGTCAGTGATGTCATCCAACCATATCATCCTCTGTCCCCTTCTCATCAGAGACAGTATCAGGGTCATCTTCTAATGTGATTTCAGAGACCAGTGAAAAGACCCTGCACCTTGTGGGACAAGGTCATTTCTGGAATAGTCCTTTATACTAGCAACACAATTACTGTGTGTTGTTAAGTCGACTTATGGCTCATAAGGGACATTCGCAGTCCTTATCTCATAGATGAATGTGCCCTATGTTTAGGGCACCTTTCCATAGGGTCAGAGCAGTAAACATTTAGTCATGACCATTTTCATTCAAGGGACAGTTAAATTCATGCTCACTCCACTCCCAAGACCAAAAGATTTCAGCCAGGTGTGGTTCAAGAGACAGTCAAGGGTAGAATAAGGTCTCATTGTGTACAGGCCTTGGAGCCAGCTGGGGCACCTTTATCTATGAGATAAGGACTGCAAATGAGCCTTATAAGTCATAAGTCAACTTAGCAACACACAGTAATTGTGTTGCTATTATAAAGGACTATTCCAGAAATGACCTTGTCCCTCAAGGTGCAGGGCCTTTCCACTGGTCTCTGAGATCACATTAGAAGATGACTGATATCTTCTCTGATGAGAAGGGGACAGAGGATGAGATGGTTGGGTGGCATCACCAATTCAATGGACATGAGTTTGAGCAAGCTCCGGGAGTTGGTGACAGACAGGGAAACCTGGCATGTTGCAGTCCACGGGGTCGCAAAGAGTTGGACATGACTGACCGGCTGAACTGAATTGATACCACAGCACAATATAAGGATGCAATTTGTTAGGCATATCCCTTAATTGATAATTTAGGGGAAGTATCCTTCACAGTTAAGAATGAGAGATAGAGCCCCAGCATTCTTTGGTGCCTTCTGAACATCAATGAAAGGCTCAGGCACTGCTTGGTCATCCTTCCGGTCTGTGTTCAAATAATCCTTTCTCAGTCCAGCACCCCCCAAATTGCAAAGTCACCACTAACATGAGTCTATCTTCATTCCCTGATTGACTGTTCATCTTCACACTTACTATCATGCAACATACTACATATCTTATTCACTTTGTTGTTGCCTATGTTCCCTCATTACTTGTTTAACAATACTCACATGCTCTAAATGCTATATAAATATCAGCTCATTCAGTCTTCATAACAACCATAAAGGGAGATACCCTCTATTCAGATGAACAAACTGAGGTACATGGAAGTTAGGTAACATGTCCAAAGTCACACAGCTTGCAAGTGGCAAGGTTAAGATGTGATCTCAGGAGTCTGGCTCCTGAATCCTTGCTCACACTCACCATGTTGTTCTACTCATAGGGTGTGAATCACATAAGGAAAGAGGATTGCCTCTTCATTCCCAGTGCCAGAATATTGCCTGGCACACCATGGTACCCAATGATTATCTACTGAATGAATGGATGGTGAAATGGCACTTTTACTGTTCTATTGCTTTGAAAGCCACTCTCCGTGAACCAAATGTGTGCATCATTGGAAAGCAGTGGGACAAATGGAAAGATCATGGGCTTTAGTGTCAGAAAAGAAGGGACCATAATCCTCACTCTTTCAGTCACACATACAGTGTTACCTGAACATGTGACCTTAACAAATTCATCCGACTTCTCTGAGCCTTGGTTGCCTCAGCTTTCAAATGTAGAGAACAGTGGACTCTCTGTGGAATTATGCCCTACAGTGAATGCTCAATGTAGATAAACACTGAGGTCCAGAGCAGGCATCCAGTAAATATCAGTTCTCTCCTGCCTTAGAAGGATTAAGGAAAGCAAAGTGAAGTTCCATCTTCTTTTAGCTGAGCAAGCTTTTATTTTTCCAGAATGACTATATTAGAGTCAGGGTATGGGAAAAGCAAAGAGGACCAGGAGACAGAAAAATTTCACTTTTCCCTTCTACCGCAATTAAGATTGGAACAACTTCAGTCAAATCAGCAGTATATTTCTTTTGTTTCTCAGATAAAGCTGTATTGACGTCACTTTTTTCTCCTTCTGTTAGCTTATTAAATTAGGTTGCCTATAACATAAAACACTGGCTCTTCAGAAGTGGTTTCCACCATATTATTGAACAGGCGGGACAATTTCAATCTATCTTCCACCAGAAAACAAAATCTGCTTTAAATTAGAGAGAACAAAGTCGTACATCTGACGTTCAAGTTTCCCATTCTTCCTAATTTGTAGACTGAGCTTTTAAAACTCTAAATATTTGTCTTACTTCTAAGACTGTTTTCTTCAAATCTTGGGATTCTGCTGTGCAACTAACCGAGAGTCCTGGGCTCAGGCTAAGTTGGGCTGTGGTCTTTGGACGTTGCTTCTGCTTTCTGGGCCTGGAGAGAACCCTGACGTCAGACGGCACTGGAAACATCCACAGACTGCCTTCAGACAGAGGTCTCTCCTTCTGTCGGGGGAGGTCTGGGGTCCAGGATCCTTTGGCATGTGCTCGGTTCTCTCTCCTAGACCCTCCTACTGCTCAGGTGTGAATTTTGCCCAGGAGCCACGTTGAACTAACTCTAAATTTCTGCACTGGCTTTGCACATGCTGTTTCCTCTTCGCTGTTCCCCCTTCCCTCCTACTCTCTGACCTCTGAGATCTCCTACTCAATCCTCAAAATCAGTGTAGTTCTTCCTCTGGGACAAGGCCTTTGAGGGGCCTGTGGTTGTCAGGTCTGTGTCCTTTCTTAGCAATTATCCCTTTTCTAATCATCTTTAGAGAGTCTTGTTTTTCATCCAGGAACTGCTTCAGAGTAAGGCTGATGCTATTCAGTTAAATATCTTTAGCCCTGGCATAGGGCCTGGTCTTTAGCCAGTGTTCAATGACTGATAGATTTAAAGAGCATTGGTGAAGTTTAAGGGGGCTTCCCAGTTAGTACTAGTGATAAAGAACCTGCCTGCCAATGCAGAAGATGTAAGAGACATGAATTTGATCCCTGGGTTGGGAAGATCCCCTGGAGAAGGGCACGGCAACCCATTCCAGTATTCTTGCCTGGAGAATCCATGGATGGAGGAGCCTGGCGGGCTACAGTCCATAGGGTCGCAAAGAGTAGGACACAACTGCAGTGACTTAGCACACACGCTGCTGAAGTTTAAACTTCAGCAAATGAAATAGTGAAATGAATTGTGCAAATGAATAGTGAACTGAATCCTTAATCACAAGAGCAGGAAGATGAGGGCTGTGTGGACTGCTCCCTAGGGAACCCCTTGGGCCAATCTGGTCCAACCCCTGTAATTTTGCACATGAAAAAGTGTGTGCTTAGGGATATCTCCACAGCTGTATGTGTAGCTGGCAGGGCTGAGGCCTCCTGCCTCTCAATCCAGTGCCTGCCTGTATTATCAGGATATCTCTTGTGCTCATGAGAAGTAGCTGCAGCAAAGGCACAGCTGGAGGAGTGGGGAAAGGCACCCTGGGAGAAAAGACTGACAGTGAGCAAATATCACAGGAGCATGTCCTGCCGTCTTGGCAGCAGACTGCCTGGTGACCTGGCAGATGCTGATAAGAAAGCAATGGGGAGGGTGATGGAAAAGAACCCTGGAGAGGAGACTTGGGCTTTTCAGGCAAGACGCAGTGGCCTGAGTGAGCACAGGAGCCAGGAAAATGTGCCATAGAGCCATCCCCAAATCGAAGCCTTCTGGCTCCTTGCAGCCAGGCATCCAGTCAGACATGAAGGAAAGGGGACATTGCAAAAAAATCTCTAGTAGGAGGAAGTGATTTGCATTTTCTGCTTTCAGGAGGATGTTTCATTTAAATAGAATTTAGTAGAATTACTAAAGGGGAAGTATCCCGAGCCTTCCACTGGTACTCAGATTTTGCTTCATGTAGAGAAGAAGGATTCAGACATGGCCGCCCAGAGGGAGGTTTTCAGCAAGGACTCTCAATGTGGGTAGGAATGAATGTCACAGAATATACTTCCATCTATCAAACACCTGTTCTGTGCTGGGCATTTACCCCAGCTAGTCGTCCTGACATTCTCCCAAGATCCTGGTGTAAACTCAGGTTCTCAGGGGGGAAATGACTTGCTGGAGAAGACACAGCAAGACAGAACCTGCACTCAGACCCACAGCCCAGACTGCTGCTATATCAGCTTGCTCCCAAAGTCAGCTGACCATCCCTGAACCCTTCAGGCTCAATGTAAGTGAGCTTCTCTTGTCTGTGAGCTGACAGTCACCAGGCCAGTTCCCTCTTCTGCTTTGCAAAGCCCAGTTTTGCCCAGCTTACTCCCTGCAGCAGACTCTGGGGAGACTAGCCTCAATGTCTGAGGACAAGCTCTGGTTGAATTCAGCTGGTACTCACCCAAAAACCAAGAACCCAGTAGATGATTTGTAAGAGATTCCTATGCTGGGATCTTTGTTTATTAGCTCATTCCACCCTCACACCAAACTAATGAGGTAGGTTGTATCATGCCCATGTCTGAGAATCACTGAAAGTGATTTTCTCAGTAGTTTGTTTGTTTTTTAAATAAAAGTGTTTCCTGAGTATGGTATAGGTAAGAAATATCCTATTTATTTGTACAACTGTCCCTCTGTATCCATGGGTGAATGGTTCCAGGATCACTGTGGATACCCAAATCTGTGGATGCCCAAGTTCCTTATATAAAATGCTGCAGTAACCGCCACGCACGTGTTTGAGCACACCGAGTCACTTCAGTCGCCTCCGACTCTTTCTGACCCCGTGGGCTGTAGCCCACCAGGCTCCTCTGTCCATGGGATTCTCCAGGCAAGAATACTGGAGTGGGTTGCCATGCCCTCCTCCAAGGGATTTTCCCAACCCAGGGATCAAACCCATATCTCTTATGTCTCCTGCATTGGCAGGCAGATTCTTTACCACTAGCGCCACCTTACCTATCATAGCTGACACAAGGTAAATGCTCTTCAAATAGTTTCAAGTTTTGCTTTTTGGAAATTTCTGGATTTTTTTTTTCCCTAAAATTTTTACTACTGCAGTTGGTTGAATCTGTAGATGTGGAACCCATGAATATGAAGAGCTGTCTGTACTTCTAAATCAAATCAACTGACTCTGCTGCATTTGGCAGGGGATTTTACTCAGCTATATGAGTTGTTGTTGTTTAGCAGCTAAGTCATGTCTCTTTTGTGACACCATGGACTGTAGGACTGTAGCTGTCTAGGATCCTCTGTTCATGGGATTTTACAGGCAAGAATACTGGGGCAGGGCTATCATTTCCACCTCCACAGGATCTTCCTGACCCAGGGATAGAATCTTTGTCTCCTGAGTCTCTTGCAATGGCAGATGGATTCTTTATTGCTGAGCCACTGGGGAAGCCCATATGACTTAAGGTTGCCCCAAACCCTGGGGGTTTATAAGGAATGGAGTTTAGAGAAGAGTCCCATCTCTAGTCTTCAGCTCCAAGATGTTCTAACGACAAGGGTGATGTTAATGAAGCTTTAGCCTCAGTGTCCCTCACTTGCACAGGACCCCTCTTAGAAGGACCCTGGAATGTGTCTGCAGGTCAGATACTAGACAGTTTTCAGAAATGTGATATTTAACTTCAGTGGGTGAAGACTACTGCCTCCTTCCACTCACCTCCATCTCCTCCATCACACTTCCCCTGCGGGGTGAGTCGCAGTAGCTATGGGCATTTTCAATTTGTAACTTATTTTTTCTTTTTTGAGAAAGCTCCCCAAATTGTATATGCTTCAGGGCCTGTAAAGCCTAGCTCTGCTCTTGCTGTGCCACACTCACAGGGAGCAGTGCCCTTCCATACATGCCACGGGCAGCTTGCCTTGCAGTCCCCTGGAGCCCACAACTCTTCCTGTTCAGTCTTTTGATTTTTTACTCTCAGAGCTTTTGCCCCTTTGGGAGGGGAGAGAGTGCTATATGGGAGTGGGATGCAGGGCCCTCCTTCTGGAAGCAGCAGCTACTACAATTTATTTTGCCATCTTGGAAAACCCCTGCCAGGGTCAGGCCATTCCCCTTTTGAACTAGCCTTGCCCACCTCTGCCGCCCAGAATGATCGATCCCTATTTCACCAGAAAGTAAGGGAGAGGATGTGTACGGCTGCTTAGATCCTCCGAAAGACAGGAGTGTCCTCCATGCTTGTGAGAAAAGGTGTTCCACAGCATTCAAGGAAGCAGACCAAACAATAGATGTATTGCTGGGGTTTTTTTTTTTTTTTTTTTTTTTGGCCTCTCACCAAGATGTGTAGACTGAAGGGAAGAGGGCTTCCTGGAAGAAGTGGCATGTGAACTGGGCTGTAAAAAACAGAAGGGTTTCTGCAGGGGAAATGGGTGGGGAAGCCACGATTGGAAAGGGTCCAGAAACCCAGATGCTTTATAAACAGAGTCAGAGTCAGAGAACAGAGGAAAGGCCAGCAGTGAGACAGCAGGCATGGAGCATGTGGTTGTTTTTATTCTCTTAAACAAAGTTCAAAGCAAAGGTCTCTGATATCCCCTGAAGAGAGGACATCCAGGTTGTTTTCCTGCCCAGAGCAAAGTAAACAGGATTATGGGAACCTGCGGTGGCCTCAGCAGGACACGGCTGCCCGGCTGGCCCCGGGAGAGAGGGCAGTGTGGAAAAGGCTGAGATTAGGCACCTCCCCGGCCTCTGGACTTGGTTCCTAAGGAAACGCCTCTGTTGCGACAACCTGTTTCAGCTGCTTTGAATCTATATCTCAGGTCAGAAAAAATGCACAGCCTTTGACCCAGTAATTCTACTTCTAGAGATACAACAAGAAGAGACAGTTGCGGATGTGTGTAAAGATACATGTGCAAGGATGTTCAATGCAATACTGTTTATAGTAGAGAAAAACTGGTAGTAAATATCTAGCAATGGGGGTAAGTGAGGAGACTTAGAGTACATCTATATGATGAAAAATATTAATTTGTATTTATTGACATGGAACATTCAGGATATTTTGCCAAATGAAAAGCTGGCTGTAAAGCAGTACTATCTATTGGCTCTCAGTTATGTAATATACATGACACTAACATTCACTGAACACTTACTGTGTGCCAAGCATGGCTCAAAGCATTTAAAATACATTAATACTTTTAATCACACAACAAGCTTATGAAGAAGATATTTTTATTATTTAGACATTGCTCACAAGGGCACCGAGACACAGAGTATTTAGGTAATTTGTCCAAAGTCACACAGTAGGAAGTGGCAGAACCTAAATGAGAACAAGGCAGTCTGGCTCCAAAGCCCATACTTAAACCACTAGTCTGGTATGATCTCTCTTCCCCTGTATATGTGTGTTTGTCTAGTTTTCCCTCTCTTTCTCAAAAGATTTACACCAAAATGTTGGCTATGTGTTAAGTAATCCTCTCCTATGACAAAATAATGGAACAAGGGAGGAGTGTAGGTATTTCACAGTTATTACTATATTGCAGCTGGTGTAGGCCCTGGAGGCCATCTTGACCATGAACATGGAGACCACAACACGTGCCTAGTTGGATCCTTCCCTGGCCAGAAACAGTGACTCCCCGATTCACTGATTCAGCAGAGAGGGAATGCCAGTTCTGTGCAGGCCTTTTCTAAGGATTCAGCCGTGAACAAGGCAAGGCACCCAAGGCCAATTCCTTCATAAAGCTTACATCCTAGTGCGGGAGGCAGCGCGGTAACCAGTAAATAAATAACTAAGAACAACACCAGCTGGAGTTCAACACTGTTGAGAACTGCAACTCAAGTGGTGTGACAGGGACCATTAAATGGTCAGGGAAGATGACCTTTAAGAGGTGGTACTTCAACTGAGACTTGAATGACCAGGAGGAGCAAGATCCATGTCTTTATTTCTGTATCTTCTCTATCTCTCATCTGTCTTTAACTATCTACCTAATCTTAGAGACAGAGAGAGAGAAAGCTCACTCAGTAAAATGTTAACATTTTAAAGATCTAGGTGAAGGGTACATTAAGATATTTTATATGTGTTGCAACATTTCTCTTAAAACTTTTTTTAAGAGTTTTTTTTTTTTTTTTACTGCGGACCATTTTTTAAAGTTTTCATTGAATTTGTTATAACACTGCTTCCGTTGTTTATATTCTGGTTTTTTTGCCAGGAGGCATGTGGTATCTTAGCTTCCTGACAAGGGATCAAACCCACAACCCCTAATTGAAAGGCAAAGTTTTAACCACTGGACCACCGGGGAAGTCCCCAAAACTATTTTATTATTTATTTATTTATTTTTAATTAAAAAAAAGAAATATATATATATATATGTATATTGGCTGTACTAGGTCTTCATGGCTGGGCCTTTCTCTAGTTGTGGTGAGTGTGGGCTACATTTCGTTGTGGTACCCAGGCTTCTCATTTTGGTGGCGTCTCTAATTGCAGCACACGGCCTCTAGTGTGCACAGGCTTTAGTAGTTGCAGCTCCTGGACTCTAGAGCACAGGCTCAATAGTTGTGGTGCATGGGCTTAGTTGCTCGAGGTATCCTCCTGGATCAGGGATCGAACCAGTGTCTCCTGCATTGGTAGGTGGATGCTTTCACTGAGCCACCAGGGAAACCCCCCCCAAACTATTTTAAAATAAAACTTTGAAAATATGTTAAAGTAAGTATATAAGAATTAAAAATGATAATGCTACATCCAAAGAAGTAGTTGAGGGCTGACTGTTGAATGGCATGGGGTGGGTCAGGAACTTGAGGGGCAGGTGGACACTGGTGCCATTGGCTAAAGTGGGGTGAGGCTGAGGTTTGTGGAGCAGAGAGCAGCCTTCTTTGGCAGCTCTGTTAAATTTAGATGCCTCGTGGCCACTGTTTATAAACTGATGTACATTCATCTTTTTATTGGCTCTTCCCCTGTATTCTGTGAGTTACTTAGGATTGGAATGATATTTTTTTTTCTGCCAGTGAAGAAATTGAGGTCAACAGTGCAAAAATGATTGCATAAGGCTTCATGGTGAGTGAGGAGCAGTTAAGGGTCAAAGTCAGCTCTTCCAAATCTAGTCAACACAACATTCCAAAAGTTCAGTCATTGGAGGCACTCCATGTGTGTTTTCTGCTATTCCTAAGACCATATGGATATTGAACAGGTTGGCAAAAAAAAAAAAAAAACAAAAAAACCACGTATCTGGAGGAAGTACATAGTTCAACCTTAATTAGCTTGTCTGAAAGTGGTTGACACAACTCTATTTGTTAGAATCTGCCAAGGATCTCCAGTGGCTCCTGAAACCATCTAATCCCCAAGCTGTGCAATGTGATGGGCTGCCCCCGACTTTTCTTGCTGCTAAATTATTATTCCATTTTATTATTCTATAATAATTATTACAGATGCAGGTAAAACTACCTGTCCCCATGCAAAGATAGTTATGGGAATTAGCATCCAAGTGAGATGGTACAAATGAAAAGGCTTTGTGGTCTTCAATGCTTTGCCAGACAGAACTTCTGACTGGGACTTGGGCCTTGTTCATTGTCTCCAAGCACATGGAAAGTGCTTCAGAGTTCTTTTAGAGCTCATGGCTTATGACTGACTTGACTTCTGCTGACCCAGAGACCAATTTAAAATGACAAGACATTACAAAAATGAAACAAAACACAGGAGCTTAGAGAAACAAAGATGACTATCAGCAAAGCACTACTAGGCCATTACTTCACTTAATATCCCCAGTGATATTTTGAGCCTGCTTTTACAGAATTCTACAAAATTAAAGAATTTTACAATTCTGTTAGTCTGGTTTTACAGAAGACTAAACTAAAGTTTAAACCAAAACATGACCCTACACCTGCCGTGAGCCCGTACAGTCTAATGTCAAAACCTGCACCCTTTCTGCCACACCACAAGGCCAGATTGGCCCTCTCTGCTCCCAAAGATGAAAGCTAACCCAATCACAAGGTGAAGGACTGAGTTGCCTTGGAATCCACACAGTTTGCAGGTCTTCACCACCCCAAATCAACCATCCGCATTATTTCACTAGGATGGTATGCACGCTTAATTTATGTTGGCATGGAGCAAGCTATAAATTGTGCCCATGGACCCATGGAAGCCTCTTCTCACATTGGAGATGTTTATAGAAGCAGAGAACATGGCCTCTGCATGAACATACTGGTCCTCTCTACGTCAACATCATCATAAATAGATGTATCCAGGATTTCTGCCTGAACTGTTTTCCACAGATACTCAGAAAACCCATGAGGTGGGTCATGATTACCAAGGAGGAAGAAAGAGGCTTTTCCTTAGTCTAGAATTTATCCTGACAAGAGGCCTGCTTGACTAGGGATCATGAAAAAATTCCCCACCCCACCCCACTCTCCTTCTCTCTTGCTAGCAGCTGAGTCTTGTCTTCCTGGATGTCCCTCCCCTTTTCGCAGCTTTGATCAGCAGGTTCTTGACATGGGCATCCAGAGTTTCAGAGTTGTTCTCTGTTCTCTGCTCCTGGAGAAGTGGGTCCACCCTCTGGACTCTGTACACTTCTGTTGTCATTGCTCTTCTCAGCCTGCAAAGCTACCCCGCGCTTTATCACAGTGGACTTCCATAAAGGTCATAGGAAGGGACTACTTTTAATAGCCCCATTCTGCAGATGGGGAGAATGAGGCACAGAGAAGGAAGGGCTCATTATTTGGCTTTACATTTCTCCTGGGGGTTTAGCACTAAACCTTGCCTTTCCCAAGGAACTTTATAGGGGCTGTAGTGGTTTATCACTACAGTATGGTTTATTACCATATTACCAATATCTGTATCCAGGAGAGGCCTGCCAGAAGACAGTCAGCGCACTTGTAATGGGTTCAAATTAAATAGCATGTGTGAAGATACTACTGTAGTGGCGTGGAAAGGGTTAAGGACCAGGGCTTCCCTGGTGGTTCAAATGGTAAAGAATCCACCCACAATGCAGGAGACCTGGGTTCGATCCCTGGGTTGGGAATATCCTCTGGAGGAGGGCATGGCTACCCGCTCCAGTATTCTTGCCTGGAGAATTCCCATGGACAGAGAAGCCTGGTGGGCTGCAGCCGTGGGGTTGCAAAGAGTTGGACATGACTGAGCAGCTAAGCAGGCATGAAGATACTATTGGAGAAGTGTGGAAAGGGTTAAGGACTAGCACCTAGGCACTTACAACAGTTCTGCCACCTGTTTGGGCTGGATCTTGTCCCCCCAAAACTCATATGCCAAAGACCTAATCTCTGCACTTCAGAATGGGACTATATTTGGAGCCAGGGCATTTAAAAAGGTAACTAAATTAAAATGGGGTCATTCGTGTGGGCCCTAATCTGACTGGTGTTCTTATAAGAAGAGGAGATTTGGACACAGATGAATACAGAGGGAAGATCGTGTGGTATCACAGAGAGAAGAAGGGTAATTACAAGCGAAGGAGAGGGTCCTCGAAAGGTACTCCTCTGCCGACATCCTGATCTTGAACCTCCAGCCTCCAAAACTGGGAGAAAATAAAGTCTGTTAAGCCCCCAGTCTGTGCTACTTTCTTATGGTAGCCCTCGCAAACTAACACTATCTTCTAAGCTTTAAATTAAGGGAGCGGGATAAACAGCTCACCTCTTTCCCTCCCTGCCTCTGATATCCGGCTGAGACCTCCAGTGAGCTGAACCCAACTGAAAACCAGGCAAAGTAAGGGTATAACTAGTATGTGATCACAGTGAGCGCTTGGGATAAGAGCTGAGCACATTCATTCATTCATTTTTCATTTAACAAATATTCATCCCTGTGTGCAGTTGCTCAGCTGTGTCCAACTCTTTGTGGCCCCAAGAACTGTAGCCCACCAGGCTCCACTGCCCATGGAATTGTCCAGGCAAGAATACTGGAGTGGGTTGCCATTTCCTAATCCAGGGGATCTTCCTGACCCAGGGATCGAACTTGTATCTCCTGCATTGGCAGGCAGATTCTTTACCACTAGCAGCACCTGGGAAGAAATATTCATCAGATACCTACAACAGACCAGGAGTTAGTCTGGGTACTGTGGATACAAAGATAAATAAGTTACCAGCCTCTGTCCCGCTTTGGGCTCACAGTGTCAGAGAAGGCAGACCCTGAGAGGTGTTCTGCTCTGTAAATAATCCACTATACAATGCAATCTGTCTATTAGCTGATAACCTGACATTTGAGCATGGAGTTGTGGCAGAGAAGGACTCACCCACTCAGCCAGGGAGGTGGGAACAGTACTACAGAGGAGGGATGTTCTGGCTGGCCCTTGAAAGATGCATGGGATTTTATGGAGAGATAGAGGGGAAGGTCATGCTGGGCCGAGGGACATACAAAGACCCAGAGATGCAAAGAGGGGAGGGCCCCTTTGGAAGGAGAGGCTGAGACATAGATGTAAACCACGTGTAGTTAGAATCACTTCCTAACTGGGATGTCTCACAACACTAAGGTCTATGTCTTGAGTACTTTTGGCCACATGGTACCATGGCAAGAACAGGGTTCTGAGTCTTGTGTTCAAGCTCCAGTGCCAGAACCTGCTCCCCAGGTGACCTTGGGCAAATCACTCAACCTTCCAAACTTCTTTCTCTCTGGTCAATCGTTCTGCCAACCCTGCTGACTGTCTTCTCTGTTCAAAGTCCTGGAGCTGTAAAAGTACATGAGCCAGCCCTGGGAGCCCAGAGTAGAGAGAAAGGCAGACCGTACAGTGAGCCTCCTTGGGCAGGTGGGAAGGCACCCAGGTCTCTGCTCCAAGTGCTCTGGGAATACACAGGTTAACACACTGCCCTGCACATTTCAGGGACAGGAAGGGAGACTGCAGAAATAACAGAAGACCAAATGCTTGTAAACTGTGAATCTGACTGGGTGGCAGTTGTGGCTGCTGACATGTTACGTGAGGGTTCTTGGGTATCCTCATTGTACTCCCTGATCATCTTTACGGTCACACCTTGGCTCGCACCACATCTGCCTCATGCCTCTGACTACTGGAATCCTCCCCGTCCTTCAAGGTCAAGGTCCAGATCCACCTTGTCTAGGAATCCTGGCCAGAGGATGGGCCACAGAAGTATTACCTTGCTCTCTATTCCATCACATCCATGGGCTCATTGGATATTTATGCATTAATAAAAGACACTTGGGGCTCTTCTAGGAACAGTGTCTGGTCCGGAGCTGTCTTGATCAAAGAATGCCGAGACTGGGTGAGATGATGAGACCTTAAAAGGCCAATGTGGAGCCTCCATGTTCCAGCTTGTCCACCTGGCAGTCAGAGCAATCACTCAAAACACAGACTGGAGTGTCCTCCCCTCCTGCTTAAGACCAGATGACTCTACAACTTATTGATCAAACAGGAATATTTTGGAGGACAAAAGGGAGTGCTATTATTATAATGTCAGGACAACAGGCCTAAACTGGGGTGACACCAAGCCAACCAGGGCAGACAGTCCTTGTGTGATTTGTCTGCCTCTTTTGGACTCTAGCCAACCTGCACTGGCCCAGCCTCTACTGAAAAACTTATAGTTAAGCAGACTGGCCCGTCTGCCTTGTAGGTGCCGTTCCCTTTGCCTGAAATGGCATCCTCTTCACCTTGTCAGCTTCACCTTGAAATCTCAGGGCAAGGGTAGCTGCCTGTGTGAAGTCTCTTACTTTCCTCTGCACATAGGGGATTACTTCCAACACATGTGTTCTGTCTCCTAGCACAAGGCTCTCCCCTCACTGAGCCCTGGCCTCTCCACTTGACTGAGTTCTCAGATGCTGTATCACAAGCACGCTTGTGCCCATCCACTGGTCCAGTGTTTGTGTCTGACCCCCAGGAAATGCTCAGTATTTATTAATAGTAGTAAACAGATGAGATAGTTTACCTTTGCATATGTTGCTCTGTGTTTTCACTCCATTCTTTCCTATTTAATTTTTGATGTGTAGGTTAAATATCATAATGAGGGTGGACTGCTCAAAATATCACATCCTGAAGATCAAGGTGTATTTTACTACTCCAGAGTTCCCAGCAGCTTCAGAACCCTAGCCATGGATTTCTATATCGCCTAGAGGGAAAATTCTCACCCTATACAGCTACATTCATTGAGTAAAAATTCCCTAAAGTCTTTCAGAGCCAAGTGAGGAAGTTAAGTGAGTGATGGAAACAACAAGAGCCCACACTGGCTAAATAAACGAGTGAAAAAGAAAGGGAGGAATGTACAGAAGGAAGAAAAAGAAAGACTAATTTTCTTATTTTGCTTCTCAACTAACCCTGAATAGGACTTTACAAAAGGGAATTGTCAGAGTAATAGGCAGAAGCATAGGAGAGGGAGAAGGGACCAGCTTTTACTGAGTGTACATTGCATTTAATGGACTAGGCATTTGGGATTTATATGAGCTCACTTTAATTTAAAAGGGACAACACCCATTGAGGGCAGAGATCATCCTCTGGGTTTTACAGATGAGAAAATTTGGGATCAGAGAAATTAAAACATTTTCTAAAGGTCACACAGGTTTTAAACTGTGGCTTGATGGGAAGTTGTCCCCAGGTCAGTGTGACTGTGGCTCCCCTGATCTGTCTCCACATTCGTGAGAAGCCTAGTCTCCCAGTAGAATTTTCAGAAGTCACACCCATTTGGATGCATCTCTTCTGCTTTTTTTAAACATGATGACACTTTTATTATTTATTTATTTAGTATTGGCTGTGGCCCACCGCATGTGGGATCCTAGTTTTCTGATCAGGCATCAAACCCACAACCCGTGCATTGGAAGTGTGGAGTCTTAACCACTGGACTGCCAGGGAAGTCCTGGAAGTGTCTCTTCTGAGTTATTTTGTTTTTTAAAAATCAGTCCTCTTATTTCATAACCACAGCTTACAGATACCAGAAGGACAAGGTCATGTCTTGTTCACAGTGATCAAGTGAATAAATGATCACAGTGCCTGTCCCCGCAGGGTTTACTTGATACACGTTTACTGAAGGTCTTAGCTCAGGTTCTCTGGCTTTCCATGGCTCATCACCCCAGCAGGCCCACTTCTCTGGGCCTTTTGCGTGGGTGCTTTTTGTGAGCTTCTGCAAGATCCCCACAGCCAACCTTGTAGCACATCGGGATTGACTGTCAGGGTCCTTGACAGGTGTCATAACCTGCGTCAGGGGAGAGTGCTCCCATGGCAATAAGCTCTCTGTCATCCCACTGCCTATTGCCCCTGGATCCATCCCCACACAAGAGCTCCTGGCATCTGCCAAGGCAGGTTGGCTCGGCCCTGAAGCTTCTTCAGGATGTAGCATCTTTCCTGGAGGACCAGTGTATCTCTGGTGGGATTATGGTGTGACTTGATCCTCATTTTTGGTCTGGTGGCCTGGAGGGGAAGTCCTGAAGCTGATGTGTACTGCTTTTTCTTTCTGAGGCCCATAGTAAGTTTATTGTGACTTACAGCTTGCCAAAATCCTCCAAGTCATTTGTAAGCAAGAGAGATAAGTCCATAACTGAGAAGATCAGGTCTCTTCTGTGGCCTAGAATGTCCAGGCAGGGCTGGAGTGTCAAGGTTCTCAGGTTCTCAAGTGTTTCAACCCAGATGTCCTTACCCTATGTCTGAGGGTCCCGCTCCTTCCCAATCAGGGTACTGATCTTAGTCACACAAGGGTAGAAAATAACAATTTTACTGAAACTCTGCTGCCTTTTCAATTAAGTCCTGGGCCCAGTCCTCAGCTTTTTCTGCTCTCCTGCTATAGAAGAGACTCTCTTGACATGCCAAGGAGTACTCTGACTTTCCCACCTTGTCTTAAGTTATTGATTAATCATTTCTAGCCTTTCTCCAATACATTGATAGCACTCAGTGAAGTCAACACATCCTACAGTTTTAATAATGGCAGCTTTCCCCCAAATCTCTCAAATGTCTGACCTATGGCACCAGCCAGTGCTTTTCCTTGCACTATCTTCTCACCTCAGCTCACCAAGAGTGAAAATCTTCCCAACATCAGGGCCTCAGGATGCCAGGAGCTATCAGTACTTTCCCTGTCCCAGTGATGGTATTCTAACTGACAGGCAGCTGACAGGTGACCCAGCTGACAGGTGTCCCAGCTAACAGGTGATGCACGCTCAGTCATTCAGTGGTGTCCATCTCTTTTGCGACCCTAAGGACTGTAGCCTGCCAGGCTGCACCATCCATGGAATTCTCCAGGCAAGAATATTGGAGTGGGTTGCCATTTCCTCTTCTGGGGGAGCTTCCTGATCCAGGGATTGAACCTGCATCCCTTGCAACTCCTGCACTGGCAGGCAGATTCTTTACCACTGTGCCACCTGCGAAGCCCAGCTAACAGGTAACCCAGCTACAAATCCTAGATAGAACCATTCCTGCTACCAACAGCCTTAGGATGTGTCTCTTGGGAAACAGACTCTGAAATACAAAATTTATCAGTGGGTGCTTCTGGGAACACCACCCCCCCCACCTCCATGAAGGAGTAAGCAAAGCAGGATTGGGTAGAGACAGAAGTTGAGCTGGAATGAAGTTGCCCAGGACTAAGCCTTCTAAGTTGTCACAGTAGAGGCAAGGAGGCCAGACTCTTGTACCTGCCACCTCAATCCACTGATGGGCACGAGTTGCTCATAAAAAGCAGGCACAACTTTGCTCGAGACAGCACCCTTCATCTGATGGTCTTTCTGGGAGAGGAAGCCAGCTGTGAACTGTCAGCAGTTAACATTCCTGGCAAGTCGAAAAATGGTCTTAAGAGGACAGCCTGGTAACACACCACAGTATCCACTACACTGAGTGAATGATTGAATAAATGAATGTTCTGCTTCTCTAACTACTTTGAAAATCCTTGGGGACAAAAAGGCTCTTCTATTCTGTTGTCTTTATAGACCAAGCACTGCTTGTTGCCTAGGATTATGCTATGTATTTGGTAACTTTACGTTAGAAAGAACCTTTGAAAATGCCCTTCTAGTTCAATCTGCTTATTTCCCAGATGAGAAAACTAAGATCCAAAAGGTAGACAACTTGCCGGAAGTCCCACAGTGAATCTGTGATTGAACTGAGACATCACAAGTGTTGTTTCAGCTTCAGAAACAGCGACTGAAACACACAAGGATTTCCTCTGATGTATAAAAGAAGTATGAAGGCCTAGAGTTGGTTGCAGCCTCCATAGTTATCAGGGACTGCTCCCGCTTCTAGCACATGGTTTCCATCCTCAAGATCACCTCAAGCTCTGAAATGGCTCCTGGATTCCTATATAGCACATCTGGTTCTAGCTTAGCAGCAGGAGCATTGGAAGAAACAACAGAACACATACTCTATCCCTTTTCAGGAGCTTTCCCTGAAGCTCCATTTTCCTGCTCTATGTATCATTGGCTAGAACTTTGCCCATGGCCCCTCCAACTATGATGGAGGCTGCAATTCTGTCTTTATTCTAGATGGCAATTTGCCCAGCAGAGAGCAGAAGTTCTATGTCTAAGCACAAAGGGAAAAATGGATATTTGGTAAGTAACTTACAGAATTTTCATCATTGGTAATGGGACTATAAAGAAGTATACATTTGGGGATTATACCTAGATCGGTCCCCTCTTAGATGCTGGATGAGTTGTAAGTTATTTAAGTAACCACTAGACCTTTAGTTTCTCCATGTGTAAAATAGGCAGTGATCCCTAACCTCACAGGTATGTTACAAACTGCCCTGTGACCAACCAAGGTCAAGTACATGAATTGGCAGAATAGCCACCCCTCCTCCCAAGTACCAAATAACTTGTTTACAACTTAATGCATTACACCATATTGTTTTGTTCCCCAAAATCCCCAAAGAACAGTTCCCACCTTGCTCTTGGAGCACAGTTCAGTGGAGACATGTGTCCAGCATTCCATCAATTTGTTGGGGACTGTTTATAGGAGGAGAAAAGAAAAGTCTGATGTGAAGCTTTCAACAGGCTTCTCCATGAGTTCAGCTGGTGCAGACAGACATAAACCCCCCAAAAAACCCAGAGCATTTTTGAAATGAAATCCTTTCTTCTTCAAATTACTCAGGAAGCCAGATCCAGAATCTAATCATTGCCATACATACCCCCTGGGCAGCTCCTCCGCACTCAATGCAGCCACTGCTGGCCCTACAGGGGCCTGCCTCTCTGCCCCTTTAGCCGACTCAAATCCTCAGACAGCTTCTGTTCATTGAGCCAAGCTCTGCTGGAGGAGCTGGGATACAGAGATGTGTAAGGTAAGGTCCCTGCTTCTGAGGAACCACAGTCAGGTGGGGAGACCAATATGTAAATAGATTATTTCACTTAGGTGAATGCTCAGTAAAAGGAGCTGGAGTTACAGAGCAGCACCCACCCTCGCTTGGGGTGGGAGCTCATGGAAGACTTCTCAGAGGTGGTGAAGATCGAACTGCCTCTCAAGGGATGAATGAGTCTCTTTAGCAGAGGAAGAGGGTAAGGAATGGGAGGGTCCCCAGGAAAGAGAACAGCAAGAACAAAGGCTCAGTGGAATAATAATATAACTTGTTAACAACTGGATTGTAAAGGAAGAGACAGCGGGGCCTGGTTATTGGAAGAACCATTGAATCTGACAAAGTTTCGGTGACTTGCCTCATCTCACTTCTGACTAGGAACAGGCCATTCTGGAAAACAGTGAGCACCCGATCAGTGCCAGATTCAAGCAGTGGTGAATGGTGGGGGGTAGAGAATACTAAATCTGGTGTAATTATTCTGTAATTGATCACTGCGTGAGTCACTTCCAGTTTTAGGATACTGTGATTCAGGATGCTCCCAGAGTGTGTTTCTCATGGATGTGTTTGCCTGAAAACATCTGGCCTTCAATTTCTTTGTGTTTTCTTGGCAGTCTCTGATTGTCTTTAAATAGAAAACACAGAGGAATAAAACCAGGCAACTTGGAACACCTTCACTGTGCTAAATAACCATTTTTACACACCATCTCACAAGTAGTTGTGAGTAAGAAAGATGAGCCTAATTTTTTTTTTTTTTAACGAGATGAAGACACCAGATCCAGTGGCCTGCCTGCATTTACACTGTTAGTGGTAAGATCACACAGTTAGTGATGGAATTGAATCTAAGCCCATCTGACTCTGAAATCCATGCAGCTCTTCTACCACCATCCTAAATGTCTTCACTTGGTTGGATAGAACTTTATTTTACTCCCTTCCTTCCTTTCTCACCTTAGTTTTAAATCCCTGGTCTTTTGGGAACTTTCCCTCCAGGATGACCTTGAAGTTGGGATAATAGCCAATTATTCCAGAGACTCTTAGAACTGGCTAAGGTTGGGTTCTCCCAAGGAGAATGGGCCTTTGTGGGAGGGTTCATTTTTCTATTAGTGAGTTCTTGCCTCAGGTGGTTTGTAATGTTCCAGCATCTTGGAAGGTTAGAGCTACAAGGTCTACAGACGAAGACCCCCCATTGTTTTACAAGTGAGGTTACCGAGGCTTCAGGTGGGTCGCTCAGGGAGAGAGCACAAATTAGTGTAATTTCATGAGAATGTTGTGTTGGGGTTCACCATCCCTCTTTTCCTAATGGGATTTTGGCTTCAGGAAGAGAGACACTCAGCCAGGCATGAGCCTAGACATGCAGACCTATGTAGGAGTTTCCGTGCTGGTTCAGAGACCGGTGTGAATACATGAAAGAGTGTGGGAGAGGAGCATCAGTTTTCTGCTGACTAGGGATCATCATTTGAGAATTGACTATTCTCCAAGGGAAGCCCAGGAATAAAGGATGCCCAGGGCTATATGGACACTGCAGGGCATTATAGGTCTTCAGGAAGGAAGGGAGCATACAGATCATTGAGTACAATCATTTTGTTTTGCAAATGAGGAAACAAAGGCTCAGAGAGTGGAAGTGACTTGCGGCAAGGTCATTAAACAAGTGAATAATAGAGCCAGGTTTCAAATCTAATCCTTATGAACCAGAACGGACTGTGGGTCAATAATTAGAGCACCAGACATCTGGGTTCAGTCTCTGATTCTGCCACTTTTCACTATATAATAAGTGCAGCTGTGTGTCTTTAGCAAGTTGCTTAGCATCTCTGAACGTGAACCTCCTCATCTGTAAATGAGGTCACTGCTCTGTACTCAGAGCATTGTTGTGAGAATTAAATGTGACTCTAACATAGGTGCAAGTGTCTGGCACGCAGTAGCTCATCTCCAGGCCAGAGCATCCCACTGTACCTCGAAACCTTGGTAAGATGATGTTGAGGCAGGGGAGAGAGAATTGTCATGATGATATGACACATAAAGGTGTCAGGAAGTCAGGCTGTGAAGATGCAGGGGGTGCTGTGTGTCCAAAGCACAGATGTAGCGTGAGGCTGGAGGAGCCAGCAGTGGCCAGAGCCTGGGGGTGTTCTGTTGTTATTTGCTTGTCATGTGAGTAGCTTCTACTTCATCTTAAAGGTGAAGGGAAAACACTAAAGGTTTTTAATCCAAGCAAATAGCATGGTCTGATTTGAGCCCTTTAAAGTTCCTTATAAGAACCATGTGTCTGATGAGAGTGGAAACCAGGGAGCTCCCAGGAAAGTAATGCAATTTTCCAGGGGAGACACAGAAGGCCTGAGCCAGGACAGGAGCTCCTAAACATGGGGTTGGTGGCAGAGAGAGGAGGGAAAAAGCAACAGGGCCTGGAAACTAATGTGTCCTCACAGACACATCCAGAATAATGTTTGACATCCAGAATAATAATGTTTGGACACCCTGTAGTCCAGTCAAATTGATACACAAAATTGACTATCATACGTATTAAGTTTCCTGGGTTGTTTTTTTTTCTTTTTTCCTCCTGTGTCTTTTAGCTTAGACACTAGGGCAGCCTGAATCCTGGAGCAAGGCAGTGTGCATGAACAGTAATAAATCCAAGATAAAACCCTCTTCCTCTGGCTAGAGGACAAGGAAGAGTGGGCCCTGCAGGACCAAAGGTTTTTGTGCTTTGGGAGAAGGCAAAATCTCATTTTATTTTATTCTTTTTACTCTCTTGGCTTGACTCCAAGGCAAGTCCCAGTCATGAACTACCTTACTGCCCTGACAGCAGCATCTTATTAAGCGCTTAAAACTCAGAAAAAGATTCTTCCTCTAATCATAAGAACTGGGGAAAGGGATCCCTGTGACCTGAAGACTCTTTTGGGGGAATATCTTTTTATTTTCACTTTTTTTTTTCTCACTGATTCATTCTCAAGGTGGTCTCAGTTGTGAAAAATGTATGATAGCATGAGGAAGCAACATCCTGTCTTACTATCCAGCACACAAAGAAAATGGGACTCTGGGTAAGGGAGAGAGAAGGATATTCAAGAAGAAGGAGCTCAAGAAAGGGGTTCCTTAAATTTGTGGATGAAATTCTGGGCTCACTCCCAGGCTGCACATATAAGGGACTGACCCAAAGCAGCATAACAAAAGCCTGTGACTTAACTGTGGTATAGAACACTTTCCTGGGTGGTTCATACATGGGATTGACTCTAATGGCATTGCAAAAGCCTTAAAAACTAAACTGGCTTTATAACCACAGGCTGAAGAAGGTAGGTTGGGACCTGTGGTCTAAACTTAGCCATGTTAATAGCTTGCTTAAAAAATAAGAACAACAAAAAACATTCTTTAGCTACTCTTAAGAGGATCCACAGTCTCTTTAACACGATATTCAAAATGTCTAAGATTTAATTCAAAATTAATCAATGTACAAAGAACCAGGAAAATCTCAATAACTCTCAAAGGTAAGTAATACCAAGCTGACCCAGATGTTAGACTACCATGACAAAGCCTTAAGAAAAGCTATTATACCATGTTTATGAAGCGAGAGCAAACATTATTGAAACAAATGGAAAGATAGGAATTTTCAGTAAAGAAATAGAAACTATTGAAAAAAATGGAGGAACTTCCCTGGTGATACAGCAGCTAAGGCTCTATACTTATATATTTATAGAGGAATAAATCTCAAAGATATAATATCAAATAAGAAAAGAAATAACTAGGAGGCTATTTTTAGCATGATATCATTTATATAAAATTTTATTACATGTGAAACAATTACATATTGTTTAGTAAAGAAATAGAGGGAGGAGCCAAGATGGCGGAGGAATAGGACGGGGAGACCACTTTCTCCCCTACAAATTCATCAAAAGAACATTTGAACGCTGAGCAAATTTCACAAAACAACTTCTGATCGCTAGCAGAGGACATCAGGTGCCCAGAAAAGCAGCCCATTGTCTTCGAAGGGAGGTAAGACAAAATATAAACGATAAAAAGGGAGACAAAAGAGCTACGGACGGAGACCCGTAGCTGGGAAGGGAGTCTTAATAGAGGAAGTTTCCAATCACCAGGAAACCCTCGCACTGGCGGGACTGGGGGAAGTTTTCAGCAATCTAACTGGGAGGAAAAATTAAATAAGGCCCACAGATTACGTGCCTAAAAGCAACTCCCAGCAGAAAAGTACCCCAGACGCCCGCACCCGCCAGCAACAAGCGGGGCGGAACGGAGAGGAGCGGGCGGCATTGCTTAGGGTAAGGACCGGCCCGAAGATCCTGAGAGCAATTGGAGGGAGCTTTTTTAAACTGTGGGATAGCAAGGGACAAAATTAACCAGCCCGAACACACTGCCAGCGGTTCGCAAAACAAAGGCACTGAGAAACTCCAGAGAAGAGCCGGCCCATCCCCGCTGGAGGTAGGAGGCAGGGGGTAGGAGAAAGGGGCAAACTCAACCCCTGAAAAGCCACCCCCTCCCACACTGCAAACAGGCCCCCGGTTCCTATCTAAAGACTTCCTGAGACCCGACTGGCGGCGTGTGCTGGGGCTGCGGAGGGAAAAAGCGCGCCGTACCCGGGGAGATTGTGCCCAAGCCTCTGGCTGCCTGGGCCGCTCGACGCGGAGGGAAAAGGCGCGTTGCACCCGGGGAGAATGCGCCAAGCCTCTGGCTGCCTGAACCGCTCAGGCCGGGAAAGGCACAAAACGCAGGCGCAACCGAATCCGCACTTTTGTGGAGTACCCGAAAACTGGAACCGCACTCAATGCAGGGCCCGCTCCATATAGAGCAGCCGGGAGCCTGAGCAGTGTAGATGGGGAAAGCACTGACACCCGTGAGCGGGGCAAACCCAGTGTGGCCGGAACACGGTGAGTGCTATCCACACTGAGCGGTATCTGTCTGCAGCGCCCCGCCCTCCCCGTAGCAGGACTGAACTGAACTAGAGAACCTAAATAAGAGATCACTTCTGCCCGCCCGTGTCAGGGTGGAAATTAGACACCAAAGAGACGGCAAACAGAAGCCAAATAAACAAAGGGAACTGCTTCAGAAAGGACCGGTGCAACAGATTAAAATCCCTGAAGGTAACACCGACTACACCGGAAGGGGCCTATAGATATCGAGAAGTGTAAGCTGGAAAGAGGAGCTATCTGAAATTGAACTGAACCTACACTGACCGCAACAACTCCAGAGAAATTCCTAGATATATATGTATATATATTTTTTAATTAAAAAAATATTTTTTCTTTCTTTTATTATTTTTTATTTTTTCTCTTTTATTTTCTTTTAAAATTCCCTATTACTCCCCCATTACTCCTCAACTTTCATTTTCATATATTTTTACGATTTTTTTAATTAGGGAAAAAATTTTTTTTTCTTTTTTTTTCTTTTTCATGTTTTTCTCTCCTATTTCCTTTTAAAGTCCTCTAATACTCCTCTATTATTCCTTAATTTTCATTTTCATTTCACTATAACCTTGCCAAAAAAAAAGAGAGAGAGAAACCCTATTTTTTAAACCGAACTTCATATACATTTCTAAATTTTTTGTGTGTTTTTGTTTTTGTTTTTAAATATTGTATTTCAAAGAGTCTAACCTCTACACTAGATTTTTAATCTTTGTTTTTCAGTATGTGATACAAATTTTGGACATTTAAGAATCCAATATTCAGTTCCCATTTCTATTCAGTAGTGTGGTGATTACTCTCTCACTTTTGACTCTCTGTTTTCTATCTCAGAACACCTCTATTTCCTCCTTTCCCCTTCTCTTCCCAATCCAATTCTGTGAATCTTTGTGGGTGTCTGGGCTATGGAGAACACTTTGGGAACAGACAACTGCATAGATCTGTCTCTCTCCTCTTGAGTCCCCTTTTTCTCCTCCTGCTCACCTCTGTCTCCTTCCTCCCTCTCCTATTCTTCATGTAACTCTGTGAACCTCTCTGGTTGTCTCTATGGTGGAGAATCTTTTCACCATTAACCTAAAAGTTTTATTATCAGTGCTGTATAGTTGGAGAAGTCTTGAGACTATTGGAAGAATAAAACTGAAATCCAGAGGCAGGAGACTTAAGCCCAAAACCTGAGAAAACAAGAAAACTCCTGACTACACAGAACATTAAGGAATAAGAGACCATCCAGAAGCCTCCATACCTACACCAAAACCAACCACCACCCAAGAGCAAATAAGCTCCAGTACAAGACATACCATGCAAATTCTTTAGCAACACAGGAACATAGACCTGAGTGTCAACATACAGGCTGTCCAAAGTCACCCCTAACACATAGACCTATCGCAAAACTCATTAGTGGACACTCCATTGCACTCCAGAGAGAAGAAATCCAATTCCACACACCAGAACGCTGACACAAGTTTCCCTAACCAGGAAACCTTGACAAACCAATCGTCCAACTCCACCCGCTGGGTGAAACCTCCACAATAAAAAGGAACCACAGACCACAAGAATACAGAAAGCCCACTCCAGACACAGCAATCTAAACAAGATGAAAAGGACAGAGAAATACCCAACAGGTAAAGGAACATGAAAAAAGCCCACCAAGTCAAACAAAAGAGGAGGAAATAGGGAATCTACCTGAAAAAGAATTTAGAATAATGATAATAAAAATGATCCAAAATCTTGAAAACAAAATGGAGTTACAAATAAATAGCCTGGAGACAAAGATTGAGAAGATGCAAGAAATGTTTAACAAGGACCTAGAAGAAATAAAAAAAAGTCAATTAAAATTAATAATGAAATAAATGAGATAAAAAACACTCTGGAGGGAACCATGAGTAGAATAACAGACAGAAGATAGGATAAGTGAGTTAGAAGATAAAATGGTGGAAATAAATGAAGCAGAGAGGAAAAAAGAAGAATCAAAAGAAATGAGGACAACCTCAGGGACCTCTGGGACAATGTGAAATGCCCCAACATTTGAATCATAGGAGTCCCAGAAGAAGAAGACAAAAAGAAAGGCCATGAGAAGTTACTCGAGGAGATAATAGCTGAAAACTTCCCTAAAATGGGGAAGGAAATAGCCACCCAAGTCCAAGAAACCCAGAGAGTCCCAAACAGGATAAACCCAAGGCAAAACACCCCAAGACACATATTAATTAAATTAACAAAGATCAAACACAAAGAACAAATATTAAAAGCAGCAGGGGAGAAACAACAAATAACACACAAAGGGATTCCCATAAGGATAACAGCTGATCTATCAATAGAAACCCTTCAGGCCAGAAGGGAATGGCAGGACATACTTAAAGTAATGAAAGAGAATAACCTACAACCTAGATTACGCTACACAGCAAGGATCTCATTCAGATATGAAGGAGAACTCAAAAGCTTTACAGACAAGCGAAAGCTGAGAGAATTCAGCACCACCAAACCAGCTCTTCAACAAATACTAAAGGATCTTCTCTAGACAGGGAACACAGAAAGGTGGTATAAACGTGAACCCCAAACAACAAAATAAATGGCAACGGGACCATACCTATCAATAATTACCTTAAATGTAAATGGGTTGAATGCCCCAACCAAAAGACAAAGGCTGGCTGAATGGATACAAAAGCAAGACCCCTATATATGCTGTCTACAAGAGACCCACCTCAAAACAAGGGACACATACAGACTAAAAGTGAAGGGCTGGAAAAAAATACTCCACGCAAACGGAGACCAAAAGAAAGCAGGAGTTGCAATACTCATATCAGATAAAATAGACTTTCAAATAAAGGGTGTGAAAAGAGACAAAGATAGACACTACATAATGATCAAAGGATCAATCCAAGAAGAAGATATAACAATTATAAATATATATGCACCCAACATAGGAGCACCGCAATATGTAAGGCAAACGCTAACAAGTATGAAAGAGGAAATTAATAGTAACACAATAATAGTAGGAGACTTTAATACCCCACTCACAACTATGGATAGATCAACTAAACAGAAAATGAACAAGGAAACACAAACTTTAAAGGACACAATGGACCAGCTAGACCTAATTGACATCTATAGGACGTTTCACCCCAAAACAATCAACTTCACCTTTTTCTCAAGTGCACACGGAATCTTCTCCAGAATAGATCACATCCTGGGCCATAAATCTCCTCTTGGTAAATTCAAAAAAATTGAAATCATTCCAGCCATCTTTTCTGACCACAGCGCAGTAAGATTAGATCTCAATTACAGGAAAAAAATTATTAAAAATTCAAACATATGGAGGCTAAACAACACGCTTCTGAATAACCAACAAATCATAGAAGAAATCAAAAAAGAAATCAAAATATGCATAGAAATGAATGAAAATGAAAACACAACAACCCAAAACCTATGGGACACTGTAAAAACAGTGCTAAGGGGAAGATTCATAGCATTACAGGCCTACCTCAAGAAACAAGAAAAAAGTCAAATAAATAACCTAACTCTACACCTAAAGCAACTAGAGAAGGAAGAAATGAAGAGCCCCAGGATTAGTAGAAGGAAAGAAATCTTAAAAATTAGGGCAGAAATAAATGCAAAAGAAACTAAAGAGACCATAGCAAAAATCAACAAAGCTAAAAGCTGGTTTTTTGAAAAAATAAACAAAATTGACAAACCATTAGCAAGACTCATTAAGAAACAAAGGGAGAAGAACCAAATTAACAAAATTAGAAACGAAAATGGAGAGATCACAACAGACAACACTGAAATACAAAGGATCATAAGAGACTACTACCAGCAGCTCTATGCCAATAAAATGAACAACTTGGAAGAAATGGACAAGTTCTTAGAGAAGTATAACTTTCCAAAGCTGAACCAGGAAGAAATAGAAGATCTTAACAAACCCATCACAAGCAAGGAAATCAAAACTGTAATCAGAAATCTTCCAGCAAACAAAAGCCCAGGACCAGATGACTTCACAGCTGAATTCTACCAAAAATTTAGAGAAGAGCTAACACCTATCTTACTCAAACTCTTCCAGAAAATTGCAGAAGAAGGTAAACTTCCAAACTCATTCTATGAGGCCACCATCACCCTAATTCCAAAACCAGACAAAGATGCCACAAAAAAAGAAAACTACAGGCCAGTATCACTGATGAACATAGATGCAAAAATCCTTAACAAAATTCTAGCAAACAGAATCCAACAACATATTAAAAAAAATCATACACCATGACCAAGTGGGCTTTATCCCAGGAATGCAAGGATTCTTTAATATCCACAAATCAATCAATGTAATACACCACATTAACTAATTGAAAGATAAAAACCATATGATTATCTCAGTAGATGCAGAAAAAGCCTTTGACAAAATTCAACATCCATTTATGATTAAAACTCTCCAGAAAGCAGGAATAGAAGGAACATACCTCAACATAATAAAAGCTATATATGACAAACCCACAGCAAGCACTACCCTCAATGGTGAAAAATTGAAAGCGTTTCCCCTGAAATCAGGAACAAGACAAGGGTGCCCACTCTCACCACTCCTATTCAACATAGTTTTGGAAGTGTTGGCCACAGCAATCAGGGCAGAAAAAGAAGTAAAAGGAATCCAGATAGGAAAAGAAGAAGTGAAACTCTCTCTGTTTGCAGATGACATGATCCTCTACATAGAAAACCCTAAAGACTCTACCAGAAAATTACTAGAGCTAATCAACGAATACAGTAAAGTTGCAGGATATAAAATTAACACACAGAAATCTCTTGCATTCCTATACACTAACAATGAGAAAACAGAGAAATTAAGGAAACAATACCATTCACCACTGCAACAAAAAGAATAAAATACTTAGGAGTATATCTACCTAAAGAAACAAAAGACTTATACATAGAAAACTATAAAACACTGATGAAAGAAATCAAAGAGGACACAAACAGATGGAGAAATATACCGTGTTCATGGATTGGAAGAATCAATATTGTCAAAATGGCTATACTACCCAAAGCAATCTATAGATTCAATGCAATCCCTATCAAGCTACCAACGGTATTTTTCACAGAACTAGAACAAATAATTTCACAATTTGTATGGAAATACAAAAAACCTCGAATAGCCAAAGTAACCTTGAGAAAGAAGAATGGAACTGGAGGAATCAACCTGCCTGACTTCAGACTATACTACAAAGCCACAGTCATCAAGACAGTATGGTACGGGCACAAAGACAGAAATATAGATCAATGGAACAGAACAGAGAGCCCAGAGATAAATGCACGAACCTATGGTCACCTTATCTTCGACAAAGGAGGCAAGGATATACAATGGAAAAAAGACAACCTCTTTAACAAGTGGTGCTGGGAAAACTGGTCAACCACCTGTAAAAGAATGAAACTAGAACACTTTCTAACACCATACACAAAAATAAACTCAAAATGGATTAAAGATCTAAATGTAAGACCAGAAACTATAAAACTCCTAGAGGAGAACATAGGCAAAACACTCTCCGACATAAATCACAGCAGGATCCTCTATGACCCACATCCCAGAATTTTAGAAACAAAAGCAATAATAAACAAATGGGACCTAATGAAACTTAAAACCTTTTGCAAAACAAAGGAAAGTACAAGCAAGGTGAAAAGACAGCCCTCAGATTGGGAGAAAATAATAGTAAACGAAGCAACAGACAAAGGATTAATCTCAAAAATATACAAGCAACTCCTCCAGCTCAACTCCAGAAAAATAAATGACCCAATCAAAAAATGGGCCAAAGAACTAAACAGACATTTCCCCAAGGAAGACATACAGATGGCAAAAAAACACATGAAAAGATGCTCAACATCACTTATTATCAGAGAAATGCAAATCAAAACTACAATGAGGTACCATTGCACGCCAGTCAGGATGGCTGCTATCCAAAAGTCTACAAGCAATAAATGCTGGAGAGGGTGTGGAGAAAAGGGAACCCTCTTACACTGTTGGTGGGAATGCAAATTAGTACAGCCACTATGGAAAACAGTGTGGAGATTTCTTAAAAAGCTGGAAATAGAACTGCCATATGACCCAGCAATCCCACTTCTGGGCATACACACCAAGAAAACCAGATCTGAAAGAGACACATGCACCCCAATGTTCATCACAGCACTGTTTATAATAGCCAAGACATGGAAGCAACCTAGATGCCCATCAGCAGATAAATGGATGAGGAAGCTGTGGTACATATACACCATGGAATATTACTCAGCCATTAAAAAGAATTCATTTGAATCAGTTCTAATGAGATGGATGAAACTGGAGCCCATTATACAGAGTGAAGTAAGCCAGAAAGATAAAGACCATTACAGTATACTAACACATATATATGGAATTTAGAAATATAGTAACGATAACCCTATATGCAGAACAGAAAAAGAGACTCAGATGTATAGAACAGACTTGTGGACTCTGTGGGAGAAGGCGAGGGTGGGATGTTTCAAGAGAACAGCATCGAAACATGTATATTATCTAGGGTGAAACAGATCACCAGCCCAGGTTGGATGCATGAGACAAGTGCTCGGGCCTGGTGCACTGGGAAGACCCAGAGGGATTGGGTGGAGAGAGAGGTGGGAGGGGGGACCGGGATGGGGAATACAGGTAAATCCATGGCTAATTCATTTCAATGTATGACAAAAACCACACACACACAAAAAGTAGAATTAACTAGAAAAAAAAAAAAGAAATAGAAAACATTAAAATCAGAAAAGTGGCCACATCTGGGGAGTGATAGAAGGCAACAGGATTTGGAAATTCGTTCAAAAGGGAACACGCTTTACTATAATGACTGAATCTTTCTTTTTAGAAAAATCTGAATCACACACAGTAAAATGATAAGATGTGAGGAGCAGAACAGAAGAAATATGACTGTTCATTATATTTATTCTCTATCATAACTCTTGGTGTTGTACCTTGTATGGGTTTGGGCAGATGTATAATGATATATGGGGTTCCCTGGTGACAGTAGTGGTAAAGAACCCACCTGCCAATGTAGGAGACATGGGTTCACTCCCTGGGTCGGGAAGGTCCCCTGGAGGGGGGCCATGGCAACCCACTCCAGTATTCTCGCCTGGAGAATCCCACTGACAGAGGAGCCTGGCAGGCGACTGTCCATGGGGTCGCAAAGAATTGGACACGACTACTCCCCTGCCTGGTAAAAAAAAATCTTACAACTTTTACAAATCTGGTAAAGTACTGCGATAAATGGGTACCCAGATCTTATAGAAGTACAAGGGCCTTAGGAAGAAGGGAAAATGTTTGGGTCTTAGAGCCAAAAGAAATTGTGAGTATATATATTTACCTCATTTTCTTTATCCATTCCTGTTTTGATGGACATTTAGGCTGTTTGCAGTTCTTGGCTATTGTGAATAGTGCTTCTATGAACATAGGGGTGCAAATATCTTTTTGAAATGATAGTTTTGTCTGGATATATATGCTCAGAAGTCCCATTTGCAGCAATATGGATGCAACTAGAGATTATCATACCAAGTGAAGTCAAAAAGAAAAAGACAAGTACTATATGATATCACTATATGTGGAATCTAAAATGTGACACAATCAAACCTATCTATGAAACAGAAATAGAATCAGAGGCATAGAGAAAAGATGTCATTGCCAAGGCAGGGGTGGGAGAGGGTAGCACTCGGAGTTGGGTTATCAGATGCAAGCTGGTATATATAGGATGGATAAACAACAAGGTCCTACCATATAGCACAGGGAACTATATTCAATATCCTGCAATAAACCATAATGGAAAAGAACATGAAAAAGAATATATATACATGTATAACTGAGTCACTTCAGCTGACTTTGCTGCAAAATAATTTGCTTAATTATTTGCTTAGCTATAATTAACACAACATTACAATTCAACTATACTTCAATAAAAAATAAAAAAAAGAGAGAGGTCATGAAGGCATTGGAAGTGGCAGGGTTTGGTAAATCTTCCTGCCTCCCCATTACTTGGAGATGAGATTGGCTAGCCTGCAAGGGCACTTAATTTTCTCTGTTCTGTTCGTGTTTAAACTCCCCTCAAGCCTGACTCAGGGGTTTCTCAGGTGGCTCAGTGGTAGAGAGTCTGCCTGCCAATGCAGGAGATGCAAGAGATACAGGTCAGGAAGATCCCCTAGAGGAGGAAATAGCAACCCACTTCAGGATTCTTGCCTGGAAAGTTCCATGAATAGAGGAGCCTGGCAGGCTACAGTCTACGAGGTCACAAAGAGTCAGACACCAATTAGCAACTGAGCATGCATGTACTCATACAAGGCCGACTCATGCTGAGCTTAGCATCTCCCAGAGCACCTAGCTGAGGGCCTGTGGGGCTGGAGCACTTGACCTCCAGAAGCCAAGGACTGGTCATGGTTTGATACATGCTCCTTACTCCTGGGGCAGGTACATGAGAAATCAGCAGTGCAGTAAGGTTTTCATAAAGTTAAGTTTATTCAGTTAAATAAACTTTATCATGTGTGTGTGTTTTTCTGAAGGGCATGTGGTTAAATTTCTTCCTGTGTAAGAATAGTGACATTGGATGGCAAATTAATTGCTTTCCAATGCTCTTGTTTTTCCAAATAAAATGTTGGCAAGAAATCTGTTGGTGCCTCAAAGTTATTTTTATATTTTTCTGATCAGTTAAATTAAAAAAATATCTGAGAACAACTGTCAGAAACAGCATAGGCTTTTGAGTCTCAAAAAACATGTGTTTTCAATTCTGTCACATGTATGAGCTCTGTAAGTGGGAGGCAATTCACTGAATTTTGGTGAATCTTGGTTTCTACACTAAAATAGGTTAATTATACTCACCTTGTGGATAATATAAGGATAAAATGAGATAATATCTGTAGGCTTCGTACGCATCCATGAATGGATCAGTTCAGGTTTGTTTTGTTGCTCTCTCTCTTCCTGGAGGGCACAAACTGGGCTTTATTTGTGTCCTGACAACTCTCTAGTTGGGACCTGGATCACAGTAGGTGCTTAAGAATTGTCTGTTAAAAACCACAATGAGATACCACCTCACACCCATTAGGATGGCTTAAAAAAAAATCCAAAAGAGAAAATAACAAGTAAGTGATGGAAAGGATGAGGAAGATGCGGGAAAACTGGAAATTTTGCTTTCTCGGTGGGAATGTAAAATGGTGCAGTTACTATGGAAAACAGTATGGTGGCTCCTCAAAAAACAAAACAGACAGTTATCATGGGATCCATCAATTCCACTTCCAGGTGTAAACCTAAAAGGAATGAAAGCAGGGACTTGATCTGATATGTGTACACCCATGTTCATAGCAGCATTATTCACAATAGCCAGAAGGTAGAAGTAACTCAGGTGTCTATTGACAAAATGTGGTATATACATGCATGGCATATCATTTAGCCAGAAAAAGCAGATATCTGACACATGCTACAACATGGATGAACCTTGAAGACATTATGCTAAGCAAAATAAACCAGTGGACTGTAAGAGTACACTTATATAAGGTGCCTAGGTAGTCCTATACATAGAGTCAGAAAGGGGAATGGTGAATCCTGCAGCTGGGTGAAGTGGGAATGGGGAGTTTGTGTTTAATGGGTATAGAGTTTCAGTTTTACAAGATGGAGAGGGTTTTGCAGGATGGAGATGCATGGTGGTGATAGTCACACAACGATGTAAATCTACTTCATGCCACTGACCTACCTTTCAAAATGGTTAGGATCGTAAATTTTGCATTTTTAACCATAATTAAAAATAAAAATTTTAAAGTTTACAAACGGTCTGTTAAGTGAAGGAACTGATAAATGAGTAATGAGAAGAATCAAGCTGCAAGGATGACTGAAGCAAGAGCCTTTTTAGCAAGGAAATAGCCAGCAAGCTCACTCCACAGTGAACCAGTGACGGGCTAACCTGCGGTGGGGTGAGTGAAGGGGAGAGTGGAGGAATGAGGGGTGGGGGGCCGTCAGGAGGCAGAGCACGCAGGTTTTTGAGGTCCATGCACTTTAACTGAATAAGACGGAAGCAAAGAGCGGTGAGGACACACACGAGCAGATGTAAGAAGGAGGGCATCCAGGCAGGCGGGAGGAGGGGCAGGGCTGCTGTGGGCTCTTGGACTGAGTGGCCTATCGACAGGCAGGCGTTCCCTGGGGACTCATGGCATCCTTTGGTCAGACCCCTCCACCCTTGAATGTCCTGATTGTGAGCTTGGCTGGACAGGGGGAAGTGTGTCTTTCCCAGAGACCCCTGAATGCACATCACTGCTCTTGGGTTTTAACGTGGGAGGAGGAAGTGTGAAGGGTGGGGGAGCGGTTTTTCTTATCACACAATTAGATTAGAAAGCTGGTGGCTGCTCGGGGCAGGGACCCACCCATGCTAGGCCTCCAAGGGAGTTGCCCCTGTGGGTGGCCCTGCTTTGCCCTGGAGCAGCTTGAGTCTTCTGGCTCTGACTTCTTCAGTTCTTCACATCCTTGAGAAAAGGCCTATGCTGAGCTTCACGCGAACACCCAAACCAGACCGCCCCCCCCCATGCCCTTTGAGTCCTATGTTGTTCGTTCATTCATTCTTTCATGTATTCATTTGCTCACTGATCATTTCTTGAGCACAGACTATGTGCCAAGCATTATTTTAGGCCCTGTTGTCGAGGTACTCAAAGAATCAATATGGGAATCAGACAGACAAACCTGAAAGTATACTAGATGTGTTAAGGACTGTGATATACTGGTAATAAAGAGATTAAAAATAAGCTGATTAATATTTATTAAGTGCTTACTCTATGCCAGGCAGTAGTCTCAATGATTTGCATATGTTGACATTTAATCTCAGGAAAACCCTATGGCGTGGGTGCTAGCATCACCCCATTTCACAGATGCTGATACTGAGGTACAGAGAGGTTAAGTGGCAAGAGTACAATGCAGCGAAGAAATGTTGTGTCCAGAAACCTCAAGCTGGGCAATCCAGCTCCAGAGCTGCCTCTGTGTGAGAACTTCCAGGAGTGTGGGTAAAGTGCATCACCTAGGGGTGGTGCCGTCTGCATGTCGGCAGGTGACAATAAGTTGGCTAAGCAGAGAAGACAGGGACAGAGGATTTATGAGGACTCTCACCAATCAAATTTCCACCCTTTGGAAGTTTCAAGTGCAAAGCTGAGAAGCATGTCAAGACAAAAGCATTCCAGTTGGAGATAAATCCCGTGCACTGTGGACAACCTATATCAGATCAAGTGGTACATCTTCTTATCTTTTTCATTTCTCTGTCACCAACAAGACTGAGGATGCCCCAGAAACAAAGAAGTGACCTTTATACTGAGTCTCCATGTGGCCCATCACATGCTGAGTATATTACTTCATTTAAATTTAATTATGTTACTAAGTGGATATTATCATTATCTTATCCAGTAAAAAGTCATGATTTTATAGAACTGGAAATTGATATTCAGAAAGTTTAATAACTTCTCTAAAGTCATTTAGGGGGACTTCCCTAGAGGTCCAGGGGTTATGACTTCATCTTTCAATGCAGGGGATGTGGGTTCGATCCCTGGTTGGGGAATTAAGATCCCAGATGCCTCACGGCCAAAAAAAAAAAAACAAAACAAAACATGAAACAGAAGTAACAGATTCATTAAGGACTAAAAATGATTCACATCAAAAAAAATCTAAAGGATGTGATTTAAAATAAATAAAGTAATTTATGGTTTAATGAACTCAGGGGGGGAAGAAAGAGACGAGCACTTCAGAAAATTCTGGGAGAGGAGAGGCAGGAGATGAGCTGAGAGAGAGGAGGGTCTGGGACAGGATCCCAGGGGTGAGGTAGCGGGCTCATATCTTTAGGTACTGGGAGATCACTGCAAGCTCTTTAGGTCTGAAGTGATGTGATTACAATGACCCCTTTAGGATTTTTGCAGGTTTTTTTTTCACAGTTTGGGTTGACTAATACTAGCCAGTATGTAAGTCATAAGGAATTCCTCTCTCTGAATGGCCTAGTGATTCACCATTTGCACCCTCTTCCCACTGAGCTTTATTCTCTAATCTGCACTGTGCTCTGGAAGGCTGACCCTTACTTAGGACTGAATCTGGCGGCTCCCTTCTCTGTCTTCAGTTGGGTGTGGCCAGTGACAGGCATCGCAAAGGATTAAGGGGTGGGGGAGCAGGAGAGGCTGGGACATTTCTCCCCAGCTGCCTCCCTGCTTCTGTGCCTCTGTCTCAGTGACTAGCTTCTCTAACACTGTAGCTCCTGCCAGCAGCCTCTCTCCATTGCTCCACCACTGACTGGGCTCCAGCGCTGCCTGGCCCTCCTCTTGTCCCGTTAGGTCTGGGGGTGGTGATAATCCCCGCTGCTATAGGTATCTGGGTGCTTCAACATCCGGTACTGATTCCCTTAGCCCTGCCCCACCCCTATAAATTATCCTTTCATCACATCCTCTTGAGAATGCCAGCAGAATCAGCCTTCTTCTTTGTGCTACAATTAGTCCTGCCAAGAACGTGATAAAAATGGCCTTCTGTTGACTACCTACTGTGTGCTTGGGGCTTTGTATGCATTTTTTCCATTTAATACTCACCTAAGTCCATGCATTACAGATCATTTATATCCATTTTCAAGGTGAATAAACTGAGGCAGGCACAGACACAGTTGTTAAGTACCTTAGCCAAGTTGGTGTAAGCCTCTTGTCCACAATCACATAGCTAGCCAGGAAACAAAGCCAGAATTTAGTCCTGGGTCTCTGGACTTCAAAACTTACGGTCTTTCCACTGCTTCACATCACTGAGTAAACTGTAAATGCTTAATTTGTCGGACTCTGGAAAATCAGGACAGGCTGTAAGAATAAAATCTCGAGGGGAAGTGGCAATGGGGTATTTTGTGGAAGGATGTGTGTCTCTGGAGGAGAGGCGGATCTTTAAGAACAAGTTCCTGAACGTTGCCATTCCCGCGTTGATGGAAAACACAACGGAGAATGACTACCCAGAAGGCCTCGCGCTACACGATGTAACTCCACTGCGGAGGGAGCGGAGCCTTTAATGAGTTCAAAAAGAAGGGGAAGCGCATCCCTCCAAGACCCACAGCAGAAAGCGTAAGGGTTTATTTATAGAGAAGATTTTTTAAATTATTTTTTAAAGTCACTGTGGGTTCCTGCACAAAGCTCAGGAAAAGGCATATATTCGTGGCCAGTGGTTAAGGGAAACCACCCTGTTTTCTTGGCAGTGCTGTGGCTGAAACGGCCTTCCCAAAAACAATACGTGGGGGAAGGAAAGGCGAAACCAACGGGAGGTTTTAAAATGCTGTGGTTTGCCTTTCAGTTTTGGGGGGCTTGTGTGTGTGTGTGTCTGTGTTTGGGCTGGAGAAGACCGTGGGATGGATTCTACAGCTGGTCAGAAATGTATATTTCCCTTGGCCTGAGCATTTCTGGAACTGCCCCTGCATGCCTCCTGCCTTCTCTGACCTTCACTGCCTCTCTCAACTCCTCCAGGCCCATCTGGGAGTTCGTGATAATAAAGCTGCTCTGATAACACCTTCACCCTAGATTTTAGTGGCTCTTTATTTCCCGAACTCACTCATATTGTAGCAAAAATGGCTGCCTTTATCCCAAGTACCTGGCTTTTGATCTTCATGATTTTATTTCATTTTGAGACAGTCCTTAACCTCATGTGACAAATGAAGAAACTGAGGCTCAGAAGATTAAACACCATGCCCCGAGTCACATGGCCAGTGAGGAAGGAGCTGAGGTTTGAATGCAGGCTCAAGGCAAAGCTGGTGTCTTATGCTTCAGGACTGTTCTGGGGATTGGCATTGTGTTCCCTTTTTCCAGATAAGGAAAGTAGAGATACATAGAGAAAATGCTCCAGACCGCTGGGTGAGTTGAGGATGAAATTGGACCAAATGCAGAATTCAGGATGCTGCCCAGGCATGGCTCCGTCCACAGGTTTGTGGCTACATCTCAGGAAAGGAGCCCGCTAGACAGATTGTTACCTGCTGGGCCATGTCAGCCAGTCACAGAGCTTTTGTTTCAGACCCAAACAGGCACCCACCATGGCTCTGATACAACCACAGCTTTGCTTGGTCATACCATCTGTTCTTGGGCTTCTCTGGTGACTCAGATGGGAAGAATCTGCCTGCAAAGCAGGAGAACAGGGTTTGATCCCTGGGTTGGGAAGAGTCTCTAGAGAAGGACATGGGAACTCATTCCAGTATTCTTGCCTGGAAACTTCCATGGACAGAGGAGCCTGGTGGGCTGTAGTCCATGGGTTCGCAGAGTTGGACATGACTGAGCGATTAACACACTCATACATACATACCGTCAGTTCTTAGGCATATTTTTAAAGCAAAGTTTCCAGATGATTGCTTTCCCTCCCCCTGCAAAAAAAGTCAAGAAGTAGGTGGTGCTTGAATCTGACCAAAAAACTTAACCTGAAGGACAGATTTGAATTTACCTCATGTTCAACCCCAAGAGGAATCAGGGCTGGAGAAAATGCTCCAGTTTGGAACACTCCTCCACAGACTCTTGCTGTCTGTGCTTGGTGCCCTGACCTCTGGTTCACGTCACTCACAAGCTGTGTGTCCTCAGGCAAGTGACAGAAGCTTGCTGAGGCTCGCTTTCCTCAGAAGACTGATTTAGGTTTTCATAGTCGGGAGCTTATTCCTTCTAAAAACATGACTGGCTGTGAGGGACCCAACTGGGCCTTCTGGGTCTAAGAGACACAGGACCAGTGCTAAAGAGCAAGGTGGTTGCTAAAATTCATAGTTTTTATTAAAACTGTGGGCAATGTTAAGCTATTACAAAGAATAGTGAATATGTTTGGTACTGGAAAGTTCTGCTCTTATGTCACAGAATTTCAGAGGAAATAGGTTCATACCAGCCATCTTGTCAGACAAGCCCATCATGATATACAGACTGAGGTCTAGGGAACAGAAACCCCTCAGCGAGCCCTTTCAGGGGCTTGAACCAAAACACCAGTGCTCTTTCCAGTAGGTCCTAATGCCATTTTAAAGAATTCCCTCATCTTCGTATGGGAATAGTAGCCAACTCATATCATGCTTGTGAGGATAAGAAGAAGTAAGGACTATGCAAATATTTTGTACACTAAAGCAGCATGTTTCTAACAAGAGTTATCCTTCATCTCAGACAGTCCTACCAGTGCTGTCGAAGAAGCAGCATGTGCTGGACCTATGGGGAGGTCTTGCTTGAAAATGCAACTCTGCTTTGATTTGTTTTCAGTCAGTATATTGACACTGCTTAGAAATTGTAATTAACATGAAGGTAAGGGTTATCTGATTTTGGTTCTCATAATGGGTACCTGAATGTTTAGAGAGACTGTTTTACCAGGACTCTCAAACTCATATGTCTCCAGGAGTCTGGAGGTGAATGCCTCACTATAGGTGATGAGCTCCTGTCTGCTCTAATACAAGCTGATTTTTGCCAGACAGGAATAAAATTTTGCCCCCCTCACCATGCAGATGGCTATTTTTTTTATATTAGCTGCAAGGATGGGTTCCAGAGTTTCTTTAAACCTTAGTTGAGTCCTTCCAAAAATACACCTCCTAGCCTCATACAGGCTGTGGGCCACCGATGGGCATTCTCGGTCAGTTCAGGTGTTAATGTTGTGTGACTTCTGTTTCTCTGCTTAGCACAATATGGGCATCTTCCTTAAGTCCGCTGGACACCAGGACTGTGTTACCATTACTTATGCCTGAGGCTAGGGTTCTAGGTCAAGGATGTCAGTGTGGGGAAAGTACACAGGCTCCAGGCAGGTGGCCCAAGGTTAGGTCTCAGCTGTGCCATCTACCAATGGAGCAAGGGGTGTAATCACTTCAATCAAGCCTCAGTTTCCTCATTTGTAAACATATAATACCCATCACACGAGGTTGTGGAAAAGAGTAAATGTGGCAGGTGTTAAAGGCTTAGCTTATAGAAGATGCTCAAAAAATGGCAACTCCATTATCTTTTTATGTGGGTGTTAGTTGCTTTGACCTAACTCTTTGCGACCACATGGACTGTAGCCCTCCAGGCTCCTCCATCCATGGAATTCTCCAGGCAAGAATACTGGAGTGGTTGCCATTTCCTTCTCCAGGGATCTTCTTGGCCCAGGGATCAAACCTGCATTCCTGTCATTGAAGGCAGATTCTTTACTGTCAGAGCTACTAGGGAAGCCCAACAAGTCCTAGCTAATTTTGAAAGTTCAACACAGGCTTCAGCCCTTCCAGACCTCTCTTGACCACAGGATGCCTTCCATTTCCAATTTCCAGTTGCCCTTTATAACTGACATTTGGTGGACAATTCTTGGCATTCCCATGTAACTTTCCATATGTACATAATGCTTTGCCTCAATAGGTCATCAATTCCCTAAAGGCCCTTCTTTTTTCCTTTTCATGAACTTAGTTCCTTGCGTTTTATTTTCCATCAGGCCTTGCTTTGTGTCAAGCTTTCTCACAACATCTGTGTATGGGAGGGAGCATCATAGACTAGAACCCCAGTGGGGCAACTGGCACATGATGTTGGATAACTGGAAAGAACTAGGTAAGTGTGTAGTGTTTAGGTCACCAAGGCAACCAGGCAAGAGAGTGTGGTTGATCAAATTCAGTCTGACTTCCACTCCTGGAGAAATAATGCCAAGGGCAGTTTTCGGGGGGAAAGCAAACCTCATATCCTCTAAAGATATCAGGTCCTAAACCCTGGAAGTTGTGAATATTGCCTTACAGGGAAAAAGATGTAATTAAGTTAAGGGTCTTGAGTTGGAAGATTATCTTGGCCCAGGCGGGCCCTCAATGCAATCGCAAGTGTCCTTGTAAGAGAGAGGCAGAGGGAGATTCAACACAGGTAGAGAAGAAGAAAAGGAAGGCCAGGTGTGGATGGAAACAGAGAACGAGGTCTGACTACCACGGAAGAGAAGAAGGTGTGTGTCAGAAAAAGAGGAAAGTAGAATCTGAGAGAGGAGATGCTGTGCTGTTGGCTGTGAAGATGAAGGAGGAGGCCACGAACCAAGGAATACAAGGAATGCAGCAGCAGATGCTGGAAAAAGCGAGAAAGTGGATTACTCCTCTGGAGCCTCTGAAGGGAGTGTGGTCCTGACAACACCTTGATTTCAGCCAGAGATACTGACTTCCAACTTTTGGCCTCCAGAACTGTAAGCGAATCAGTGTGTGTTGTCTTAAGCCACTGAGCTTGTGACAGCATCCCAAGGAAATGAATAGCGCAAGCGAGGGAAAGAAGTAGAAGAAAAGAAACAATGATAGGGTGTGGAGGGGTTTGAAATAGTCCTTCAGAATGCATCAGCAAACTGGGGTGCTTGTATCTGCTCTTTCATCATCTGGCTATTTCAGCTTGGAGAAATCACTCCACCTCTTTGAGCCAGGATTTCCTCATCGGGAAAATAGGATAATAACCTACCTGTCATGTGGAGAAGCTCATAAAGGCCAGCTGCTATTATCTTAATATTAAAGAATGACTAAATATCATGGCCAGGTGGTAGAGGTACATTCCAACCATGCTTCTGTGGAACATGAAAGCTGGGCTGAGGCAACCCACTCATGAAATTGAATAGGAACCCCCTTGACTCATTTCACAGAGGGAAAGGAGTCAAGAGGAATAGTTTTATTAATTTTATGTTTTGCTCTAATACTTTCCTTTAGGCCTTTGGCCTTGCTTATAACCAGAAATCAGTTAGGATAGCATCTGACTTAGGGAAAAATTGCATATTTAGTCATTTAAAAAAAATATTTGGCCACACTGCAAAGCATGTGAGATCTTAGCTCCCAGTGCGTGTGCTAATTTGCTTCAGTTTCATCTAACTCCTTGTGACTCTATGGACTGTATAGCCTGTCAGGCTCCTCTGTCCATGGGATTATCCAGGTAAGAATACTGGAGTGGGTTGCCATGCCCTTCTCCAGGGGATCTTCCCAACCCAGGGATCAAACCCAGATCTCTTATGTCTCCTGCATTGGCAGGTAGGTTCTTAATCACTAGCACCTCCTGGGAAGCCCTTAGTTCCCAATCCAGGGATTGAGCTGTACCACCTGCTTTGGAAGCATGGAGTCTTAACCTTCAGACCACTAGGGAAGTCCCCATTTAGTCATTTTAAGTTTAAAAAAGTAAAACAACATTCTACCTGTAGGTGTATTCTGCAGAGACCACTAAGACCCTGAGGCTCTGCAACAGGTCCAGCTTTTGAGCTGCTGTTATAACCTAGCTGACCTCCAGCTGTGATTCTGCCATATCCCGGTTAGGTGACCTTAGGGAAGCTCTGCATCTTCTTTCTGACCAGCTACCTCGTCTATAAAATGGGGATGCCCCCTTCCTCAAAGGGTACTTTTGTGGAGGGGTTGAAATAGTGTATGTAAAGTGGGTATAGAAAGTGCTCAAAAATTAGCAGCTTCTTAGCAAGGTCATTATTTGTCATTATTGTTGCCCAGTTCTTAATGAAGGTAATTAACTGTAGAAAAATCTCATCCCCTGTATCCATAGTAAGTTACCTATAGTTCCTACAGGAACTTTGAGCCGTAGGGGCAGTAGAGCTTAGTGGTTAAGAGAAATGAAGTTAGAGAATAACCTAAGTATGCACCTTATTCACACCACTGGCTATCAGGCCAATGGTATCAGGCCAATCATGGGAACTTTCCAAGCCTTTGTTTTATCTTTAATATGGGCTGATCTTAGTATTTATCTCTTAAAATTGTGATGAGAATTATACAAAACAATGTATTTAAAGGGCTTAGCCTGGGGACTTCGGTGGTGGGCCAGTGGTTCAGAATTCACCTTCCAATGTGCGGGGCGTGGGTTTGATCCCTGGTTGGTGAACCAAGACACCCACATGCTTGGGTGTGTACGTGCTGAGTTCCTTTAGTCGTATCTGACTCTTTGCGGCCCTGTAGACTATAGCCCACCACGCTCCTTTCTCCATAGATTCTTTAGGCAAGATTACCGGAGTGGGTTGCCATGCCCTCCTCCAAGGGATCTTCCACACCCAGGGATCAAACTCACGTCTCCTGCAGCTCCTGCGTTGCAGGCAGATTCTTTACCACTGGGCCACCAGGGAAGCCCAAGATCCCACGTGCCAAGGAGCAATTAAACCTGCTTCTTCAAGAGCCTGTGCTCCACACCAAGAGAAGCTCACGTGCTGTGTAAAGACCCAGCACAGCCAAAACTAAAAATAATAATAAATAAAGGGCTAAGCCTAGCTGGCACATAGTAGGCCCTTAGTCAATATTTAATGAAGTAAATTCCTTACTTTCATTTTCATTTAAAAATAGAGGTGGGGGGGGGATGTCTGAAGGTCCAAGGCAAGGAGAGTTATAGGGCTATTAACCAAAGGTGAGAACTATAACTTCATGCCTGGCGTTCTTGTCACTTAAAAAGGGAGTGTTATTTCTAGAAGACTGAGTTAACAGGAAATAGGACCTCTCTCTTCCAGAAACCTGAGGTATTAGCCTGAAGAAAAATCCCTGAGCCAGGAGGCTGTTCCCTGGTGACCTTTTACAAGCAAATTTACCCCAAGCCTGGAGGGAAGAGGCCTGGGAGCCCCCTTTCCAAGCTTACAGCTGTGGGAATTTCCTCCTGGCCTTCCTGGGTCTGCCCTGCTGCGCCTGACTGGGCTCCTTGTGGCTTCTGTCACCCCTGAAACTGCTGTGGAAAGTTCAGCTTGAGCAGAAGAGGGAACTGGGCTGTTTTGATTTTTTTTTTTCCCCTTTCTGTTTGAAAGTCGAACAAACCCACGACTTGATTTCAGAAACTTTAACCCGAACCAAATGCTATTCTGTGTGGAGCACCCGGGGGGTTTTGACTTCATGGAGACAGCGGGCAGATCTCTCCCGAAATCAAACGTTACAGGTTCACACGCCACCAGGGACCACTGGAATGTGGCTTTGTTTTGGACTCTGGATTTATGGCCCAACCCCTCCTTCCTCACCCCCTGGAACTTGATTTATTGTTGTGCAGACCCAGTGGCTCTCCTCCAACTTTATTTCTTTCCTCAGAAGTAAACAAGAATTTTACAGCTCCATAACCTCCCCAACGTTTGTTTGTTCTTTCCTCTGTACAGTGTGGGCCATGTTTGTTCCCTGGGAAAGTCTCTTCTCTAATTATTTTCACATTTCAGCAGTTTCTGCTGCTTCTTCTTTCTCCAAGGTTTAGAAAAGTGCTGATGGGCAGATGTGCTTTGGGCGAAATTATGCCGTAAACATCTTCTCCTAGGTACCTGGGGGCCTTGGCGACTTGAGGTTTTGCTGCCTTTTATTATTGCGTAAAGCCGAAGAATTGGTGCTTTTGAACTGTAGTGTTGGAGAAGACTCTTGAGAGTCCCTTGGACAAAAAGGAGATCCAACCAGTCCATCCTAAAGGAGATCAGTCCTGTGTGTTCATTAGAAGGACTGATGTTGAAGCTGAAACTCCAATCCTTTGGCCACCTGATGCGAAGGGCTGACTCATTTGAAAAGACCCTGATGCTGGGAAAGATTGAAGACGGGAGAAGAAGGGGACGATAGGGGATGAGATGGTTAGATGGCATCACCGACTCAATGGACATGAGTTTGGGTAAACTCCAGGAGTTGATGATGGACAGGGAAGCCTGGCGTGCTGAAGTCCATGGGGTCGCAAAGAGTTAGACATGACTGAGCAACTGAACTGAACTGAACTGAAAATATGGAAATGTGAACGTCTTGAGGTGCTCCTTTGGATGGCTGGAGGAAAAAAAGTACATTGGGAAAATGGGGAAACGCTGTCATCTTGTACCAGAAACAACTTTGTGTGTGTAATACTCAGCTGAAAAACAGCCTGTCTTGAAGGTTGTGTTCTCCTGTAAGCTGAGATCTTTCTCCCTTCAAGCACAGATGGAAAGTTGGTGCATTTTTAAGGATATACGAACTTAGGAAATCAAAGGCTACTATATCCTAGCAAAATCTTGGATTATGGGACAGGTAGGGGCTTGTTCTCACCCAAAAGTGTGGATCTAATCTTGGTGTTTGCATACCCCAGTTTGAAGCCTGAAGGATCCCTCTCATACTAACAGTGGTTGGTTTTGGGTGAAACTGAGGCACAGAAAGATGATGGATTGTTTGTCCATCACATACTTAGGGTCTTGCAAGTTTCAATACAACCTCTCCCTACATCCACCTCTGATAGTAGTACTGCCTATTCTCCAGAATCTCAGAGCCACATGTCCAGTCAGCCATTGTCTGAGGTTCCAGACCTGTCCCTGAGCATCTCTCCTAGTATCTGAGAGGAACCTCAAACACAGCTGTCTAAAATGGAATTTGTCTTTACCTTCAATTGGCACTCTCCTCACATTTCTCACCTTTGTAAGGGGCACCATCATGCATTAAGGCCCCTTGTGGGAAGCCTGGAGGCATCTAGAACCCTTTCTCCTGTCTGATCTGGCCTTCATACTGTCCACTCTACCTGTCCAGTGGTCCTTAAACTGGACCTTTCTCCTTTCTCACAGCCTTTTGCCATATTCAGACTTTCATTGCCTCTCACCTAGCCCACTACCAGTCTCCTTGTTGGTCTAGCCCACTACCAGTCTCCTTGTTGGTCTCTGCCATGATCTGAATGTTTGTGGCCCCCTCAACCACCAAATCATATATTGAAATCCTAATGCCCAGTATGATGGTGCTAGAAGGTTTAGGTTTGGGAAGTGATTAGGTCATGAAGATGGAACTCTCATGAATGGAATTAATGTCTTCTTAAGGGCTTCCCCCATGGCTTAGCAGATAAAGAATCTGCCTGCAACACAGGAGACACAGGAGGAGTGGATTTGATCCCTGGGTCAGTAAGATCCCCAGCAGAAGGAAAAGGCAACCCACTCCAGTATTCTTGCCTGAAAAATCCCATGGACAGAGGAGCATGGAAGTCTACAGTCCATAGGGTTGCAAAGAGTCAGACATGACTCAGCACTCAGCATGTGTGTGTGCATACACACGCATGCACACAGACACACACACATACACACACACAAGAGGGTCCAGAGAGCTCCCTCACCCCTTCTGTCAGGTAAGAACACAAGACATTCACAGTCTGCAACCCAGAAGAGGGCCTTCACTAGAACCTGATCATGTTGGCACCTTGATCTTGGATTTCAAGCCTCTAGAAGCATAAGGAATAATTTTCTCTTGTTTATAAGTTCCCTGTGGTATTTTGTTACAGCAGCTTAAATGGACTAAGCCAGTCTAACCCACAAATCTCACTGCCTTGGTCCCATTTAAAGGATTGCCTCCCAAGCTATGACCACAGGATCAGGTCATAGATAATACCTATGTCCCTCTCACCCCATTGTCCACACAGGCTGGCCCAGGCCTTGCAGCGTGGCCGGTTCCAGGCGTCTCTCCAGGTTTGTTTGATGCCCACATCCACACACCCATCCACATGGTTGGTTAGTGTCCCCAATATCCGCCATGCTCTTCCATGCTCCATGCTCCTCCCTAACTGGGAGTACTATTATGCTCCTTGTCTAGCTGGCAAAAATCCACTGAACCTTGAAGGCCCAATTCATCCATTAGCTTCTCCATGAAACCTTCCCAAATCTCTCTAAGCAGTGTCACTACTTCTCAAGTGTTTCCAAAGCAGTCTGTACACTTCTTTGCACTGTATTTTTATCTTGGTGTGTCCTTACCTATACTCCCCATCTTCCATCCCTGTACCCACAAGGACTTCGAGTCCCTGGAAGGCAGGATGTAAGTCCTTCCTACCTTTATATAACTGCTGTTTAGTACAGAATTTGGCCTATGGGAGGGACTGGGGATGAGTGTGAAAGGTTTCATGGACTGAATTGTGTTCCTAACCCCCGCCATGGTTGTGAGAGTTGGACCATAAAGAAGGCCAAAGAATTGATGCCTTTGAACTGGGGTGCTGAGAGAAGATTCCTGAAAGTACCTTGGACAGCAAGGAGATCCAACCAGTCAATCTTAAGGGAAATCAACCCTGAATACTTGTTGGAAGGACTGATGCTGAAGCTGAAGCTCCAGTATTTTGATCATCTGATGAAAGCAGCCAACTCATTGGAAAAGTCCCTGATGCTAGAACAGACTGAGGGCAGAAGAAGAGGGTGTCAGAGGATGAGATGGCTGGATGGCATCACCAAAGCAATAGACATGAACTTGGGCAAACTTCAGGAGATGGTGAGGGACAGGGAAGACTGGTGTGATGCTGTCCATGGAGTCACAAAGAGTGAGACACAACTAGGTGACTGAACACACATCCCCCACCATGACCCATATTTATATGCTGGAGCTCTAAACCCCAAAGTGACAGTGTTTTGAGATGGGACCATTAGGGGTTAATGTTGAAGTCAAGAGGATGGAGTTTTCCTGATGGGATTAGTGTGTTTACAGGAGGCAACACCAGAGAGCTTGCCTGCTGTCTTTTCTTTCTATCAAGTGAGGGCCCAGTGAGAAGGCAGCTGTCTCCAAACCAGGAAGAAAGCCCTGGTTATCATCCTTGAGGCATGCTGATCTTAGATCAGATCCTTGATCACAGACTTCTAGCCATCAGAGCTATGAGAGATAAATTCCTCTTGTTTAAGCCCTACAGTCTATAGTATTCTGTATGGCAGCCCAAGATGACTAAGGAGATGTCTCTGAGTTCATTTCAGGGGAGACAGTCCCCTGCCCCAGGATGTACTTGTGGTGATGAGGGTGAAAACATGGCTTCTAGCACTGCTTGGAAGACATGGACAAAGCTTCAATCCAGGTCAAGGGGAGACTGAGACTCTGAATGGAGTGGGGCAGAGGCTACTGTCATGGGCTGCAAGTTATAGCCCCTTTAGAGTCTCCCTTCAGAGTAAAGGGGGACATCATCCTGGGTCCTATATACTACTGGTACCACGCCCTGTCTGGAACCTCCTGTCATCATACACCCCCACCACTTAGTCCCTCCTGCCCCAGCTTCCAAGCCTGAATGTCCCACATCCCTAACAACACATGAGGAAGTCCCAGCATGCCTCAGGACAATACCACTTTTGGCTGATGGTACGTGTTTTATCTAGGAATAGGGCAGCAAAGCGGCTATGAGGTTGGGGTTGGTGTCTCCTCTGCTAAGACTTGAATGAGACAGGAAAGATTCTAGGATCTGAGAGGTCTATACTATAGAGCTTAATTCATTTCTTCAACTCATTTTCAGAGAACCTACTATGTGCCAAGGATTGGAGCTGGGTGATGAGGATATAAAGATGAGTTAAACAACATTCTTGTCTTAGGAGACAGCATCTCTTGATTCATCTTGGAGGTTCCCTTCTGGGTCCTCAGCCTGAGAACCAGAAAATCTCCTGAGCTCATGTATGTGTCAGGCTGCATATACATGATAGGTAGAGCTAGGCTGGGGGTAGGAGGTGAGAAAGCTGAAGGTTAGTTCCAGGAAGGTCTGAGTCTTGGCATTATCTGGGGCCCTTACTTTCTTTGCATTTCAGTTCCCTTGTCTATAAAGGAGGGATCTGAATCCTTGATTATTCAAGATTGTAAACATCTTCTGCGTGGTCAAGCCTAGGGATGTGAACATGCATCCAGTACAGTGTCTACTACAGGTGCTCAATAAACACTAGTTGATTAAATGAGAATGAATAAGTGGTTTCTGTTCTTAGTCTTAGAGGGAAAGACCATTCATTTATAGAGTTCCTGCTGTACTTAGCCTCTGTCACAACATGGCACATGCAATCACAGCTAACAGGACAAGGTAAGGTACCTTGAGCTGAGACTCCATGTAGAGCAAATGGTTTCCTTTCCTTCTCACTGCCATCCCTCACTGATATCCCTGCTATCTCACTGCAGGGATAGCAGTTCTGTTCAGGGATGCTGGGGAGGGCTCCGTGGAGGGGGGAGCTCAGAGCAGCCCTTGGGTAAGGTTGGATCATACACTCTTTACCCCTCCCTACCAGGCTCCTTGGAGTACCACAGAGCTTCCAAGGAGGGTCTCCTTGCACCCAAGGCTCCTTCTTCCCTAGCATGGCAGGGACTTTCACAGGCATTATACATCATGAAGCCAAAACCCTTTCTTGAGATCTTCTGCAGATGGAGAAGAGGTGTTTGTGGTATGGAGACTCTTTGGTCCTGTCTCTGCGTCTGTGATTCTAGATATTTTACCACATCTTCCTTCCTCTGGGTCTTGGTGTGCCTCTGACTTTTTTTTTTTTTTCCTCTCATGATATCTTCTCTTCCTGCCTGTTCCCCCTCTGATTGAAAGTGTTTCTCTCTTCTCTGTTTTTTTCAAAATGAGATAACTTCGAGACTGAGTGTGGTTGCCTTTAACCTGGAAGTTCTTTGATTACAGGCCCCTTGAGGGCAAGTATTCACCTCTGTCTGTTCACTGAAATGTACCTGAAATCTAGCAAGGGACTGCACTCAGTAGGGACATCCAGATGCTGTTGATTGAATGCATGCAGAAGGCAGGTTTGCTTGGGAAAGCTGAACAGCGTCAGAACAGGATCTGGAAAATCTGAGCAAGGAAGCTATAGCTTGGGTCTGGCTTCAGCCTAAGCTATAAGGAAAAGTCAGAAAAACATGCTTTGAGATTTGTAGACTGTCTATCCCAGATTCCTATGTGAAAAGTATGAGTAGAAGCATCTCTCAGTAACAAAGAGGCTCTGTCTATAAGCATGTTCCCTTGGTTTTATCTTTTCTTAGCAACATGAAGACCTGGGGAGCATAAAGTTCTAAGGAAGCCTGATGCTATAGGAGCATTTAATGTGGAGTCCCTGCCTTCAGGGTACTGGAAGTCACCTCATAAATGGCAGTGGTGGTCCCCCTTCTTGTCCTGTCTATGGATGCCTGTATGAACCTGCACAAGCTGCCCTCTCACTGGCTCTGTCCCTTCCATAAAGTGAAGGATATGACCCAGGTGATCCCCAAGGCCTCTGCCAGGCTCAGCTGTTCTCAGAGTTGTGGTAAGGGAAGGGCTGATGATTTGATCAGGATTCCTTATCAGAAGCTGTCATTCTTGCTGGAAAGATGGGAAACAATAATTTGATTGACCTGTTCATTGCTGGCCGCACTGAATGTGCCCCTAAGCTAAATGCTGACTCATACAGGCCCTTCTAAAGGAGGTGCCTGGCCCAGGCAGGATGCTACCAGGCAGGATGTGAATGTGGTAACCAACACATATGACCACAGGGCACAGAAATCCAGGTCTCTAAACACAAGTATCCATATGGGAGTTAAACTATTTCACAACTTGAATTGTCAGGAAAATAGTACTTGGTTGCCTGGTTCATCTTTATATTTCCCCCTTGGATGGTGTTCCTACCCTCCAACACCTAGTACTGACCACAACTAAAGAGGTCAGGCAGCATATGCCCCCCAAACCGCATATAGACATATTTGCCCATGTGAATACTCAGCATATATACATGTGTCACATAAACAGACACATGCCTTAGACATATATAGATCATCTATATGTTCTACACACACACACAACCTACATGCATCCCGAGATATCCTACTTTTGCCCTTGGACTAGCATTTGGGGATACACAGGGTGGCTGACAGCAAAATGGCTTCTGAAAGACATTCATATCTAATCCTTAGAAACTGTGAGTATGTTATGTTACATGGCAAAGAAAATTGACATTGCAGATGGAATTTAGGTTGCTAATCAGCTGACTTTCAGATAGGAGTATTAGTCTGGACTACCCTGGTAGGCCCAATATAATCACAAAAGTCATTAAATGATAAAAAGAGAAGGCAAAAGAGTTGTTGTCAGTGTCAGAGAGACACAAAGTGGGGAAGACTCCACCAGTCACTGATGGTTTTGAAGATGGAGGAAGGCACCATCATTCAAGGAATGCAGGCAGCTTCTAGTTGGAAAAAACAAGAAAACATATTCTGCCCATAGAGCCTCTATAAAGAAACATGGACTCCACACAACTTGATTTTAGCCCAGTGAGGGCTGTATTGGACTTTCAACCCCAGAACTCTACGGTCATTAATTTGGGTTGGTTTAAGCCATGAATTCATGGTAATTTGTTACATACAGCAACAATTGGAAACTAACACCCATGTAGACACACAGTCCTACCACCATGGAGCCCATGGTCTAGTGGAGGAGACAGAACCAAGGTCCTAGAATGCAGAGTAAAAAGACGGTAATAGGATCAGCTCAGATTGCTGAGAAAACACCCAGGAGAGCCGCCCAACACAGACATGAGCACAAAGGAAGGTTTTCTCATAGAAACTCCATGAGGGAGGGACCCTTGTCAAAAACACCTACCACTGTGCCTGCAGGTACTGTGTCCAGTAAATATGTGTTGGCAGGAGGAAGGAGGGAAGGAAAGAGGAAAGAAAACTCAAAGTTGGGGCTGATAGATAAATAGGGTTTAAGATGGGTGAATGGAAAGCAGGGGAAAGTATTTCAGGCCAAAGGGACAACATGGGCAAAGATGTGAGAGCTATTTAGAGAACTAAAATAAAATTTAGTTTGGCTGGGACACAGTGCTCCACAGGGAATGGGGAAAGATGAGTCAGGTCAAGGTACAGATCATAAGGGGCCTTATCAACTATAATTAGACATTTGGCCTGTATCTTATATGCAACTGGTGCATGCTCTCTCTCTCTCTGTTTTCTGGTTTCTCTCTCTCTCTCTTTTCTCTTGGTTTATACTTTAATATCTCTTAAATGGAGTATATATATTCAATCTCACTTAAGCCAAATAAAGCTTATAGAAATACCACATCTTTGTCTCACAGGTTATATTTCAGACACTCCCTCCATTTTAGCAATGCTTTACTACCTAAATCATCAATTTTCATTTTAGGTAAGATGAATTTTTGGTCTGGTAGACCTACTTTTCATTTTCATTTTAGGTCTGGTAGACAAAGAACACTGGATGTGTAATCATGGCCAACTGGGTTCAAGCCCACACTCCTCTATTTACAAGCAGTATCTCTGTAGTCTCTAGTTTCCAGTCTAAAAAATGGGACCAGAAGTGTGCTTACCTCATGGGCTTTCTGTGAGGATCAAATGAGCTAATCTATGAATGAGTTTTCAAAGTGCTATGTATACATCAAGTAGTCAATGGAAGCTATCTGCCAAAATCATTACTCGTGGTATAGTTACCCTCAACCAGCCATAACCATTGTGCTGGTAAGTGTCCATATTGCCCCAGGTCAGCTCTCACTCTTCTGCATGCCGAGAGGCTGGCCTACATGGACCACGTCAGTGAGCTCTGGCCCTCTAGCTCCCAGGAGACTCCAGCCTATGGGATGCATCAGCAGGCAGTGCAGAGAGTAAGACTGGTGTGTTTGCTTTCCCCAGTCCCTTCCTTTCAGGGTTTCTGGGGCTCAGCTGATTTCCTTTATCAAAGGTAGCCTCTTCTCAGGAGGTCCTTTCGCTGCAACTATCCTCTTCTGCTTCCAGGAACTTCTCCCCCTTCTTGCCCCTTTAAGACCAAGTGATGGTAATGGCTTTCCCTCCTTTGCCAGCCCCAAGCTTTCCTTCATACCATCTCCTGTTGATTTCCTTTGCACCTAAGTCATGGTCCTTTCGTTAAATGTTCCCCAAATGAACCCTGTTTGAGCATGTGTTCCATCCTTGTTGGAACACTGATCAAGATAACTGTCTTGGTAGGGAAATTTGGGTCTGTTGACTCAACAGGCCAAGACCTCACTCTGTTAAGGAAGCCCTTGTCCCCCTGATCAGATGTGGACTCTTCATGGAGCTGACCACATTGTCACAAGACCACTTTTTTCTTCAGTCTGCAAGAAGCTTTGAAAGTATAAGGAAAGTTGTAAGCTTAATATGCATGATGACCACATTCTGTATCAGAAAATGAAAGCAGAACCAAGTGACCCAGGAAGAAAACTGGGCTGCTGCGGGATTCCAGCAGCCAGGGGCCCATGAGTCAGAGTGACTGGCATGAGGCCATGAAGGGAAGAAGGTCAGTGCATCTAGGGGCCACTGTAATCACGCTGCTGTCCTCAGCGGCCTCCAGCCACATTCTACGGCTGTGTAGGCCCTTCATCCACATGCTTCTCCAGCACCATACTTGAATAGGCTCTCTCCTACTGGCAACACCACTGAAGTGGAATTTGCAAGTGACTTTCCCCCACTACAGCCCTGGTGTGACACTGAAGAACGTGAAGTTCAGTTGTGTCTATCCTTACTCCCATCCAGGTGTGCCCACCTCCCTCTGCTCCTCACCCTCATCCCATACGTTGGCTCCTTTCTTGTTCAAACTAGATCTTTCTTGTTTAGCCTGAGAGCTTGTTGTGGTCAGAGAATGAGTCTTAATATCCTTGGTACCCATCTCAGAGCCTGCTTTTTAAAAAAAATTTATTATTTAATTGAAGGATAATTGCTTTACAGAATTTTGTTGTTTTCTGTCAAACCCCAACCTGAATCAGTCATCAGTCAGTTCAGTTCAGTTCAGTTCAGTCGCTCAGTTGTGTCCAAGTCTTTGCGACCCCATGAATCGCAGCACGCCAGGCCTCCCTGTCCATCACCAACTCCCAGAGTTTACTTAAACTCATGCCCATAGAGTCGGTGGTGCCATCCAGCCATCTCATCCTCTGTCGTCCCCTTCTCCTCCTGCCCCCAAACCCTCCCAGCATTAGGGTCTTTTCCAATGAGTCAACTCTTCACATGAGGTGGCCAAAATATGGGAGTTTCAGCTTCAACATCAGTCCCTCCAATGAACACCCAGGACTGATCTCCTTTAGGAAGGACTGGTTGGATCTCCTTGTAGTCCAAGGGACTCTCAAGAGTCTTTTCCAACACCACAGTTCAAAAGCATCAATTTTTCAGTGCTCAGCTTTCTTCACAGTCCAACTCTCACATCCATACATGACCACTGGAAAAACCATAGTCTTGACTAGATGGACCTTTGTTGGCAAAGTAATGTCTCTGCTTTTCAATATGCTATCTAGGTTGGTCAAGACTTTCCTTCCAAGGAGTAAGCGTCTTGTAATTTCATGGCTGCAGTCACCATCTGCAGTGATTTTGGAGCCCCCAAAAATAAAGTCTGACACTGTTTCCACTGTTTCCCCATCTACTTCCCATGAAGTGATGGGACCAGATGCCATGATCTTAGTTTTCTGAATGTTGAGCTTTAAGCCAACTTTTTCACTCTCCTCTTTCACTTTCATCAAGAGGCTTTTTAGTTCCTCTTCATTTTCTGCCATAAGGGTGGTGTTATCTGCATATCTGAGGTTATTGATATTTCTCCCGGCAATCTTGATTCCAGCTGTGCTTCTTCCAGCCCAGCGTTTCTCATGATGTACTCTGCAGATAAGTTAAATAAGCAGGGTGACAATATCCAGCCTTGACGTACTCCTTTTACTATTTGGAACCAATCTATTGTTCCATGTCCAGTTTTAACTGTTGCCTCCTTGACCTGCAGATAGGTTTCTCAAGAGGTGGGTCAGGTGGTCTGGTATTCCCATGTCTTTCAGAATTTTTCACAGTTTATTGTGATCCACACAGTCAAAGGCTTTGGCATAGTCAATAAAGCATAAATAGATGTTTTTCTGGAACTCTCTTGCTTTTTCGATGATCCAGCGGATGTTGGCAATTTGATCTCTGGTTCCTCTGCCTTGAATCAGTCATAGGTATACATATATCTCCTCCCTCTTGAACCTCCCTTTCATCTTTCTCCCCATCCCACCTCTCTAGGTTGATACAGAGCCCCCGTTTGAGTTTCCTGAGACATACAGAGCCTGCTTTTTAGAGAGTCCTGAGTCTAACATGAGGATAAGATATACACCTCACCTAGGTTTTGGTACCAAAGAGATGAATCTTGGTTCCCTTAGCCTTTTATCCATCATTTCTCACCTTACCTTGTTAGTATCTTTTGATTCTAGTCTTGATACCATTGACTTTAAGATATTTCATTTTCATGAGCTATGTTTCTTTCATGCATAAAAATGAAGATAAAATTATCCTCCTCATAGTGTTTTTATGGGAATTAAGTGAGATAAGCATATACAAAGACCTCAGCATATTAACAAATACAGAAACTTTTATTGCTATTACACTGGTGAATAAAACTTTCTGAAATTAGAGACCCACATGTCTGCTTGTCTATAATTTCAAAGCAGACAAGTACACAAGAGAAACATCAGAAGATCTGAACAATGTAGAAGCATCATGTTTCTATGAATGTACCTATGTCTATGGAGAAGCAGTTTCCTGTAACATGAGAGGCCTGGGTCTTGAGAAGGGCTTTGGGTCTCAGATTTGCCAATTACAAATTGCCACAGGAGGCATGTCACTCCACATCCATAAGCCTCAGGTTCCACCTCTCCAAAATTGGTATCCACTCAAGGTTATTTTCTCCTTAGATGATAATTGAGCATGTACTATGTGTCAGTCATGATTCTAGGCTATAAATATAGCCGCAAACAAGTCAGTATAACCTCTGCCCTCATGGGGCTTACACTTTATTATACAACAGTTGGGGAAGGGGCAGGGGGAGACAGATAATAAACAAGTAAATAGATCAATAAGCTAATTTCAGGTGTTGATAAGTGTTATGGGGAGAATGAAAAGGGACATTAGAATGTAGACTAACCCAGGGTGGGGACTGTGTTGGGTTCCTTGATTAAGGTGGTCAGAGTGAGACTCTCACAGTAGGTAACTTTTGAGAGTAAATAAAAATGGGGAGAAAATGCCAGCCATGGGAGGATCTGGTGGGGAAAGAAATCCAGGCAAATGGACAGCCAGTACAAAAGTCAGAGGTTAAACAATCTTGCATACCCAAGGCATTAAAAACAGACTAGTGTTGCTGGATCACAGTGAAAGAGACAAGGTCAGAAGGTCACAAGGATTAAATGAGATGAGGTGACTGACCTGCCCAGCACAATGACACTGGGGGTATGTTTGGGGGGTGCTATCTTTCTCTCAACATCATCTATACCTTGAGGACCTATTGTGTGTCAGTGTAAGATACAAAAATCATTAAATTATATTGCTATCTCTAAGGAGTTCATGGTGTAACAGGGAAGGAAAGATATCCACTTTAAAGATAAACATATCAAAATGAGGCAAATGATGAGGCCTGAAACAAGTGATAGAACCTGAGTGTTGAAATAAAAATAGAATATATAGATATGGATGTGGACATGGGCGTTGGATGCAGGTGTAGATGTTCCATATCAGATGTAGATGAGGGTGTGGACATTGGGTGTGGATGTTGTGCATGGATGTGGATGTTGGATGTTGGAATGGATGAGAATGTAGATGCTAGATATGGGTATAGATGTTGGATGTGGATATAGATGCAGTGTTGTGGGATATGGTTGTGATGGTGGATGTGGACATTGGACATGGATTTTTATATATATAATAGAATGAATAAATGATTGAAATAGGTAAATACATATAAAGGAGGCAGAGAGTCCCAGGGTGGATGGCTGATGAGAAGTCTTCCCTAAAAAGGCAGAGGTAGGCAGAGTTGGCATTCAGAAGACATGTCCACACTGGAAGACACTGCCTGAGCTTGAACAGAGGCTTCCTATAGGGAAATAATGACTGGAAAGTAGGCATAAGCCTGACTGTGGGGAATTCTGGATTTGCCCTGTGAATCTCTCACGTTATTTATACTTGCACAACCAATAGACATTTCTGTAGTACATGAATGGACAAAGCATGTCTGCATCAGGCCTGAGTTTCTATAAGCATATTCTATTTCCCAGTTTCCCCATGGGAAAGCAGAAGCACAGAAACTATCTTTCTTCTGCTTTTCTCCATGACTATTTTAGAGTCAGTCATTATGTCTTAAATTCAACAGTGAAACAAACAAAAGACTCGTTTCAGGTTCTGGTGGGGGAAGGAGGATGGAAGAGCCAGTGGTGATATTAAAAAATGTCATAGATTTATTTCTTTATAATAAGTACTTTTAATGTTAAAATCTGGATATGAAATAGAACTCAAGAAAGTTCAAAAAAATAAAATAATTATAAATGTCAAAATTGGGGTGGCCCAGGAACACAGATCTGCAGACTGTCAGGACCCTCATGATTTCTACTGTCCATTTGATTCTGTGCTGCTTCACAGTCAGAACCAAACACAGATTTAGATTACAGAACTCCCCACACAAATGATCTTCTTGCAGGACTGTGTTTGGCAAAGGAAGCTCTGGGAAAAGCTAATATATGCCATTGAATATAGTCAGTATGGTTTAAACTGAATACCTTTTAAAGCAGGGGTTGCCAGTTGTCCACTAGAACTGTAAAACTTCAGAAAAAATATTTTAATAATACACTATGGAACATGCAGTTTTGAGCAATATAAATTGTCAAAGAGATTTTTCAGGTTGAATTAGTTGCAAATTATGTCACTTAAATTACCATAAACATCAAGCCATTGTAAAGGTTATGGGCTATGAGACAATTACATTTGTGCAGTCATCAGCCTAAAACAGAGTTTTAGAAGTGTTGACATTAAGCTGTCTTTGCTGCCAATAATTAGATAAAAGATCATTTGCTGGTTGAAGTAATACTTCAACCAAAGAGAAGATCCTTTCCCTCGTTCTCTATGGGAACAAAGCATGGGGCATGTTTGTGAATTAGCATCCAGCTCTGATAGGTAGCTCGGGGGTCTATATGAAAAGGAATCCTCAAAAAATACTGGGTGATGGTGATGCCAAGAGAAGGTTGCAGCTCTTTTAGAAAGGGATGGAGTTGAAATGGCAGAACCTTGTTTCATCTACAGAATGTAACAATTCGGAAGAGCTTTTAAATTCAGGGAGTGAGTTCATTTTGCTTTCCCTTGCTGTGATAAATTGGTTTGCCTTTGAGGCAGGTAAAAGCTAAGTGCTTGGCCCTGATGTGGGTCTTGAGTTAGCCCTGAGTCCTGCATTTTGACAGACAGGGTCCTTCTCACCCCCACCCTGAAATCACTGCAGAGGCAGCAGTCTAGTGTTGGCACTCAGACCAGGATTTCAACCTGCTCTAGAACATGTTTCTTGCACGTCAACCTAAAGGGCCCCAAAGCCAAAGGTCTTGTTCCCCCGAGAGCTTCTGGACCCAGAGGAGCCCCGTGTTGGAAGCCCAGGGCATGTGGAGTGGAAAAATATGACTCCTTTCTCTCCCTCCTAAGTTTTTGAAGTTTCAAAAAAAAAAAAAAGCAGGTGCAAATCACAACTGAATTTGAAACCCCTGAGGAAGTCAGAGCAAATTAACTTAACAACAACAACAAAAAAGCTGATTATAGCAAAACCTGGAGAAAAACTACAGCTGTGGTATCTCCGAGCAATTATCAACTCCCTGGCTGATTTCAAAGGCCCCTCAGGAACTCACATAGATTGAATCCTCATGATCTCGCCTCATGTGAGGCTCGAGTGGGCTGTTCTTGAGCCAAATGTCTGCGGTTGTGGGTAAATATATTGATATCCTAGCAACTTGCAAAAGCCACAGTACCCTAGGCAAGGGCTTGTTTTTGCTTTTTGTTAACAGGAGAGTAAGTTTGAGGTGGGGGCCTGGAGATCTTTGGAACCAGCTAAGAGGTTCTTGGTAAGCACGTGAGTTCTCTGACTTCTGGTCATCCTTGGCTGCCCCTTGCAAGTTGGAGTCATCTTCCCATTCAGCCTTCTTGTGTCTTCCCGAAATGTGAAGTTTACTCTTTTTTCTTTTAAATGTAGAAGCCAGTATCATTCATTCACCAAACTTTCACAGTTCCAGGCACTGTGTCTCAGCAGTCCCTAACCTTTTTGGCACCAGGGACTAGTTTTGTGGAAGACAGTTTTTCCATGGACCCAGCGGGGTGATGGTTCAGGTGGTACTCTGAGCAGTGGGAAGCCACGGGAGCTATAAATGAAGCTTCGCTCACTTGCTGGCTGCTACCTCCTGCTGTGTGGCCCAGTGGCAGAGGGAGGGGTGGTTGGGGACACTTGCTGTGCATGGTTATGAAAATGGAGTTAAGACATGGTTTCTACCCTCAAGAAGCACACTGTCTAGTCAGGAAGACTGCCTGAAACATTCACACTAGACCTGCTGCTTTCCACCTTATTGTCCTTACACTTGGCTCTTCCTCTGCCTGAACAGAATGGCTTTGCTCCCTTTCTCCTCTGGGGCAGGCCTCCTCCACCCCCACCCAAGCCAAATTGTCCACACCTCTGGGATGCTCTGGGCTTTGGTCCCTCATCTGTTTCCAATACTTTGGCCACCTGATGCGAAGAGCTGACTCCTTGGAAAAGACCCTGATGCTGGGAAAGATTGAGGGCAGGAGGAGAAGGTGATGGCAAAGGATGAGATGGTTGGATGGCATCACCAATAGACATGAGTTTCATCAAACTCCAGGAGATAGTGAAGAACAGGGAAGACTGGCGTGCTGCAGTCCATGGGGTTGCAGAGTTGGACACATCTTCAGCGACTGAACAACAACGGTTTCACTTTTTTTTAAAAAGAATGGGATGATCTGAGATCCTGTGTATCCCTCCTTCCAGGTCCTGTTTATCCCTCTTCAGCTTGGACTATTTCCTGGCACATGGTAGACATATGATCATTATGGATGGAATGAGTGAGTAAATGAATTCACAAGAAAAGTATAGCATTCTGAAGCTTAACTGCTGATTCCAATGCTCACAGATTGAGCAAACATAATTGAGTTATTCTGCTTCCCAAGACTCACTACTTCTATCTATAAAATGGGAATAAGACCTGTTTCCCAGGGTTGTTGCAGGGATGAGCAAATTCTTAATATGTGCTTAGCAAAATGACTGCCACCTGGAGCTTCGTGACTCATAGCCACAAGGAGAGTCATCCCTAGCACACAGTTACTGCTTGCCTACTAGGTGCCCTGCACTGAGGATATAAAATGAATAAGGAATGGTATCTGCTATCAGTGAACTCTCAGCCTGGTCAGGAAGACAGATATATTAACAGAAATTAAAAGGCTGTTCTGCCAGTTAAGTGGGATTAGGAACGCAGAGGTAGGCACCTAATCCAGACTGGGGCCTGGGGCCTGGGGCTGAGGGGCTAGATTGATGAGGAAGAATTCACAGAAGTCAAACTGGGGATGATGAGATCCAAACGGAAAAACAAATCCAGAATCTTGCAGGCCTTCCCCAAACCCTGCCTTAAATATTTCTAACATACGTCAGCATTTCCCTTCTTTCCCCAGCTCCTTTTTTCTAGCTATACTGTTGCTTTTTATTATTCTTTGATTTCCATGAGTGTATTACTTTATAACTTACAAAGTGCTTCCAAACAGTATATGGTCTTATTTGATTCTCCCAACTTCCCTGGGCAGCAGATAAAACAGGTAATATAATATCCTGTTTACAGGTGAGGAAATTGGAGCTCAGAGAAATCACACAGCCCCTATTTGATATCAGCTAGATACAGCCCCCAGGGCTGAATTAAGTCTGATGTCTTCCCACTCTGACAATCTGTACGCCCCATGAACACACCAGGAGCCCACGACATCTGCACCTTTGCCACACTAGATCCTCCATCTGAAGTGCCCTTCCTATCTCTTTGTCTGAATCCTTCTCTTCTTTGAACTCCTTGTTCTAACCCTACCTCCCCTGGGAAGTCCTTTCCTGTCCACACAGCCAGCAGGAGTCTCTTGAACTCCAAGAAGACACGCTGTCTAGGCTGTAATAGGACACTGACATCCTCTGGTAGAAGCTTTTGGTTCATTTTTATGTGCCCATGTCTGGCTCTCCTACCTGGCTGTGAGCCTCTGGAGGGAGAGGACCTTGTTAATCTCTGTAATTGACATATAGAAAATGCTCAGAAATGCCTCTCAATTAAGTGAATGGCATCAAGGTTGTTAGCCAAGCTGCCTTTTAACTGATGGGTACATACTTGCAGGAGAAGCAGAAGAGTTTTTATTAGGCAATCAGGCCCTGATGCAGAGGTAGAAGTGAGGTGGAGTATCAATGAACACAGAGTCTGACAGCAAGCATATGGATAATAACCACACAGATTGGGAAAGTTTCAAACAGAGTAAAATACAATGGGAGTAAAGTGCAATGGGAGAACACAGGTGGTATATGGAGGGGATAGAAGAACCAACAAAGGAAGAGGCAATTCTTAAGAAGGTCTTGGAGCATGAGTAGGAATTGACCAGGAGAATAACTGGTGGCAAGGTGGAGTGTAGACAGGGGCTCCCAGGTCTATAGAAGGAATAAAAAACAAAAACAATCCAGAATAATGAAAAGACATGAAATGGATATAAAAATAATATGGGCTGTTGTTTAAATACCATCCTGAAGCCCAAGTAGATTCTGCTTTCTGGATGGATGGTTGGAAGAATGCTATGAACATCCACTCAGAAAGAATTGAGAGGAACATAAGTCAAAGATAAATTCTAGACTCTGAATGCTATAATTGTTGGTGTCAGTAACTATGTGTTGACAAGAGCAATGTAAATTTACTCTTAGATATTAAGAAGCAGAGACATCACTTTGCCAACAAAGGTCCATACAGCTAAAGCTATGGTTTTTCCAGTAGTCATGTATGGATGTGAGAGTTGGACCATAACAAAGGCTGAGTGCTGAAAATTGATGCTTTTGAACCATGGTGCTGGAGGAGACTCTTGAGAGTCCCTTGGACTTCAAGGAGATCCAACCAGTCAGTCCTAAGGAAATCAATCCTAAATATTCATTGGAAGAACTGATGCTGAAGCTGAAGCTCCAATCCTTTGGCCACCTGATGTGAAGAGCCAACTCATTGGAAAAGACCCTGAGGCTGGGAAAGATGGAAGGCAAAAGGAGAAGGGGAAAGTAGAGGATGAGATGGTTAGATAGCATCACAGACTCAATAGGACATTAATTTGAGCAAACTCTGGAAGATAGTGGAGGACAGAGGAGCCTGATGTGCTGCAGTCCATGGGCCTGCAAAGAGTGGAATACAACTTAGCAAACAAACAACAACAACAGCAATCAGGAACTAAAGGTTAGCAATTTTAAAAATTACTCTTAATACCTCCATTCAGGTATAACCACTGTTAATATACTGGTGTAGGTCTTTCCAGTCTTTCATGTCTCTCTCATCCATGTGTCTATCCATCTAGCTATATACCTCCTTTCCTCCATATCTATCTATAATCCTTCTATTTATTTGTCCATCAATCCATCTAGATGTCACTAAAAATATGCTTATCTGGCACATTACATGTTGTAACATAATTTTTTAACCAATTAATTATAAGAATTCAGTTATGCATATCTATTTTTAACTCAGATTCTAGTAGCTGCCTAATATTCCTGTGAACATACCAGAATTGGTATTACGATTCCCTACTTTTTTTTTTTTTTTTGCCATTATCAAAGATACTTCGGTGAACATGGGTATTCTTTTTTTGATCCAAAGTTACAGCAGGGAGGCTTTCTCTATAGCTAATGAGGTTCTGGGTGTTCTGGGTTGATTGAGCACATCTTGAACTTGATATGGAATCAGGTTTAATCCTCTGACATAAATCATCTGCCTCCTGGAGTGACTCCCCTTCATCTCCCCTGGACTCCTACCTGCAGCAGCCAGGAAGGGTGGAGGGGCCTCTGTATAGAACAGGTACATCAGCGGAGCCACTGGCAACTGCAGGGCATCTGCCCCTGATATGCTTTGACAGCACCAGCAGTTCTGGCATCTTCACAGCGCTGATGATTCAGAGCTGTCAACTAACACAGCTGCGAGAAAATGTCAATGATGGGTTTATGGTGTGTGGCAGTGGCTTCATGACCCACGGATGGAAAAGCAGATGCCTTTGAAATAAGATTAGTCACTGTAGCAAGAAGGGGAGAGAGGGACCTACCTTATATAGTAAAAACACAACCCATTCTAATACTTTCTTGAAGTTCAAGAATTCAGTCACTCCCTAAAACTTCCAGGAAAAATATCAAACGTTTTCTTTTATTATGGCAGTATGGTTGCTTTGGCTCTGCTGGTAAAGAATCCACCTGCAATGTGGGAGACCAGTTCGATTTCTGGCTTGGTAAGATCCCCTGGAGGAGGGCATAGCAGCCCACTCCAGTATTCTTGCCTGGAGAATACCATGGACAGAGGAGCCTGGCGGGCTGCAGTCCACGGGGTCACAAAGAGTCAGATGACTGAGTAAAACACACACACACACACTTACATACACAGACGCACACACACACACACTCTCACACACTCACACACACTCACACACACACTCACACTCTCTCACTGACACACACACTCACACTCTCACACACTCACACTCACTCACACTCACACACTCACACTCACACACTCACATACACAGATGCACACACACACTCACACACTCACACTCACACACTCACACACACTCACATACACAGATGCGCACACACACACTCTCACACACACACTCGCACACACTCACACACATACATACACACATACACTCACACTCACACACACATAAATACACACACACAGTCACTCACACACAGTCACTCACACTCACACTCACACACACACTCATACACACACACACACACTCACACACACATACATACACACATACACTCACACTCACTCACACACACAGTCACACAGTCACACACACAGTCACTCACACTCTCACACTCACACACACACCTCACACACACACTCACACACACACAAATGCACGCACACTCACACACACACACACACACTCACACACACCCACACCCACTCACACACTCACATACACACAGTTGCTTTACAATATTGTATTGTTTCTGCTGTGCAGGAAAGTGCATTAGCTCTATGTATACATGTCTCTCCACTTTTTTAGATTTCCTTCCCAATGAGGTCACCACAGAGCACTGTGTAGAATTCCTTATGGTATACAGTAGGGTCTCATTAATTATCTATTTTATACATAGTAGTGTATATATGTCAATCCCAATCTCCCAATTCTTCCCACTCCTTCTTCCCTTTCTTGGTGTTCATACTTTAGTTCTTTACATCTGTGTCTCTATTTCTGCTTTGCAAATAGGTTCATCTGTACCATTTTTCTAAATTTCACATATATGTGTTAATATAAACATTTGCTTTTTCTTTCTGAATTTCTTCACTCTGAATGACAGTCTGCAGGTCTACACATATATCTGCAAATGACACAATTTCATTTCTTTTATGCTGACCAATATTCCATTGTACATATGTACCACATCTTCTTTATCCATTCCTCCATTGTGGATAGTTAAGTTGCTTCCATGTCCTGGTTATTGTAAATAGTGCTTCAGTGAAAACTGGGGTGGATGTATCCCTTGAAATTATGGTTTTCTCCATATATATGCTCAAGAGTGGGATTGCTGGGTCATATGGTAGTTCTATTTTTTTTTTCATTAAAAATTTTTATTTTTAGTTTTTTAAAGGAACCTCCATACTGTTCTCCAGTGTATCAATTTACATTCCCATCAACAGTGTAGGAGGGATCCGTTTTCTCCACACCCTCGCCAGCATTTATTGTTTGTTGATTTTTTGATGATGATCTTTTTGATTGGTGTGAGATGATACCTCATTGTAGTTTTGATTTGCATTTATCTAATAATTAGTGATGTTGAGCATCCTTTCCTTCAGTTCAGTTCAGTTGCTCAGTCGTGTCCGACTCTTTGAGACCCCATGGACCGCGGCACGCCAGGTCTTCCTGTCCATCACCAAGTCCCAGAGTTTACTCAAACTCATGTCCATTGAGTCAGTGATGCCATCCAACCATCTCATCCTCTGTTGTCCCCTTCTCTTCCGACCTTCAATCTTTCCCAGCATCAGAGTCTTTTCAAATGAGCCAGTTCTTCACATCAGGTGGCCAAACTTATATTCAGGATTGATTTCCTTTAGGTTGGGTCGCATTGCAGTCCAAGGGACTCTCAAGAGTCTTCTCCAACACCACAGTTCAAAAGCATCAATTCTTCGGCACTCAGCATTCTTTATAGTCCAACTCTCACAGCCATACATGACCACTGGAAAAACCATAGCCTTGACTAGACGGACCTTTGTTGGCAAAGTAATGTCTCTGCTTTTTAATAAGCTGTCTAGGTTGGTCATAACTTTTCTTCCAAGGAGCAAGTGTCTTTTAATTTCATGGCTACAGTCACCATTTCTAATGATTCTGGAGCCCCTGAAAATAAAAGTCTGTCACTGTTTCCACTGTTTCCCCATCTATTTGCCATAAAGTGATGGGACCAGATGCTATGATCTTAGTTTTCTGAATGTTGAGTTTTAAGCCAACTTATTCACTCTCTTCTTTCACTTTCATCAAGAGGCTTTTTAGTTCTTCTTCACTTTCTGCCATAAGGGTAGTGTCATCTGCATATTTGAGGTTATTGATATTTCTCCTGGCAATCTTGATTCCAGCTTGTGCTTTATCCAGCCCAGCATTTCTCATGATGTACTCTGCATATAAGTTAAATAAGCAGGATGACAATATACAGCCTTGACATACTCCTTTCACAATTTGGAACCAGTCTGTTGTTCCATGTCCAGTTCTAACTGTTGCTTCTTGACCTGCATACAGATTTCTCAGGAGGCAGGTGAGGTGGTCTGGTATTCCCATCTCTTGAAGAATTTTCCACAGTTTTTTGTGATCAACACAGTCAAAGCCTTCATGCTCAACATCAAAAAGAAAAAGCACAATTAAAAAATGGGCAGAAGATCTAAATAGATATTTTTACAAACAAGACATAGAGATGACCAAAAATACCAAACTTTTTGGTCAAGCAAAAAGGTAAGCAATATGGTGGAAAAAGGATGGGCTTAAAAGCCAGAAGCCATAGATTCTAGTTCAGTTCTGCTCTTCACTGGCTATGTGACTTGGGCAACTGGCACTCTTCTTGGATTTATCTTTCTCCATCTCTGAAATTGTCATACATAGAAGATGTATACGTGTTTGAGTAATGAGTCAGTAAAAGGTCATGTATCATCTGAAAATCATTTACTGGGAATCTGATGTGCTAGGGGACACAGTTGACTAGATAAACCAGCCCCCTAACTTTGAAACTTGTGCTCTAGGGGAGTGGGAATGAGGAAGTCAGAACATAAAATAATGAAATAGACTGTTAAATAGTGATTCAGTGCTCGGTTGAAGACAGAGCAGTGTGATGGTCGAGACAAACTGGGTTGGGTAGTCAGGAGATGGAGACCTGGTAGCTAAAGCTGGAATGAGAAGATAGAAAAAGCCACAGCCAGGGCTGGGGAGAAACGGTCCAGCCCGAGGGAACCACTATACAAGGCCTCCAGCTGAGCTCGATGTTCCGTTAACGGAACACGTCTTTACTCTGTGTTCCTCCACTCTCCCATAGGGACGTGAGGATGCACGGGAAACCTACAGGCTCCACCCTCACTGGACTTGGAGTGAAGTGGAAGAAAAGACACTTATTTATTAAACAGTGATTGTGACACAGACTGATGGATGAGTACTGGGATGATGAGCAGAAACTTGGCATACTCCTGGAAAATATGACAGAAACCTCTAACCTAGCCTGGGAAAGCTGGGAAGCCTTCCCTGAGGAGCTATCATTGAAGCCAAGATCAGATCAAGCAACATCAAAACAAAACAAGCCAGAATGGGATTTGAATTTGAACCAACCATTGGTCAACCTGTCCATGCCCACTCTTTAACTGGCTACACTGGGATTCTGCTGGACTCATAGTGATGCGGCAGAAAGTGTTTATTCATTTGAAGAAAGCCCGGGACATTGCAGGAAAAATACACGAGATACACTAAAGCAGCCAGTAAAACATTCACAACATCATCACGTTATCACCTATGGCAGGGGTTCTCAAACTTGAGCTCACATCAGAAGCCCCTAGTGGGTTTAGTGAAATACAGAGTGCTGGCCCTATGCTACCCTCTGGTTTCTGACTCGGGATGTTTGTGTGGGGCCTGATAATTTGCATTTCTAACCAGTTCCCAGTTGATGAAGCTGCTGCCAGTCTGAGAACCATACTTTAAGAGAACTGACTTAGAGGGGGTGCTTGAGTCTGTAGGTAGGACTTTTAGGGCTATAGGAGTGTTTTCTAAAGAAACAACAGAGCTGGGGACAGGAGTTCCCAGGCCAGGATGTCTGGAACCCTTCCAGAAGGATCCTTTCCAGCCAGGTTTCCCCTTCACACTTCTCGTGGCCAATGGACCCCAAAGAACAACACCTACTGTGGTTTTGGCATTTGTGTGCTAACAGGTCAGTGCACTTAGATATTCACTTCTTTTCTGAGAGAGACAGAGCTGGGCTTTGCCAAGCCAAATACACCGACACCAAACGCCATTTCAGCTTGTCCTCTTGGGTAGTCTACCTTCAGTTCTTTTTTTCTCAGTTGTGTGGATCCCAAGTGAGTTGAAAGTGAAAGCATTAGTCGCTCTCAGTCATGTCTGACTCTTTTGCAACCCCATGGACTGTAGTCTGCCAGGTTCCCATGTCCATGGAATTCTCCAGGCAAGAATACTGGAGTAGCCAGCGACTTCTCCACGGGCTCTTCTAGATGCAGGGATCAAACCTGAATCTCCCACATTGCAGGCCAATTCTTTACCATCTGAGCCAACAGGGAAGCCTCCCTAAGTCCGTATTAATTCTCTGCTGGGTCGGCTCCCAAAGATGCTGCTGTCATAGCTTCCAACAGTGTCCAGATAAACCTACCAGGCAGCATGTGAGGTGAACTCGAGTAAAGCAAGTCCTGGCTTTATTCCTGACCAATCACTTAGCAAGGACCCTACATGGGAGACGCTTCATCTCTCTGAGCCTTCATGGGATGGTGAGGGAGGGGCAGTAGCTCACAGGATTGTTGGGATCTTGGCAAGAGGTGATGGATGTTAAGCCTCGGTGATGTAGGAGGAACCCAGCAGGTTAGGACTGTCACAGCATTCTGTCTTGTAAGGTGGTGGTTGGCATAGAATAGCTGGCTCATCTCCTACACTTCCCCAGGCCTCCAAAATACCCACAAGTGGCTGGAGGGGCCATCGCTCAATGCCTATTGTATCCTCCTCTGTGGCATATTTCCAGGCCCTTGACATCTTTTGCCTGGATTATTACAATGGCCTCCAAAGGACTTACTTGCCTCCAGAGGGCCCCTAAAAGCCCTCATCCACATTTGTAAAGCAGAGACCTGATTATGCGTGCCAAAAATTCTTCAGAGATTCTCCAGCATCCAGAGCAGGGATCATGTCCTCAGAGACTACAGAAGGTAGAAGGAAATAGACATGAGTGCCAGGACCACAGAAAGGCAACGGGGCAGGGGGTGGGGGGCGGGGGGCGGGCAGTAGGGATTATGGCATACCGAGACATCACTGTCTAAAGGCATTCAGACTCAGAATTCTGTAAAATCCTCTGTGGTCCAAGGAAAGCTTGCCCTGGCACTGGGTGTAGTCTTGGATTACCAGAGGAAGAGAGTTCCCCTGGTGTGTGAAATCCAAGCTCCTCAGCCTGGCTTACAAGGATCAGCCTCCTCCTCTTGCTCTGCCCTGCTGACTTGAAATTCATACAGCTGGCCAGCTGCTCTCAGTCCCTCCATACGTGCCATGCTGGTCCTCGGCTCTGTGCAGTGAGTCTCCTACACATGAACCTTCAAGCTTTGAACTCTCATAAATGTGAATGCACATTCCATCAACATCAGGCATGAATGAAATTGCAGCTTGCCACCCCCCACTCTCTCCTTTTGCTGATGATCCTTCAGCTCTATCATTTCCCACCTCCTCTCCCTCCTCCAGGCAGTAACTCTTCTTGCCTGTTCACTGAATACCAGCCCCTGTATATCAGCTGTTGTACGGTACTACTGTACTTCCAAGGTTCTGTACTGTAAGATTGAAAATGTTTTCTTAGTTTTTGTGTTTGTTTTTGTTTACATGTTATTTATGTGGAAAGTATTACAAACCTATTACAGTTCAGTACTATATAACTGATTGTGTTAGTTGGGTACCTAGGCTAACTTTGTTGGACTTATATGAACAAATTCAACTTAAAAATGAGTTCTCAGAATAGAACGCGTTCATATGCAGGGGACTTACTGTACCTTGCCCCTGGAGGAGGGCATGGCAACCCACTGCAGTATTTTTGCCTGGAGAATCCCTTGTACAGAGGAGCCTGGCAGGCTATGGGCCATAGTGTTGCAAAGAGTAGGACACAACTGAAGTGACTTCGCATGCATGCATGTACTATACCTTGATCAGGCCTACAAAGATTTATTCTTACTCTTCACATGGCAAAATCCTGCCCATTGCTGAGAACTCAGTGCAGGCAACACCTCCTTAGGGAAGTCTTCTTTGCACTTACTCCTAGTTCTACTAGAAGGGTTATGAACCTTTTCCTGGTGCCCCAGCAATATGTTGCTTTTCTCTTTTGTTAATACTCATCAGATGGTACTATCTCTTTTGTATCTGTCTCTCTGCTAAGGTGGAAGCACTTATGCTTAATTGCCAAATGTTAATAACCTTTGTACCTAACAATCACTACTTGTTAAATGGATGATTGGGAGGCAGGCATTCCCCACAGCAGTGCAGAGTCTGAACAGTGGCACAAGAGGTATACCCTTTAGCGACAGGAAGAAATTGGGAGAGGCATGGGACTGGTCCTTCCACTCTCCCTTCCCATCACAAGAATGGATAGAGAACAATGAAAGTAACAGAACTGAGGAGCAAGAATGCCCTTGACTTTATCTCTCAACCACTAAAGACTGTCTCCTCTTATTGCTGATTCAACATCCCAAGAGAGAATCTGATTGTTAAATCACTTTAGGCCCATGGGACAACTGCCCACACTAGACTACCTTAAGATGCTAGCCAGACTGTATTGGCCTATGGTCAGGGGTCCTTCTTTAGTCTAACTGGGATAGAATCATCTGCAAGAAAGCATGGTACCTTCCATGATTAGCAGCTCTTTGGAGGGACTTTGAGAGTGGCAGGTGAGTTCCGTAGCTTAGGTGGCACAGGGTTCAGGATTGAGGCAGATGAAAATGTCAGGAGGACTCCCTCAGGGTTGTGCAGGGGCCTCTCTCGCTTTGCCCCCATCCTAGTCCTCATGGGTTTGCTTTTCTGCATGACTTCAAGGAAGTCCCTGTCTCTCTGCCCTTCAGTTTCCTCATCTGTAAAATCAAGGGGTCAAACTGTTGGGCCTATTAGATTCCTTTTGGTCTTGAGACTCCTGCATATTTCCCCAGCTTCTAGAACAGTCCACCTTCCTACATCTTATCCTCTGGACTTTCCCCCTTTGTCTGAGGGACCTGATCATCTCTTCATTAACAGCCCTGGTCAAGCCTGGTTTGACTTCCAAGGGCCCAGCTCACAAACCAGTTAGCAAAGCCAGTCATAAAAGAAAACATAACATCTGTTCTGGGCTTTCACAGAGGGCATGCTTCACATTCCTCCCCTCAAAGCAAACTGGATCAAACCTTGACCTGGGGCCAACCAAGGAAAAGTAACCTTCAGGGGGTAGGGTGCCATTTGATGCCCAGATGAGGTCACTTAACATACAGTCATTGGTAGCCCTGAGGAATGAAAAGTATTTGCCTTCCCTATTAATAACTCAAAAAAGTTATGAACATCTTGGATCAAACTGAAAGTATAAATCTTGCAGACAAAGGGGCCCCTTTGACTTTGAAAGTTTGGGTCTTACAGACAAAGGGCCCCCTTTGACTCCCACTTAGTATTGAGTTGGCCAAAAAGTTCATTTTGAATGAACTTTTAGACCAACACAATTCAAGTCCAGATAGGTTTGTTCCTCTGAGCTTAAGTGAGAGGACCACAGAGAAAGGAAGAGGAGATAATGAGAAGAAGGGAGGAGGAGGCAAGAAGGTGTTATTCATCTAGTCCAATGCTTGAATCCAGGCTAAAAAGTTTGGTTCCTTCAGTCATCCTCCTCCAAAGGCAGCTCATTTACAGTTGGATGGTAATGTTATTAGAAATACCTTTTAAGACAATGAACCAAAATATATCTCTTTGATCCATCCCTATATTAGTCAATATGAAATTGGAATAAGTCAATTTCTCTCCCAAATAGTTGCCCTTAAAGTGTTTGAAGACACATCCTACTTGAATCTCCTATCCCCCATGCAAAAAAAAAAAAAGAAAGAAACAAAAAAAACACTCTCTTTCAGTTCATCCTTATACATCATTTTCCAGCCACACATCCCCTCTGTTTCATCCTGACACACTCTTCTGGAAACATAGTGTATTTGTGACCTTCTCACAGTGTGGGGCCAGAACTACACATGATTTTGCAAGTGTGCAGATCAGATCAATCATCTCAACACACAGATACCACTAGGTGATGATAGAGTCAGGAAAGAGCCCAGTTCTGTTGATTCTCAGGTACCTGGGGCAGGTGGAGAAATACCAATAAACCAGTAAGAGAGGGGACTAGCCTTTGCAATACACAAATAGTTGCATGGAATTTATCATGTGTCCCTAGTGGCTCCCGTGGACCACAGATCTGTGCAAAGCCAGCATGCCCATAGATGCAGAATCCAAATCTGAGCAACCACAGGTGCTATCAGCCAGTCAAACCAATAACAGTTCCATGGCTATTGTTAAAAAACTGATAATATAGTGCAGGGGGAAGGCCTGGATGAAGACTCAAGCCTCTTTGATTTACAAGCATGTTGCCTAAACTGTCTTCCCTACCTTGATTACTAACAACCATGGAGATGTTCGGTTCCCTTTAAGGTATATTTCCAAGAAACTATACCAATATGTCAGCTCATTTTTCCTGGCTTCTCTTAGCCCAATATTCCAGAAAAAAGTATTCCCTCATTTCATATGATACCATATTTTTCATTCTGCTTCTAACGATGCTGTGATTTCCTCTTTAAAGTATATATTAGTCCCATGAATATTGCACAGTATCACTATGGTAATAGAAAGGACTCTATTCTTAACTTACCCCTGTAGTTTCAGGGCTACATACTCAAAGACATCTCCCAAATTTTCACCCTGAACTATATCCTAAATCATGCACTATGTATTTCCCTTGGTACCTCTCCCTTTTAGCGTCCCACAGGTGGCTTCCCTTATAGCTCAGTTGGTAAAAAAAAACTGGGCTGCAATGCAGGAAACCCTGGTTTGATTCCTGGGTCGGGAAGATCCACAGGAGAAGGGATAGGCTACCCACTCCAGTATTCTTGGGCTTCCCTTGTGGCTCAGCTGGTAAAGAATCTGCCTGCAATGCGGGAGACCTGGGTTCAATCCCTGGGTTGGGAAGATCCCCTGGAGAAGGGAAAGGCTACCCACTCCAGTATTCTGGCCTGGAGAGCTCCATGGACTGTATAGTCCATGTGGTCACAAAGGGTCGGACACGACTGAGCGCCTTTCACTTTCACTTTATTTCGGGTACTTGAAATTCCTCATCTCTTCTCTCTACCCAGACTTTAAATAATCTACCATAATTAATGGTCCAACTGAGTTGCTGAGAGAGAAAATTCACATTTCTTGAGCATCTACTGTGAAGCTTAACAACTGCATAGTACAAATATTATCCCTATTTTATAAAGAAGGAGACTGAGGTATACTGTCTCCTGCCCCACATTTGATCCTTTAACAAATGCAGTGAGCTCTGCTTTCAAAGTACATCCAGAATTCGTGTGCATTTGCAGTTTCTAGTCACCATCATCTCCTGCTGTGGTTACTGCAATAACCCCTGACTAGGTCTCTCTGTTTCTATGCTTGCTCCCCTAAAACTCAGCTTTGTAAAGTCCTGTTAAATTTCCATCTCACTTAAAACAATGTCCTTCTCGTTGTCCTGGAGGACCTACATAATCTGCCCTCGGTTCCTCTTAGAACTCATCTGCAGCTGTGCTTTCCCCCACTCTCTCTGCTCTATCACATGGGCCCCCGGCACTGCCACAAACACACAGAGTTGCTCTTGCCTGAGGGCATTTATACTAGCTCTTCTCTCCATCTGGGAGGCACCTCCCCCAGACAGTCACACGGCTCGCACCCTCATTTCCTTCAGCATCTCGCTTCAGAGGTGCACCCATCCGTAATCTTCACACTCTCCCTTCTCTCCTCACCTGCTCATTTTCTTTTTCTTTCTGATGCATTTACAGCCAATATATAAATTCAATTTTTATTTGTTTGTGGTCCAGCTCCTCGCTAGAATATAAGCTTCACAAATTTTTCTTCTTGTGACAAAACCTATTTTGTCTGCCATCCAGCAGGTGCTCAAGAAATAGCCAGTGAAAGAACGGTTAAGAAAGTGAAAGTGAACATGTTAGTTGCTCAGTCGTGTCTGACGCCTGCAACCCAATGGACCACAGCCTGCCAGGCTCTTCTGCCCATGGGATTTTCCAGGCAAAAATACGGAAGTGAGTTGCCATTTCCTTCTCCAGAAGCTCTTCCTGACTCAGGGATTGAACCCGGGTCTCCCTCGTTGCAGGCAGACTCTTACTGCCTGAGCCATCAGGAAGCCCAAGACAATGACTAAGAGGCAACTGGCTGAGTGGGGAGGACCGAAGATACCGTGGAATTCAGACCATCACCTGCAAGAGTTATTGGGAACAGGAAGAAAATATGACCCGGAAGGACAGGATAAGGAAGGGAGTCATGGAGAATGATTTCCATTATTTGAAAAGCTGGCATGCAGAGAAGCAGCAGATTTATTCTGAATTTTCCATTAGGTTAAACTAAGATACTAAGTAACTTGCCAGGTGGACAAAAAGGGTGTGGCGGGCATTCAAGACTGAGAATTATTTGAGAACTGGGTTGATGCTGAGACATGGAAAGACGTGGTTTGTTCGCCAAATACCAATTACACCCCTACCCTCCAGCTACCAATCATGTGTAGCTGGAGGATACATGGGGCCACAAAAATAAACTTGGTGGGCTATATATGTCATGTCATGGAGTTTTGACTTATATTTTACTTATTTGTTAATTTATGTAAACATCATATGCTTGCCATTTAATGAGCACACGTTCTATCCTAGGCTGTCTCCTGGGTCATGGTGATGAAGAGCATGGAATATATAATCCCTGTCCTGAAAGGATAGTAATGGGCATGGAGCAAGTTCCTAATGGCCTCTGCACATAATAAATGCTCAAAAAATACTAGATGCCTGAATGCAGGCTAAAATTTTCTAGTTAACATGTATAACAATCCTGTGAAACAAATGAAATTTTACCCATTTTATACGTGAGGAAACTAAAATTTAGAGTTTTCTGTCCCATCTTCATAGAATTGGTTAAATTTTGAGCCATCATTTAAATCCAGCTCTGTCTGGCATCGAAGTATTTTCCTTTTCTGCATCATGTCCTCTCATCACCTCAAAGGAGCTCAAACTCTTATAAATGCCTTCATAGGCCAAGGAGATACAAAGAGGAGGGCTGGGTCTACTATCTACATCCAGGAGAATTTTGAGGCAGGCCATGAAAAATGAATGAGTCTCTTTAATCTCCTTGGCTAAATAGTTACCAGGTACCTATGTGCCCAGAACTGCCTTGCCACCAATCTCTGGGAAGTAAGGGTTGCCGAGACTGAATGTTCCACCCTTAGGTTGTATAGTCTGGGGTTAGAACACCAGCTTTCACCTTGATTAGCTATGTGACCCTGGGCATATCAAGTAATCTTCTTAGCTCTCATTCCTTATCCACAAAATAGGAATTAAAAGTTGTACCTCCTGATACAATCACTACAGATCCTATGGCTATCATAGGGAAATAAAGGAATACTATAAAAAAAAACTCTATACCTACAAATTCGATAATTTAGGTGAAATTAACCAATTCCATGAAGGACATAATTTGCTAAAACTTGCATGAGAAGAAATAGATAACCTGAACAGGCCTGTGTCTATTAAAGAAATTATTAATCCTAATAGATCAGTTAATAACCTTCCAAGACAGAAAGCACCAAGACCAAATGGGTTCAGTGGTGAATTCTACCAAACATTTTTTAAAAGTTACACCATATCTCTATAATTTTTTTCGAAGTAAGCCAGAAAGATAAAGACCATTACAGTATACTAACACATATATATGGACTTTAGAAAGATGGTAATGATAACCCTACATGCAAAACAGAAAAAGAGACTCAGATGTATAGAACGGACTTTTGGACTCTGTGGGAGAAGGCGAGGGTGGGATGTTTCGAAAGAACAGCATCGAAACATGTGTATTATCTAGGGTGAAACAGATCACCAGCCCAGGTTGGATGCATGAGACAAGTGCTCGGGCCTGGTGCACTGGGAAGACCCAGAGGGATTGGGTGGAGAGAGAGGTGGGAGGGGGGATCGGGATGGGGAATACATGTAAATCCATGGCTAATTCATTCCAATGTATAACAAAAACTACTGTAATGATGTAAAGTAATTAGCCTCCAACTAACAAAAATAAATGGAAAAAAAAAATTGTTGAAAAACCTCTTCAAAAAAAAAAAAAGAAGTCAAAGGTATACTTCCTAACCCATTCTATGAGGTCAGCATTATCCTAATACCAAAAACAGACAAAGACATTGTGAGAAAAGCAATCTACAGACCAATTATCTCTCATGAACATAGATGCAAAATTCTTCAAAATATTAGCAAATTAAATCCAACAATATATAAAAAGAATTATATACCACAACCAAGTGGGATTTGTCCCAGGTAAGTAAGACTGGTTGAAAATTAGAAAATCAGTTCAAGTAATCTATTACATCAACAGGCTAAGGGGAAAAAAAGTCACTTGATCACATGATCATATCAATAGATGCAGAAAACACATCCAACAACCATTCATAGTAAAAACTCTTAGTGAATTATGAATAAAGAAGAACTTCCTTGACTTGATAAAGCATATCTTCAAAAAACCCACAGTTAACATCACACATGATGAAAAACTCCAAGCTTTCACACTAAGATTGGGCATAAGACAAGGATACCCCTTAGCACTCCTTTCAACATCACACTGGAAGTTCTAGCTAATGCACTAAGACAAAAAAGAAAAATAAAATAACAAGTATGCAGACCTGGGAAAAGAAAAATAAAACTATATTTGTCTACAGATGATATGGTCATCTAAGAAAATCTGAATTGCTAAAAAACTCCTGAAACTAATAAGTGATTTTTACAAGATCACTTACTGTACAGATCAATATACAAAGGTCAGTTGCTTATACACATATCAGTAATGAACAAATGGAGTTTGAAAGTAAAAATACAATACCATTTACATTAAAGCCCCCAAATGTTAAAAACTTAGGTATAAATCTAACAAAATGTGTACAAGATTCATGTGATTAGGACTAAAAATCTCTGATTAAAAAAATTAAAGAAAAACTAGATATATGCATAGGAAGATCAGTATTATACAAATGTCTGTTCTTTACAACTTGATCTATGGATTCAATGTAATCCCAACCAAACCCTTAGCAAGTTATTTCATGGATATTGTCAAACTAATTCTCAACTTTATGTGTAGAGACAAAAGCCTCAACTAGCCAACAAAGTTGGGTAAAACAAAGTTGGAGGACTAAAACTATCCAACTTCAAGACTCACTATATAAAGCCATAGTAATCAAGACAGTGTGGGATTGGTGAAAAAACAGACACATAGCTCAATGGACAGAGTGGAGAGCCCAGAAATTGACCCACATAAATGTAGTCAACTGATTTTTGACAAAAGAACAAAGGCAATGCAATGGAGTAAATATAGTCATTTCTACAAATGGTGCTTGAACAACTGGACATATATAGGCAAAAAAACTCTGGGAGTTGGTGATGGACAGGGAGGCCTGGCATGCTGTGATTCATGGGGCCGCAAAGAGTCGGACACGACTGAGCAACTGAACTGAACTGAACTGAACTGAGGCAAAAAAAAACACAAAAAAACCCCACAAATGTAGACAGAGACCTTATACCCTTCACAAAAGTTAACTCAAAATGGATTACAGACGTATATGTAAAACTTTAAAGTATGAGATGCTTAGAAGATACCATAGGAAAGAATGATGCATAGATGGTGCCTTTTTAGATATAATACCTGATTCATGAAAGAAATAATCATTAAACTGATCTTCACTGAAATTAAAAACTTTTGCTCTGTGAAAGACAACATCAAGAGAAGGAGAAGACAACCCATGAGCAGGAGGAAATATTTGCAGATGACATCTGGTAAAGGACTATTATCCAAAATATATAAAGCACTCTTAAAATTCGGTGACAGGAAATCAAACAACTTGATTAAAAGTTAGCTAAGAGCTTGACAGATATCTCACAAGGAAGATATACAGATGGCAAATAAACATATGAAAATAGCTCCCTGTCATATGTCAACAGGCAATTCAACTTAAAGCAATTGATATACCACTACATACCTATAAGGATGGCCAAAATCCTGAACGCTGACAACAGGAAGTGCTGGCAAGAAAATGGAGCAACTGGAACTCTCATCCACTGCTGGTGAAAATGCAAAATAGTACAGTCACTTTGGAAGAGTTTAGCAATTTCTTACAAAGCTAAATATATTTCACCATTTGATCTGGAGATAATAATCATTGAAAATTTATGTCTAAGGAAAAACCTACACACAGATGTTTATAGCAGCTTTACTTACAATTGCCAAAACTTGGAAGCAACAAAGATACACTTCAGTAGGTGAATGGATAAATAAACTATAGTACATCTAGACAATGAACTATTATTCAGCCCTAAAAGTGATGAAAAGGAAAATTAAATGCATAATTTCTAAGGGAAAGAAGTCAATCTGAAAAGGCTACATACTTTATGATTCCAACTATAGGACATCCTAGGAAAGGCAAGACTGTGGAGACAGAAAGATTAGTGGTTGCCAGAAGTTGGGAAGGGGCAGGGAGGATGAATAGGTAGAGCACAGAGGATTTTTAAGGCAGCAGAAGTACTTATGTACAATGTTATAATAACGGATATATGTCATTATACATTTGTTCAGATCCAGAGAATGTACAATACCAAGGGTAAAGTATGGATTTGGGGGTAATTATGATTGCGTCTGTCTGCAATGCAGGAGACCTGGGTTCAATTCCTGGGTTGGGAAGATCCCCTGGAGAAGGAAACGGCAGCCCACTCCAGTATTCTTGCCTGGAAAATCCCATGGACAGCGGAGCCTGGTAGGCTACTGTCCATGGGGTTGCAAAGAGCCAGACACGACTGAGCAACTTCACTTTCACTTTCTTTCACTTTCATGATGTGTGAAGGGGCTTCCAACGTGTTGTTAGCAGTAAAGAATCTGCCTGCCAATGCAAGAAAAATAAGAGACCAAGGTTTGATCTTTGCATGTGGAAGATCCCCTGAGGAGGGCATGGCAACTCACTCCATTAGTCTTGCCTAGATAATCCCATGGACAGAGGTGTTTGGCAGGCTACAGCCCATAGGGTCACACAGAAGTCAGACACCACTGAAGCAACTTAGTACACGTGCATGATGTGTTAATGTAGGTTCATCAACTAAAACAAACATACTACTCTGGTGGGCAATGTTTATAACGAGGTAGGCTATGCATATATGGGGACAGGTGGTGCATAAGACATCTTAGTACTGTCTGTCAATTCTGTCGTGAACCTTAAACTGCTCTAAGAAAAAAAAATTAATGAAAACATTATACTTCTCATAGCAGATCATTAGGGAATTCAATGATATAAATCATGTAGAATAGTTAGCAAAATTCCTGGCTCAAAATAAGTGATCAATGACTCTCAGCAATGGTAATGAAGGTAACAATGATGGGGATACTCTGGCTCCAGTTGACAAAGCCAAGCACATGTCTGATTAATAAGGTCAGCTTAGAGGATTTCAGTATGAAAATATTCAGAAAAAAAAAACTGGGACCCCCATCCTTCTAGGCCAAGAAGGGTTTATTTTTGCTCTGTTCTAAATCTTTTTCAATGAATTCTTTTAAGGAAATAACTATGACCTCTGTCTGGGGTCTAATCAGAATGCATTTGTGTGTGTTAGTCGCTCAGTCCTGTCCGACTCTTTACGACCCCATAGGCTGTATAGACCCCATAGAGCCCAACAGGATCTTCTGTCCATGGAATACTCCAGGCAAGAATACTGGAGTGGGTAGCCATTTCCTTCTCCAGGGGATCTTCCCCACCCCAGGGATCAAACCTGGGTCTCCTGCACTCCAGGCAGATTATTTATTGTCTGAGCAACCAGGGAAGTCCCATTAGTATGCCTATAAATGTATATATTCAAGAATATTAATACAAAACACTTTTCAAAATACCTTTTGCTTTTGGGATGCTGATGTGCATTTTATGTTAAGTCTTGGCTGTGCTCTAGGCAGCTGCTCTAATATTTCTGCTGAGCAAGGCAGGGTCCACCACCCAAATGCATTTCATCTAAGTGCGATTTGGTCTGGGACATCTTGGTAATCAGGGGAGACAAAGCAGATTGAAAACATGTGAGCAGCCAGTTTCCCAATGAGATGAGACAGGCTCTGTTGATAAAAACCACTCCACACTGGGCATGGGTGGGATGTGGTGAGGGAGAGAGGGAAGCCCAGGGTCAGGTTGTGATGAGGAGGTAGGAGTTTGGTCAAGCCCAGGGTCTGTTTGGGATGCCAGCCATGAGAAAGCAAGCTTCGGCACAGCTGTGTCAGATGTGGACTAACCCCACATATTTATATTTCAAAACCCATTTCCCGGGGCGGATTGGGGGGGGGCGGATTTTGGGAAATCACAACATGTTGTTAAAGTCAGAAAATCCTTGGGTCTTGGTATTCTCCCCAGACTCCACAACATTCAGTATGAGGAAAACCTGAGAAATGATCCACTCTGACTTGAGAATCTAATATGTGCTTTTCTTACTTTTCCTCTAACTATCCCAGAAGCGATTACTCAGGTTCAGAGAGGAGCAGTAATTAGTACCTGAAGACCTCAATGTCCTAGAAAGGCCCTGGGAATCTACTGGGGAGCAGAGAAGGAGGGAGATCACGGTTTCTGTCACCTTCCAAATTGTGAGCAGGGCACTGGAAACTCAGCCAGAGATGTGGGCTGCCAGTGAACAAGACCTGTTCCAGGTCATTCTGGACTTCCCATTTGAGACGAGAGAGGAGCAGTCATTCCTATTTCCTTGAAAATGATTCAGTCAAGGCCATCATGTCAACCTTCTGGACCGGGGAGCAAGACAATAACAATACCCACTCAGTCTGCTAGAAGGAAGTTGTCATGACTTGTCCTTATTTTTGTCATATTGGAAGTAGGTTTGTCATATAGAATACAGGATGCCTAGCTAAATCTGAATTTCAGATAAATAATGAAAAGTTTTTATATAAATATGTCACAAATGTTGCATGGGATAGACTTTAAAAATTATTTGCTTTTTATCAGAAATTTGAATTTAATCAGGTATCTTGTATTTTTATTTGCCTAATTTGGAAATTCCTTCCACAAGTCACTAGATAACATCTTACAAGCATCCCTTTGCAGAAGGTGGAGGGTAGTGTGACATAGCACAACTTTCTGTGAAGATGTGAGTGATGATGGGAGTGAGCCTCCCATCACTGAGACTTCACTTGGCAGTTCCCACCCCTCACTCTTCAGCTCCTAAGGACCATGGACCCTGAGCCAACTGCTTGGGTTTGAACCCTGGTTCTATAAAGAGTTAGCTGTATGACCTTATGTTAAGTAACACAACTTCTCTCTTTGTTACTAACTTTCTAATTTACAAAATGGAAACAATAATAACAGTAGCCTTCAAAAGTATTTTTTAAAACATAAAAGTATCTATACTTAGATCAGTGTTTGGCCCATGGGAAGAAATAAATGTTAATCTTTATCATTCTTCTTCTTATTCCTTGTAACTATATATAAAAGGAGTTGGGCTAGTGAGAATCCTGTTGTCACATCAAAGCTGGGGCAGAATATTTTGTAGCTTTCTATTTTATATTGGAATGTAGCCGATTAACCATGTTGTAATTTTTTCCTGTGCACAGCAGAGAGATTAAATCATACATATACATGCATCCATTCTTCTCCCATCCAGGCTGTGGGGCAGAATTTTGGATCACTGAAGCCTTTGTGGGACCACTGTAGTCCAGAGAAGATGAAGGCTTTGTGGACATTGAGTGCTATCCTCTTATTTTATAGGTGAAGAGAAAACTTGAGGCAGAGAGGCCAAGTGGCTGGCTCTAAACTTTACAGGTGGTTGATGGTATGGTTTTGGGGTGAAAAGGCAGATATTCCTTTGAATTGAGTTAACTGTAGACAACTTCGGCTAGAATCACAGAATTAGACAATTACAGAGCCACAGGCTATAGCTATGGCAAAATTTGCACCGGGGTCAGCTTAAGATGAGAGATACTGACTCAAGAACCCAGTGTTAAAGAGTTCTCTTCTCAGTTCTGCCTTGATGTTTGCTACGTGTCTTTTGGCAAGTTCTCACCTTTTCTGGCCTTCTGTGTCCCATCTGTTCAACAGAGATAATCATCTTAGTTCTGTCCACTTCCTAGGGCTATTGCAAAACCTTTGGAAGGACTGACACTCTGGCTGCCTCCCCAAAACTCACTACCCCATTTTGCCCTTTTGGCCTCTCCCCAGCTCATCAGAGCACTGCCTTCCTTCACGTCCTTGGCTTCTGGCCCTCACAGGTCTAGGATATCTGGGCCTCAGCTGACTGATGACCAGCAGATTCTAGTAGGTGGAGTGAGGGTGCAGATGGCTCCTTCCTGCTGGTTTAGAGCCAGGCAAAGACAACCTCTGAACTCAGCTCTCAAGCAATGCTTCTTGAATTGAGCAGTGACTTTGCTAAAAAGCAAGTCTGATCTTGACACTTACCAACCTAACACTTGTGTTATAGGTGTTAAACTGGTCCCTTCCCACACTGTTATATATTACCTTTTACCCAGTTACCTCTGCTCAAATCCATTGTTTACTTGGCCAGTGAGAATTCTTACCAAACTAAAACTTCATTTAGACATCTATCTGCTTAAAACCCATCATCCACTGCAGAGATTTGAGTTGTTTGTGGGTTTTTAAAGTTTATGGATAGCCTTCAGCAAATCTGTGAACATCCTGAAATGTACACCCTAGTTTTATTTGTGTGCACATTAACTTTGTTCAGATTCTCAGAGGGGTCTGTGACATCTCTCACACCACATACTTCCCAGTCCCTCCTCCTCCTATAATAGTTTACAAACCTCTGATCCACAGAATCAAGTCCAAAGTCTAATTTGCAAGGCATGCAAAGCCCTTCTTGATACACTGTCTTCATTTTGAAGTCTCTTGTTCAATTGCTCAAACAAATCTCACTATTCCTCACCTCCCTGCCTTTGCTCAAGGTTTGCCCTCTGATTTGAACATCTTCTCCTTCCCATTTTTCCTGCTGACTTTTCTCACCTCGTTGACTCCTACTTAACTATTGTAACTCAATTCAAGAGTTCCCTCTTCCAGAAAGCTTCCTCTGACCCCCTCTTCCACCCCAAACTAGAGGAGAGTTCCCTCCCTAGGCTATCAAAATGCAGATGCATCCACTTCTCTAGAACTGCACTAGTCACACTGTACTCCCATGAGATGAAGCTCTTCGAGGACAAGACTGTCTCACTCATCCTTTCCCTCTTCTCTTTCTCTAAAGCCAGTGGTCCTCAGTGATCAGCAGCATCCTCATCACCTGGGACCTTGCTAGAAGTACAAATTATAAGGTGGGTCCACCCCAGACCCACTGAATCAGAAATTGGGGGCGGGGCCAGCAAGCTGGGCTTTAACAGGCTTTCCAGGGGATTCTGATGCCCACTCAAGTCTGAGAAGCACTGATCTCAAGGGATTCTCTTATCTCTTGCCTGGCCCACTGGGACAGCTCCCCACTGAGCTTCCTCATCTGTTACTTTCCAATCTGTTCCCCACACTACAGCCAGATTACTTTGTTGTAACATGGTGGCGCAGTGGTAAATAATCTGCCTGCCAACGCAGAAGACATCAGAGATGCAGGTTCAATCCTTGGGTCAGGGAGATCCCCTGGAGTAGCAAATGGCAACCTGCTCCAGTATTCTTGTCAGGAAAAGTCCTTGGACAGAGGGGCCTGGTGGGCTACAGTCCATGGGATTGCAGAGAGTCAGACACGACTGAATGATTGAGTACATACAGCTCAACATGTAAGGGCCCTGTTCAAAAGCCTTAAGTGCTTCCTTTTTCCCTTAGAATTAAAGACCCGACCCCTCACCATGGCCTACAGGATCCAGCCTTGGTTTGATCTCCAGCCTTGCCCTGAAGTCCCCACCACTAACTCTCCACCATCGGACACACTGGCTTGCTCTCTTGCTTTTAACTTCTTAGAGCAGCAATCTCTTCCTGCCTTGGGCCTTGTGCTGGGACCAGGGAAAGGGCATAAACGAGTCACCTTCTCTGCCCTTGAGGAGGGGCAGTCAAGTAGGAGACACAGATATGGACACAAATAAACATGCAGATTACAGGAAGCAAAGGAACAGAGTTGGGCATGTCGTGGACAAGCAGCCAAGATTAATTCCTTCTGGGGATTTCCTTTCTGTGGCCATTTCCGACTGTTTCAAAGCCCTAAGGGGAAGATTTCCCCATTTGAACATTCCAGCTCTAGTTATTCCATGGCCCCGAGCCTCAGTCCCCACATCTGTAAAACGGGCCAGGGGCAAGGCCACATCAGGATGCGTGTAGTGCGCACTTGAGCACAGGGTGTGCCTGCCGCAGGGGCACAGCAGGGCCATGGTTCTTCCTTGTTGCTGGAGCAGCTCCAAGTTTAGATCTTGGGGACACCCGAGCCTCAAAAGAAAATTGAGTATGTCCTGAAAAAAAAAAAAAAAAAAAGAGTTCAGCAGCAAGCTTGGGGTTAGGCCTAAAGAGAAAGGAAATTTCCCCTCCACATTGAGAAATCTCCCTCCTGTGGGTGTGGTAGTGAATGTGAAAGTGGAACCTCCCTCCTGGCCCCTGCACTTACCAGAAGGGGCACTGAGGCTTGCAAAGGCCTTACAGAAAGAGCAGCTGTTGAACAGGAACTGGGGCCACTGCTTCTGGGAAGCTGGGGGCTTCTGGGGCAGCGCCCAGAGGCCCAGTGTTTACGAAGCCCAGAAGCACCTGCACTAAGACCGTGTTAGACATAGACCAGATCATGCTGAGCTCTTGGCACATCCCCCAGAGAGAAAGCCAGGATCACTTCTCCAGGGCTCAGAGCTCCCAGATTCCCAGATAAAACAGTGCAGCTACGGCCACCAGGAGGAGGTGGGGCATGCAGAACAGGCTGAGTGGGTTAGATATTCATATATTCATTCATTCACTCTTAAATTCTTCATCTGTCAAATGGGGAAAGGAAGTATTTTTGCTGTCTATTTGGGATACATATAGTGGGGAAGGGTGGAAAAAGGGTTGTTAGGAGAACAAATGAGAGAATAAATTCAGTCATCATTTCATGTATCCTAACAAAGCACCTGCTTCTTGATGAAAGTGAAAGAGGAGAGTGAAAAAGTTGACTTAAAGCTTAACATTCAGAAAACTAAGATCTTGGCATCTGGTCCCATCACTTCATAGGAAATAGATGGGAGACAGTGGAAACAGTGTTAGACTTTATTTTTGGGGGCTCCAAAATCACTGCAGATGGTGACTGCAGCCATGAAATTAAAAGACACTTACTCCTTGGAAGGAAAGTTGTGACCAACCTAGATAGCATATTAAAAAGCAGAGACATGACTTTGCCAACAAAGGTCCATCTAGTCAAGGCTATGGTTTTTCCAGGGGTCATGTATGGATGTGAGAGCTGGACTGTGAAGAAAGCTGAGTGCCAGAAAATTGATGCTTTTGAACTATGGTGTTGGAGAAGACTCTTGAGAGTCCCTTGGACTGCAAGGAGATCCAACCAGTCCATCCTAAAGGAGATCAGTCCTGGGTGTTCATTGGAAGGACTGATGCTGAAGCTGAAACTCTGGTACTTTGGCCACCTCATGCAAAGAGTTGACTCACTGGAAAAGACCCTGATGCTGGGAGGGATTGGGGGAAGGAGGAGAAGGGGACGACAGAGGATGAGATGGCTGGATGGCATCACTGACTCTATGGGCATGAGTTTGAGTAAACTCCGGGAGTTGGTGATAGACAGGGAGGCCTGGCGTGCTGCGATTCATGGGGTCGCAAAGAGTCGGACACGACTGAGTGACTGAACCGAACCGAACCAAGTACCTGGGCCTTCCAGGTAGGTCAGTGATGAAGAATCCACCTGCCAATTCAGGAGATGCAAGAGATGCAGATTCGATCCCTAGGTCAGGAAGATCCCCTAGAGGAGGAAATGGCTACCCACTCTAGTATTCTTGCCTGGAAAATATTCTTGTCCTCCTAGGGACAGAGGAACCTGCTGGGCTACAGTCCATGGGGTTGCAAAGAGTCAGACACCACTGAGCAACTGAGAATGCATGCATGCAACTAAGCACCTGCTATAATAAAAATAATAATGGATGTTTATAGAGTGCTACTTTAATCCTTATAACCACTCTTCTGAAGTAGCTTCTATTATTTCAATTTACAGATGAGAAACTGAGGCTCAGAAAGATGAACTCACCCAGATTACATGGCTCGTCAGTGATAGAACTGGGATTTGAACATGAGCCCACTGTTAACTAGTCCTGTGCTCAGAGCCACAGACAGAGCTTACAGCAAATCTCTGGCACTAGAGTCAGGGATCTTCAAGGTCAAAAATGATCATCTATTAACCTCTGAATCTGCTGTGCCTGGGCCACAGCCCAGGGTGTCGAAGCTAATCACTAAATGTGGGTGGGCCACTTTAATATTTATAAAGCAAAGTGAAACGAAGCAATCTGGTAGGGCAGACGGGGGAGCAAACAGAGCATTGTGAGTAACAGGTGTGTGTGTATGTGTGTGTGTCTGACTCTTTGTGACCCTGTGAACTGTAGCCTACCTGTCTCCTCTGTCCATGGGATTTTCCAGACAAGAATTTTGGAGTGAGTTGCCATTTCCTCCTCTATGCGATTTTCCCAGCCCAGGAATCAAACCCATGTCTCCTGAGTCTCCCACGTCTCCTGCATTGCAGCCAGAACCTTGACCTGCGGAGCCACTGGGGAAGCCGCTGTAACAGGTAGGTGCCTACAAAGGACTTCTGAGCTAGTGCTGCATCAGCAAGTACCCATCAGGGTCTCAACGGCCCATCACTTTATTTGTGTTTAGAGGAGGGCTTATCTGCAAAGATGTAGATGTAGAAGAATCACAGGGCAAGTATAGGAGTTTAGTAGCTGCTGAACTTCTCCCACAAGGGGAGGGAGCATCCTGCAGGGTTGATCACCTTAGTCGGAGCACGTGAGGGACATGCCAGCTCCAGTGCCCTGGCAGGGAGGAAGGCATTCCCTCTCTCCTGAAGTTCCCAACTGGACAAGCACCCACTGATGCCATCCCCACAGATCAACTTCCTGGGCACAGCGCAAATGGAGAAAGCTGGAGTGTGGATCTAAAAAGGGGGGGGGGGGGATAAGATATTCTGCATAGATGGGAAGGAGGTGTAGGTGTTTACTGGAAAGCAGAACTGGATGCGACATTCCCCTTGAGGGAAAGGAAGTGCAGTCACCTTGTCCGGAAGGCTTGGAATACTTAAATATATCAGGACGTTGGGAATGAGAGATGGAGTGGTAGGAATCGATATCAGAGAGAGACAGAGACTGGATCATGGGAAGGTAAAGCAGGAGTAAAGGTAAAGTGCCGTTCTGCAGGCACTGAGAAACACTGAAAGCATTTAAGCAAGGAAGTGACTGGCATCTATATGTTTAACATATTATTATTAACTTTATGTAAAGACTTACGGTGCCCATTATAGATGCTTGGAAAATGGTGGCTAACTAAAACGGCCATTCCCCAGTGAGAAAGAAGACTCTAAGAAATTAAGGAAGGTTGGGCCATATTGCAAAGGTCTGGCCTTGCCAGAGTTCAGCTGCAGTTCACTCTTGATTTCTGTGCTATAGGATGATTGTCTGAATGAAAGTGAACTCTGTCTCTCTGCCCCACCATCAGATAAGCCCTGTGTAATCTAAATCCATTTTGATCTCAACAGAGATCTGTGTACACATGCACACACTTGGCAGCCATGGGCTGTGGACCTGGTGCTCTTGCTTGTGATTTGAGCCATGTTATCAATACTTGTGAGTGTAAACTTGGGAGATCAAAGCGATCCAGGTCAGAAAGGCTAATATTGAAATTCCAGGCTTGCAGGCACAGCTCTCAAATTCCATGGCTCAGAATCAAGTTCCCATACAATCAAATCAAACATTTGCTTGACAGAGTTGTAGGGCTCTGGAGTGTGGGTGGGGTTTGCATTTAGAAGAAATTGAGGGTACGCCCAGAATGGAATTCTGTGCAATTCCAGCTGAGGATGGTTTTTAGGTTAAAAGCTCTGTGTGACCCTAGTTGGAGGAAATGTATTTTCATGGTCCAGCTTTAATATCACAGAGGAGATGTTTATAGTCTTTGGAAATAATATATTCTGCTGCTCTCAAGAGGAAAGACCTGGAGATACCACACCTTACCCAGCAAAGTAATATGAAAACTAGATATAATGGGCATAACCTTCCGAAACTAAATAGGCTCATAACACATGGGTCTGTTTTTGTAATTGGCCTTGATATTATTGTTCCTTCACCACCGCAAACATGCAGATCAGAGACAATACTCATTGGCGATACTGAACCATCTTTTCTGTCTACCCCATTCACTTCAGTAAACCTTTGGAGAGTGCCTTTCATATGCTAGGTAAAATGTAAGGCTTATTTTGAGTGCAAAGATGAATAAGATGGCCCCTCAAGCAAATTAACCAGTCTTAGGAAGATGATACACTTACTACTAGTTATAATACAATGTTTGTGACTTAGGGGTGGGATATACCCAAGTCTATGGATTCACAGGTAACAGAGTCATTCATTTTTTTTTAATTTTCATTTTTAAATAAAGGATAATTACTTTATAATACTGTGATGGTTTCTGCCATATGTCAACATGAATCGGCTGTAGGGATACCTATGCCCCTTCCCTCTTGAACTTCCCTTCCCATCCCACCCCACTAGGTTGGCACAAAACACCAGCTTTGGGCTCCCTGCACCACACAATTCCCACTGGCTATCTATTTTACATATGGTAATATATATGTTTCAATGCTACTCTCTTAAATCATCCCACCCTCTCCTTCCCCAACTGTGTCCAAAAGTCTGTTCTTTACGTCTGCGTCACCTTTGCTGCCCTCCAAGTAGAATCATCAGTACCATCTTTCTAGATTCCATATATATGCATTAATATACAAGATTTGTCTTTCTTTTTCTTACTTCACTCTGCATAATAGGCTCTATGTTTATCCGCCTTCTTAGAACTGAGAGCCTCTCATCTTAGTAGCAATGGATTAATTTTCGTGGAGGAGCTGGACCTCCAAGTCTTTCCTAATGTAGTGTAATAAATAGCACTGGATCCCAGAAACCGAGGTTCAAATCCTGGCCCTGCCACTATTTGAGCTGTGTTATCTGGAATGTATAACTTAATACGTTGTTGCCAGAGACGCGTTAATACATTTTCTGTTACCCAAACATTAATGACCAGGGTGTTTCAATATTCACTTACATAACAAATCACTGGCCACAAGCGTTAGTTTCTGCAAAAATCCCCTGGTCAATAATGTGTTAACCTCACCGAATCTTAATTTTCTTGTCTGCAGAACGGGTATAATTATAGGATCTACCTCATCGAAGTGTCTGAAGAAATAATGAGCTATCTACGTAAGACATGCAGCACTGTTCCTTGTAAAGCTTGCCCAGTAGATCATTTAGTTACCATTATTTCAAAAAGGAACTTAACATTTCATCTTAAAAACATCCCTTTCTGTGCTGGCATACAATCAAATCAATTATAGCTTACATCCATGTAAACTATATCCATGAAACATACATAATTGATAATATTTAACCAATTTTGACCTATAAAAATGGCAACCTCATAATAGCTTTTCAAAACACCTTCTCCTGCAATATCTCATTTGATCTCTGCAACAATTTTGTGAGTGTGTTAGTGCTATGTGTTAAGTTGCTTCAGTCATATCTGACTCTTTGTGACCCCATGGACTGTAGCCTGGCAGGCTCCACTGTCCATGGGATTCTCCATGTGAGAATACTGGAGTGGGTTGCCATTTCCCCTTCCAGGGGATCTTCCTGACCAAGGGATTGAATCCATGTTTCTTATGTCTCCTGCATTGGCAGGAGGGTTCTTTACCACCACGATTTGGAGGAAATCCTCCCAGATTCCAAAAACACCTCCTTCCTCAATTCACATGGATGCTGAGACACTATCACATTCAATGGCTCCTGCTGTTTGTCACAGGTAAGCACGTGGCCTCATTGGACCAAATGAGGACCAAAACTTCTAAAATTTTTTTTTTTCTTTTCTGACTAGAGTCTTAGAGAGCTTTGCTAGCCTTTCTCCAATAACTGAAGTTGCTGGGTATTAAACTCTGGAGCAGCTGGTGGCTATGTTTTCTAATTAGCATTTATTTATCTAATTAGCATTTATTGAGCTAATCCTTCATTTATCTAATTAGCATTTATTGAGCGCCTTCTATGCTCCAGGCACTGTGTTGGGGGCAAGGGATTAACAAACGGATAAGATCCTTTCCATCAGTGAACTTCATTGTACTTAAAGAGATCGAAACTAAGCAATGAAATGAATCAGTGATGGTAAAATACAATCAGTGCTTTGCTGGAACTATAGGGAAAGAACTAGGCTACACAGAGAGAGGAGGATACAGTCGACACACTGATAGATGCTGAAAAAGTGGTGGAGGGAGCAGTAGTGGGATATGAGTCCCTGGTTCCAGCAGCATCTGAGGCTCTGCTCTCTTGCTGGCCTCCTAACACCTTAGCTGTTCAGCTTTCCCTGGATTTCATATTATAGTTGAATTCAGTTAGGTTTCTATCAGTTATAATCAAGGACCCATTGTAATATAGCAATCTAGAAGGGAGCATGTGAAAATGAAACAAGGAAGGGAATGTTTGGAAAAGTGGATCGGAAACCTAAGCCACTCAAATCCTTTTCGGATATGTAGCTTAAGTACAAATCATAAATAACTAATGTAATCTGGGACACTGTGTGAGATTTAAGAAATAATTCATCAACTTTCATCAAGTCATTGCTGTCATCGCCATCTTTGATGGCTTTTTATGTTTAACAATATGAAAATATCCAATAGAATCAGAGTATCTGGAAGTTGAAAAGAACTTTAAGGATCATGAAATCGGAACTCACTTTACAGATGTGGAAATGGAAGCCCAGAGTGATACATGACAAGTTCAAAGTCACGTAACGTGAAAGCAGCCAGGTTAGAGTTGAACACAGGATGCCTGACTCTCAGTTCATGTTCAGGCTACCATGGACTCATTCATTCACTCCTTCAAGAAACATTTTGAGTGTCTATTATGTGTCAGGCCCTATTCTAGGCACTGGGGTCACAGTGGTTTCTGTTCTCATTGTTTCATTCTAATTCAGGAAAGACATACAATAAAAGATATATATCAATAGAAAATCTTGTGGTCCATGTTAGAAAGAACCTAAAACAATGTGAGAAAATATGTATATGGGAAAGGAGTCATGTTATTCTAAACTGAATGGTCAGAGAAGTCTTCTCTGGAGACATGTGGTTTAAATCAGGATTTGAGTGGCTGGAGGAATCATGTGCAAGAGTATTCTAAGAGAAGAAGGAAAAGTATTCCAAGGAGAGGTGATTGATGGTGCAGAAGTCCTGAAACTGGAGTGAGTTTACTTATTCAAAGAAAACAAAGAGGGTTAGTGTAGCTGAGGCACAGTGAGAAAAGGGGAATTAGGGATTGAGATGAACTGAAGAAGGAGAGGTCAGCAGGGGCTAGATTGTCGCCTTTGGGGCCAAGGCAAAGAAAGGATGAGGTTCTGACCCTCAGTGTAACAGGAAGCCATTTGGGCAGTTTTAAAGAAAGAAGCAACATGACTTAACTTCTCTTTTGAAACCTGATTCTAATAACTTGCTGGTCAGTGAAGAGTAGAAATAAAGAGCTGGTAAGGCAGGTAAGAATGCTGGGGATCTGGATGAGGGTGGAGTCACAGAGGTGGAGAGAATATGATGCTTTTCAGATATGCCAGGGGATGTAGAGTTGGTAGGACTTGACAGTGGCTTGGTATTGGGGAGATGATGGATCCAGTCTGAATCAATAGCCAAGTCCTGAGTTTTTGCCTTAAGAAACTGAACAGATGGTGTTGCCATTCACTGTGGGTCAATGGGGAAGGTGAAGGATTGAGAAAAAAAAAAAAAACAAATCAAGAGCTCTGTTTTACGTATCATTCTGTACTCTTCCGTGATGGCTCAAACTGTAAAGAGTCTGCCTGTAATGAGGGAGATCCCTGGGTCTGATCCCTGGGTCGGGAAGATCCCCTGGAGAAGGAAATGGCAACCCACTCTAGTATTCTTGCCTGGAGAATCCCATGGACAGAGGAGACTGACAGGCTACAGACCATGGGGTCACAAAGAGTCAGACACAACTGAGTGGCTAACACACTCTGTACTCTTGCACCACAAGAGGTCTATATTGAAGGACAGCAACTAACAAAGTAAGTCTGAAAAAGAATCAGAAGGAAACTTTAGAGGGCAAAGACCGCTGCTCAGCTGCTACACACCTGGTCATCTGGTTCCCTTATTCCTCATTGATTAATCAACATGGATCAGCCTAATAAATAATAATCATCATGATGGCAAGCCACAGAGAGGTAGCCAGAAACTGTCAAAGGTTCATCTCAGCATGAAAAGTTACAGGTCAGACCCTACCAGGAAATACAGAGTTGGACCAGGAGGGGCATTCCAGGCAGAGGGGAAGTATGTGCTCTACGAGTTAGGAAATGTGGAGCTTCACAGAGAGCTGAGAATGGAGAGCCCAGGCCCTCAGAAAGCATTTCAGAAAGCAGGTGAGAAGTAGGTGTAAGGGAATATCACCATGTGAACAAGTTTAGGAGGACAAGCAAACTCACTCACTCATTCAAACAAATCCTTCTGAAGCCCAATTTTCATGTAAAACTCTTGTCGGTGCAAGGACATAACAATGAACAGAAGAAAGACCCTGCCTGTGAGAGGTTTACATTCTAGTGGGAAAAGACTGACAGTAAATTCAAAATGTAACCTGATGTCAGGAGCAGGTTACGTGCTGCAGAGAAAAATAAAACAGTGTGTATTTTGTCTGAGCATTTTGTTCTCTGCCAGAGAAAACAGGTGAGAAACCCAGTCCTCACTTGACTCGTCCAGCTTTGCTCAGTGGCTGGCTGCTTCTGCACCAGGGAAGCCTTCATGCTCTTTCTTGGCACCAATCACTGGGGCTGAAGGTAGGAGGGCAGTGGAGGGGAGGGTGAGGTCAGAGAGGTAACAAGATGAGGTCGTGTAGAGCCTTGTAAGCCATGTCAGAACCTTGGGTTTTACTCTGAGTGTGAGGGGCGCAGAGATAGGCATCCTGTGTCTGTTCCCAAGCAGCACTTCATTGACCTGTCCCTTCCCCTGCCCTGCAGGTAGATAAAGGAATCAGAAACTCTCACTAAGGTGACATCCACCAAATCTCCAGTTCTTTTTTGGTCCTTTTGCAGAAACCCCACCAGGAATTTTGGGGTATGATGGAGAGAGGAATGAACCCACTATTTCATTCAAACCTAATAACAACCAATGTAACCCACTCTATCCCTAAGGTTGTCATCTTGGTGGGAAGGCTCCTGGCCAAGGAACTTGGTCTTGGGTCTGCCCCTGTCTATCTGTGTCCCGTTGGTTAAGTCAACTCCCCTTTCTGTGGGTCAAGGGAGATGAGTGGCTGTATAAAGGCTCAGACTTCATTCTCTGTAAACTTCCTTTCTACGGTAGGATTTCTTGAACCCCCATCATTCTTTTCCTTCTCAACATGTCCCTACTCTCAGGCTTTGAAATGTGTCCATTATTGAAAACAAGGACTAGGAGGCTCAGGGTGGAGAAGGGAGTCAGGGCTGGGCAAGTGAAGGGCTCCATGGGCTGGTCCAATACTGTGGAGGCTGGGCAGCCAGAGTGCGGGGTCCCTCTCCGTGACTTGGGGAAAGTGCTAGCTCTCTGTGCAGTGGGGACTCTGACAGTCTAAACCCAAACCAGATGTGCAGCAGAGAGAGCAGGGCCTATTACAGAATGTTGTGAAACGGCCCAGGGGAGGTAAATAAGCAAAAACAGGCCGGTTGCCTAGCAGCGCATACACCAAAACAAGCCAAGCTCCACTGGCATTGGCTCTCTGCAGTGGGGGGAAAGGACGGGGAGGACTCCAGGCTGATGAGGACCCAGGGGCCCTGCTCCCCAGCGGCTTTGCCCACTCCCAACAGGCGGCTCCTGCTCTCGGGGGTGGCAGGGTCTGCCCTTGGCCTCTGGGGCTTTGCACCCAGCCAGCCCCACAGGGCGGGGGACCTGGGATGAGGAAGAGACTGCACCCGCTGCCCGGAGCTGTGCTCTAGTCCAGCCACCAGGCTGGGGAAGAGGCGGGCTGAGGCTACGGAGATCTGTTAAAGGTACACTGCGTGCCCACCTGTGCTCTACACAGGACTCTGTCATTCATTCCGTCAGACGCCACCTATTTCTTGACTGCCTAATTTGCCCCAGACACTGCGACTGACCCCAGGGAAAGACAGAAAGGAAAGGAGAGACACGCTCTGTTCTCCACCTACGGGAGGAGACCCGACACAGAATGAGGAATCACTGAACCAAATGCATGATTATAAACAGTGATGAGGACTCTGAAGGAAAAGGAAGAGCAGCAGGAGACCATGAGAGAGGGCGCTGGGTTTGAACAGAGCATTCAGGGAGGAAATGGCAACCCACTCCAGTATTCTTGCCTGGAGAATCCCATGGACGGAGGAGCCTGGTGGGCTACAGTCCACGGGGTCGCAAAGAGTCAGATACCACCGAGCGACTTCACTTTCACTTCTCTTAGGAGGACACGTTGAGACTTACAGGCTAAGTAGGTATTGTGTGCTTAGTCGCGCAGTTGTGTCCAACTCAGGAATCAAACCAGGTCTCTTGCATTGCAGACGGATTCTTTACCAGCTGAGCTACCAGGGAAGTCCAGGTGAAAAGAGGGGAAGGGGAGTCCCTGGGGGCTGGAACAGCAGGTGAGGGGTCCCTGGCAGGAAAGAGTCTCTACTTAGGTGATGGCAAAGAGAGAGAGGGTCTGCAGAGGAGTCTGGAAGGGGTGGGGAGTGGAGAGGTAGGTGGGGGCCAGATCACAGAGGCCCTTACATGATAAGGATGGGGGTTTTATTCTAAGTGCAATGAGAAAGGCTTGGCATTTATTTGTTGATAACATTGGGGGAGGAGCCCTAATGACCAGATTTATGTTTTTATAAGATTATTCCTGGGAACAACATGGCAGTTCTGAAAGGGAACAAAAGAGGGAATAGCAGAGAAATTCAAGATACATTTTCTACTGACTTTAACATTACAGGTTGTGCTGTGCTGTGCTTAGTCGCTCAGTCGTGTCTGACTCTTTGCGATCCCATGGATGATACAGTCCATGGAATTCTCCAGGCCAGAATACTGGAGTGGGTAGCTTTTCCCTTCTCCAGGGGATCTTCCTGTCCCAGGGATCAAACCTAGTACTCCCGTATTGCAGGCAGATTCTTTACCAGTTCAGCCACAAGGGAAGCCCAACATTACAGGTTGCTGCTGCTGCTGCTGCTGCTAAATCACTTCAGTCATGTCCGACTCCGTGCGACCCCAGAGACAGCAGCCCACCAGGCTCCTCTGTCCCTGGGATTCTCCAGGCAAGAATATTGGAGTGGGTTGCCATTTCCTTCTCCAACACTGAATGTGAAAGAAAATGAAGTCGCTCAGTAGTGTCTGACTCTTTGCGACCACATGGACTATAGCCCACCAGGCTCCTCCATCCATGGGATTTTCCAGGCAAGTGTACTGGAGTGGGTTGCCATTTCCTTCTCCAACATTACAGGTTGGGTATTATTATTTCATTTATAAAGACTGTGTAATTTGCCCAGGCTTCCCAGGTGGCGCTAGTGGTAAAGAACCCATCTGCCAATGCAGGAAACGTAAGAGATGTGGGTTCAATCCCTGGGTCCGGAAGAGCCCTTGGAGGAAGGCATGGAAACAATCTTTGGTGTTCTTGCCTGGAGAATCCCATGGACAGAGGAGCCTGGTGAACTGTGGTCCATAGGGGCCCAAACAGTCGGATGTGACAAGCGACTTAGCACACAGTTTGGCCAGATCACACAATTCCCTCGGAGGGGCAGTTCATAAAGAACAGACCTGGAATTGGAACCCAGATCATCTAGACTCCCAAGCCCTTGCTCAGTTCATAGTCCTGCACCAACAAGGTTGGTTTTCTTCCATGATCTACTAAGGATGCAGAGCTGAAGATGGTTGGCTCAGGAAAAGTGACAGGAGTAGAGTCGCAATAATAATGTGGGAGGAGATGTGTATATGGTGTGTGTGAGAGAGACAGAAAGAGACACAGAGAGAGAAGACTAAGAGGAGGAGAAGTAAGAAGAAAGGGCAGCATGCAAAATGCTTGCACAGCTTCCCAAAGTATTTCTGCCTCCATGTGGCCACTTTACAAGGCATTTCTGGTTGTTATCATAATTAGCCCTTTCCAGACCAGTGCTTGCTTACCGCCAGCAATGATGGAGACATATACCCCTCCTCCTGGGGGACAGTTAAGGCAGCTTCTGCAGCTCAGCAACAAGCTGGTCTGCAAGTCAGGAGTCGGCATTTAATGCACAATTTCAGGCCTGCATCCCACCTTGGTCCCATCATGACTTTGGGCTAGTTTATGAACTTTTCCATTTTCAGTTTGCTAATCTGCAAGTCGGACATAGTAACACCTGTGTCAAAGGGTGACCATGTCCAAGGAGATATCGATGCTTAACTTAATGCCTGCCACTAAAACTGCACTCAGCAGAGAGTGTCCATTTTTATCCCAGCAGCTGAAGACCCTTGTCAGAATTAGGCAAGGAGGTCTGTACTCCACCTGTACAGTGGTCGTCTCCCACTCCTGCCATATTCTGCAGTTCAGAAGAGCACTGGCCTGGATGTTTGGAGATTGAGCTCTTCTCTGGCCCCACTGCTGACTTGTTGTGTGACTTTGGGTGAGATCCTCCCCTCTCTGAGCTTCAGGTACTCCCCTCTACAAAATTAGGAGGTTGTACAGATGGAATTCTAACCCAGGGCATAGAAAGAAGACTCTGCTATTCACTTGGGGCTGCTCTAGTGATGGGAGAGAATGGAGGAGCAAGACATAGAAGATGATCTCAGAGTAAATGCTTTTAATTAATTGGGGATTTTTCCCCCCCATGAAAGCTCTTTATTATTTCCAAAGAGTCTGAAGTTTGGGCAAACCTGTCCTACACAGTAGGGTTGCCTGTAGCCCCACAGATGGGTTCTCTGGTCTCCTGCTCTGCTTCATCTTTCTTCCACATAGAGAGAGTTCATCATCCCCAAATATGTAGAATCTATTTCCAACTTAAACAGCTCCTTTATGCTTTCAGTGTTGGAGAAAGAAATAACAAAGAACCAAAAGTGGGGTGCCAGAGTATACCCCATGGTGCTGGGTTGGAGCTGGAGACATCAGCATAAACCCTCATTTAGTTTAATCAATATACACATGGGTAGAGATGCATGTATATGTAGATTAGAAGACATAGATACTGCCCACTGAAAGGGCCCAGAAACAATGACATTCCAAGACTAACAAACACAACTTAAGTGCCCAGGGCTTGGTTTTTATATACCATTCTCCAATAGAAGAAATTGGGATTCCTTGAAGACATACAAGGTAAGCCTGGAGTATCATGCAGTGGCAAAAGGTGTTCGAAACTAAGCCAAAAATGGATGGAGAATGTCAAAAGGACACAGGAATCAAACTGAAAAGAACACCCAGTGCCCAAGGCTAGAATGATTTGAGGCACAACAACAACAAAATAGCAATTATATTGAATTGTACACAAAAAATAAACTGTATTGTATTGAACACAAAGAATAAAATAAATACCCATGAGTCCATATTGTGATAAATGATTGATTGAATAAATAAACAAGTTTCGGTGGAAGGGTCAATTTTCTTTACAGACCATTTCCAATAATAAGTATAAAGGAAATGAGAGAAGCAGCAAATCACCATGAGAACAGCACAATAATAATTGCCTCAGGCCAGAGTCATTGCTGAAGGCTAAAATTAATGGACGAAACCTTAAGGAAAGACAAGATATTTTGCATAGGCTCAAACCACCTTCCCCTAGTTATGTACTAATTGCCGTGGTGGTTTTAACATATGTCCTAAATTCTTTGATACTCCTCTTTCTAGAGGAGAAACGCAATTCCCTGCTAACCCTTGAGTGTAGGTTAGACTTAGTGACTAATTCATTTCTGGTGACTAGAGTATTGGGGTAAAAAACAGCAACTTGCAATAGAGAAACCTGCCAGACACCACCTTATCTAAGTGTTCCAAGTTAGCATCACCTGGGATAAGTCATGTTGACACAATGTACCCACAGATAGGATGTGATGAAATGGCACATCATTTACGTGTATCCTTTTCTTAAATCCATAACCTCAGTCTAATCTTTAGAGAAACATCAGACAAACACAAACTGAAAAACATTCTGCAAAATACTCCGTCAATATCAAGATCAAAGTTAAGAAAGGCAAAGAAATAAAGAGGAACCGTCACAGATTGGAGGAGACTAAGGAGTCTGCATCATAGATTGAATCCTGGAGCAGGAAGGACATAGGCTGGAAAACTAGAAATTTGAGTCACATCTATAGTCCAGTTAATAGTAATGGACCAGTGTTAATTTCTTGACAGACGTATTTTGGTTATGTAACATCAGGGGAAGCTAGGTGAAGATTGTGTGGGAATCCGTATCATGTTTGCAACTCTCCTATAAACCTAAAATCGATCCATAACAAAAAGTAAAAACAAAAACAAAGATACCCCCCCCCAAAAAAAAACCCTCTAGAGTGTAAAGTCTTCCAGGGAAAAAGTCATAATGTATGCTTTCTCTCTGTCTTCTCCGAGTTTCTGAAAGTGTCAAATATTCTCAAGGAATTCTTATGGAGAAAAGCTCTTTGGGAGCACAGTGTGTGGGTGTTAGTTGCTCAGTCATGTCTGACCCTTTGCAACCCCATAGACTGTATCCCACCAGGCTCCTCTGTCCATGGGACTCTCCAGGCAAGAATACTGGAGTGGGTTGCCATTTCCCTCTCCAGGGAATCTTCCTGACCCAGAGACTGAACGCAGGTCTCCTGCATTGCAGGCAGATTATTTACCATCTGAGCTACAGGGAAGTCCCTAGTGTGTCCTAATCCCATCTGTATCCTCAGTGTTAACTAGTGGTGGAACATGAGAGATGACTATGGCTCTGGGAGCCTGGAGAATGGTGGGGCAGTTGGGCAAGTCAGGCTTCCCAGGGATTGACTCTGTATACCTTAGGAAGTTCACAGTTCACTTCATCTCTGAGTCATATTCTCCATCTAGGAAATAGGGACAAAAATACTGTTTACCTTATAGGGTTTTGAGGATTAAATGAGACAATGGATTGTGGGGAAGAGCTTTATAAATTGCAAAGCCCTATGTAAATATTCATCATTATGTTGACACACAGATGCTGATCAATCAGAAGTTCCACCTGAAAGGATCGGTGTTTCCCCAGCTCTCCACCTATGACACACCACCTATGCACAGAGTCAAGGGTGCATCCTTCCTTCCAGTGCTCACCTAATTCAGCCACTTGTCCGTACACATCCTGGATAAGTTAAGCACATGAAAAAGTTCAGTCCTCTTTTCCTAATATGGCAAGTTCCATCTTTATTCTCTGCTTGCTTCTGTTCATGTGCTGGCAAAGAGAAATCAGGAAATTCTAATTGTTCTACAGCATCTAAGGCTTCTTTTCCTTAATACTATACAACTCTACAAAGTTGCAATATGGTTAGATGACAATAACAATGTCAGCCATTCATGGTGGGGTCCTAAGGGTTATATGTGAATTAGTTGAATATTTCTAAGATTTTCACCATTTTGCACTGTTCTCCTAATTTCTTCCAGATATAAGTATTATCTTCAATCTGCTTTACTACAATTCACTGTAGATCCAGTGAGCTCTGGAAGTCTGCATTAGTTTATTTTATTCTATACCCTGGGATGTCCTGCTGCCCTAAACAGGATAACATACTCCAGGCAGCTATTTAATCAAGGGATCACACTTCAGAGACAGCATTTCAGTTATATTTCACTCCATTTAATGTCAAACATTTTGTTAATTAGCACAATAGATGTTAAAAGTAGGTTTCAATGAATTATTTTAAAGATATGTGTGTTGGCTAAAATATTATGGAGACCATGGTCACTTCTGTATGAATAGTACACAAGAATCTAGTGGGCTTTTTACTCTCCACTCTTTGGAAATGTGGATGAGGCTTCATTCTACAATACTCTGAGTTCAGCTACTCATGTAGAAGGGCTTCCCAGGTGGTGAATGGGATAAAGAATCCACACAAGAGATGTGGGTACTATCCCTGGGTTGGGAAGAGCCCCTAGAGTAGGAAATGGCAACCCACTCCAGTATTCCTGCCTGGAAAATTCCAAGGACAGAGGAGCCTGGCAGGCTACAGTCCATGAGTTTGCAGAGTCAGACACAACTGAGCGAATGAGCATGTATAGTGACGTAGAACATTCTGATTGCTCATGTGGAAGCCATGAAAATGGGCTTCTCAGATCACTGACTGCATAAGCCTAAAAGCCCTCACCCCTGGGCTCTGAAATCCATTACTTACATTAGCACCAGAGCCATGTTCCCACCAGCTGCCCCCAGCCCACGACTGCCTGCACCAGGTACTAAGACACATACTAGGATAGGTTGGCTGTGAGGAGAAGACAGAGGACTCCCCCGATGAGCAGCACTGGCTCAGGACTCCCAACAACTCCACCAAACTTCCCCTGGGACTGCTCTGAAGTCTAAGACACTTCCACCCAACTTTCCTTCCTTCCTTTTTCTCTTCTTCACTCCGGGGCATACAAGCCTTCCTGGGATCCCCCAGCTCCTTCTTCATTTTCTCTCACGTGTTTAAATTTCCCTAATAAATTTCTCACACATATAGATTTGTGTCAGCATCTCAGAGGACCCAGAACAGCACACGTGGCACTGAGAGTGGTCCAAAGAAACTGACAGTAAAATGGGGAGTTGAAATGAGCTCATCTCCCACACAGCCAAGGAGGGGGACACAGTCGTGGCTGACAGGTGAGGCACGGGTGGTCTCTGGACTCAGGTGGTGGCCTCACAGAGAAGATTTCACCAGTGGTGACCTGGGGAAATGTCCTGGTGATAGGAAATGCTGTGGCAGGTTCAATGATGTAAACAGATGAAAAATAGGGGGGTATAGTGCCTGAAAGACCAGGAAGTTGGCTGGTTACTCCTAAGTTGTATTAACACCCCAGAGAACGATACCGAGAGATGGCATTTAATAAGCAGCTAGTGTCCAAGTAGCAGGGTCATCAGCTTGTAGAGAGGCCTGTTACCACCTGTGACCGAAGGGCAACCCCAGCTGAAGGACATGCTGAAGTCCTACCTGTGAGACCGGCAGAGCTCCAGAGATGTTTTGAATGCCTGGGCTGTGATGTGAAGGACAGCATCCTGGTGTGAAAACCCAGGACCCTGAAGTATTGGACAGAGACATCTGGATGGGTCCCCTGAATGTGTTGACTCTAATCACTTCTAAGCCAGTACCTATGGTTAGATCTCCACATAACCCAGCTGGAGGTGTGTTGGCTCTAGTAAGAGAGGAAGGAGACCACACGCTTAAAGAGTTGCAAGAATGAGCTGTTAAACGTCAATAAGAGCCAAGGGACGACTGCTGGGGTTGGATTTTGAGGATGCTTGATGAAGAAAGTAAAAAACTAAGAATTCATTGACTCAGGGGAGCGTTTAGGGGACATGGGACTTAACATTCTAGGAAGGACACCAGGATGGGGCAAACACATCATAGGCTGTTAGAAGCCTGGAAAAACAGATGGGCAGCTGCCAGGGAAATGAAACTGCCTGAAGCGTTCCCAGCAAATGGAAGAGGAAGTAGAGAGGCAGAGAAAGGAAACACACTATAACTAATATAACATATAAGGCCATAATCTCCACCTGAAGACACATAGTTCCCCAAGGCCACCAGGAACACACTGGTGAGAGGAGCACAGGATTGCTAAGTTCAGCGGTGGCCTCCTCTGCAGGCCATGCATGATGGCCAGAGAGACCATCAGAGAGATGGGCTCCTTAACTGCCCTGGGTGATGGTGCCTCACCCACCCACCCACCAACCCAAAATAAGGAGGTCAGGTGGTGGTGCTTAACCACCAGAAACCAGGAGACCACAATTGCTGAAATGACCAGCAAGGTCAGAGGGGCAACCAGGAGAGACTGACCCAGAGGAAGCTGAGGAGATAGTTAATAGCACATGATGTCCACAGGGGCAAAATAAATGGACAGTTAACAAGGATGATGCTTAACATCTATTACAAAGAAAAACAAACATGGAGGGCAAAGTACATCATGAGAAACGCTGGGCTGGAAGAAGCACAAGCTGGAATCAAGATTGCCGGGAGAAATATCAATAACCTCAGATATGCAGATGACACCACTCTTATGGCAGAAAGTGAAGAAGAACTAAAGAGGCTCTTGATAAAAGTGAAAGAGGAGAGTGAAAAGGCTGCGTTAAAGCTCAACATCCAGAAAACTAAGATCATAGCATCTGGTCCCATCACATCATGGCAAATAGATGGGGAAAGAGTGGAAACAGTGTCAGACTTTATTTTGGGGGGCTCCAAAATCACTGCAGATAGTGACTGCAGCCATGAAATTAAAAGATGCTTACTCCTTGGAAGGAAAGTTATGACCAACCTAGATGGCATATTAAAAAGCAGAGACATTACTTTGCCAACAAAGGTCCATCTAGTCAAGGCTGTGGTTTTTCCAGTGTTCATGTATGGATGTGAGAGTTGGGCTGTGAAGAAAGCTGAGTGCCGAAAAATTGATGCTTTTGAACTATGGTGTTGGAGAAGACTCTTGAGAGTCCCTTGGACTGCAAGGAGATCCAACCAGTCCATCCTAAAGGAGATCAGTCCTGGGTATTCATTGGAAGGACTGATGCTGAAGCTGAAACTCTGGTACTTTGGCCACCTGATGCAAAGAGTTGACTCATTTGAAAAGACCCTGATGCTGGGAGGGATTGGGGGCAGGAGGAGAAGGGGACGACAGAGGATGAGATAGCTGGATGGCATCACTGACTCGATGGGCATGAGTCTGAGTGAACTCCAGGAGTTGGTGATGGACAGGGAGGCCTGGCATACTGTGATTCATGGGGTCGCAAAGAATTGCACACGACTGAGTGACTGAACTGGACTGAACTGAGGAGGTTCATGATCTTTGTTCAGTTTCATACCAGAGCCCTTTTTCAGATCCAGAGCTCATTGGTGCAGAGATGGCTGTAATCTTGGAAGAAAAACCCTGGAGGACCATGACAAACATACTGTGATGCTCTCCTCAGTCCCTTCTTAAATGGACCTATGTCTATGCATATGGGTGACCATTCTGGGGAAAACTGGAATATCAGGATTTGTAGGATTATTGATTACAGGGTCTGAGTAACATCAATATCCAGAGGTCCAAAGCACCATCACAGCCCCCTGTTATAGTGGGGGCTATATGGCCCCACCTATGGGTGGGGCCTCTTATACTGGCCATGTGACCAGCATAGCCATACTCAAAAGGGCCTGCACACTCTGGGATTGCTGCTTTGACACTCTTAATTTTATCTTTGAATTTGTTTCATAAGTGATGTCTAATGACACGGGGGAAACCAGCATGACCCTCACCCACCACTGCCTTCCCAGGACAAGTTCTCTGTCACCTGCCGCTTGTCCTCCAGGGCCCACCCAGACTCCTTCTCCATGTCCTGCAATCACTGCTGTCCTCCAACCTGGGAGAGACCGGGACACAGGCAGAGGAAGGGTCAGCTCACAGCATCACAGAGCATCTCAGAGAAGGGCATGGAAGCAGCCATCCTGCCTTGGGCTGGCAATACCACAGTATACCTGGTGGGTGACAGGCTAAAGGTGTGTCTTGCTCACCCCTGATCTTGGTATCAAGCATGTTGCCTCTCCTGGGGCAGAGGTTTAAAGATCCTTGGGGGTGGCCCCTGTGCCATGAGCTGGGATGGTGGGTCTTGGGATGTGAAGACACCCAGCTCTACATCCTCATGTGGTGTGCTGGTCCTAGTCGCTCAGTCATGTCTGACTCTTTGCAACCCCATGGACTATATCCCCCTAGGCTCCCCTGTTCATGGGATTCTCCAGGCAAAAATACTGGAGTGGGTTGCCATGCCCTCCTCAAGGGGATCTTCCTACCCAGGGATCAAACCCAGGTCTCCTGCCTTGCAGGCAGATTCTTTACCATCTGAGCCACCAGGGAAGCCCCAACCTTCTCATACTCTGTTCCTTATCAGACATGGTGCAGTCCAGTGGCTGGTGAGAGGAGCCCTTGCGGCCACCAGGTCAGCGTGCCCTACTTTGAAGGCTGGCTTGTACTCACACTGCAAGTATCTCCACACCCAAAAGCTTGTATTGTCTGGCTCTGTGTCTGCAGGGATCCTTTTTTCTCATTCTAACCTTCCTGAGTCTGGCTTATATTTGTCTCTTGTAGCCATCTTGAGGCACCCTTAGAGACAAGCTATGAAATACAGATAAGTAGTTTTGGTGATTCTGTCTACAAGTTTACTCTGATATTTACACTGAAAGCTGGCACAATGGATGATAAAATTAATGCTAATCATTTCAAATTTTTATTTGTACCTTAAATAGCAAATAAAAACACCATGACAAATTGAGACAACACACAGAAGAAGGGAAAATCTTTATGTGTATCATGAATGACAATTTTTTCCTCACTTTTGGAACAAGGGGCCCTGCATTTTCATTTTTATTTGGCTCTGCATATGATGTAGCCTGCCATGCCTAAAGGAGACAGGTAATAAATGAAATTCTGTCTAACATCTGACTCATAGTAAGCCCAGTGGGCCCCTGGACTGACCCAGTGGTCATTTTCTCAGCTCATGAGTATATATTTGTGTGTGCTCAGTTGCTCAGTTGTGTCCAACTCTTTGTGATCCCTTGGACAGTAGCCCACCAGGCTCCATGGAGTTTTCCAGGCAGGGATATTGGAGCAGGTTGCCATTTTCTCCTCCAGGGGATCTTCGTAACGTAGGGATTGAACCTGAGTCTCTTGCGACTCCTGCATTGGCAGGTGGATTCTTTACCACTGCACTGCCCAGGAAGCCTGAATATATAATTGGAATTTATATATTCGGCAATTGGAATAATCCCACACCAGATCCCTGGATTGTGATCAAGGGCTACCATGGCAGGAAGGCAAAAGGAATTACTCTGAAACTGTTCCCCACCTCAGCCAAGATAGTAAACCAAAAGCAATCACATCCTGGGGGAGTGGAGGATTAGTCTCCCCATTAAACATTTAAAAATTGCAGAAGTGGTGGTCCCGTGTAATTCACCAGTCTAGACCCTGCAGAACAGACCCTGCAGAAAGCAGATCGATTCTGAAGAGTACTGCAGACTGCATAAGTAGCAGCCCTGAGTGCAGCAGCTATGCCAGATGAGGCCTTCCTGCCAGAACTGGCTGATAAGACCTCAGGGATACGTTATGTCACCATTGGTTTGCTGAATGCATTTTTTTCCTTTCAACTTAAAAAGAGAATCAGAAACAATCTGCGTTCTTATGGGACAGTATTAATTTTTCTCAGGACTATGTGAATTCTCCTGTGCCTAGTCAGTTAGTCGTGTCCAACTCTACAGTCCAACCCCATGGACTATAGTCCACTAGGCTCCTCTGTCCATGGGATTTTCCGGGCAAGAATACTGGAGTGGGTTGCCATTTCTTTCTCCAGGGAATCTTCCTGACCAAGGGATCAAACCTGCATCTCTGGCATCTCCTGCATTAGCAGGCAGATTCTTTACCACTAGCACCCACCGCCTGGGAACTCTCCTGGCATCCATTCTAATGTAACCTCAGAGATGGACACTGATCCATTACATCCATCCTATCATGTTGATTGGATATGATGGGCAAGCAGTGGCCAGTAGGCTAGAGACCTTGGTAAGACACATATGCTTCAAAGGGGAGGAAATCAACCCTACAAAGATTCAGGGTTCTGTCACTTCAGTGAAGTTGATAGACATCTAGTGGTCCAGGGCATGCTGGGGATAGCCCCTCCAAAGTGAAAGGCAAATTGTTGCATTTTGTATCTAATACTACTACTGTTCAGAAGTGGTGGTGATGTCTAATTGACCCTGTATGTAGGCATCCTTCCCTCAAGACCTGAGGTCAAGAGCTGAATCATCTGATGCTGGTGAGTTGCTCATGGTCTTGGGCAGAACTTCCCTATCAACAAGGTATCTACTGGGTTGGGCAAAGTTTGTTCAGCTAATCGAATGTGTTCTTCCATAAGGTTCTTCATGAAAATGAAAAGTGTGAAATGAAATGAAAAAATCTGAAACTGAAAGAACTTTTTTGGACAATATTTTGGTGAGTAGCTGGACCTGGGGTTTTCATTCATAAGCAGCAGGATCTAGGTTCTGACCCTCATTTTATTTAACCTAGGATGCTGCCCTGCATGTATTATAGTGTAGGAGAGATGCTGGGAAACCCTGTTCTAGTTATTTGGTGAGGAAAAAGGAAAAATCTTTCTTTTTGGAGACAAAGCCATGCTCCTATTCCAATATGAAAAGAACTCTCTGACATTAGATAGCTAAAAAAATGCCCACTCTTTTACTAAAGTGGAAGTGTTAGTTGCTCAGTCATGTCTGACTCTTTGTGACCCTATGGACTTGGAGCCCACCAGGATCTTCTGTCCATGGGATTCTTCAGGTGAGAATACTTGAGTGGGCTGTCATGCCCTTCTCCAGGGGATCTTCCCAACCCAGGTATTGAACCTGGGTCTCCTATATTGCAAGTAGATTCTTTACCTTCTGCTTTTATTTTTTTAAACACCTATTATGTGCTCACTGTTTGGTCTAAGTAACCCAGGTCTCTCTGATTGATACATGCTGGGAATGGTTAAACCATCTCCTGAATAATTTGGACTATCATGGGCATGATGTTTCTCGTTTGTGTCATTTCTGGTCATTTTCACTTTGTGGCTCCCATTTTTTTCAACCAAATTTAGGCTGATGGCTTATTTGTATAATTCCCTATGCAGAGACATGGTCTTTTTTCAGAATCCCGGAACCTGCACGGTGCTTCTTCCTGGAAAATGCTAAAAGATTCACAATGAAGATTTTCCTAGCCTGTTATCTCCAACATTATATCATCTGACAGAACATATGGGCCAAGGTGATTGTACCACAGCTCAGATTTCCTGAGAGCTTCTTAGGATACTGTTGGGAGACAGAACCACACCAGCTATGTTAACAGAGAGAGCTTCATATAAAGAATTGTTAACTAGGTATTAAAAACACTAAGAAGAAAAGATAACAGGAGGTAAGGATTGCAGAAAGCAACTACTACCTCCAGCACTGGGGAAATGAAGGAAGAAGTTGGAAATATCAAAATGTAGAAACTTGAATATGGGGCTGAATGAGGACTGAAACACCAAGTGGGTGCTGCTCGGCTGGGACTGAGGTCTCAAGCTTGGAGGAGGAGCTCCATGTTGCTGCAACCCAGACCTGTGGGTGCCAGCAGCTAAGTACTGATGTTCCTGGGCGGACGCAGTGAGGCTAATTCTAGAATTGGAAAACTCCTACCTGGCTTCAACTGGAAGGAATTGTTGCTGCCCTGCCCAGGGACAGGGAGGAGAAGAGGAAAGGTAGGTGTTAACACTGGCAGGAACAGGAAGAAAACAGGAAGGAGCAAGTCTCTCCTTCCTCTGCCAGGCTTACAGTCTCTCTCTAGGATCCCCCATACAATACTTTGTTGACAAAGGTCGGTATAGTCAAAGCTATGGTTTTTCCAGTAGTCACATATGGATGTGAAGCTGAACCATAAGGAAGGCTGAGCACTGAAGAATTGACGCTTTTGAACTGTGGTGCTGGAGAAGACTCTTGAGAGTCCCTTGGACAACGACGAGATCAAACCAGTCAATCCTAAAGGAAATCAATCCTGAAAGTTCATTGGAAGGACTGATGCTGAAGCTGAAGCTCCAATACTTCGGCCACCTGATGCAAAGTGCTGAGTTGCTGGAAAAGACCTGACTCATTGGAAAAGACCCTGATGCTGGTGAAGATTGAAAGCAGGGGGAGAATGGGGTCAACAGAGGATGAGATGATTGGATAGCATCACCGACTCACTGGACATGAGTTTGAGCAAACTCAGGGAGATGGTGAAGGACAGGAAAGCCTAGCATGCTGCAGTCCATGGGGTTGCAGAGTCAGACATGACTAAGCGATTGAACAACTACTAGAATTCCCTATCGGCAGAGCTGTTGGCAAAGGAGGCATCTGCTTTGGAGAGTGCCAATCCAGTGTCTCAGAACAGAGAACTGAAGTGTGGGGAGGGGGATGAGGGGTTGTAAACCAGAGACAATACCCTCATGACGTATACACAGAGCCATCCCTAACACTGGTGACAATCATTTGGTATTATAAAGGATGTGTGTGTGTGTGTGTGTGTGTGTGTGTGTGCACACGCGCACATGCTCAGTCATGTCCAGCTCTTTACAACACCATGGACTACAGCCTGTCCATGGAATTTTCCAGGCAAGGACACTAGAGTAGGTTGCCATTTCCTACTCCAGGGGATCTTCCCCACCCAGGGATCAAACCTGCATCTCTTGTGTCTCCTGCATTGGCAAGTGGATTCTTTACTACTAGTGCCACCTGGGAAGCCAATCATAAAGAATAAATCTTTAATTTTCTTAAATGTTCCATTTATACAAGAGCTGATATTTGTGTATCTCACTGTAGTTTTTCATTTATTTGTTTTTAGTTGAGCCTAGTATCTCATTTAATCTTTTGAAAATGATAGGAATCATACTTTCCCTGTGGAAGATAATGGTTCCCAGAAAAGCCAAGCACCAAACTAAAGATATACAACATATAAAAGATAGGCTTGGGTCCCTCTTATCTCTTGTCCAGCCTCTTACACTACACCATATTGTCTTCTAAAAATTTGGCCACAAAGCAAATGCATTAGTGACCATATCTTTATTAGAAAATCCTCAACCAAAAATTGATTCAGGTAACCGTATTAGTAATTATCATTTTAATTCTCCCCCTTGAGAAACCTGTATGCAGATCAGGAAGCAACAGGTAGAACTGGACATGGAACAATAGACTGGTTCCAAATAGGAAAAGGAGTACATCAAGGCTGTATATTGCCACCCTGCTTATTTAACTTATATGCAGAGTACATCATGAGAAATGCTGGGCTGGAAGAAGCACAAGCTGGAATCAAGATTGCCTGGAGAAATATCAATAACCTCAGATATGCAGATGACACCACTCTTTTGGCAGAAAGTGAAGAAGAACTAAAGAGGCTCTTGATAAAAGTGAAAGAGGAGAGTGAAAAGGCTGCGTTAAAGCTCAACATCCAGAAAACTAAGATCATGGCATCCGGTCCCATCACATCATGGCAAATAGATGGGGAAAGAGTGGAAACAGTGTCAGACTTTATTTTGGGGGGCTCCAAAATCACTGCAGATGGTGACTGCAGCCATGAAATTAAAAGATGCTTACTCCTTGGAAGGAAAGTTATGACCAACCTAGATAGCATATTAAAAAGCAGAGACATGACTTTTTCAAAAATGGTCCATCTAGTCAAGGCTATGGTTTTTCCAGTGGTCATGTATGGATGTGAGAGTTGGACTATAAAGAAAGCTGAGCACTGAAGAATTGATGTTTTTGAACTGTGGTGTTGGAGAAGACTCTTGAGAGTCCCTTGGACTGCAAGGGGATCCAACCAGTCCATCCTAAAGGAGATCAGTCCTGGGTGTTCACTAGAGGGACTGATGTTGAAGCTGAAACTCCAATACTTTGGCAACCTGATGTGAAGAGCTGACTCATTTGAAAAGACCCTCATGCTGGGAAAGATTGAGGGCAGGAGGATAAGGGGACAACAGAGGATGAAATGGTTGGATGGCATCACCGACTCAATGGACATGGGTTTGGGTGGACTCCGGCAGTTGGTAATTGACAGGGAGGCCTGGTGTGCTGCGTTCATGGGGTTGCAAAGAGTTGGACAGGACTGAGTGACTGAACTGAACTGAACTGAGTGAATTAAGTTTCATCCATTCATTTAACAAATATTTGATGCTATAGGAGAAAAATCTTAACTAGAATAGTGTATCTGTCCTCAAGGATTTTCAGTCTACCATGGGAGACAAAAAATTACAGCATGTAGGAAGTGTAATTCTAGGAGTGGCATAAGATGCCAGCGGAAAGAAGAGCCATCCTAGTTCATCAGGGGAAGGGAAAGGAGGGAAGGGAAGTTAGTGAGGGTTGTGGGAGGGGATGACAGGGCCAGCGGTGTGTTCCAGGAAGACGGCACAACCTAGAAAAGTCCAGAGGCTAGAAAGAGCTGAGTTCATTAAAGAATATTGCCTTTGTAAGTGCATCAAGACTCCCTCATGAGAGGAAGAATGGGCAGAAGGGAAGGGATTGAAGAGAGGGACCCAGCCATCCTGAATACTTTGAATGCAATCCTGAGGGCAGCTGGGGAACCTGTGTCTCAGGAGTTGCACTTAAACCAGCAGCAAAGCCAGAGCTTGCCTCTGGCTGTCTCATCTGCATGCTTGTGGAGGCAGAAGGTAAATTTAAACTGTCCCCTCTCGTGGATGCCTCTGTACTAAGAGGATTCTGCTCTAGACGGCCAGGACAAATTAGTCCTATGTCTACTACTGAAGAAAATTCTTATCTTCTTTGGGTTCCATGAGATCACTTTGATGTCACAGGGCATTTTTCAGGGAAAATATATGCCAAACTTTCCTCCCAATAACTAAGTAATGCCCCCACAGAGAAATTAAGGAGGAGAAAGCCCCTGTTTGGAAAGCCCCAGGTGACCAAATTTCTAGTTCTCTGTGTTTTCATTCTCCCTCTGTTATCTCTGTGAAGATCCCTTGCTGATGTCACCATGAACTCGAGATCCCCACCTGAGAAGACAACACCCAGAAACCCGCTCCTCCACGTGATCAGCCCAAACGCATTACCTCGTCACCTACCACACTGAGGGGCTGCAATGACTTTGAACTGAAGAAAAAACCAGATCCTTTCCCCAAAAGGCTCCTATTCATGATCAGGACAGCTGAGCATGACTTTTGGCAGATGGTCAGATTAAATACTTTACATCATTAACAATGGTTCTCCTTTGGGGGTCGATTACCAGGGCACTTCCACATCATATGTTTTTATATTTCTGTATTGTTTGAATTTTTAACCGTCTGTATTACATACGTAATTTAACAAGTGGTGTGTTTAAGGATATACCTAAAACCCTCAGAAACACAATTCTTGTCACTCAAAAGACTATGATGCTTGCAGAACACAGGAGGGAACTTCTGAAACAGATTCTCACTTCGACTATATTCCCCAGTCCATAAGCTTCACTAAAACTTTTGAGAAATGCAGAGTCTCACACTAACCCTGGGCCTGCTGCATCAAATTCTGCACTTTAACAGATTCAGAGGTGATTCCTATGCCCATTAACATCTGATCTAGTGTAGCCAACATTCAGGATTTCGACTGCTGAGGCAGCAGGAAGGACAGCAGAAACTATTTAAGTTCACACAGCTCCTCAGCACCAGAACTAGGGCTTCAGTTCCTATCTTTAGACTCCCAGACCAGGGCTCTTTTCATGCCTCTCCAGCATGTGGTCTTCCTAGAACCTCAACTTATTTTTCTATATTTTATAAGTGAAGGCATTCTAGGTCTCAGGGCAACAGAGAAAGTGAATATCAGGTCTCTTAATACAACACAATACAACACAATACTTCTGGGTAAGATAAAGCACTGCAGTCTAAAAGCTGAGTCTACCATCCCTGGATGGAACCCCAAGTCATATTCTAATAGTGTTTGAGAGAAGGCCCAAGTGGATTCAGGGACAAGTAGGGATAGGAAAGCGCTTCCCAGGTGGCTCGGTGGTAAAGAATCTGCCTGCTGATGCAGGAGACACAGGAGATGTGGGTTCAGTCCCTGGCTCCAGAAGATCCCCTAGTATTCTTGCCTGGAGAATCCCTTGGACAGAGAAGCCTCGTGGGCTACAGTCCATGGGTTTCCAAAGAGTCAGACATGACGTAACAACTAAACAACAGCAACAAAGGTAGGAAAACTAGCAGGGCCAGTGACATCAGGGCATCTCTGGAAACTCAGGGGCAGGGGAAATGTCCAGGAATCCCTTAGTTATTGGTTCTCATTTGTATAGGTGGTGGAATGAGTCAAGTGCTGGCTGCTGTGTTACATAGAAGGGAATCACCTCCGATTGAGTATTCACTGCTTATACGGATACTAACCAACCAAGCTGTTCCCAATTTGAGTTTAGCTTCCTGTACACACTTACCCAGAGTAAATCATCCCAGGCTGTTGGCTTGACTAAAGGAAGAAAGACTGGGTCTGCAGTGTTGGCTGCTCCTATGGATGTGAGGTCATCCTCAGACTCGGGTATATCTGACTCAGGAAAAGTCTGAGTCCAGCTCCAACCAGCAGAAGAGCCAGATCACAAGAGGGCCTCCCCAGGGCCACATGTCTGGAGGCAAGGAGTCCTTGCCTGAGACCTTGCAAGATACCTTCAGAGGCCAAAGGTACAGGCTGAGCCAAAGCTACACAAGAAAGGCAAAGTCCCATATCTCAGAAATACTATTCATAAATGGGCTCCAGTGGAGGGAGAAGCCAGTAGGAAAGAAGGATGGTATGGTTAGTAGCTAAGAGGTAAGTGATAAAGGGTCAATTCTGCCTCCAGCCATCTCTATTTGTGTGACTGTGGGTGAGAGCTTTCTTTTTTCACAGGTATCATATATCAAATCAAGAAATATTATTGCAAGTTAATATATCTTTTTCAAAATAAAGCACTAACTTCTACAAGGAGTTGAATATAAAGTCATTCCCTGCCATGGTCTGCATGTGTCCCCCCACCCCAAATCAATTTGTTGAAATCCTAATTCCAATGGGATGGTATTTGGAAATTGGCCTTTTGGAGGTGGGGGCTTAGGTCATGAGGGGAGACCCCTTATGAATGGGATTAGTGCTCTTGGAAAAGAGACCCCACTAAGCTCACTAGCCCCTAATACCATATGAAGATACAAAGAGAAGTTTGCCACTTGGAAGAGGGCCCTCTGTGACCATGTTTGTACTCTAATCTCAGACTTTCAGCCTCCAGGACTGTGGGATTATATTTCTATTGTTTACAAGCTTGGTATTTTTGTTATAGAAACCCAAAGACTAAGACATTCCCTCTTTGCTGAGATCATTTTTTGGGGGGTAGGATAGGGTGAAGGAACAAGTTGTTTTTGTTGTTTAGTTGCTAAGTCACGATCAACTCTTTGTGACCCCATGGACTACAGCCCACCAGGCTCCTCTGTCCATGGGACTTCCCAGGGAAGAATACTGGAATAGGTTGCCATTTCCTTCTCCAAGGGATCTTCCTAACCCAGGGACTGAACCCAAATCTCCTGAACTGGCAGGCAGATTCTTTCCTGCTGAGCTACCAGGGAAGCCTTATATTTAGGCCTGCAGGGGAGCTTACTCAGGGTTTCAGTTAGTGAGTGGCTGAGTGGGATTCAATACAGTCTCATCCCAGAGTCTAAATTCTCAGTCAGAAAGCTGTGATGTTTCTTCAGGATGAGGCTCCAGCATCACCTGCTCAAGCCCTCCCTAAGCAGTGTCCCTTTGTCTTTCCTCTACATGTAAGACCTGGTTAAACAGCCCTGTTCTGCCTTCCCTCAGGACTCCAGGCTTTCCTCATAGAACTTTGTGCCCTGTGCTATAAATTGCACAGGAAAATTCTCTGAGGTTAAGGGCTGTGTCATATTCAGCTATGACTACAGCATATAATGAATGCTCAGTAGAGAATATCTGTTGAGTGATATTCTCAGGATATTATATATCTCAGGTTATTATAAATCTACTTTTCTAGATAGGGTGGATTAGCAATCAAACCCATCACATCCTCATTATATGAGTATACATTGCTATAATGTGGGGGCTAGAAAGATAAAAGGTATGTGTCCTAGACTCCCTTGCAGCTAAGCTCTGGACGTGATTTAGGTTTGGCCAATCAGGTGCACAAACATGAACTCTGGAAAGCAGATGTGAAAGGACTAGCTTCTGCTGCCTCTGCAGCTTCAGGGGCAAGCTCAGCTGTGAGGATGCTTGGTTTTTGGTAGCATCCTTGGTGGAGCACCCTGTCCTGGGTTGCTTGTTTTGTGGGGATCAGGAGACAGGGGCACCAGGGGTTCATTCTGTTGATGGGTACTGTAGCAGGCATAACCTGGCTCTTCCTGGTCTTAGTTGCCCTGAAGCAGCTTTGGAAGCAAAGTTTCCATTCCATAGAAGGTCCAAGAAGAGATAAAAGGTTCCTGTCTTACCCAGGACTTTGGGCTCATTTCTAAAAGCTTAATCTAAATTCTATTTATTCAGTCCTTCCCTGACCCAGGGATAGAACCCAGATCTCCTGCATTACAGGCAGATTCTTTACCATTGAGCCACCAGGGAAGGCTTGTCAATAACTCCACTCCAAAGCCATTTAATACTAGAGGTTTCTTATTAGGACATTGCTTCAGCCACTTCACCAGGACAAATACAGTCTCTTAAACAAGATAAAAGGCAGGCCAGTAAATTATAGTGCCTCTGCCCCTCAAGGTCATTCAAGGACTCAGTTTTCTCTTTTCTTGGTGCCCAGTCAGCTCCCTAGAATGCTGCCCTCATCCCATGGTTGTAGTTTTTCACCACAGCCATGCTGTATTCCAGTAAATGGGAAATAGGAAAGAAGAAAAGGAAGGGAAGCAGCTTCCTTTAAACGAAGTGAATGAAAACTTCACACATCCCGTCCATGTACATTCCATTGGCCATAACTTAACCAGAGGACTTCCCCTCATTGCAAGGGGACTGGCAGTTAAAAGAGTGGATTAGAGGGATCTAAGAGTGAAAATAGTTTTTGCAAGAGTCCAGGTCTTTGGATGCTAAATTTCAGGTTTTTCACTACATCACAATGTGTACTTTTAGGTGTTGGGGCTAGGCATTTGCAAACCACATTTTAGGCTAGGCTAGCTAGTGACCCATTAAATTCTGCCAATAGGGGTAGAAGAGGGAGCCTGCACAGCTGGAGGGGTGAGAGGGGACTCCTTCCTGTTTACTTCCTGTCTCCCTGGGGCTCTTGTCTGTGTTACTGAGCAATACTTCTTTACCCTGGCAGCAGGAGTTCCTGTCAGGAGCAAAAGTTGAACCCACTTTGTAGCAACAGTCACAGAAGCAGCCTCACTGTCCCCCTCAGTGATATCAGGCAACCCAAGTCCCTTCCTCAGAGATCTGGCTCCCCAGCCAATAAGACCCCTCCTTCAAGCTCAGAAACACCATCATAAGGAATTACCCCTTCTCACAATCTAAGTTTCAGCTCCATAAGCTCCCTCCCACGCGTTTCTAACTTTTAATAATGCCAACCTCTTACCCAAACACAGTGAAGGTCATGTATGACAAACACAGCTGATGCACTAATCAATGGGGAAAAACTGAAATCTTTCTTCTGAGATCTGGAGCAAGGCAAAGATGCCTACTCTCACCATTGCTATTCAACAGAGTACTGGAAGTCAATCAGGCAAGAAAAAGAAATAAAAGCCACCAATCAGAAGGGAAGCAGTATACTCCTCTCAGTTTGCAAATGACATGATGATATATACATACAAAACTCTAACAATTCTACATACAAGCACCTGCCTCCCCCACAACACAAGGAACCTTGAGCAAGATGAACAAAGCTGGATGCATCATACTTTCTGACTTCCAGTTATATTACAAATTTATAGCAATCAAAACAGTATGGTTCTGGAAGGAAAACAGACATGGAGACCAATGGAACAGAATAGAGAACCCAGAAATAAAGTCATGCATTTAGGGTCAACTGATCTTTAGCAGTGGGGAAAGGATAGAGATTCTTCAACAAATGGTGGTAGGAAAACTGGATATCTAAATGCAAAAGAAAGAAACTGGCCCCAACTTCACCCCATACACAGATATTTACTTAAAATGGATTAAATTCTTAAACATAGAACTTAACACCCTAAAGCTCCTAGAAGAAATCAAGGAAAAAATCTTATTGACATTGATACTGGCAAAATTTTTAAAAATATGACACTGAAAGCACAGGCAACAAAGCAAAAAATAGAGAAGTGGGATTGGATCAAATTAAAAAGCCTCTGTACAGCAAAAGAAACAACCAATGAAATGAAAAGGCAACCTATGGAATGTGACAAAATATTTGCAAGTCATATCCGATAAGATCCGTTAACATCCAAAATATATAAGGAACTCCTACAACTCTTTGCCAAAAATACAAGTAACCTGATTTAAAAATGGGCAAAGGGCCTAAATACACCTCTTAAAAGAAACTCAAATGACAGAGGTATGTGAAAAGATGCTCAATATTTCTAATTATCATTAAAACCTCCATAGGATATCACCTCACATCTGTCAGAATAGCTGATATAAAAGAGACAAAATACAATAAGCATTGGGAAAGATGTGAAGAAAAGGGAACCCTTGTGCTAGTGGGTGGGAATGGTAATTGGTGCAGTCATTATAGACAACATATGGCAGTTTCTCAAAAAAGAAATAACAATAGAATTACCATATGAACCTGCAATTCCTCTTCTTGGTATATACCCAAAGAAATAAATAGTAGGAACACAAAGAGATATCTGCATTATTCACAACAGTCAAGACATGGGAACAAACCAAATGTCCTTTGATAGATGAACAGATAAAGAAAATGAAGTGTGTGTGTGTATATACACACAGTGGAATATTACTCAGCCTTCAAAAAAGAAGGAAATCTTGCCATGTGCAACAAAATGTTTGGAGCTGAAGGGCATTATACTAAGTGAAACAAGCAAGACACAGAAAGAGAAACACTACATGATCTTATATATAGAATCTAAAATAGTCACACTCACAGAAACAAAGAATAGGTCAGTGGTTGCCAGGAGCTAGGGGAGGAGGAAATGGGGTGATGTTGGTTAAAGGGTACAAAGTTTCAGTTAGCTAAGATAAGTTCTAGAGACCTAAGGCACACAGGGTAATGATAGTTAACAGCACTGTTGTTGCTCTTCAGTTAAGTCATGTCTGACTCTTTGCAACCCCATGAACTGCAGCATGCCAGGCTTCCCTGTCCTTCACCATCTCCCCAATTTGCTCAAACTCATGTCCATTGAGTCAGTGATGCCATCCAACCATCTCATCCTCTGTCACCTCCTTCTCCTCTTGCCCTCAATTTTTCCCAGCATCAATCTTTTCCAATGAGTCAGCTCAATGCATCAGGTGGCCAAAGAATTGGCCCTTCCACTTCAGCATCAGTCCTTCCAATGAATATTTTGGACTGATTTCCTTTAGGATTAACTGGTTTGATCTCCTTGCAGTCCAAGGGACTCAAGAGTCTTCCCCAGCACCACAGTTCAAAAGCATCAACTCTTCAGTGCTCAGTTTTCTTTATGGTCCAACTCTCACATCCATACATGACTACTGGAAAAACCAAAGCTTTGACTAGACAGACTTTTGTTGGCAAAGTGATGTCTCTGCTTTTTAATACACTGTCTAGGTTTCTCATAGCTATTCTTCCAAGGAGCAAGCATCTTTTAATTTTGTGGCTTCAGTCACCATCCACATTGATTTTGGAGCCCAGGAAAATAAAATCTGACATTGCAGTGTACTTAAAATTGCTAAAAGGATAAATAAATTTTATTTAATAAATTTTAAATCTGCTTACACATAAATGGTAACTTTGTAGAAATAATAAATATGTTAGCTGTTTTGTGGTGATCATTCCACAATATATACATACACCAAAATACAAAGTTGTCATCTTAAATACATATATACTTTATATATGACAATACTATCTCAATAAAGCTGTTTAAAATTGCAGTCAGAAATACAACAGAGCTACATAATAGCAATGTGAGCACAGGTATGACTCTTAACCTCTGTGAATCCTAATTTCTGCATCTGTAAAATAGGTACAGTAAACCTCTATTGAAGACAGTTATTGTGGGGGATAGCACATGCTGGGAATGTCACAATTCATGGCAGGTATTATTATATCTCCCATAGAGAGCGGTTGATTTCAGATGACTAACAAGTATTTTTAAAACATGTTCTGTAAATGTTAGTTTTATTTCTCTTTTTTTTTCTTGCCAACTTTCAGATACCTCTGATTCTTGACTTCTGTCCTTCATGTTCCTCACTCACTTTCCTACACATTCAACTCTTCCTCACTTCCTTTCTCTCCCTCCGAAACTATGACCTTGACAGCATCAGGAGGAAAGCACTCAGCACAATGCCTGACGTTGTCCGCATTCAATAGTTAGCTGTTGGCTGTCTTCTAATCTCTGCTTGCTAACTGCTCACTCCTTGCTCTTCCTGGTTCCTCACATCCTCCAAATACCTTTGCTTCCCATTCCTGCATGACTGGGCCCAAACATCCAGACAAAAAGAGAAGAAGGTGAAAAGAGGACACTTTTCACCCATCCATGGCTTCCTTCTATTTTGAAGGCCAGTGACACTTTGACAACCAGCTTCCCTTTAACCTTGGCCAGCTGGAGCCATATAAACCCTATCGGCCACCCTGGGCTGGCAGCTAATACTCATTAGCAGCTGATTAAGGAGTAATTAGTGAGCCCAGTCAGGGCCATTAGCATTTCTAAGTTCCCATTTGTAAATCATATTAATAACTGTCTTGACTGAGGTTCAGAAGCAGTTGGTGTGGGGAGATTCAGCTACAGTTGCCACTTTAGCACATGTTAGGAATTCCCGGGGACCTCTGCAGGTCAGATGGTTTCTATCTCCCTGCTTACCCCCCCACCCCACTACATGCACACACTATCCATAGGGGTAATAGTTACCAAGAACTCTGAACCTCTCCTGCAGTTCAGAATCTCAATTGTCTCCTTCTCCTAGTTAAAAAAAAAGACTTGGTCACCCTGAAGAGAACAGAGATTTGGAGTTAGACCTGAGTTAGAAGACTGCACTTATTAGTTTGGTGACTTTGAACAAGTCACTTAACTTCTCTATCAGTTTCATTATTGAAAAACACTCTTGTCTTTAGGCAAGACTTTTAGTGAACTTTCTAGCAAATCAAAAGGGTATTTGATGGCAAAAGATCAATGTTTGCCAGGGTTCAGGAGCAAGAAAGGAGAGATGAATAGGGTGGAGCACAGGGGATTTTTAGGGCAGGAAAACTATTATGTGTAATACTGTAATGGCCAATACATGACATTATGTATTTGTCAAAACCCATAGGGTGTACAATGTAAAGAGTGAGCCATAGTATAAACTATGGACTTGGGTTTAAAACATTGTAATATTGGTTCATCAACCTTAAACAATGTACCTCACTAATGGAAGGTGTTCATGTTAAAAGATAAGCTAAAGCATGTTAAAAATTTTAAGTTTATTTGAGCAAACATCTATTCCAATAGGGCAGCACCAAACTGGAAATGGTTTGGAGGGCTCCAGTAATAGGAGTAGGGGGATAGAGGGATCCTAGACTTTAACAGAAAAGACCTAGGCAAAGCACAGGAATCATTTGATTGGCTACAGCTTTAGTGTTTGCCTTATTTGGAGAAGTCTAGTTGGCCCTTTGTGATCAGTGGTCTTCACATTCCACATTCTTTGCCTTGAGGCATTTATAGGTTAAGTCTGGGTTTGCTTAAGTAGGCAGCAGCAGCATTAGAAAATGACCTCCAAAAAAAATAAATAAAATTAAATTAAAAAAAAAGAAAATGACCTCCATCTTATGAACTCTTCGTTTAATTAATTGAACACTAACAATAGGGGAAACTCTGCAGAGAGATGAAGTCTATGAGAACTCTACTTTCTGCTCTATTTTTCTGTAAACCTAAAACTTCTGTTTAAAAAATCGATTTTTATTATTTTTTTAAAAGAGTTTTTGACTAGGTATCCTTTACCCGGAGTTGCCTCAACCAGTATTGTTGAATTGTCATGTTTGCATGAATCATCTATAGGGACTATGTCAGTCCAGAGTGGAGCCTGAGAACCTGCATTTATAATAAGCAGGGCTGTTGGTCCATGACCCTACTTGGAGATGCAAAACTCCAGACTGAGGCGATAACTGTCTAAGTAAAGGAACTGGGAAATAACAGGTGCTCAACAAAGTGGGACAAATATTAATATTGTTCCCTACTCTGCCATACATTCGGTCTGGAGAGAACCCAACAGCGGGCTACAAACTTCAGGGATTTAGGATTCAAATAACAACTGAGTCCAGGGAACTCCTTGGTGAACCAGTAGTTAGGACTCACTGCTTTCACTAGCTGGGGCCTGGGTGCAATCCCTGGTCTGGGAACTAAGATCTTGCAAGTCGCTTAGTGTGGTCAAAAAAGAAAAGAAAATACTGAGTCTATTTAGGAGTAGAATTGTCAAATTAAATATGGAGCATCCAGTTACACTGGAATTTCAGGTAAGTAACAATTTTTAATATAAATACACCCTGTGTAAATATGTTCCTGAAAAATCAACTTAATCAGGAAGATGTTTCTCTTCTGTAACTTTCTTACCCACTTAAATGATGAGGAGAAATTCTGAGTGTGTGTAGGTGTACTGATACTCATCTCTACCAAGTCACTGCTAACACAGTGCATCTGACTTCACATGCGTGCTCAGTTGCTCAGTCATATGCGACTCTCCGCGACCCCATGGACTGTAGCCTGCCAGGCTCCTCTGTCCACGGGATTCCCCAGGCAAGAATACAAAGTGGGTTGCCATTTCCTCATCCAGGGGACCTTTCCCACCCAGGACTAAACCCTTGTCTCCTGTATTAGCAGCCAGATTCTTTATCACTGAGCCACCAGGGAAGCCCGCACCCAACTTTACTAAACATATCCTCTAGCTCAATGTTTCTCAGTAATGCACACACAAATCACCTGGGATCTTGTTAAAACACAGGTTCTGATTCAATAGGTCTGAGGTTGTGCATGTCTAATGAGCACCAGGTGATGCTGATGCCCCTGACCTGTGGACCACACTTTTGATTAACAAGGGTTTAGATTTCCTTTTTCTGGGATTTGATGACATGAGGAGAGGTAAGCAAATTATCCCAAGTTGTAGGCTGTATCATCCTCACTATACAGTTGAGGAACTAAAGCCTTGAGTGAAGTGGATATTCTCAGGGCTGGGGAGACAGAGAGGGAGATGGGGAGAGAGGAGGAGAGAGAAAGAGCACCTCACCAGGATGGAGGTCCAGGTCTACCATGCTGTGCTATGCCAGCTCTGCAGGAGAGAGAAGTCCTGGGCATCCATCCCTCTCTAGTCTCTCATAGGCTGTATGGTCTTGGGAAAGTTATCTGGCTTCTCTGCATCTCAGCTATATCAACTATGAGAAGGAAGGGTGAGGACCACTACCTTGCAGAGGTTCCCATGAGAGGCAAAGGAGAGGGAGGCTCTGTAACAAAATCTGAGATTCTGTGACATGATACAAATGCTAGTTCTTATTTGTTCTAATTCCTGAGACAGCTTTTTAAAAGATTGTTCGACGTGCTTCACATATGCTAGTTATTCATTCCTTACAGTGGCCCTGAGAGGTAAGGAGGATCATTTTTAGCCCCCTTTACAGTAAGGAAACAACTGAGACACAATGAGGTTAAGGAAACTGGCCAAGGCTGAGAAGCACAGAGGCAGGGTTCAGGCCCTGGCCGTCGAGCTTCACAGTCCATGCTCTTCACCTCTGTATTGCTATATTGCTTCTCTGTAGGTATAAGCCCATCTCTTCCTCCACTGGTTTCATAGATAGAAAACTGAGGTTCGGCAAAGTTAAGTGATTTTCCAGTGGTCACAGAGCAAGACTGCACACATATGAACCACACAGAATCTTCACACTCTTTCTAAAGCAACTGTCTGGTCCCAAGTAGGCCCCAACTCTCTGCCTTACAGGAATCCATGGAAGCTTCTCAAAGGTGGGGATGTTGTTCAGTCACTCAGTCGTGTCTGATTCTTTATGACCCCAGGGACTGCAGCACACCAGGCTTCGCTGCCCTTCACCATCTCCCAGAGTTTGCTCAAACTCATGTCCATTGAGTCGAAGATGCTATCCAACCATCTCATCCTCTGTCACCCACTTCTCCTCCTACCCAGCATCCGCAGGGTCTTTTCCAATGAGTTGGCTCTTTGCATCAGGTGGCCAAAGTATTGGAGCTTCAGCATCAGTCCTTCCAATGAATATTCGGGGTTGATTTCCTATAGGATTGACTGGTTTGATCTCCCAGAAGTCTAAGGGACTCTCAAGAGTCTTCTCTAGCACCACAGTTTGAAAACATCAGGTCTTTGGTGTTTAGCCTTCTTTATGGGCCAACTCTCACATCTGTACATGACTACTGGAAAAACCATAACTTTGACTGTATGGATCTTTGTTGGCAAAGTGATGTCTCTGCTCTTTAATACACTGTCTAGGCTTGTCATGGCTTTCCTTCCAAGGAGCAAGTGCCATCTAATTTCAAAGGTGGGGAGATAGTCCTAAATATTGTGTTCTGAGGAGGGGAGTGGAGGGGACCAAAAGAATCTTTTAACTTCCTTCCAGTAAGGTTAAATGAGTGAGACCATGTCAGCCCCCTGACCCACTTTTTATATTTCCAGGCCATTATCCTCCAGTGAGACCCTAGAACTCATCAGTGTTGGGCAGAGACATATTAAGATGAAATGGCTTCTTGACCATGCTGCTGTATAACAGATGTAGCCCAGAATTCTAGGATTAAAGTCTGGCTGGCTACATGGACTCAACAGTGATAATTTAAAGACAGTTTGGTAGGAAGGGCTGCATGAGCCATGGAATTTGGAAACCAATTTCTGGTTCCACCATTTTCTGACTGACAACAGGCAAAATTCATCAGCTGAGGGAGTGTCAGTTTCCTCCTCTAGAAAACGAGGATGATGACAGTGTTGCTACGAGATCAAAAGTCATCATGGATGTGGAAGCACACTGTTAACTTCAAAGGGCTGTACCTTCATTAATTGTGATTATTATGTTTGAGTCCAACCTTTCCATTTCTCAATAGAGAATGGCCAGAGCATCACCAGTCCCCATGACAAATGATCACACCACTCTTTCTCCCTATCACACTGCAAGACTTCTGTGTTCAGGCCTGGCTGCTCATGCTCTACATGGGATGCCCCTCCCTGTTTCCCCACTTGGGGAAATTCTTCTTGTGCCCCAAGACTCAGCTCAGATGCTGCCTCCTTTGTGACACCCTCTCTCAGCTGGAATTATTAATCACTCCTTTCTCTGTGCTTCTACACTATTTTGTTTTTATCTAGAGTGAATGAATATATTAATATTTGGGATTGGATCCCTGAGGTAGAATGCTATTTCTTCTACTAATTCTGAGACCACGAAAAAACGATTTATTGTCTGAGCCTCAGTCCTCTCTCCACTTCTGTGAAATGGAGATAGGAAACAAACTTGAAAACCATTGCCAAACCTAAGGTATGCCCATACAAATTTGCCCGTAGAAATTTGCCTCTTTGTGACTCAGGACCCACCTGGGATTTGATGCAGTCTATCTCAGCTCTCATTGAAAACAGGACCCCAGGTGTGTGACCTGCACCTTCATAATAACAAAGTGTGTAATCTAATGGTCCAGCTCATGAGGCGAGCTGGAGGCTTGAACTCAGAGTCTTACCTTACGTGGTAAGCACACAGCATTGCAGGAGGAGACCACCAAAACTTGTTTCTTAAATGATGAGGATTTCCCCTGCCTGGCAAACTTTTTTTTCAACTCTGATGGTATTCATAGTTATATTCACTTATCTCTCAGGGTATGGTGAAGCTTAAATGAGTTTAGAACAGTGTCTGGTATGTGGTGAGCTTAATGATAAATGGTAGCTACCTAGCTAGTAGTAGTACCGTTACAGTATTACTTGTATTACTGCTGTAGTATTAAGGCAACCGCGTATTTCTGTTTTCCCTAGAGGTTCTGAGTGTTTTGAGAGTAGGGCATGTTTTACTCATCTCCCACAGCCCCAGCACATGGTTCCTGGTACAGGAATGAAAATGAATGTGAGGGTGATTTTTAAATGATGAAGGACCCTACAAGTAGGACTTGTGATTATTCAATAGATATTGCTAGAACTGAAGTGAATTGAACCCCTCTCTGGTCATGAGGACATAGGAGAGAGAAAGATCAGGGATGAATGTTTATGAAGGTAGGTCTAGAACTCGAAGAGAACTAGACCTGCAGAAAAGGCGAAGCGTTTTGATCAACTGGAGCCATGGGATGGCAGATGAGGGAGCAGTAGCTGCCTGCTGGAGCCCAGAGATACCCAGGTTTGGGCTGGGACTCAGGGCTGAAGTGGTGGGGTAGAGATGAGCAGATGGACCTTGCTGTATTTCCTGGATCATCCCCAGGGTGAGAGGTGCATACACCAGTCATGCAGCCCCTAGAACTCCCACAGCAGGGAGTGGAAGCTGCGCTCGCTCATGTGAGACTAGCATGGCCAACATAGGTTCCCCCTCCCCTTCCATGAGTGAAGAGAAAAAGAGCTTCCCAACAGCCCTGCGGTGGCCCATCAGGGCTCAGAAAGCCGAGCCAAGCCACTGAAGTGGTGGTGTGACTTCAGCAGTGCCCTTAACCTCGTGCCGCAGAGTCTTGTGTCCTTAAATAGAGGATAAGAAGGCCCACTGTGGGTACCTCGAAGATCTTTGAGGGGGTTATATATTGAAAAACATAGTATATTAAAGATTCATTTACTAGTATCTATTACCAAAGTAAGAAACAGGACACATAAAGCAGATACAGATCCTACAGATCCTACCCACAAGGAGCTCATGTTAGTAAGGGGAGAGAGAAAGAGAGAGAATTACCATACTGTGTGACATAATACAGAATTATCAGATGTGGAATAATAGTCGCTAACAATATTTGCATGACAGTCACATCCAAGCACATTACATTAGTATTACTGTACAATAATGACATTAGTATTATTATTTTTATAACAACCCCAAGAGGCAGTTATTATTACCCACTTGTACAGATAAGGAATCCAAGGTGTAGATTCACAACTGACTATCGTTTGCAAAGCAATGAGTGCCAGAGAAAGGGTCCAGATGCAGGCATGCTGACCTCAGTCCAGGGCTGAGTCACTGCCCCTCAGTGAGTAACACAGGCCTCTAGGCTACAGAGGAGGCTCCCGGGGCCCTGCCTCTCTCCTCCTTCATCACGCAGTCCACTAATGCTTATTGATTCTACTCTGTGTCAGATACTGCCTTGGAAAATCAACACCAGCAAAAGCAAAAGCACGGGTCTTCCTTTGCTTTGTAGACATTCTAAAGGGAGTAACTTGCAGCCACCCTGGATTTCTAAAGGCCAAACACGTAGCCACCTTGAATGCAGGCACTGTGCTAAGCACATTACAAATATTATTTAATCTTGGAGACTCTCCTACAAGGTCCCATCATTAGCCTCATTTTACAGATGAGGAAACAGAGACTTGAAGAAATGAGACAGTTTGCCCAAGGTCCCATGGTGAACAAATTCCTAAGTGAGGATCTGAACTCCAGTGTCTGACATGAGAGTCAGACCCCTAAGCACAGGGTCTATCTGATCTAAGCATCAGGTCTGTCTGAGACCTAAGGACCCACTGGGTACTGTGATGGTAAAGTGTGAGGGATGGGAGAAAATCTTATTATGATGGAAAGACTGGAGACAGCCTCTCTGAGAGATGATGTGACATTTAATCTAAAGCTGGAATGATGGAAAGTTCTAGCAGCTGGGCACTGTGTTAGGTGTCAGTAACCCTACTTCCCCCAACATCTCCAGGAGCTCACACTCTCACAGCAAAAAGAAAGACAATGCAGGATTGACCTCTTTCCTATGTTCCAGATGAACCAGGAGAAAGAGCTTAATATGGGGGGAGGGGTGGGTTGTCAAGTCCTAGAGGAGGAAATGGCATTTGACTTTAAAGAAGGAGCAGGATTCCAGATAGAGAGAAGTGGGGAGAATCTTCTAGACAGGGGGCAGCACATAAGCAAAGACATGAAGAGATCTGTAGTTCAAAGACTGGGAATAGCTGAGTTCACCTTAATGGCCATGCTGAGGAGCTTTGCCCTGATGGAGGAGGCTGTGTTGAAAGCCCAGATCATAGACTCTGGAAACCCAGAGCAAGTACCTACTGTGTGCCAGGCAGTGCTTGGGTGAAGAAGAGGCTATGGCTCAACAGCAAGGTCAGGGAGCAGAGGCAGGCTGGGTGAGGAGAGAAGGTTCTTGGAATCAGCTTGGCAAGTTTAGTATAGTCATTTGTCAGACAACCCTACTATGCTTTGGGAAAGGTCACCAGTGATTTCTTAATGAAGCTCTGAACATGCTTCTCAAGGGTGAGGGTGGTGAGACAGCAGACTCCAGGAAGGAGGGACTGAACTCCTGAACAGTCTTATGTGCCCAGCCTACTGAACATCTGTAGGATGATCTCAGAAAGGGCCCTTGACCCTAATCATGCTGAAAGCAGGATGGACTCAGACAGACCTCAGTTCTTCCTTTTTTTCTTTTCTGTTTTGGTTTCCCATCTGTAACATAGGGATAACAGTTATACCTATTCCACTGGATTGTAGAAGATAAGTCACTTCTTATTGTTGTGAAAAAATGAAATGTCAGGAAGGCATTTAGCACAGTGCCTGGCACCAAGTAAGTGCTCAGTAAAAAGGGATTATGGGTAAGAAAAAATAAATAAATAAAAAACGTTTCTGTAGTAACAGGGCTGTGGGAGGAAGGAAGAAAACAAATGGATGAAACCCCTTAAATCCACACCATCAGTAAAAGTGATTTGCCTATTCAAATCCACAAGTCTTAGAGTTGGTTAACTCATTTCCCTAAAGAGGGGATGCAAATGAAGTTCTCTCTCTGTGGGGACTACATTTCTCTCTCCTTCCCCTTCTCCTTCCCCAAAGAAAACTGTTCTAGGGAAAGGAACCACAAGTCTACAGAGTAACTGCTATGTGCAGGGCCCTTTATGAAGATCTTTCTTTTATATCCACCCAATGCCTCAGTTGGGATGTAAATTCTATTAACTCTGTTTTATGGAGGAGGAACCAAGACTCAGGTTGAGTGCTACACCCACATCCACCCAATATCAGCTAACATGCCACGCTCATTCATGATGGATCTTAGATTCAGACCTACCTCCTCTGAACCAACATCAAACTTTGATAGCTCCTTCAGATCACATGAGGCCTTCCCTGGGTCTGATCGGTACTCACCACCCAGCTTCTGCGATGACACCACTCAGCACCAGACAGCCTTGAAAGCATTTCACCACCGAGCACAGAACCATTTTCCCACAAGCTAGGTGGTTCAGTTGTAGTAGCTCCACTTCAGCCTTGAGAGGAGGCAACTGAGTTAATTATTTGAGCTGAGAGCCCCTGGGTTGTATCAGCTAAGATAATGATCACAGTGAGTAGCTGCCAGCCCCAAGCAGAGCTGAAACACTAGCACTCAATTACTTACTAACATGATTTGGATAATTTTCTCAACAGCTCTCCAGTGGAGCCGCTAAAGAAGAAAATTGTAAAAGCCCATCAGTTCAGATGCCCAGCTACCCAGTTCAGATGCCCAGCTACCCCCTTACTATTTCTTTCCCCAGGAGTAGAGAAATCCCATGGACAGAGGAGCCTGGTAGGCTACAGTCCATGGGGTTGCAATATGGACTTAGTTGCAACTTAGTGACTAAACAACGAGAAAGAGAGATCTGCATTGGACATCTGGCTGGGGACAGTCACTTGTTGGGTGATCCTAGCTGATAATGACCCTTCTCTAGGCCTCCTGGTAAAATGAGATGGAATACCACATGTGATTCATGAGTTGTTTCAAGGACTAAACTGATAAGGTTTGTAGAGACGTGGATGGTGCCTGGGGCTTAGGTCGTGCTGATGAGGGAGGAAGGGAAGGAAAGAGGAAGGAGGTTTATTGAGTGTCTGCTGGGTAGCAGAAGGGCTTCACTGGTAGCTCAGCTGGTAAAGACTCTGCCTGCAATGCAGGAGACCCTGGTTTGATTCCTGGGTTGGGAAGATACCCTGGAGAAGGGATATGCTACCCACTCAAGTGTTTTTGGGCTCCTCTGGTGGCTCAGCTGGTAAAGAATCTGCCCACACTGCAGGAGACCTGGTTTTGAGCCCTGGGTTGGAAATATCCCCTGGAGAAGAGAGCAGCTACCCACTCCAGTATTCTGGCCTGGAGAATTCTATGCGGCTCTTTGAGTCACAAAGAGTCAGACACTATTGAGCAACTTCGTTTTTACTGGGTGGCAGAAAATGCATAGACAAAATTTTATTTGATCCTCACAACAATCCTATGAGATAGTCTCACCCTCATGTTACAGATGAGGAAACTGAGTCAGAGAGCTTTATTTAAAGTTGAACAGCTGGTAAAAGCAATGATTCAAGCCAAATCTGGGTGACTTCAAAGCCTGAGCTGCCTTTCCGTTTCCTTTTCATTCTCTTTCTGTCTCTCTTTCGGTCTCCACCTCACTGTTTCTGTCTCCCTCTGTGTATCACTCTTTCTCTGTATCTCTGTCTTTCTGTCTCTCCCTGTGTCTCTCTCTCTTCATTCACTCCTTTTAACCTCCTCTGTTTCACTCTCACTTGCCTCCTCTTTATCCTCTCTTTCATTCTCACTCTTTTTTTCTCACTCTGTTTTATTTTTGATCACTTTCAGACCATGCTACTTCTAGAAATAAGCAACCAAGGAAAAATCTGGACAAAGATACGGCAGCCAGAGCAGTGATGAAAGGTCTGGGCCCAAGAAGGGAAATTTTAGAGAGTGATTTGGAAGGGTTAGGAAGGCAAAGAGACTTTCCTCTATGGATTTTCATATCGAGGGTCAAGGCCAAACCCAAGGCAAAATCCAGCCTCTAAAACACCTCCAGGAACTGAGAAGGAATGGGCTTCCCAGGTGGCTCAGTGATAAAAAAAATTCACCTGCCAATGCAGAAGACACAGGATACCTGGTTTCAATCCCCTGGGGGAGGAAATGGCAACTCATTCCAAGTATTCTTGCCTGGAGAATCCCATGGACAGAGGAGGCTAGTGGGCTGCAGTCCATGGGGTTGCAGAGTCAGACATAACTGAGCATGCATGCACAAATAAGAAGAAAAAGCACCACTTTTTCTTCCATCCCTGTTTCATAGGTTAGGTTCACATCTCACCTAGAGGCTGGGTTCAAATCTCCACTCTCACCATTTTAGCACTGAGACTTTGGATGAACGCTTCATCAATGCTTCAGATGCTCTGAGCCTCAGTGTCTTCATCTGTAAAATGGGCATCATAGAAGCCTCCCTGTCTCCAACATCTAGGTGAGGATTTGAGGCAGTGCTCTGCACCCCACCAGGTGCAGCGCAAGTGCTCAGCAGAATGAGTTTGGCTACTGTCACAACCCAGAATAAAGCTATGTCCCTGGTTTCCTCCAAATTCCTTACTCCGACACGTAGGTCTTTTGTAAATGTGAACTTTTCCCATGGTTCACTTTCTGCAGGCTTCCCATGGTGATCTGGCCCTTTTAACTACAGCGGTGTCAAGGCATCTTTGTGAATCAGCCATCAAGTGTAGGCTGCTTGACGTGACTGTGGGGTTAACTTACAAGTGACTAATTTTTGGAGGTGCGATTTGGTACCCTCCCACCCGTGGCAGTGTAACTGGGTGTAATTAGTGCTGATGAGTTTACTGAGGGGCTCATTAACGTGTCGGTATTAATATCCATATGAATACTTTCAACAAAACCTTTTGTTCTTGGAGGAGGGGGTGTGGGAGGTAGTTACAGGAACCATCCTGCTTTTCCAAATTTAATTGTCTAAATACAGTGCTGTCTCAGCAATTCAGGACATTTTTTTTTCACTCTCTTTCTCTCACAGGGCTCTGCCAAAAGCCTACTTTGGCAACAGGAATGATTAGTTTGTGTTTCAATAAACTTGCTCCCTCAGAGTCACTTTATCCCAGCAGGGCACAAGGAGTTGAAATGTGCTCTCCATAACCAGTTTGAACTGTTATTTATTAGAGATGAGTCCAGGGCAGGAGTTGTGGGAGTTTGGATGAAGAGGAGCTTAATAGCTCACAGGTGAGTCATCTTTCTTTTAGTTGATACACTGGGTTCCCCACAAATGTCAGGGTCAGAGTCTCCCTAAAGACACACCCACCCCCAACCCCTCACCCCCCACTTTTCACCATCTGCTGAATTAACAATCACTAACATTGCTTTGAGAGGCACAGTGCAAAACTTTGCTAAGTTAATCTTCCTAGTAACATACAGAAGAACTATTGTTAGCAGTCTCATTTTGCAGATGGGGAAACTGAGTCTCAGAAAAATGAAGTCATTTGCCCAAGTTCACACAGAAATCAAGTGGCAACATCCAGTATGGGAATCCTGGTTTGTCTGATTACAGAGCCTAAGGTCTTAATCATAGCCCTCAGCTGTTTACAGCAGTTTGAGGGTTCCTGGCACCCTACTCTCAGGCTTGCACAGGGTCATAGAATTTTATAACTGGGACATCTTGATTTGCCTGAGAATGCGGGAGCTCTTGTGACTTGGGACATCCAGTTTTAAGACTGGGACAGTCCCAGTCAAACCAAGATGAGTTGGTCATATCCTCAGGCTAGAAGCTTGGCCAAACTGTCAGAGATAAAAGCACAAAAGCTTCCAGACTTACTTGAGGCACTCTTATTACCTCTTCCTCTTTAAGTGTGTAGATGAACAAAGCAAGGGAGAGGGGAAATGACTTTCCCAAGTCATGTGGCTCCTTAGTAGACAGAGCAGGAAGTGGAAAACAAATCTTGGGACTCTCCTGCCATTTTTTTCTTCCAGTGAGTGAAGCTGTGAAATTTAAGTTTATGAGCATTTTTTTGACCTCTTACTGTGTGAGCAACTGGGCTGTGGGTTAGCAAAAACTCAGGAGAAAGGTCCAATAGAACCTTCCATGATGGGGGAAATGCTCTAAATCTGTACTATCCAATGTGGTAGTCACTAGCTATATATGGCTAGTGTGACTGAGAAAGTGAATTTTTAACTTAATAGCCACATATGGCAAGTGGCTACTGTGTAGTACAGTTCTAACAGATATGATTAGTATTTCCAGAGGCATTTTCTTTCTCTGAGAACAGATTCTATAGTGGGCTCACTCTTAAAAGGTGAAAAAAATTTTTTTAAATAGAAGGACTACTATATTTAAAATAAACAACAAAGACCTACTATACAGCACAGGGAATTATATTCAATATCTTGTAATAATAACCTGTAATGAAAAAGAATAGATGTGTATATGTAAATAATGAAACATTTTGCTCTATACCTGTAAAACGGAAAATCAACTACACTTTAGTGAAAAATTAAAAGCTAAAAAAGGAGAGGGGAAGATGGGAACAGAAAGAAAGTACCATTTACAGGTGCTATACTAGGTACTGGGCTTCCCAGATGGTGCTAGCGTTAAAGAATCCACCTACCAATGCGGGAGATAAAGACTCGAGTTCAGTCCCTGGGTCGGTAAGATCCCCTGGAGAAGGAAATGGCAACCCACTCCAGTATTCTTGCCTGGAAAATCCCATGGACAGAGGAGCCTGGCAGACTACAGTCCATGGGGTTGTAAAGAGGGAACATGAATAAGCAACTGAGCGCACACACACACACACGCGCGCGCTGGGTACCAGGACTGAAGTAAGCATTAGCTCACTTATTCTGGAGGTCTGTGCTCACAATTCTGCACATCTAACAAACTTCCAGGTGATTCTAATGCTGCTGGTTCAGGGACCACACTTTGGGCAGTAAAACCCGGCCTCTCTTAAAAAACAAAACTTCCTCCCTTCCTTCCATTGTCAAGAAACACTTACTATTCACCTTGCTTATAGTTTCCTTTGTTGTGCAAAAGCTTTTAAGTTTCATTAGGTCCCATTTGTTTATTTTTGCTTTTGTTTCTAATATTCTGGGATGTGGGTCATAGAGGATCCTGCTGTGATTTATGTCGGAGAGTGTTTTGCCTATGTTCTCCTCTAGGAGTTTTATAGTTTCTGGTCTTACATTTAGATCTTTAACCCATTTTGAGTTATTTTTGTGTATGGTGTTAGAAAGTGTTCCAGTTTCATTCTTTTACAGGTGGTTGACCAGTTTTCCCAACACCACTTGTTAAAGAGGTTGTCTTTTTTCCATTGTATATCCTTGCCTCCTTTGTCGAAGATAAGGTGACCATAGGTTCGTGCATTTATCTCTGGGCTTTCTATTCTGTTCCATTGATCTATATTTCTGTCTTTGTGCCAATACCATACTGTCTTGATGACTGTGGCTTTGTAGTATAGTCTGAGGTCAGGCAGGTTGATTCCTCCAGTTCCATTCTTCTTTCTCAAGATTACTTTGGCTATTCGAGGTTTTTTGTATTTCCATACAAATTGTGAAATTATTTGTTCTAGTTCTGTGAAAAATACTGTTGGTAGCTTGATAGGGATTGCATTGAATCTATAGATTGCTTTGGGTAGTATAGCCATTTTGACAATATTGATTCTTCCAATCCACGAACACGGTATATTTCTCCATCTGTTTGTGTCCTCTTTGATTTCTTTCATCAGTGATTTATAGTTTTCTATGTATAAGTCTTTTGTTTCTTTAGGTAGATACTCCTAAGTATTTTATTCTTTTTGTTGCAGTGGTGAATGGTATTGTTTCCTTAATTTCTCTTTCTGTTTTCTCATTGTTAGTGTATAAGAATGCAAGAGATTTCTGTGTGTTAATTTTATATCCTGCAACTTTACTATATTCGTTGATTAGCTCTAGTAATTTTCTGGTAGAGTCTTTAGGGTTTTCTTTGTAGAGGATCATGTCATCTGCAAACAGAGAGAGTTTCACTTCTTCTTTTCCTATCTGGATTCCTTTTACTTCTTTTTCTGCCCTGATTGCTGTGGCCAACACTTCCAAAACTATGTTGAATAGGAGTGGTGAGAGTGGGCACCCTTGTCTTGTTCCTGATTTTAGGGGAAACGCTTTCAATTTTTCACCATTGAGGGTGATGCTTGCTGTGGGTTTGTCATATATAGCTTTTATTATGTTGAGGTATGTTCCTTCTATTACTGCTTTCTGGAGAGTTTTAATCATAAATGGATGTTGAATTTTGTCAAAGGCTTTTTCTGCGTCTATTGAGATAATCATATGGTTTTTATCTTTCAATTTGTTAATGTGGAAACTATAAGCAAGGTGAAAAGACAGCCCTCAGATTGGGAGAAAACAATAGCAAATGAAGCAACAGACAAAGGATTAATCTCAAAAATATACAAGCAACTCCTCCAGCTCAACTCCAGAAAAATAAATGACCCAATCAAAAAATTGGCCAAAGAACTAAGCAGACATTTCTCCAAGGAAGACATACAGATGGCTAAAAAACACATGAAAAGATGCTCAACATCACTCATTATCAGAGAAATGCAAATCAAAACCACAATGAGGTACCATTACACGCCAGTCAGGATGGCTGCTATCCAAAAGTCTACAAGCAATAAATTCTGGAGAGGGTGTGGAGAAAAGGGAACCCTCTTACACTGTTGGTGGGAATGCAAATTAGTACATCCGCTATGGAAAACAGTGTGGAGATTTCTTAAAAAGCTGGAAATAGAACTGCCATATGATCCAGCAATCCCACTTCTGGGCATACACACCAAGGAAACCAGATCTGAAAGAGACACGTGCACCCCAATGTTCATCGCAGCACTGTTTATCATAGCCAGGACATGGAAGCAACCTAGATGCCCATCAGCAGACGAAAGGATAAGGAAGCTGTGGTACATATACACCATGGAATATTACTCAGCCATTAAAAAGAATTCATCTGAATCAGTTCTAATGAGATGGATGATGAAACTGGAGCCCATTATACAGAGTGAAGTAAGCCAGAAAGATAAAGACCATTACAGTATACTAACACATATATATGGAATTTAGAAAGATGATAACGATAACCCTATATGCAAAACAGAAAAAGAGACACAGATGTATAAAACAGACTTTTGGACTCTGTGGGAGAAGGCGAGGGTGGGATGTTTCAAGAGAACAGCATCGAAACATGTGCATTATCTAGGGTGAAACAGATCACCAGCCCAGGTTGGATGCATGAGATAAGTGCTCATACCTGGTGCACTGGGAAGAACCAGAGGGATCGGGCGGAGAGGGAGGTGGGAGGAGGAATCGGGATGGGGAACACATGTAAATCCATGGCTGATTCATGTCAATGTATGACAAAGCCCACTACAATACTGTAAAGTAATTAGCCTCCAACTAATAAAATAAATAAATAAAATAAATAAAATAAAATAAGCAATCAAAAAAAAAAAAAAGAAACACTTACTAGATACCTACAGAGAGGAGGAGACATTACAAATTATAAAAGAATTACAAAAGCTCTGAGAAAGAGTTTCTTTTTTTACTTGAAAAAGGACATCCTCATGAGCGGAGATCTGAGGGGCTCCTGCTCAGTGAGCTTCATCCAATAGCCAATCGGATAACATTTTTGTCAAACGGTACACAACCAACCAGGAGAAGGGGAGGGGCACTGGGAATGCTGCTTTGGAATGAGGTTGATTTGGAGAGGGGTTCCAATTCTGCTTCTGACCAGCAACGTGACCTATTGCGAATAGCCGTCATCCACCTCTCTGAGCCTCCATTTTCACCCTTGCCCTGTTGCAGAAACCAGTACTTGAGAAACCACGCTCCACACTCGGAGAGTTGGAGAACTCAGGTTTATTATGCCAGTGGGCCCAGAGAAGTTAACACTCCAAGCTCTGAGCCCTGAACAAAGGGATTACAGAGTTTTTATAGAAAGACTGTAGTGGGCAACACTAGCTGTTAATAGGCTGGCTTAAACTAAGGGGTTTCGTGCGCATGGGAACAATGGTCAAGATGGGGAGGGGGATGCCTGACCTGGACAGGCATGATTAAGCAGGTTTGCAGGGGCTGGGCGATTGCAAAGAGCAGGACAAGGGTGAGTGAGATAAACTCCAGTTCCTAGTATTGCAAGTCCCCACTTTCTGAGACTACGTGACCTACATGATCTAGACTTTGCAAGGGGCAAGCTAAGTTACAGAGGCAGAAGGAGAAGGAGGTTATGTAAAATTTTAACTTTTCCTTTTCAGCCCCTGGTGACAAAGAGATTGCAATTCATGGGAATAGAGATGGTATAAGAGAAATTGTGTGTAAAGTGCCTGACCAAGTACATACTTAACAAATAATGGGTTCCTCCTACCCTCTCTCCCTCTTTCTCACCCTTCCTTTTTTCTTACCTCTTTTTGGGAAGGCTCCTCCAAAAGCAACTCTGAGCAGAAGAAAGACAATGACCCCTGGGCTCAGGTTAGTCCATCTAGATGTAGCCCAGTCAGCTACTTTCAGCTCTGAGCTTGGGCAAGGTTGGGAGTTCCATAGGGAAGGCCAGGAACATTGTTACTTTCTGATTTGTACCTGGGAACCACCAGAGAAATGTCCTCTTCCCCATCTTTTCTCTGCATAGCTGAATAGATTGGAAACACTGGAGAGAGAGAGAGAGAAAAACAAGTTTAATCACTAAAATATGTCTGAGCTGAAATCCAAATAAATTTAGTTTTAAAAAATTAAGAATGTGATTTCCTTGACAGGAAGCAGAGTTCACATGAAGGGCCCATGTTTTAAACGACGGTGATGATTTCTTTGTTCTGTACCTCAGAAGAGTGTTAGAGGCAAGACTAGAATGTTAATCTGAGATGAGTGCAACTTCCTTCAGCAGCCGTATCTGGGGAGGATTGCTGACCCAGCACTCATGTCCAGCTGCTCATCTGCCCCACAGGCTTAGTGCTTAGGGCAAAGCTTAGTGCTTCACCAGGGTCCCTCAGACTCCCAGCCAACTGACTTGTCCTGCGAGTCATTCTAACACTCTAGGGTATTTATTTCCTGTCTGAGCCACCTACTGAACTGTGAGCTTCTGGGAGAGCTGTGTATGAAGCTTCCTGGTGGCTCATTGGTTAAGAATTCACCTGCCAATTCAAGAGATGCAGGTTCGATCCCTGGGTGGGGAAGATCCCCTGGAGGAGGAAATGGCAACCCACTCCACTATTCTTACCTGGGAAATCCCATGGACAGAGGAGCCTGGTGGGCTACAGTGCATGGGGTCACAAAAAAAGACAGGACTTAGTGACTAAACAGAAACACATCCCTAGCTGCCTTTGAAATGTACTTAAATTTCAATAAACATTTGTTAAAATGTGTTGATTTGTTCATTGTTTTGGTAATCCCTACGGTGGTAGATTAGGCTTCCCAGGTGGCTCAAGAGGTAAAGAATTTGCTTACAAATACAGGTTTGATTCCTGGTTTGGAAAGATCCCATGGGGGAGAAAATGACAACCCACTCCAGTATTCTTGCCTGGAGAATCCCATGAACAGATGAGCCTGGAGGGCTAGGGTCCAAAGGGTCACAAAGATTCAGATACAACTGATGACTGAGAAGGCACACACGGCGGCAGATTGCAGTATAGATTCCAATTCCTCAACCCACACTACCCTCTGTCTCTGCCACGGCTAAGTTCCTGCCATGTCCCTCCCCCACCACCCACCCCCACCCCAACCCTCTCCCCCCCCCCCCCACACACACAGAGTTTCTGATGTTGTAGGTCTGGGGTGACACCAAAAACATCTCAACTACAAAAAAGAGCTTAAGAGAAATCTCCAAATCATGCATTCTTCTTTTTAATACCAAAGGAAAAAGGAAAGAAGACCTGTTCTGATAAGACTCCTATTTATTTTCCTTCTTTAAGTGTGCAAAGAAGACTAGATTAAGATGCAAGTTTTAAAGGGGCCACCCAGAAAGACAGCTGAGCTTTTAACCAGTACTCAGCCTATATCTGATAAAGGATTGCCCTGCAGCCTGTGAATAGAAATGGTTTCTCTTCTCAAAAGTAGTCCAGGGTCTACTTTGGGAGCTTGGAGATCCTGAGCTTCAGTGACTTTCCTCTCCTCCCTCCCTCCCTCTTTCCTTCCTTCTCTCCTGGCAGAGACTGTATCCTGTTGCTCTGAGCAAGCCCAAGAGAAAGGCCAGCGGCAAGTGACTGCTGGGAAGGAAGACAAATGAGTCCCTTTTCTGCAGGGCTCCTGGCATCCTGTGGGAGGAAGGAAAGGACAATGCTTTGAGGGAGCTGGCTCTGCTGACCCCCTCCTGGCGGGCTCTCCCCTCCCCTTTCCGGTGCCTCGGGTTTGTCAGCCCCAAAGCCTGCGCTTCCTGAGTAATCATTAGATGCACGCGTGAGGTATGTGGTTCCCCGGGCCCTGGGCAGATTCCTGGCCCAGCCTCAAGAGGCACAGTGCAGACAATCCTGGGCTGGGACCCTGAAACACAGGTGTCTTGGCTGCTTCCCTCTCCCTGCCACCGTGGCTATTGCCAGATCACTGCCCTTCCCTGGGCCTCCATTTGGCATGTTTAGAAGTGCCTTCTGTGTGCCTGAAATGGCCATCTGCATCAGCACTTCCTGAGCCTCGGGGGCACCAAAATCACGTGGGGGCTTTGGAGCCCTCCGCCCTGAATGGGTCGATGCTGCAGTCTTGGCACGCAGAGCAGACCTGGCATCACTGGAAATGGTCTGGGGTGATGCCAGGCTGCCTGGAATGGAAGGACCATCCCTCTCTATCCCAGCTCCTACCCAGCACTTTTCAATCTCTTTCTGACAAGTTGGTAGATAAGAGGTCAGTAGACATAGTGATGGGCTTCCCCGATGACCCAGATGGTGAAGAATCCACCTGCCCTGCAGAAGACCTGTGTTCAATCCCTGGGTTGGGAAGATGCCCTGGAGAAGGGCATGGCAACCCACTCCAGTATTCTTGCCTGGAGAATCCACATGGACAGAGGAGCCTGGTCGGCTATAGTCCATAGGGTCACAAAGAGTCACACATGACTAAGCCCAGGCATGGTGATAATAATAGAAGTAGTAAGGAGTAGCAGTTTAGAGAGCTTCCTTCAGAGACAGATTAACAGCAAGCAACACACAAAGCCACCACCTGACCCACAGCCTTGGGAAGAACTTGTAACTGTTAGGAGCATCCCTTTATTCATCTACATAACAGAAACAATAATAACAAGAACACCTTCCTAGGACTATTGTGAGAGTTGAGTTGATATGTTCAAAGCCCTTAAAATAGTATGTGGCAAATTGTAAATACTATATAGGTACTGTGCGTGTGTGAGCACTCAGTCGTGCCTGACTCAGCAACCCCATGGACTGTAGCCTGTCAAGCACCTCTGTCATGGGATTTTTCAGGCAAGAATATTGGAGTGGGTTGCCATTTCCTTCTCCAGGGAATCTTCCTGACCCGAATCGAACACACATCTCCTAGGTCTCCTGCATTGTGGACAGATTCTTTACCAATGAAGCATATGTAAGTGTTAACCAATATTATTATTATCTAGATGTTCACAAGTATATTCCTACTTTATTGAACATATAATAAAGAGTATCTTTTCTGCACCTAATGTCAGGCCAAGCTGTGGTGATTTAGGAATGAATAAAATGGGTTTCCTTGCCCTCAAGAAGCTTTCAGGTTAACAAAGACTTGTAAACTCATAAAGAGCTGACTATAATATAATTTTGTCACAGGCTAAGTCCCCAGAGAAGTAGATTCGGAAGGTGTTGAACACACAGGATGTTTTTAGGGAGTGCTTTGGGATTAACACCCATGGAAGTGGGCAAGGTCAGAAGCAGGACTGAAAAAGCACTCCTACGTTGTCCAAAGTTAGGTCCGGATGGCCGAATCTTTTTACACCCCTGGGTTAATCAGTCATTGGATGTAGGCTGCCCCAGAAACGACTGTAACCTCTGGGGAGGTGGCTCTCCACACTGAAGCATCTCTGAGGGCTGTCTGCTAACAGCACTCCCAGCAGGTGGAGTCAGTAATTACAAGTTCTTCATTGAAGGGGGTCTGGATTGGTCAACATAGCATCCACCAGATATAGAAGGGTAATTCTGATGAGATGACAGAAAGTACAGATGAGTGCTTTATTTTTTTATTTTTTTATTTTTTTTTATTAGTTGGAGGCTAATTACTTTACATCATTACAGTAGTTTTTGTTATACATTGAAATGAATTAGCCATGGATTTACATGTATTCCCCATCCCAGTCCCCCCTCCCACCTCCCTCTCCACCCGATCCCTCTGGGTCTTCCCAGTGCACTAGGCCCGAGCACTTGTCTCATGTACCCAACCTGGGCTGGTGATCTGTTTCACCCTAGATAACATACATGTTTCAATGCTGTTCTCTTGAAACATCCCACCCTCGCCTTCTCCCAGAGTCCACAAGTCTGTTCTATACATCTGAGTCTCTTTTTCTGTTTTGCATATAGGGTTATCGTTACCATTTTTCTAAAGTCCATATATATGTGTTAGTATACTGTAATGGTCTTTATCTTTCTGGCTTACTTCACTCTGTATAATGGGCTCCAGTTTCATCCATCTCATTAGAACTGATTCAAATGAATTCTTTTTAATGGCTGAGTAATATTCCATGGTGTATATGTACCACAGCTTCCTCATCCATTCGTCTGCTGATGGGCATCTGGGTTGCTTCCATGTCCTGGCTATTATAAACAGTGCTGCGATGAACATTGGGGTGCACGTGTCTCTTTCAGATCTGGTTTCCTTGGTGTGTATGCCCAGAAGTGGGATTGCTGGGTCATATGGCAGTTCTATTTCCAGCTTTTTAAGAAATCTCCACACTGTTTTCCATAGTGGCTGTACTAATTTGAATTCCCACCAACAGTGTAAGAGGGTTCCCTTTTCTCCACACCCTCTCCAGCATTTATTGCTTGTAGACTTTTGGATAGCAGCCATCCTGACTGGCGTATAATGGTACCTCATTGTGGTTTTGATTTGCATTTCTCTGATAATGAGTGATGTCGAGCATTTTTTCATGTGTTTTTTAGCCATCTGTATGTCTTCCTTGGAGAAATGTCTGTTGAGTTCTTTGGCCCATTTTTTGATTGGGTCATTTATTTTTCTGGAGTTGAGCTGGAGGAGTTGCTTGTATATTTTTGAGATTAATCCTTTGTCTGTTGCTTCGTTTGCTATTATTTTCTCCCAATCTGAGGGCTGTCTTTTCACCTTGCTTATAGTTTCCTTTGTTGTGCAAAAGCTTTTAAGTTTCATTAGGTCCCATTTGTTTATTTTTGCTTTTATTTCTGAAATTCTGGGATGTGGGTCATAGAGGCTCCTGCTGTGATTTATGTCGGAGAGTGTTTTGCCTATGTTCTCCTCTAGGAGTTTGATAGTTTCTGGTCTTACATTTAGATCTTTAACCCATTTTGAGTTTATTTTTGTGTATGGTGTTAGAAAGTGTTCTAGTTTCATTCTTTTACAGGTGGTTGACCAGTTTTCCCAGCACCACTTGTTAAAGAGGTTGTCTTTTTTCCATTGTATATCCTTGCCTCCTTTGTCGAAGATAAGGTGACCATAGGTTCGTGGATTTATCTCTGGGCTTTCTATTCTGTTCCATTGATCTATATTTCTGTCTTTGTGCCAGTACCATACTGTCTTGATGACTGTGGCTTTGTAGTAGATTCTGAAGTCAGGCAGATTGATTCCTCCAGTTCCATTCTTCTTTCTCAGGATTACTTTGGCTATTCGAAGTTTTTTGTATTTCCATACAAATTGTGAAATTATTTGTTCTAGTTCTGTGAAAAATACTGTTGGTAGTTTGATAGGGATTGCATTGAATCTATAGATTACTTTGGGTAGTATAGCCATTTTGACAATATTGATTCTTCCAATCCATGAACACGGTATATTTCTCCATCTGCTTGTGTCCTCTTTGATTTCTTTCAGATGAGTGCTTTAGAGGATGAGTAGTTAAGAATATATTTTAAACCCCTCAGATTTCCATGGCGTTTAATATTTTTCAAAGCATTCTCCCATAAAAAAGCTTGCTCACGATTTTCATTTTGGGTTCCACAGGCAGACTAAGAAGATGTGTACTAAAGGAAAAAGCACTGGATTTGGAGGCAGAGAAGACACTGAATCCCAGCTTTGCCTCTGCTTAGCTGGGAGTCCCTGTGCAAGCTGCTCGTGTTTCTTGGGTCTAGTCTCTGGAAAGGAAATGATCACATGCAATTCACTATAAGGGTTCAATTAAGGGGTAGATGGGAAACAGTGTCTGGACATAGTTAGAACTCAAAAGAGTAACAATACCAAACACAACTTCAGAAAAAGCAACAACAATAAAGATTATCTTCCCCATTTTATAAACAAAAGTATTGAGACCTCTAAAGGTAAGATTCAACCCTAAGAACTCACAGTGGACTCTGGGTGTATCCAAGACTATTCTATTCAGTATAAGCCTACGGAGTTCAGTGCTATGTAACACTATAACTTTCATCTTACCTACAGAACCTATAGAAGTAACACACCTTTGAAGGGTCAATTCAGATGTTCTGTTTATAGTTAACACTAGAAGGAATCTTAGAAATTACTTTCTTGCAACACTGAGAAATTCAGGGCTCCATGTGGCCTAGCCTCTACATGGAGTAGACTTTCAATAAGCCAAGCCCAGCAGTAACTAAGGACAGATTCCTATACATATATATATATATATATATATATATATGTATTTATGTCTTGGGAACTTTCAGTTCAGTTCAGTTCAGTCACTCAGTCATGTCCGACTCTTTGCGACCCCATGAATCGCAGCACACCAGACCTCCCTGACCATCACCAACTCCCGGAGTTTACGCAAACTTATGTCCATCAAGTCGGTGATGCCATCCAGCCATCTCATCCTCTGTCATCCCCTTCTCCTGCTGCCCCCAATCCCTCCCAGCATCAGGGTCTTTTCCAATGAGTCAACTCTTCCCATGAGGTGGGCAAAGTACTGGAGTTTCAGCTTCAGCATCAGTCCTTCCAATAAACACCCAGGACTGATCTCCTTTAGGATGGACTGGTTGCATCTCCTTGCAGTCCAAGGGACTCTCAAGAGTCTTCTCCAACACCACAGTTCAAAAACATCAATTCTTCAGTGCTCAGCTTTCTTCACAGTCCAACTCTCACATCATACATGACTGCTGGAAAAACCATAGCCTTCACCAGATGGATCTTTGTTGGCAAAGTAATGTCTCTGCTTTTCAATATGCTATCTAGGTTGGTCATAACTTTCCTTCCAAGGAGTAAGTGTCTTTTAATTTCATGGCTGCAGTCACCATCTGCAGTGATTTTGGAGCCCCAAAAATAAAGTCAGCCACTGTTTCCACTAACTAGTTCCCCATCTATTTGCTATGAAGTGATGGGACCAGATGCCATGATCTTAGTTTTCTGAATGTTGAGCTTTAAGTCAACTTTTTCACTCTCCTCTTTCACTTTCATCAAGAGGCTTTTTAGTTCCTCTTCACTTTCTGCCATAAGGGTGGTGTCATCTGCATATCTGAGGTTATTGATATTTCTCCCGGCAATCTTAAGGAAGACCAATTCCCAGCAACGCTTCTGGAGAAATCTTTCCTCCCTAACTGATTGCTTTGTATTATTGCTCTAAAACCACACTTTCAGCAAATACGCTGGCATTTATCTCTCAGATTTTAGCCTTCAAGGCTTTTCTTTCTTTTCTAGTTCTCCTCTTCAACTCTTTATTACACAGATCACTCAGTGTCTCTTTCCTTCTGCCTTTCAGTTTCCGTTTCTTCTACATTTCCCAGATTCAACATCACATAATTCAAGGACCCATATTAGCAAAGAGAGAACTTTCCATAGGTGAACATGGGTCTGTGAAGGAGGGGAAGGAGGAGGGTAAGGGAAAGGACAGTATTCAAAACTGTTAACAGCTTATGCAGTCTAGAGACCCACGGGTCAGAATACTTAGGTCAAAGAATTGGATTAAGGTCTGGGCAGCTCCCTACTGTGCGATGGTAACAGGTTGCTGACTCAAGGGGAGGTGAGAGATGGTCCTGGGGGCTATCTGGGATGGCTGAGGTAACCAAGGGAAGGGGTCAGGGCAGTAGCAGCTTATGAATGGGTGGGAAAATATTTCAGTTGTTGCTCTTTGAACAACTAATACAGTCTTACAAAGAAGTTGCAAACTGTGTATCTCCCAAGTCAAGACACATCTTCTGTGTGGGACAGTCAGTGCATTTGACCACTTCCATCTTTGGCTCACTGGTCTCCTGGTATCCTAGGAGAGACTTTGGATCCTTAGGTACCTTCTTCATAGGGTTCTTAGGAGGATTAAATAAGTTAACATATAATAAAATTGCTTAAAGAAGTACCTGGCAATGGAAGTGCCCTGTAATATTATCCATCATTAGCAAGTAGAATTTTATAGACATTTCTCAGTTAATTTCCCAATAATATAAGGTGGGAACTATTATCCCCATTTTACCAACAATAAAACTAAGGCTCAGAGTATTTAAGTAATTTGCTGAGATTCACACCAAGAGTAAATTATAGACAACGAATTTAAGCCCCAGATTGAGGGACTCCAGATTAATCATCACTCCACCTAATTGTATCTGGCTCCTTCCCTCTGACTCTGGTTCCCAAAGTTTGTGGACTTAGGCAACTACGTGCCCCAGGCTGTTCTACTTCCAGATTTAAGCGTTCATCCTCAATCAATACACACACTATGGATGTCCTAGATTCCACTTCCCACTGTATTCCAAGGGGCCAGAGGTCAAAGCTGGCAAGTCCAACTCCTCTAACATCCCATCTTCTGGAATGGATGTGAGCATGCAATGTTTAGTCTATTGTTTGTTTCCAGCAAGTCTATATTCAGACTGCTTTACTAGAGGATTATGACTCAGGAATCCAGAACAAATGGCTTTTCCAAAGCACTCTTGATCATGTCTTTTGCATTTATTCAGGCTGAGATGTTTTATCATGTCCCCTCTCTGATGCAACCAAAAATGCTCAATGTCCTGGTGGCTGGGATTAAGTGACAGGCTTAACTCAGAGGTGCTGTTTGCAAAGCACATGCAGCACCTTCTCAACCCCCCAAAATGTGTTTTGAAGTTGAGAACTGTTTGCAATGGCTATATTGAACATTCAAAACTATTCATGATAGTTATGGTTATTGTAAATTTATGGCTTTGGAGGTGTTGCCACAGAGTCTGGGACCTAGCCATTGACTCTTGGGAGATGACTCCCAGCTTCATTAATTACTAGATGTGTAACCTGAGGCAAATAACTTCATCTGTTGAGGTCTCAGTCTCCTCATCTTTAAAAAGAAAATAATATTACTATATTTCATAATGCTATTGTGAGGCTTAATAAGCAAGTGCATGTTACATGCTTCAACAAGGTTAGACATGATATTAGCTCAGTGGCTCACTGGTAAAGAATCTGCCTGCCAGTGCAGAAGATATGGGTTTGATCTCTGGACTGGGAAGATTCCTTGGAGAAGGAAATGGCAATCCACTCCCGTATTCTTGCTTGGAAAAAACCCATGGACAGAGAGGCCTGGCGGGCTATAGTTCATGGGGTCACAAAGAGCCAGACAAGATTTAGCAACTGAACAACAGCAATTGACTCATTATTCATAGCCAATAGCCCTGATTTTTCTGGAGATTTAACAAATTTGGGTAAAAGCAATTAGTATAATTCATGGCATGTGTCTTAACAGGTCTTAGGAACTGCTTGAATGTGGGAGCTGACACTCAGGTGACTGGGTAGATATTCATGCCATTCACAAATACTGAGAACACGAGCAGAACAGAAGCGGGTCTCAGGAGACAGTGCTGAGCTCAGATTGGGGCACCCTAGAAGAGTGAGGCCCAGGGGACAATCAGCAGGCAGAGATGTTGTCTCGGTTTAGACCGCTTTAACAGCTACCGTAGAGTGAGTGACTTAAAAGCAAACATTTATTTCTCAGAGTTCTGGAACCTGGGAAGTCCAAGATGAAGGTGCCAGCAGATTCTGTGCCTATGAGAGCCCATTTCCTCATTCATAGCTGTTCTTTTCACTGTGTCCTTAAATGACAAAAAAAAAAAAAAAAAACCCACAGAGATCTCTCTGGGGTCTCTTTTATAAGGGCATCAATCCCATTCATGAGGGCTCCAGCCTCATGACCTAATCAAATCCCAAAGGCCATACCCCTTAATACTATCACATTGAAGGGGAATTTTTCAACTAATGCATTTGAAAGGGAGAAACATTCAGTCCACAACAGATGTCCAGTAACCCCCTGGAGCTATTCAGTGTCCTTATAGATAAGGATGTGAGAATCATTAGCAGGTAGGTATTTAGAACCAGAAATAGCTGAGGTTTCTTAAGAGAGGTTTGTGAGGTGTGGAGGCCTGTGGATAGAATCTTGGTGAGCCCTGGTATTTATGGGGCTAGCAGGGACATGGTGCACAAAAAGGAGGCTGAAAAGGAAGGAGCCAAGAGTGGGAGGTAGAGAGAAAAATATAGCAAGGAGTCCAGCGAAGGCCATGGCCTTGGGTATCTTACAAGTGTGGACTTGAGGCCAGGTTCTGCCACTTAAGGGCTCTGTGTGTTTGAACAACTTACAGAAACCTCTGAGCTTCTCTTTCTTCTTCAGTGAAATGGAACAGTAGCATCTAGTTCATAGGAATGTTGTGAGGATGGGATGCTGAGATGATGCAAGTAAGGTGCGAGAGGAAGCATCTTTCACTTATTTGTTGTTGTTTAGTCACTAAATTGTGTCCCCAAGGACTGTAGCCCACCAGGCTCCTCTGTTCACGGGATTTCCCAGGCAAGAATACTGGAGTGGGTTGCCATTTCCTTCTCCAGGGGATCTTCCCACTGCAGGGATCAAACCCACATCTCCTGCACTGGCAGGTGAATTCTTTACCACTGAGGCACCAGGGAAGCCCCTCTTCACTTATTTGCCTGCTCTTATTTCTCATAGCTCCTCTGCAGGTCAGAACCCCATCATACTCCTAACTACCTACCCGAATGTAAGCCCAACAGGAGCCTCACCCACTCTGGGTCCAGAGTGCCCAGCAGAGGGCCAGGCAGCGATCTACCTGCTGGGACAGAGAAGTGAAGCAGTGACCAAGCCCAGCGCTTGCGGAGTTTACTTTCTAGCGCAGGAGACGGGCAACAAGCAGGAGCATCCAGACGGTGACAGAGGCTGTGAAGGCAGCCTAGGTGTGTAATGGGGTGGAGAGAGGGCTGGGGCTGGAGGGGAGCAGTCGATTTGGGTCAGGAAAGGTCTTGGGGAGGGGGTGGTTTTCAGCTCAGAAAGGCAGCTGTGTGAGGATCAGGAGGAAAGCACTTCCAGCCCTGAGACCCACAAGCACAAATGTGCTGAGGTGGTAGCAAATGTGGCCTGTGTGAGGAGAAGGAAGGTCTGCAGGGCTAGAATCAAAGAGGGGGAAGGGACACAGGAAAAACAATTTCAGGTTAAAAACAAAAAAAATTAAAAATTTAATAATTAGAAAAAGAACACCTTATGCAGCAACATGGATGAACCTAGAGATGATTGTAATAAGTGAAGTAAATCATAAAAAGACAAATATCATATATCACTTATACACGGACTCTAAAGAAATGATACAAATGAACTTATTTACAAAACAGAGACAAATTCACAGACACAGGATACAAACTTATAGTTATCAAAGGGGAAGGGAGGAAGGGATAAATTAGGAGTTCAGGATTAACAGATGCACACCACCGTATATAAAATACATAAACAGTAAGGAACTACTGAACAGCACAGGGAACTATATTCAATATCTTGTAAGAAGCTACAAAGGAAAAAGAAGTTGAAAAGTATTCATGTATCTGAATCACTTTGCTCTACACCTGACACTAACATGACTTTGTAAATCAGCTATACTTCAAAAAAAAAAAAGAGAGAGAGAGAAGATTGCAGAGAGAGGCGGGACCTTTTTTTTTTTTAAGTATTTATTTATTTGTCTCTATCAACTCTTGATGCTGGGAGGGGTTGGGGGCAGGAGGAGAAGGGGACAACAGAGGATGAGATGGCTGGATGTCATCACCAACTCGATAGGCATGAGTTTGAGTAAACTCCGGGAGTTTGTGATGGACAGGGAGGCCTGGCATGCTGCAATTCATGGGTTCGCAAAGAGTTGGACACAACCGAGCAACTGAACTGAACTGATCGGCTCTTAGCTATGGTACGAGGGATCTTTAGTTTTGGCAGGTGAACTCTTAGTTGTAGTTTGTGGGATCTACTTCCTTGACCAGGGATCAAACCCAGGCTCCTTGCATTGGGAGCGCAGAGTCTTAACCACTGGACCACTAGTGCAACGGGTCCTCAATTTCTTCACTCACTGCCCCTCTCCTGATGGTCTGCCCGCCCCGGGAGTGTCTGAGGGCCACTCCACAGACTCGCCCTCAAGTGTCCTCACAGTGGACAGGCTCTGTGGCTCTGTGCTGACAGCCGTGGTGTCACTCCCGTGGCCCACAGGTTCTCTGGCATTAAGGACCCAGGTCTGTGACAGAGGGAAACATTGCCTTGTAGCTTTGCTTTGAAGTGTATTTCATTCTAAGGACAGAAGGAAGAAGAGAGATTTTTTCCCCCCAAGTTTTTATTTGGAAAATTTGAAATTTACAGAAAAGTTACAAGAATAATACAACAAGCATATGCCCTTCCAGTAGCCCCACCAAGTGTTCATATTTGGCAACATTCATTTTCTCTCTCCCTCTCTCTCTCTTCTCTCTCCTTCTTTCCTATGTGTTTATCCATTTTAACTTCTGCAGAACCGTTTGAATATTAGTTGCAGAAATCATAGTTGTTGTTCAGTTGCTCAGTCATGTCCGACTCTTCTGTGACCCCATGGACTGTAGCCTGCCTCCTCTGTCCATGGGATTTCCCAGATAGTTTGACTCAAATACTTTAGCACAGATCTCCTAAGAAGAAGGAAATGGGAATATTCTCCACAACAACAATTTTCACACTCAGGTAACTTATATGATATGATACCATTGTATAATGTAAAGTCATAACAATATAATATACAGTCATATCTAGGATCCAATCAAGGATCACACATTTTAACCATCATGTTCTGTTAGAATCTCTTTCTATCTAGAATAATTTCCAAGTGTTTTTATTTTGGAGTTTTTTTAAGGCTTTCATGCTAGTGAAAAATCTGAAGAGCATAGGCCAGTCAGGTAAAATGTTTGTTTGGATTTGTCTGATTATTTCTTCTTAATTAGATTCAGGTTGATCAGTTTTGTCATGAATACTGAATCCTTCTAGGTGTCTCATATCAGGGGCCATAGGATGTCCTATCACTGGTGACACTTTCTTTGATCATCTGGTTAGTGGTCTCTCCCAACCTCTCCACCGTGAAGAGAGCTTTGTAGTGGATTAGTAACCTACTGAGTGGTACTTTCACCCACTCTAGTGTTCTTGCCTGGAGGATCCCAGGGATGGGGTCGCACAGAGTCAGACATGACTGAAGTGACTTCGCAGCAGTAGCAGAGTGGTACTTTCAGACTGTGAATACCTTGTTCCCCATTTTTTCAGCAAGTGGTTTTAACCATTTAACCATCATTCCAGGATGATTCTCATTTGAATCCAGTATTATCATTGTTGAAAAATGGTGATTTTTCTTTGTTTAGCTTTTCTGTTACATTTCTTAAATATTACTCTTTAGTGAGGAAGAGGCTTTCTCACCACCCACTTCCAGGACTTATCCACTCCTGACATTCTTGGTGCTAGGGTTACAATGCCCAAGATTCAAATTTCATTCAAAGTCTAGCTTTGGGAAAGGTGATGCAACTTATTTAATAATTCTACTAAGGCTGGGGAGAGGTCATTCCTCAAAGAAAACTGGGGTGTGATCATTAAAAGTGGGAAAAATGGAAGCCAGGCGGGCAAAAACAACAGCTACTCATACGGCAGGCTTCCCTTGTGGCTCTGCAATAAAGAATCTGCCTGCCCATGCAGGAGACATGGGTTTGATCCCCAGGTTGGGAAGATCCCCTGGAGCAGGAAATGGCAACCTGCTCCAGTATTCTTGTCTAGGAAATGCTATGAACAGAGGAGCCTGTGGGCTACAGTCCATGGGATCACAAGGAGTCAGACATGACTTAGCAACTAAACAACAACAACTCATTATGGCAAAGAGTTAATATTGATAGGACTTCTTCCCATGGGGACTTTGGGGACTACTAGTCCTCAAAACAGCAGTGGATTAAAAAGAGAAAAAAAATCTTAGGCCAACACATCAGTAAGATATTCAGAATTGGTTGGGGCTCATACTGGCCCAGACTCCTAGCCTATGCTTCACTAGGTGTGACCTTCATTCCCATGGTTTCCTCTGGGTTCCCAATAGCTCCTCTAGCTTAAGTTTTCACCACTGTATCTCAACCAAAGGCATGAAAATAATAGAAGGAAATCATACTTTTACCCATCAGGGAAATTTCTCGGAAACTGGACATGCCATTTCTGCTGGCATTCTGCTAGGCAGAGTTTACTCCTATGGATGTGCCTTGCTAGAATGAAAACAGGGGAAGTGTGGTCTTGGGTCCAGAGAGTCATTTGCTCAGCGAAGAACTGGGGGTTCTATTGCAATAGAGGGTGGAGAAAAACAAACTAAAAACAATTAGCCTCTTCAACAGACCTCACGAGGTACATGCTCATTCTAAATGGGAGAAAAGATAAAGCTCAGGGAAATTCAACAGTCTGGTAAAGGTTGCACAGACAATAAAGTACTGGGTGTTTGATGCCAAACAACACTATGCTATGACTCTGATTTTATCCCACTTGACCCACTTTCCAATTCTCTGTATCGGTATAGATTTGCTAAATTGCCTTCTTGGTGGAGTAAGTTGCAGCCTCATGACACAGTGACTCTAGTGATAGCAGGTCTTTCTTAGAAATGTGCTGTTCATTCCTGGCCAACGTTCCCTAGACGACCAGACCAGTGCGGACAGCTGAAAACCTGACACCTACGTGGCAGTGACAAGAGATGCAGATGGAAAATAGAATGGCAGTGGGTGTGTGCTGGAAAATACCCCAGCCTGGGAGCCTGGATACCAAGTCTCAGCTCAGTCTCCAGTCTCAGCTCAGCCACTCATTAATTGTGCTATCCTGGTTCAATCATGACCCACTGTCCCCCAGCTTCCTCCTCCACGTGTTCCTTCTAGCTCTCTCTTTTATTTTAGGTAATATCTGTTTGCAGGATGACTCAAACTGGGATCTGAATTCTAAAACTAAAAAGCCTCTACTTCCCTATGTGGTGCAATTTTAGAATCTGTTGGATTTCAAGACCATGCTTACTAATTGGGTTTGCGTTTTGATTTTTAGAAAGTCTCATAGGATTAATGGGAAATGCTCATTAACCAGAAGCTCTTTGAGAGCAGGAATCAAGTTTGATTTTTCTCACGGTTATATCCCCAGCAACTGTCAAAGCCCCTGGTAGATGGTGAGCTCTGCAATATTGATTGACTTATTGACCGACCTGGACAATGTCTTTGCTGGAAAGACACATGTGATCAATTATTACCCTCCCTGCTCCTCAAGAGAAAGCCTGAGCTTTGAGGGAAGGAGTAAGGAAACTAGGATTTACACAGCACATATTTTCAATTTACCTCATTTGCTTTTTACAATAACTCTTCAAGAAAGCTGTAATAATCCTTTTTTTCATGGATGAGCAATCTGAGATTCAGAAGGATGAAGTGATATCTTAAAAACAAATTTTGACAAGAAATGATCAGAAATTATACCAAGAAAACTATAAAACGTATCTGAAAGACACAAAAGTAGACTTTATCAGCATTTATGCCACCTACTGTCACTCAAACAATTGACAAGTCCATCCCAAATTCAAGGGCAGAGGAAAGATACTCCACCTTTTGCTGAGAGAAGCATCATATAATTTATGGCCATGATAGCCTATCACAAACATGCACGGTGAAAAAGAGTGGGGCGCATCTCCGTGGGTGGATATGGAGTGACTTCCAGGGAAAAAGCAAAGTGCAAAAGTATATATTTTGCATAAGAAAGATGCAGAAATAGGGGAAACAGAAACATATCTTTCTGCTTACTTTTGCAAAAAGAAATAAAGGAATAATAAAACAGAGAGCAATCAAGTTGTTTATCCACTAGGACTTGAGGGAGTGAGGTAAAAGGAATGAGGAGGAAGAACACATCTTTTGGTAGAGTTATGTCTTAGAAAGCATGTTAATGTTTTCAATGTTCAAAAAGTAAAATTAAATCAAGAAGGAAAAATTTTAATTTGTATACAAATAGAAATAAATATACCAGTAATTACCTCAGTTACTGGAGAGGAAAAGCTGCTATAAAAGACATTGAAAAAATTGAAATACAGACTGTATATAAAATTAATATATTAATGTTAAAGTTCCAGAAACTGTACTGAGGTTGTATTAAGAAACTATCCTTCAGTAGTACACATGAAAGTCCTAAGAGGTGTGATCTACACAGCATGATACATGCAATTTATTCTCAAGTGGCTCCAAAAATAAATTCATATTATTATATAATATCATAATGTGTTCCAAAAATCTTACTGCAGTTTTAAGCTGCAATAACTTTAGCAGTATAAATGCTAAAAACTTATAAGCAGTGGCACTTCAATGTTTACTTATAGTTCTTTTACTTTTATTTACTTTTGTGATTTTTGAACATTTTGCTTTGATTTTTTGGTTTCAGAACATTTTTGTCTCTCAATGCAATTTTTTGTGGCCGATGAATATTTGTCCTCTTCAACCAGAGAGGGATTAAAATAAAAAATTAAAAGAGAAAAAGAGCAAGATAGAAAACGTGGCACAATGTAAAAATTGCTGGATCTGAGCAAAGACTTCCCTGTACCACTCTTGCAACTTCTCTGTAAGTTTGAAATTATTTCAAAATTTTAAAAACTTGTTTTAAAAAAGATTATACAGTTGGTAAGTGATGTATCCACTTTTCCTTCCTAGCTCAAGTTCATTGAGCTTCAAGCTCAAGTTCATTCTTCTTCACGGCGCTGCCTTTCACAGTGAGTAGGAGGGATGGATTTGCACTGACCCATTCGCGTTCTCTGACCACTGGGACCAGGCGGGACCACAGCTACCTCCGGCCGGGACCGGGCAGTCAGCCTGCAGCCATGCAGCAGAAGAGGGGAAGAGCTCCCAGTGCCCTTGTCTTTGAAGGAATCACTCTCTAATCCCCGGAGCTAACCAACTCCAGACTTTTCCCTGCAGAGAACCGTGTAATAGGCATGTAAAAGCAATGAAGGGAATTGCTTTGGAAACTTGTGTAAATAACTCTTTGGGCAGGAGAAAGATTGCCAACACCTGCTTTTTGTTTTCTGGTATTTATTAGAGCCACCCTGTGCGGGACCTCTAAGCTTCCTGGATCTTACTCATTTATCTGAGTTCATTCTTGGTTCAGGGTCAGCATTGTTGGGAGTGTAGAAAAAGTTGGCAAGGATCAGAGGAGGGTCACTGACTCTGAGCTTTCAGTAAGTGAACATGGTTCAGAAGTCCCCACATCGACAGTAACGGTCTTTGGGCCAAATCTGATTGTTCACCATGCTTCTCCTAACCTATTACTTCCTACTCCATTCCTCTCACAGTCATTTCTTAATTTATCCATTCATTCATTTACACATTGACTTACCCAGTCATAAATAATTAGGCTCATATTGTGAAAGATGTTGTCCTAGATGCTGAGACTACAGTGGCGAATTAGGTACATGCCCTCAGGAAGAGAAAGGGACAGACAATTTAGCACAGCAGGAGCAGTGCTGTGACACATACAGGTAGAGGGTCCCTTACCCAGCCTGGGGAGGCCAATCAGGAGGCGTCTCTGGAAATGAGTCTGGAAAACGGTGGGAATGATGAGTTAGGCAGAGGACGAGCATGAGTAAAGGCAGGAGAACTTCACCTCTTGCTGCTCAGAAGTGTGGTCCATCCATCAGCTGAATCAGTGTCACCTGGAGCTTATTAGAAATGTGGACTCTTGGGTCCCACCCTAGATCTCCTGAATCAGATTCTGCATATTAACAAGGTCCTCAGGGAAGTCCTATGCACATTAATGTTTGTGAAGCACTGTTTAAACACCGTTTCTTGTGGAAATTGCCAGTGGTTGCTAGGCATCCACTTAGTCCATCTTAGTCCAGAATGCCCTAACTTACTTAAAACCCCAACATCCTCAGCCATCTTACAGTTTCTGAGAAATGAGAAGTTCCTTCTCTGGAAGAGTTGCTATGTCTAGCTTTCTTCTAGCTATAACACTGGCTGTACTTTTGGAATCAGTAATTCCACTCTAAGGACACTAGCCCAAAGGAAAAAAAATCTAAAAGAAAATCGTCATTTATACTCAGATGTAAAATGTTTACAGCCATGTCATCTTCAATCATAGGCGATCAAAAGAGAAACAAACCAAATGCTTAGCAATGGCATAGGAGTTGGGGGTGGGGAGCTGGGTGTTTCCTAAACACATGTGGGGGTAGCCAGAACTGCCTCTGGGGACACGTCAGGATGTCCTGGAATGTGTCTTGGCTTAAAAGTCAGGAAACCTGGGTCTACTTTTCCTTCTACCCCTTTGAACTGTACCCCCCTTGAGTAAGCCCATTCCCAACTGAGGGCTTCAGGTTCTTGGGTGATCTTTACGCTGTGACATTCAATCTGTGCTCCTTGGTGCCCCACATCCTCCCTGCCTGTCACCCAGGGAGGTGAGGCCAGATCACAGCTATGAGCAGAGCCAGCAAACACTGCAGGGAGAGAGAGAAAAGAACATGTATTAAACTCCTAGTCTGAGTAGACTCTATGATACCAATAAAGGCTAATGTTTACTCCACGCTTGCTGTTTGCCAGACTTGGTTTTAAGTGCTTTACATGAATTAATTCACTTAATACTCATATCAACACTATAAAGTCAAAATGATTATCACCCCTATTTTCCAGGTAAGATTTAGGAACGGCCTCAGGACACTCTCCTAGACATAGCAGGGCCAGGAGCTGAACTCGTTGAGGTCTGTCTCAAGAGCTTACACACGTAACCCATGACCCAGTGGTGATCCCCAGATCAGTGGCATAAGCATCACTTGGCAGTGTGCAAGAAATCAATACTATCCAGACCCATGGAATCAGAAACTGGGGGCCAGAGCCCAGAGATCTCAGTTTTAACAAGTTCCCCATTGGCCTATGTGACTCAGATGCAAGATACATTTCTCGAACCACTGCTCTAGCCATTTGCTGATTTTATATCCATAACAATCCCTAGAAATAGGTATAATGAGCTCCATTACATCACCATGGCAACTGAGGGTCATGTGCTCATGGTCCACCAGCCAGAAAACTGCAGAGTCGGGATTTGAGCCCAAGTCACTGATGCCTCAACACCAGCTCTTTCCACTATACCACGCAATGCCTTCAGTGCCTCTGCAAATATCAGTTTACTGGAGGTAGAGAAGACCAAAGAAAGGCAGAGGAAGGCACTGGTTCTAATGGTGGGGGGGAGGGGAGGGTGGTTTCGGAAGAGTGGGGAAAGGGGATGCATGTGGGAAAATGAGCCAGACCTCCTCTCTTTGGCCACTGTGCCCCTGGGGCGCTGGTGGCTGTTTACTGCTGCCTGGTTGGCTAATCCTGTATGTGCCCGGCTGCTGATTTTCCTGGGCCCCACGGCACAGGACCTATTTTTAGCTCAGCCCTGATGGGACACGTTTGCCCAGTGTTGCCAAATCACAAGAACAATCACACCCTGGTAGCAGGCGGGCTCGGCTTGGCTCACAGACCACACAGGGCTGCCTGGGCATGCTCCCAGCCTCCACCCAGATGCTGCTTCCACCTGGACCAGCCCTAGGTGGGGAGAAAGGGATTCCAGGGGAATCCAGGCCATGGCACATCCTTTCTCCTATCCCAGGCGGCTGTTACTGATGAGGATCTCAAAAATCAGAGGCTCAGAGGGGCACTGTGACTTATCCCCAGGTCCCCAACCAGTTGGCGGTGAGGTGGGAATTCAAAGCCAGGCTTCCTAACTCTGTTTCCCCCACAATGTAGATAATCTTTGTGTTCTCCAATATGTTTGTGTATTTATGTTCTATTTGCTTCTGCTAACAACAACAACAACAAATCAACCTAAGGAATGCCAAAGCCCATCCTAACAGATGGAGCATCCCAGGAGGCACTGTGCAAATAGAGAGAGCAAACCAGTGACCATAGAAAGCAGTTTTCTATGGACAGAATAGCAATCCAGGGAAAAAGCTCAGGGGACCAAATGCTGTGGCTCCAGGTCACAACTGTGGGTGGTATTTTTATGCAAATTTTCCCCAAATCTGCTAAGAGATTCTTCTTCTTTATTATCTAGTATCTCATCACAACTCACCGAAGAAGAGAAAAAAGCCAGAGATGCTTTATTATTATTAATCATCAAGATGTTTGCAATGATACTGACTGCTATATTTGGTGTCAGGCTCTCTGTTTTGCATTCATTAGCTCATTTAAACCTCACAATAACCTCATGAGCCTTATATTACAAATAGAGAAATGAAGTCTCAAATAGCACAAGTCAGTTGCTCCAGGTCACATAGCTAATAAGCATCAGAATATCAGAGCCAGGCCTAGAGACAGCCAAGCATGTCAGCTTCACCATATGCCACACGCACTCTAGAAAATTGGAGACTGGTTGGAAAAAGAGAGGACAGACAGACATGAAAGTGCCTTCATGTAGCAAATGGGCTATTCTGTAACATGAGGAATAAGCAAGACCTATCTCCTAGCCGAATCAGTGCTCTCAGGTGAAAGGATTTGTTGTTGTTGTTTAGTCACTAAGTTGTGTCTGACTCTTTGCAACTCCATGGACCGTAGCTCCCCAGACTCCTCTGTCCATGGAATTTTCCAGGTATGAATATTGGAGTGGGTTGTCATTTCCTTCTCTAGGGGACTCTTCCTGACCCAGGAACTGAAACCTCGTCTCCTGCACTGCAGGCAGATTCTGCATTCTTTACCGCTGCGCCACAGGGTGAAAGTTACCAGGATGCAAATATTATTAATGTAAGAAGGGAGCCCTGTGCGTCATTGAGTAAGCAGCCTCAGATGTAGCTCCTGAGTCTGGAGGTGTGCCAGTAGGAGCTGAAGATGGTGTGTTTAGGACAGATTAGAAAAGACTAGAGTCAATCCCTCACAGCTCAGAGATTCCAGTGTGTGAATACACCAGCCTCTGCAAGGCAGATATCACACTCAGTACTGTCCCCCTGATGACCCAGAATAGACCACCTAGGTCAGTGTGAGGATGTGCGCTGGGGCTTGGCATTACCAGAGATGCAGCCGATTTCCTCTGCGTGGGCCTCAGAATGTGCCTTCAGCTCTCTCTTGGCTATACTAGCAGGTCTCAGTTCAGCCAGTCAGTTCAGTCGCTCAGTCATGTCCGACTCTTTGCAACCCCATGAATCGCAGCACACCAGGCCTCCCTGTCCATCACAAACTCCTGGAGTCTAGACTCCAAATGGTGACCCCGCACAAAGTCCTCATTTCCTGGTGTCTCTGGCTCCTAAACATGGCAATGTGGCTAAGATCTGGTTAATCAAAGTGAATGGAGCTGAAGCATGCAAATTTCAGGAAGTGTCCCTTCTGCCACTCTCCTGCCTGAAAAACAGATCTAATGACTCAGACTTGAGCAGCCTTCACGAATCACAAGGTGGATGCTATGAACTGAGGATGGCGGAGCAGTAAGACAGCAAGAACCTGGGTCTGACAATCAGGGGGCGGCTGCTTATGTAATTGGAGAGAGAAAGAAATTTACCATTACTTCTGGGTTTCCCTTACTCCCAGCAGAATCCAATTCTAAAATTCTTATAGAGTTGAAAAAGTTCAAAATTCTAAAACAACCACATGAGGAAATGACTGCAAAAGTAAATCTGGAAGGGTTACTACGATGCAAATAATCATAGAAGAGGAGAAAAGAAGACAATGAAGAGAGTAAGAAAAAGAAGAAGGAGAAGAATAAGAAGGAGAAAGGAGGTGGGAGTGAGGGAGGAGGAGGAGGGGTGGAGGAGAAGGAGGAGGAAGAAGAATGAAAGAGGGGGATGAGTGGGGGAGAGGGGGAAGAAGAAGGCAACAACAACAAAAATGACAATGATGACAATGCCAGGAATGTGTCCTGTTTACAACCAGGCTACACTATTCCCGACGCCAAGATAGAAAGAACTCTATATTCCTATGGCCATCATCCTAGTTCCTATGCCCATCTCATCTCAGATGAATCATTGGATCGGCTCTGTATTTAGCATCTGTCTCCAGTCTCTCCTTGCCGCTCTTCCGTCCATCCTGCAGACTATTATCCGAGACATCAACATCACTCCCCAGCCTCCAATCCTTCCAGGCCTCCTTTTGTGTTTCAGACTACATATGAGCGCCTTAGCTTGACATGTACCAAAAGTCTACCATCCCTGCCTAATACCCACTCCACACCCCATGCCACTCCTCACCTTCTATTTCAGGAAGAGGAAATTCATCACTGTCCCCCAAATGTCCCTGCTAAATTCCTGCTTCTGTCTCTTTGCTTGCACTGGCTTCTCCACCTGGAATACCTTTTGCTCTCATCTCTGAGGGCGGACACCTCATCTGTCCTTCCTGTCCCTGCTCAAATGCCCTCTTGTCCATCAATAATCTGCAGCTCTTCTTGCTCCAGCTGTGATCAGACTCAAATGCTCATGCATTTTCTGCTACACAGGCTACCTCCTTCAACCACAGCCTGTCTATGGCAAGAGGACTCAACAGAAGGAAAAGGCGGAAGAGGAAGGGGAGGAGAGCAGGCATCTCTCTCTGCCATAATCTGGCCTTTTCTGTCTCTTCATTCCTAAGATGTTCTAGGCCAGGTGAGCTAAATGACACATCCTGAGATTCTCCACCTCTGAGATTTTGTATTGCTGTGGCCTCCATCTGTAATCTTCCTTGCCCCATAAAGACCCTCCCATTTCTCAAGGCTCCACTCTAGTTTACTTCTCCAGGAGCCTTCCTGATGCTCTGAGTCATCTTTCCCTTTTCTGACCCACCTCCATACTCAAACAACATCCATCACTCTCCTTCCTCCACTTTACAGATCTGAGTTCTTAAACCTGCTGGATAGAGTATGGAGCTTTGAAATTAGATCTGTCATTGGACAAGAAAGTAACCTTGTTCAGCCTCAGCTTCCCTTTCTATTAAAAAAAAAAAAATGTGGGTCCTAACTCCTGTCTCACAGAGTAGTTATACAGATTAAATAAGACAAACTGGTTCTAGAAGCAAAGTTAGCATCACCTACCCCTGAGAACTCACATGGAAGCTGAGTGTCACTGTGATCTTGGCAACACCTGAACAAGATGGGCTTGACTGTGGTGGAGGACATCTCTGCATCTTCTAGAAGCAGAGAGACAACTTGACCTTGTTTCTAGAGAACCAGCTAACCTCAGGCAAGAGGCTTCTCAAGTGTCCACTTTGGGCCCTGAGACAGACCAAAATTCTGGACAGCCTTGGCTTCCTTGTCACCATGAAGCATAGGAGAGCAGCATGAAAGTTCCCACTGACCTGGTGAGGCTGGTCCAATAGGAGAAGCTCTGATGGGAGATCTCAGAAGATCTCAATAGGTGTAAGTCAACTCTCCCTCGGCACTCTCTTCTGGGTTGACCCCTCTCAAGGAGCTCGGTTTATTTAGAGACCTGTTCTATGAGAGGGATCTGAATACATGCAAGGTTTCAGAAGACAGGGTGCAGGGGGCAGGTGGAGGGTGGACAAGGACTCCCCCCTCATTGAATTCACTGACAAAGTCTTTGAGTTAAGATATGAAGTCTAAGGGAAGGAAGTTCAGAAGGCTTGGGTCCTGGTGTCCTGTATTTGATGGACTGTCATGGGGACAGAAATGTGTGAAGTGGGCCAGATGCAGGAGAGGATGTAGTGTAAACATACTCCCAGGAAGCTGAGTGCAACTGATGATTTCAGAGCCATGTGGGTCCAGATCCTCCAGCTTTTCTAGAGAAGACATAAATCTGGGTTTTCTTGTGAAGTGTTACAATTTTCATTTTGGCAACTCATTCAAAAATTGTCATAGCTCTGCACCAAACAACACTATGCAGCCCAAACAAAACACATCTCTGGAAAAAAAAGAGACCCTGATTTGATAGCTTGTAATCTTCGAAAGAGATGATTTCTAGGGTGGCTTCTAGATTGTACTCTGTGTTTATACAATAGTCCGTAAATTTAAGATAGCTTGACTCAAATGGTGAGTGTTGGCACCATGTATCTTAGGAAAATAGACTGTTATGTCTCTTCAGTCCCCACCATTATTGCTCCCATCAAGCAAAGAATGGTTAAGAGCACACCAGGGCTGGAGTCAGACAGACCTGGATTCAAATCCCACCTCTGCCACTTTGCAGTTCTGTGAACTTGGGCAAGTGATTGAACTTCTGACCTCTGACTCTTCCGCTTGAGATAGTAGCTAAATTTGAGTTTACAAGTGCTTTGTGTACTAACTTACTTAGTTCTCTAAACAACTGTAGAAGGTGGGCAAAATTACCATTATTTCCATCCCACAGATGAGAAGGCTGAGGCAGAGAGAAAGGTTTCACAGCTGGTAAACAGGAAGCCAAGATGCAAACCGAGACACTCTCTCTCCAGAGTCTGTGCTCTTAACACTTTGCAATCCTGGACTGAATCTGAGAAATGGGATGGTAGTGAGAGTGAACCCCAGGATTTTCATGAGAGTAAAAATGAGGATGTATGTAAGATAATTAGCCCAGTGCTTGCATATTCTAACAATACAATTAAAGGCGCTTATTAACTTTTTCCAATGTTCATTCTCATTATCCTTCTTGTGTCTGTCTTTTTCTCTATCTCTTCCAATTATTAGAGTCAGGATTATCTCAACACCCACCTCCGGACAAAACACTTTTCTATTCACCACCACACCATGGCTTACTCCTGTTCACTTTTCTGTTCCCTTCGATCTCTCCCTAGTTCCTCCCTAACCTTTTTGTTTAATCCTAGGGATTATTTATCAGGTAAATCTATCATTAGGTAATGTTTTAATAACAGGTTTCCCATCAGATAGTGGATATTACGTATTCCTTATAACCAACCATGCACTATGGTAAATATTATCCTCAAAAGGAAATTCATGACTCACGAATAACCAAACAGCCAACTGGGAAGCCAGGGAGTTCTCGCTTATGAAAATTATTATTGTTTGATTGATTTTAACCCACCCACTGCCTGAGGGTCCTTTGAGTCATGCTGTACATATGCAGCATGCAAACCATCAAGGGCTGATTGGCTGGGGATGAAGTCAGGGTTATTTAATATCCTATGTTTATAATATCTACTTACAAGGGAAAAATCTCCTCTGTTTTATGCAATTACCTATAATCAGGAATTTGCTGGCAAAGAACACTTGCAACCACTGACAGCAGGTCCCACACCTCACCTGCCCCAGCAGGTCAAGAGATGCTGTGCATTTCCTCTCCTCCATCCCAGGGCTGAGCTGCATGGAAGGGTCTCAGTTCGGGCAGTCACTCATGCCTGATATGAAGTCCAGCATGGCCACTGACTTGCTCTGTGACTTCAGACAAGTGCCAAACTCTCCAAGCCTCAGTTTCCCCCCTTAGGAAGATTGTTGTTGTTCAGCCACTCAGTTATGTCTGACTCTTTGTGACCCCATGGACTGAAGTACGCCAGGTTTCCCTGTCCTTCTCATCTCTTGGAGCTTCCTCAAACTCATGTCCATCGAATCGGTGATGCCATCTAACCATCTTGTCCTCTGTTTTCCCCTTCTCCTGCCTTCAATCTTTCCCAGAATCAGAGTCCTTTCTAATGAGTTGCCTCTTCACATCAGGTGGCCAAAGTATTGGAGCTTCAACTTCAGCATCAGTCCTTCCAATGAATATTCAGGACTGATTTCTTTTGAATTGACTGGATTGATCTCCTTGCAGTCCAAGGGACTCTCCAACACCACAGTTCAAAAGTATCAATTCATCAGTTACTAGCCTTCTTTATGGACCACATCCATACATGACTACGGGAAAAACCATAGCTTTGATTAGACAGAACTTTGTTGGCAGAGTAATGTCTCTGGTTTTTAATATGCTGTTTAGGTTGTCAGAGCTTTCCTTCCAAGAAGCAAGCATCTTTTAATTTCATGGCTGTAGTCACCAACCACAGTGATTTTGGACACCAAGAAAATAAAGTCTGTCATTGTTTCCCCATCTATTTGCCATGAAATGATGGGACTGGATGCCATGATCTTAGTTTTCTGAATGTTGAATTTTAAGCCAACTTTTTCACTCTCCTCTTTCACCTTCATCAAGAGGCTCTTTAGTTCCTCTTCACTTTCTGCTATAAGGGTGGTGTCATCTGCATATCTGAGGTTATTAATACTTTTCCCAGCAATCTTGATTCCAGCTTGTGCTTCATCCAGCCTGGCATTTCCCATGATGTACTCTGCATATAAGTTAAATAAGCAGGGAGACAATACACAGCTTTGACATACTCCTTTCCCAATTTGGAACCAGTCCATTGTTCCATGTCTGGTTCTAATTTGCTTCTTGACCTGCATATTGGTTTCACAGGAGGCAGGTAAGGTGATCTGGTATTCCCATCTCTTTAAGAAGATTACCATGAAATCTCAGGAAGATTACCATGAAAGTTAAATCAGATAACGTTCAGTTTCAATTCTGTCACTTAGTCATGTTTGACTCTTTGAGACCCTCATGGGCTGCAGCATGTGAGGCTTCCCTGTCCATCACCAACTCCTGGAGCTTGCTCAAACTCACGTCCATCGAGTTGGTGATTCCATCCCATCATCTCATCCTTTGTCGTCCCCTTCTTCTCCCACCTTAATCTTTCCCAGCATCAGGGTCTTTTCCAGTGAGTCGGTTTTTTTGCATTGGGTGGTCAGTTTTGGAGTCTCAACTTCAGCATCAGTCCTTCCAATGAATATTCAGGAAAATAATGTGGCACATAATAAACGGCTCAATACATGGCCCTGTTGGACTTCCCTGGTGGTCCAGTGGTTAAGAATCCATTTGCCAATGCAGGGGACACGGGTTTGATCTCTGGTCCAGGAAGATCTCACGCACTGCAACTACTGAAGACTGCATTCCCTAGAGCCCACGCTTCACAAGAGAAGCCACACTATTAGAAGCCTGAGCACCTCAACGAAGAGTAGTCCCTACTCACTGCATCTAGAGAAAGCCCATGCATAGCGATGAAGACCCAGCACAGCCAGAAATAAATAAATATTTTAAAAAATATGGCGCTGCTCCAGGATATTGGCGGCTATATTTTTGAGATTGTAATTGGGAAGAGGGGCCTCCCCGGTGGCTCAATGGTAAAGAACCTTCCTGCCATTTCAGGAGACATGGGTTTGACCCCTGGGTTGGGAAGATCCCCTGGAAAAGGAAATAGCAACCCACTCCAGTATTCTTGCCTGGGAAATCCCATGGACAGAGGAGTATGGTGGGCTATAGTCTCTGGGGTTGCAAACAGTTGGACATCACTGAGAGACTAAACAACAACAATAGCAACAACTGGGGAGAAGACTCCACACACATTTTATAACTGTCAGTCCTTCGTTTGCCTCATATTAGCAAACCTGGGAGAAGGAAATGGCAACCCATTCCAGTATTCTTGCCTGGAGAATCCCAGGGACAGAGGAGCCTGGTGGGCTGTCATCTACGGGGTCGCACAGAGTCGGATATGATAGAAGCAACTTAGTAGCAGCAGCAGCAAGCCTGGAAACTACGCCTCCTCCATACAATAAGTCAAAATTCAGATTACCTATTCTTGAGCACTTCCTGCATGTGTGGGACTGGAGTGGATAGATGCAGGGTCATTTAGAGGTAGACATCATACCATCCTTACCACTATGGAGCTCACAAGGAACCAAGATTCTCTGTGTTAGGTGTAGTGTCCAGACCACCTTGATGCCTGGGCTTTGACTCCAGATTTACTGAATCACAATCCCTGGAGAAAAAGCCACAGGCCCTGTGTTCTCACGAATCCCTCTGATTGACATTATGTACATTTGTCTGCAGTGAGCAGCATCCAAGATTTATCATGTGTTCACTATTCATTCCTTCACTCAACAGATATGTGTTGAGGGTATTTCTGTGCCAGATAAGTGTGTTACATGCACTGTTTCAGCACATCTACATAACAGGTACTGTTAGCCTTATTGCTGTAGTCAGAGAGCTGAGGAAAGTACACACTTCTCATGACTGGATGTGTTAGTGTCATAACAAAGGGCCATAGAATGTGCTCTGGAAACACGCAAAAGGGAGAAATTGGGCTTCCCAGGTGGTGCTAGTGGTAAAGAACCCACTTGCCAATGCAGCCGACGTAAGAGATTCAGTTTCAATCCCTGGGTTGGGAAGATCCCCTGGAGGAAGATCCCCTGGAGGAGGCAACCCACTCCAGTATTCTTGCCTGGAGAATCCCATGGACAGAGAAGCCTGGCGGGCTACAGTCCATAGGATCATGAAGAGTCAGAGATAACTGAAGCAACTTAGCACGCACATCTAATAAAGAGAGGCAGTGCAAAGAAGCCTCTAAAACGGGCCTGAGCAAATGTCCCTCCAGCAGAGTTTTGGAGCCCTTCAGGGATGGGCAAGTACTCACTCACCAAAAAAAAAAGACAATTACTCCCAGGCTCCCTAGTTACAAGGTGTGGAAACACAGATGAGCTGTTCCCCAGAGAGATTTACACATCAGTAAGCACTTTGTGTGTGTCTCAGACATAATTGATAGCTTAATAATCATATCCATATGCCCCAAGAAGGAAGCATGGGGCTTTTCTATTTGATTATGGGGGAATGAGAGGTGTTTTAACAACAAATTGTCATTCTTCAACTATTCTGAGTCAGTGACATCTATTTTTCTCTAAATAAAATCAAGTACAGTTTGTGGTTACGGAGTTATGAGTTTGATGCCTAGCAGATACACAAGATTAAAAAGAGAGAGAGAGAATATTCAGTGTTGGCAAGGGTGGGGTGAAATGGCCATTCTCAGAAACTGCTGAAGCTGATGGAAGTGTAAATCGTTACACCCTTTCTGAGGGGTATTTGGTAACATGTGTCAAGAACTTGAATGAATATTCATACCTTTCAACTGCATCATCCTCACTCTCTTCATGAAATAAAAGGCTTGGAAAAGGCTTTATCAATCAGAACACTGTCCCTCATAAACAGCATTAAAGCAGAAAGAGTTGAAACATTTCACCACACAGACTGGTTAGATGAACAATCACAAGTTCCCAGGATAGAGGTGAAATACACTCTAAGCCCCTTGGAGGTAGGGATCCTCAGCACCTACCACAGTGCCTGGCTTGTAGTGAACACGGAGCAAATCATTGGTGTAGTCAGGCATGAGTGCTTTGAAGATGCACCTCCTGGCCCTCACTGCAGTTGATAACTTCACCTCACTGTCTCCTCTGCAAAAGGAGGGTGAACATAAAATATTTTCCACAGGGTTCTATTCAGATAGAAGGCCATAATGAACACAAAAGGTGGCATTAACATAGAAGCACAAAATAAACGGTATCTGCTCTGATGATCCACAGGAGTTCATAAGGGAACATCCTCATGGTTAGTAAAAACCAGCACCTCAAATACATTCAATGAGACTCAACAGTTGCAATAGGAAAATACAAACACAGTTGCTCTTGTAGCTACCACGTCATGTCTGACCCTTTTGCAATCCCATGCTGTAGCCCGCCAAGCTCCTCTTGTCCATGGCATTTTTCCAGGCAAGAGTACTGGAGTGGGTTGCCATTTCCTTCTTCGGGGGATCTTCCTGACCCAGGGATCGAACGTGCAACTCCTGCATTGGTAGGCAGATTCTTTACCACTGAGACATCAGGGAAGCCCTGCAAACGTGGTATTTATACTTAAAAGATGAGAAGGAAGCTTACTTTTCATGTGGATCTCTGAACCACAAGGAACACCATAGTTTTTATGAGCAAAGGAACAATGTGCCCTTGAAAGACTTGTGATGAAAGACAGAGTTTAACACACATATGCCTCACTCTCTGCATTCACAGACCCCAAAGGGATCAAAGCAACTCAGCAGGATCTGGGGGCCAGGGGCTGGAGGAGCAGTGTGGAGCAGGGAGGAGAATCATGCTGTAACCAGTTACTGAAAAGGCAAACGCAGGGCTTTGAAAACTTCATTCACATCAAACCACATGTTCGGTGTTAAGACTTGATTTTGCTTGCTGATAAGAGGTGCCTCAAATGAAATTTAATTCTTGGCATACTTCTAGAATTGGTAGAGAAACATCTGAGAACTCAGGGAAAGTTCTGTCACTTGCGATTTCAAGGTATCCCCGAAGCACTTCTTGGCTCTAGACAGAGCACATGCTCAGACGGTTTTCCAGAACTTTGTCTAACACCTTCAACTAGATCTTGCCGATCTAAAGATCCTATTCGGTAATCCATGTTTTCAGAGCCTGCTCTAAAACTTCCTGGTGGCATGGGAAGCTCACAGTAATCTGTGGTTAAGAGCAGTGATAATGGAGTGACTTTGTGATTTAAAGGAGCTACAGACAGAGTTTATATTGTGGACTTTTAAGATGTTTCCCAGGTCACCAGCCTTAAACACCATCAGGAACCCAGAGGAAGGTCAATGACACAAAAACATTTTTGTGGTTCTACCCCCACCTCCATTGGACTGTTGGTCCAGAAGTGGGCTGTGAAGATGGAAAATGGGAGAGAAACCATTCCTGTATGTACAGTTCAAGTATTAACTACTGAAATTAAGGCTGACGGGCCCCTGGCTGAAATCATATCTATTGAGGGACATATTGAGAAGATTTATTCATCACAAAACAAGGGGAATTTTTTCTGTTTTAAACTGCTTTAAGAAATCAAAGCAGAGAGATCTGGGAAGGTGCTGATTAAAATGCAGATTCCTAGGTTTCGGGCCAAGAAATTCTTATTTGGTGGATCTGCCTGGACACTGTTATCTGCATTTTTAATAATCATACCAGGTGAAAACCACAGATCTAGGAAAACTTGCTTGAGAAATTAATCAGCTTTTTGGACTCGGCAAAGGCAGGTGCCACGACTCATCTTGAGAGAGGTCAAAAAGAGATGAGATTTACATTTTCAAAATTTTTACAGCATAGTAGAACTTGGAGGTTTTCCTATTGTCAGCCCTTGTCAAAATCTTAGTGCTTGGACTTGGGAGAGAAAAGAACATGGCCAGCTCCATGGAAGGAGGCTGTAGCCAAGAGTGAGTCACTACCTTCAAGGGACAGATGATGAATGCTGTCTGACATTTAGCTTTACTTGTCTCCCTTCTTGTGACGTGACTTCCTTACTTCATCACCAAATCTTTAGTAAAATGCTCTATACAAAATGGCTCCGTGTTGGTACTGCATTGGGAGATGAGGAGAGAGGAGTATGCTGGGGTTTTCCAATGAAGTAACTAGAGAGAACTTCATAGCCGTGGGGAACGGGGACCTGAGAGTGAAAAGTGAGTGACAATTGAGGTGGAGGGAAATTCATAGAACAAAGAGGAAGGGCTTCACAGGGCAATCTGCAGAAACTTGAGGGACCCTCCCTCTGGAAAGTCTGAGAAGACTGCAGGAAGCCCGGGGATTGTGGGATATCATTTGTTGTTGTTAGTCACTAAGGTCCGATTCTTCGTGACCCCAGGGATTGCAGCCCACCAGGCTCCTCTGTGGGATTTCCCAGACAAGAATACTGGATTCTATTTCCTTCTCCAGGGGTCTTCTCGGTGCAGGGATTGAACCTAAATCTTCTGCATATCCTGAATTGCAGGTGGATTCTTTAACACTGAGCCACCAAGGGAAGCCCAGGGGATATTGTTAACATACAATAAAAGACTCCCAATGTATTTGTACAGTTTAATTGACTTTGACAAATGTATACAACCAAGATCTCTAATACCGTCAACCTAAAAAATTTCCTTCTGCTCATTCTATCAATAAATAAGAAGCGGTCAAATAAGTTTTGGTCACTGTAGATCAGTTTTGTCTCTTCTAGAATTTCATATGACTAGAATTATATAGTATAGACCCTTTTGTATAGAATGGTAGTTTAGGTTCCTCAATGTGGTTGCATTTTTCAGTAGACTGATAGGTTGATGGGTTGCCTGTTGATCCATTCATCTGTTGGTGGTCATTTGGGTTGTTCCCAGTTTGGGGATAGTATCAAAAAAAAAAAAAACAAAACTGTTATGACCATTTGTGTACAAGTCTTTGTGTGGACATACATTTTGATTTCTCTTATGTGAACAACTTGAAGTGGAATTGCTATAGTGTAGGGTAGTCATAGGGGCTTCCCAGGTGGTGCTAGTGGTACAGAACCCATCTGCCAACACAGGAGACATGAGGCACAAGTTCAATCACTGGGTCGGAAAGATCCCCTGGAGGAAGGCACGGCAGCCCACTCCAGCATTCTTGCCTGGGGAACCCCATGGACAGAAAAGCCTAGTGGGCTACAGTCCACAGGGTCACACAGAGTCAGACATGACTGAAGCGACTTAGCATGCACATAGGGTAGTCATAGAGGTATATAAGAAAGTGCTTTTTTTCCAGAGTGGTTGTGCTGGCTTTGTTACCATCAGTGACACAAAAAAATTTTAGTTAATCCACATCTTGTCAATATTTGATATTACAGTCTAAGTTTTGGGCATTTTAATGACTATGTGTGTCATTGTGATTTAATTTGGTATTTCCCTAATGATTAATACTATTAAGCATCTTCTCATATTTATTGGCCACTTTTATATTTTCTTTTGGAAAGTATGTGTTCTAGACTTTTGCTCACTTAAAAATATTTTTTGTCATCTTACGTTTTAAGAATTGCTCATATACACGAAATACTTGTCCTTTGTCAGAATTAGCAATGACAAATATTTTCCCAGTCTATGGGGTAGCTTTTTATTCTTTTGATGATGTTTCTGGAATAGTAGCTTTAATTTTTCAGGAAGTCTGATTTATCTAATTATCCTTATTCTGTTTGTGTTCTGTCAAAGAAATATTTGCCAACAGAGAGGTTGAAAATATTTGCTTAATGTTTTCTTCTGCAAATTTGTAGTTTTAGCTTTTACATTTAGATCTATGATCCATTTCAAGTAATTTTTAAAAAATTTTCTGAACTAAGTTTGTGAGTTAATGGCCTTGATCTTACAATGAAAGTATTCTGTCTTTTAACTTTACAGATATTAGTTTCAAGATTTTCATAGATGCTCTTTATCAAGTTGTTGAGGAAGTTCCCTTCTATTCTTCGGTTGAGAAGTATTTTCTTTCTTTTTCATAAAAATAATGAATGAATATAATTTTTCAAATGCTTTTTTCCACCCATTAAACATTTCTTTTTACTGTCAATATGTTAAGTTATATTAACTGATTCTGATTCTTATATATTAAACTATCTCTGTATTCTTGGAATAAACTCCAACTGGATGCAGTATTTACCCATTTTAAAGTATTCCTGGATTTTATTTGCTGTTTTTTAAAAGGTTTTTTACACCAACCTCAGGAAGGGTATTAGTTTGTGGAGTTTATTCTTATAAGTATTTGGTTTTGATTGTAAGATAAGTCTAACCTTATAAAGTAAATTGTGAAGTGTGTCCTGAAACAATTTATGCAGGATTCATATTATTTCATATTTATTATTATTGGAGCTGAAACTCCAATTCTTTGGCCATCTGATGCGAACAGCCGACTCATTGAAAAAACCCTGATGCTGGGAAAGATTGAAGGCAGGAGGAGAAGAGGGTGACAGAGAATAAGGATAAGGGTGATAGGATAAGAAGGTTGGATGGCACCACTGATGCAGTGGATGTGAACTTGGGTAAACTTTGGTAAACGGTGAGGGACAGGGAAGCCTGCTGCAGTCCATGGGGTCTTGAAGAGTCAGGCACAACTTGGTGACTGAACAATATATTATTTCTTCCTTAAATGTTCGATATAATCTACCTTGGAAGTCTTTATTTTTATCAATGGAAAGGTTTTAATAACAGTTTCAAATTCTGTAGGTAATTTAGGGCAATAGAAGTTTTCTCTTTTTTCTAGTATTAGTTTGATAATTTGAGTATTTCAAGAAACTTGTGCATTTTATTTACATTTTTAGTATCATATTGCTTAAAATATTACCTATTATTCTTTAAATTTCTGTAGGATTGTAAATTTGTACTTATAACAATATTCCTTCATTTATCCCTATTATTGATCATTTATGCTTTCTTCATCTCCTATTTGATGAGTCTACTAGAGATTTACCTACTTATTTATGTTATAAGAAAGAACAGCTTTTAGATTCATTGATTTCCCTAAGCTGATTGTTCTATTATATGTAATTGCCATTATTTTTATTATTTTTTTACTCCTACATATTTAGGTTCGAAGTTGTTTTCTTCTTCTAGCTGATTTTTGTATCCCTAGTTTTCTAACATAAACATGTAAAGCCATAAATTTCTCCCTTAACTGCATTCCACCAACTTTGATGTGTGTTGTCATTTTCGTTCAGTACAATATATTTTCTAGTATATGTTGTGATTATTTTCTGACCCATGAGTTATAGAAAACTGTGTTATTTAATTTCCAAATACTTGAGAATATTCCACACATGTCTGGTAATATGATTTCTAATATATTTTTATTCTAGTCAAAGAAAATACTTCATATGATTTCAGTATTTTTAAAAGTATTATTTCTGGGCTTTCTTGGTGGGTCAGTGGCAAAGCATCTCCCCTACCAATGTAGGCGACATGGGTTAGATTGCTGATCTGGGAAGATTCCACACGGCGAGGGGCAACTAAGTCCATGTACCGCAACTGCTGAGCCTGTGCTCCGCAACAGGATAAGCCAGTGTGAGGAGAAGCCAGACACTGCAACTAGAGAGGAGGCCCTCCTCCCCGCAGCTAGAGAAAGCCTGCATAACAACGAAGACTCAGCACAGCCAAAAAAAAAAGGAAAAAGAAGTATTATTTCCTTGCATATGGGGTGGTGGTGGTTTCATTGCCAGCTCGTGTCTGACTCTTGCAACCCCATGGACTGTAGCCTGCTAGGCTCCTCTGTCCACGGGATTCTCTAGGCATGAATACTGGAGTGGGTTGCCATTTTCTTCTCCAGGGAATCTTCCTGACCCAGGGATCGAATCCAGGTCTGCTGCATTGCAGGCAGATTCTTTACCTACTGAGCTATGAGGAAAGCCCCTTTTGCCTATGGTAGATCTTGTTAAACGTTCCATGTGCACTTGAAAAGTAGGTGCATTCTGGGTAGAATGTTCCATAAATATCAATAATATCAAGTTGCTGATACCTTTTTTGAAATCTGTTACATTTCTTTAACTTTTTATCCTGTTGTATTGGGATCTAGTCAATTAACATGTTGTGACAGGTGAGCAAGGAAGGAACTCAGCCATACATACACATGTATCCGTTTCTTTATAACAAAAAATCTGTGGATTTGTCTATTTCCCCTTTCTGTTCTGTCAGTTTTTGCTTCCTGCATTTTGAAGATCTGGGAGAGGGATTTAGGATTATTGTGTCTTTTGGATGAATTGGCCCTTCTGTCATTATGAAACATCTCACTATATCCCTGGTCATATTGTTTTTGCTGAAGCCTACTTTGTCTGATATTATTACAGACAATCCAAATTTCTCAAGGCTGGTATTTTCATGGTATTTTCTTCCCACCTTTTTACTCTATATCTTTGTAGTTAAAGAGGTTTCTAATAGTCTATTGTTGAGACTTACTTTTTTGTCTTTTTTTTTTGAAATCTAGTCTTACAATATTTGCTTTCCAGTTTAAGTATTTCCACTTCTTACATTTACTGTAATTAGCAATATTGTGCTTCATTCTATCATCTTGTTATTTGTGTTCCATTTGTCCCATCTGTCCTTCGGCCATTTTTCATCTTTTTATGCCTTCCTTTGATTGATTATTCCACTTTCTCTCCATTATAAGCTTATTTGTTTACCATTTTATTTTCAGTGGTTGCTCTAGGCAGGGGTTAGCAAAATACAGCCTGTAGTCAAATCTGAACCATTATTTATTCTTATTAAAAAAATTTGATTGGAACACATTCTCACTTACCTTTGTATTGTCTTTAGCTGTCTATGTAGCTAATGAGTTTTATGCTATAAATCAGAGTTAAGTAGTCATGACAGTGACCTTCTTACCCAGAAAACTAAAGTATTTACTACCTGATCCTTTACAGAAAGAGTTTGCCAACTCCTGCTATAGTGTTTACTATGTTTCTGTAAATTATTACAATCTACCTTCAAATAATATTATATGACTTCACATATAAAAACTATAATACAATATACTTTCATTTTCCCCCTCCTGTTCTTTGTCCTATATTTTATTTCTGCATATATTATAACCCCAAATACATTTTATTGTTTTACTTTGAAGAGTCCAATATTTTTAAAGAAATTAAGAAATAAAAGGTATTTCATATTCATTCATACATTTACCATACTTTGCATTCTTCGCTTCTTTTCTACATCCAAGTTTCCGTCTGTTGAAATTTGTCTTCTGTCTAAAGGACATCCTTCAGTATTATAGTTCAGCTCTTCTGGTAAGAAATGATCTCAGCTAATATTTGACTGAAAGTCTTTATGTCATCTTCATTTCTGAAGACAGTTTTCACTGGCTATAAAATCTGAGGTCAACATTTGCTTTTTCTTCTTCTATTATTCAGCACTTTAACTATAGTTTCCTGTTGTCTTCTTACATACTCTCAGATAAGAGGTCTATAATCATTTTTTAAATCTTTGTTCCTCTATACATAATGTGTCTTTTTTTCCTTTGGTTACTTTGATGATTTTTCTCATTACCACTTGTTTTCAAAAACTTGGTTATAATGTGCCCTGGTGGAGTTATCTTTGTTATCTTGATTGAGGCTCATTAAATTTATATTTTTGATCAAATTTGGGAATTTTTAATTATTACATTTTAAAATATTCTTCTGCTTCCCTTTGCCCTAGCCTCTCCTTTTGTAATTCTGTTAAACCACTTCAAAACTGTCTTAAACGTCACTAAGACACTGTTAGTTAGGTTTTTCAATTATTTTCTTCTATGAGATTCATTTGTATACCTTCTACTACCATATCTTCAATTGATTAATATTTTCTTCTTCAGTATATAATACACTCCTAATCTTTCTAGAGAAGTTGTCATTAGCATATAATTTTTTAATCTGTAAAAGTTTCATTTTGTCTTTTTAAAAGTCTTCCATTTCTCTTCTCACTAAATTCATGCTTACCTTTGAATAAGTCCATATAACTTAAGAGCTGTTTAAAGTCCTTCTCTGCAAGTCTATCATCTATATAATTTCTGAGTCTGTTTCTATTGACTGTTTTTTCCCCTGATTATAGATAACATTTGGCTACTTCTTGACATACCAAGAATTGACATATCCACATATTGGTGAATAATGACCATGTGCTTTATGCTGAGTGTCTGGATTTTGTGGTTATCCTTTAAAGGGTGTTGAGCTGTGTTCTAGCAGGGAAAACAACTTCCTGATCAGCCTGATCTTTTCCAGACTTCTTTTTAAGATGTTTTAGAGCAAATCAAGAGAAGTCTTTACTCTAGAGACAGTTTGACCCTCTGCTAAGGCATGACACCTCTCTGGTCTCTGCTGAATGTCCCAGGTGATCTCTATGCTTATAGTGGTTGGAGTCTCCCAATTCTGTGACTTTTGTGAACTGCTCAGCCTAGAGCTCCCCAGTCATCTACTGCCTGGCCTCATGGAGTTATGCCTTAGGCATATATGCATGAGTATTTAGCAAAGAGTCTGAAGTACTTTTTCTATGTTGCTCTCTTTTTTCTGAAAGTCTACTCCACAATTTTGAATCACCTCAACCCACCAGATCTTCGATATCTGTCTTCTCAACTTCCTTAGACTGCGGTGCTCTGCTTAGGATTCCCTTTGCTGCAGGGAGATCCAGAATGTGATTCCAAACAGGAAGTCAAGGGCTTACCTCACTTATTTCCTTTTCTTGGGAATCATAATACATACTGTCTGTTGTTCAATATCTGAAAACAGTTGTTTTGTATAATTTTTTCCAGTTTCCTTATTGTTTATGATGGGAAAACATGTCTCGACCCTATCAGGGTCGAAATGGGAGTTCAACTATTATACTTTTATTTGTACATTTAGAGAAAAGGGTAAACATCAAGACTGGAAGCAGGGATAATCATGCTACAATAGCAAAATGAAACATGTACAAAGAGTTATGTCTAAGATGTGTTCATTAAAGGAAGTATGGTATCTAAGACTAGGAAAGTAATAATCCCACTTAATCCCACTCCACATACAACTGGCCTTGCTCCTTCATTCATTTATTCCATAAATATGTTTTGAGCACTATCTTTGTCACTGTGCTAAGCCATTGTGCTAAGCTAACAGGATGAATGAGATATAGCCTGTGTCCTTTAAAAAACTCATAGGCTAGGGAGAAATAGACAACACGGAAAATAACAATACATCATGATAAGTACTACAGGAGAGAGAATCCCAGGGGTTATAGAACACAAAGGATGGAAAGCTGTCCAATGTGAGTGAGGGCGGGCCTATCAAGATGCACTGTCTATACCTTTGTGTCTTTGGACCAGTTGTGACACTTCCCATATTTGAGGGGTAACTTGAAGCTGTCAAGTCAAGACATTACATATACAAATCCATGCTATTTATTATGACCATTATTTCATAAAACTAAAGACATCTTAGGCTTTAAAATAAAAGGATAAAGGACAATGTTTTCAATGGATTAAATTTTGACATATGGAAAATTAAAAAAAAAAAAGATGGCTGTCTACAGGAGATAATGACTTGGGAGTGGAGTCCTGATGGATGAGTAAGAATGTGTCAGATGAAGAAAGTGGGAGGAATTAGGGTTAAAGTACACACAAGCAAAACTATATTTAATTTCTTAAGGGAATTTTACATATTTCAGAGTGGATGAAGTGTCACGTGGAAAGAACAGGAGTGGAGTGAGATGAAGCTAGAAAGAGATGTAAGAGCTGAGTAATATAAGGCATTATTTAAAACTTAATTCTATTCTAGAACTGAGGAACTATTGATTAGTTTATCCAGGTGAATAATATGGTCTAATTTCTTTTTAAATATCATGGGCTGCAGTTTGGAAAACAGGTCTGTATGGAGGAAACAATAAACCATCAGGAAAACTTAGCATTAATTTAGGCAAAAGATGCTTTGGACCTAAGCTGTTATTAGAAATGGGAACTGAGATAGTAGATGAGTGAGAGGTATTTAGAAGCTGTAAACAACTGAGCCTGAAGACTGGCCAGATACGGGGAATAGGAAAGAGGCAGAAGCCATAGACAGCACTTGGAGTTTCACTAGGATGACTCAAGTATTCTATTAAGGGTTAGCAGATTTCTTTGTTTCTGTCTGAATCGACTATTGTTTTGCCACGTGTGTGATTCTAGCCTTCTGGTTACCTGGGCCTGTGTACTTCCTTTGGGTATTTGAGATTGTTTCCTGTCTGCTAAGCTGCCTTTCATCTCCTGCCTCTTTCTAACAGAATCTGTGTGAGCCAATACTCCTGGCTGCTCTCCTGGTTCTGCTTGGACTACCAGGCTGGGTAACTTATCAGGTCTATCTAAGTGTTCTATGGGACTTCCCATATTTACTTCTATGACTCATGGAAAGTTATAACATGGAGCTGGCAAAATAATACTTGGAAGTCAGCAGTAGAAGGCAGTCAAGGCACCATGTGGTACAATATGCCAATTTTGTCACCAAAAAATTAAAAACATAGATTTATCATTTCATTCATACACTCATTAAACATGTGTCGATTTTACTATCCTTCATAGGTCAAATATATTGATAACGTAATTATAACTCTCCCACGTATAGAGATATTCTTGCAAGGTTGTATCAGGTAAGAAAGATGGTGATTTCCTTGCATAATGGAGATCAATACTGAAGGATAGAAGTTCAACCTACGAAAAGTAGACCTAAGAACTGAACAGGAAAAATTGACGGGACCATGGCAAAGACTGCTATATGTTTTGTTATATGGGTTCTCTTCTCCTATTTTGGTAATAGAACTATTAATTTTTAGGTAAGTGCCTGTCCATAATAAAGACCTTGTAGTTAGGTAGGTGTGTCAAAATCCCAACAGAAAACAGATGACATACTCAAAATGGGATAAGTCAAAGAGATTTTATTTATAAAGGGCCTATTTACTAAAATTGGGTGTGGAGGAACTGTAAGTATAATGCAGTAATCCAGTGCTCATAGCAACTAGGCTGTTATCTCCCTCAGGGCTAATGGGATGAAGGGAGGGAGCAGTTACTAGAGACTAGAAAAAGAGAGAAGCAGGTATAATCAATCATTTTTCAAGGATAAGTAACCCTCAGTTAAAGTATACAGCCCATCCAGTGCAACCTTGAAGGTGGGGATCCAGAGAAATAAATGCCTGAGCTCATGTTTGTTTGTTTGTTTTTTGATCTCTTGCTACAGCCCCTTGGAGAAGGAAATGAAAACCCACTCCAACATTCTTGCCTGGAAAATCCCATGGACAGAGGAGCCTGGAGGGTTACAGTCCCTGGGGTCGAAAAGAGTTGGACCTAGCAACTCTGTAACTTAAGAGCCCCTATTGTCTGAACTAGGGCCATAAAAAGCAGGGATTACCATCTCCCACTGATGAGGTACCCACAGGCCACCCTCCCTTGGCAGAGAGCAGATGAAGAGGAATAGGCAGTGGGCCTGGAGGATCAAATAGATGGCATGTGGGAATTACGTAGCTACATTTTGGCCAGTGGAAAAGAATTAGAAATAGTGTGATCAACTTTGAGGGGCACACCTTTAAAAGATGGGGCATGTCTTTCTTCTTCCTATATGCTGGACTGGTGGCTGGAATTTGAGCAGCCACGTTGGTCATGAGATGAAAGCTCCATCCTGAGATTGGCAGAACAACATGAGAGAGGGAACTTGGATGATCAGGTAATTAGTTCTGGTTGCCTACATTCATTTGAGAGAAAAACAAACTTGTAACCTGATATTTTGGTTTTCTGTCACTTACAGCTGATGCAAATCTTAACCAATTCAGAGACCAAACAGGAAATTCTTGTTTGGATTTGGACTGTATTGGTTCTGATTTTTTTAAACTTATAAGCATCTGAAATGGACTTTGTCTAGCTTAAGTTAAAGGGAAATTTATTGGAAGGATGCTGGGGGTGTCTCAGAGAATCAAAGGAAATGCTGAACTACCAAGATAGGAGAACCCAAGGCAGTTCTGGTATCTCAGAATTCTTCATGGCCTTTCACCTTGGAGGACTGCCACAAATGTGACTCAGCTCCAACAACTCCCAGGCTCTTCAGCAATCCATTCCAAATTTCATATTTCTGTTAGAGAGAATCTGATTCATCCTGCTTGGGTCAAGCTCTCATGTCTTTATTGGGATGTAGGGTGTAGAGGGTCACAATGCAAACAGAGTCACTGGGATCCTCCAAGGTTCTTAGAACCATGGATGCATTGTGTGTCAAATAGTCATCCCAGTGACTGTGACAAAGGGACTGTTACCTCAATTTAAACCAATCATTTAAATACTAATAGCATGGACAACGATAATGACTGGTCCATAGAAGTTACCAATTAAATTGGACTCATTTTCTTTCATTTACCTTCTCTGTACCTGATGTCACAAGCTCATTATGGGGGTAAGGATGGGCAACAACTCAAAGCCACAATTCTGTGTAAGTTCAAAATTGTAACTAAATTCACAAAATTCTCAATATCTACTATAATCCAGGAATTCTACTGAATACAACTGACAGGAAAAAAATGACTAAATGCGTTTAAGAAATCAGACTTCAGGGAAAAGAAGCATGTGGACAAATGATCATAATAATAAATAGCAAGTCATATGCCATAGTAGAATTAAGTATCAGATGCTTTAAGAGAATAAGCAACTGAAGGAATTGGAAGAAGTGATGTTTGAGGAGGTGTGTGTGGGTGAGTAGGAGTGCTATAGCCAAAAATGGAGGGAAAGAATTCTGAATAAAAGAAATAGCAGGTGCAAAACTCCTGAAGCATGAAAATGCTCATCCATTTTCAGGGAAAAGCTAAGACCTCTATGTGAATAGACTCCTGGGTATTGACTGGAAACTCATTTATTCATTCAATTATAATTCACTGAGTGCTGCTCTGTGTAGGGTTACCAAGGAGTCAAAGGTAAATAAGATACATGCCTCACCTTCAGAGGGAGAGGCAAACTCAGCGGCTACAATCAGATGAGCCCTAAGCAGAGGAGATGAAAACCCTATTGAGTGGAAGCTGGGGAAAGGACATTATCTAGGGACCCAGGAGGAGACCAGAGCTGTAGGCAGGAGTTAGGATCTTGAACACCATGTAATAACTGCTTCAGTTTTTTTACCCTGTAGGTCATGAGGCTCCTGAAGTTAAACTCACATGTGTTTGTTAAAGTAAAGCCTTGCTAAAGTTTATTAAAGCTTGTCAAATAAGATTCTGATTTGCTGAGGCTGCTTTAAAACATCTGACTCAAGACAAATAAATCCCATTTGTTTAGCGCATGTGTGCCAGGCACTGAGCTAGGGATTTTAAATACCTTGTTTGATTTGAGCTGAGAAGGACCAGCAGGTGGAGAGTCCCATGCGCCCAAGTTTGGAGGTGAGCAAGGCAGAGAACAGAGACAGAAACACTGTGTAGAGTGTGGAGAGTGGGATGATTCAGCCGGTTAATGCTATTTTAAGAATGAAGCACAGGAGTTTAAATTCTTCCCTGGATTTCAGAGAAAAGTCCCTGCTCTAATCAAAATGACTGCCATTATTCCATCAGTCAGGAATATGGACAGCTGCAACCTGATTAACCTAGCCAGGGTGGATTTGTCTCAAGCAATAAATCCAGGGGAAAACAGCCCAACCAACAATCCTAGCAGAGGTACAAACTCTTCCATCTCTCCAAGATGGCTGCTGAATCTCCATTTTCCCCTCTATTCCTTGGAATGTAATTTCATCCCAAGAAGGAAGAAGGGGAGAAGGAAGGCTTTTGCAAAAAAGTTTTAATTTTCTTATTCAGGACAAGGTCCCCTTTCTAGAGACTCCTGCTTACATTTCATTGGCCAGAACTATGTCACATGGCCACATCCAAGTGCAATGAAGACCGAGAAATATTTTAACTGGGTGCATTTGCTGCCCCCTCCACATCAAATGGGGCTTTCCTAGTTGCTCAGATGGTAAAGAATCTGCCTGCAAGGCAGGAGACCTGGGTTTGATCCCTGGTTAGGAAGATCCCCTGGAAGAGGGCATGGCAACCCACTTCAGTATTCTTGCCTGGAGAATCCCATGGACAGAGGAGCCTGGCAGGCTACTGTCCATGGGGTTGCAAAGAGTCAGACATGACTGAGCGACTAGGCATACCACATCAAACTGGACTTCCCTGGTGGCTCAGTGGTAAAGAATCTGCCTGCCAATGCAGGAGTCATGGATTCAGTTTCTGGGTCAGAAAAATCCCCGGGAGAAAGAAATGGCAACACACTCCAGCATTCTTGCCTGGGAAATCCTAAGGACAAAGGAGATTGGTGGGTTTCTGTTCATGGGGTCGCAAAAGAGTAGGACACAACTGAGTGATTAAAACATCAATAACCACATCAAATTAGTTTTGAGTCCTAAGGAAGGAGGACATACATAGTGGGCAGCATATATAATCTCACTCCATGTTTCCAAAAGTTCTATAAGATAGATAAGGTTATTCCCATTCTACATATAGGAAAATAGACTCAGAGTGGAAAGTAAATTACCCAAAGTCATATGAAGTAGTGAGTATGCAATCACTGCTTAATGGAATAAAGATTTTAAAACAAGCCTGTATCATTCCAAAAGCAAAAGATTTTTAATGATACATTTCTGTCTCCCTTAGCTATGTGACCTTACGTGAGTCACTAAATTTCCCTTAGCCTCCATTCCAAAATCTGTAAAATGAAGACAATTATCCCTGATTCAGCAGTTCTTGAAGTATCAAGTTAGATGGTGAATGTAACATGGCTGAAAAGAATAATGTGGATGCTGCTGCTGCTGCTGCTAAGTCACATCAGTCGTGTCTGACTCTGTGCGACCCCATAGACGGCAGCCCACCAGGCTCCCCTGTCCCTGGGAGTTTCCAGGCAAGCACACTGGAGTGGGTTGCCATTTCCTTCTCCAATGCATGAAAGTGAAAAGTGAAAGTGAAGTCTCTCAGTCGTGTCCAAATCTTAGCGACCCCATGGACTGCAGCCTACCAGGTTCCTCCGTCCATGGGATTTTCCAGGCAAGAGTACTGGAGTGGGTCGCCAGTGCCTTCTCCTAATGTGGATGGGACCTTGCCTATTATCCACATATTATCCACATATGTATCAGCTGAAGTGTCTCTCTCCTGGCTGACAGGAAGAAATGGTTCTTGGAGGAGCATGGTTCCAACACTGGTATCCAAGCCTGGCACCAGTAAAATCTCTTGAGTGGCATTTCCTATTTGGGCCCCATGACAGTTTCCCAGGAATTTCCACTGGCTGGGTTTCTTTTGTCCATTCCAGTAGCTAGCTGCCCATGTAGATGAATTATGAGCCACATTCCACAGCAGGTCAGATGAAAACTATGTGCAAATCGTTCACCCATCTCTATTGCCTTCTTCCTCCGTGGCTGCTCCTCCAAACTAGAACTAAATTCAGGCCACTCCTCGGCCTGTGCTTCTTCTGGTGCCCTGTTTCAGGACTGAATAAACCATCTGAGCACTGAGGGTCACATTCCAGCTGCAAATACAGCACAGCCCACCCTGTTTCAGGCCCTAGGCCTGGGTTCTTGTGTACCTCTGCCTAGAAAGTTTTGCCTTCATTGTCTTCCCCTAAAGCACCTCTTCCCAAGCCAAGCTCAGGCTAACTCCCAGAGCCTCCTCTTCTGTGCATCTTCTCCTGTGTTTCTGGAAAGGTGTCTGTTTTACATTCTCTTCTGTATTAGCGTGGAGTTTTGTCTATACTTTATTATTGAACTAAACCTCTTCACAAGTCTGGCTTTGCCTTGCTGGGTACCAGAGTCTTGTAAAAAAAAAAAAAAAACAGATAAAGTAATCTCGATAACAAAAATACATGTTTATTAGACTTAAGGAAGAAAGAATAGAAGATAGGAAAGAATGAAGGAAGGAAGAAGGGAAGAAAGGAAACCACAGATATAAATGGGGGAGGTGAGTCTCATCCCCTTTCCATCCCTATTCCTTATAATCACTTAGTTATGTATCTGGTTGTGGCACCCCCAGGGACAAATCAGAAGAGAGTTGTAATTAGATGATCGAGGGCTCCTGGAGAGACAGGTGTTCATTTTTTAGAATATGGTCATTTTTCCATTCCTTTCTATGAATATACCATCATTTTAAAAACCATTTCCCTACTTTGGAAGCTTCTTTTTTTTACTATTACAAATTATGCTGAAGTGACCATGCTTGAAAATATATTTGTGAGCATATGTGTTGATATACCTATGTGTTTGTGTCCTGGAAATTGAATTTTGGTGGAGACTCTATATTTAGACTCCCACTAACTAAATATAATCATACCCATTTTCTCAGAGCCTCACGGACCTTGAACATTGTTGATCTTTTTAACTGTTGCAAATCTTGGAAAAAAAATCTCATTACTTAGTTTGAATTTCTTTGATGATTAGTGCAACTGAGCATCTTTCCATATGTTTACAGGATATTTATTTTTTCTTATTTTGTGCCATTGCTGTTAGCATCAGAATCTTGACTCCAGTGGGTCCCACTCAGTCTTGAGATCCAGTTCTAACAATACCTCATTAAGTTTTCAATTCAAGATAACACGACAGTGAGGCAGGAATTTGTTAAGAATGACAGAGACAACTCTCTGAAATTAGAGTTCAAAATAGTTCTTGTTTTTGGCATCACTGTGTTTGTCAACCATGCACATCATTCACAGACGTTCTGAGGGCAACTTTTAGGCCGTCCTCATGAAGCATCTACTGAGCTTCTTTCATTTGTGTGACTAATGAAAGAGTTTAGGTTGGAGGGGTTGTACTTGGGTCTTTTTTTCAGTTGACTTGTCCGCCCAGCTCTTGTCTTTGCTTTGTCTCAGTCTGGCCAAGCCCCTCCCGTGTGAGATGATGTCTAGCTCTGCAGCATCCTGACCTGGGAAGTCACCGTCTCAATTTTGATCCCTTGGTATTAAACACGCGTACTCTATTGCCTTTCTACGATGAGTCAGTTGCATTTCATTTCAAAGTCAAGGAGCACCTACTCTGTGTTAGACTTTGGGAATACAAAAATAGAAAATACTCAGCCCCTATTTCTGGGGAGCCTGAAGTCCAGTGGAGATGAAGGCCAGGTAAATGGGATTACCATGGTCCCACAGTTAAATCAAGAAAGAGTGGAACTCTGGTGCTCTGGAGACAGGTGAGCTCTTCTGCTTCTCACCGATGACATCTCGGGCAGGTAATGTATACACTGCGTGCTTCAGTGTCTTCCTCTGTAAAATGCAGAATGTACCTGTATTCTTATTTCATAGGATTGTTATGAGGACTAAATGAGCTAATTCAAATATAAGGCTTAGAAGCTGTTGTGTAGTAAGTGATCCATAAATGGTGGTTTTTAGTGTTAGTATCATCACTGATTTTTCAAATTACTATCAATATTATTATAATAGCCCAGCAAAGGGACCTAACCCAGTTTGGAGGCTACTAGGGAAGGTGATGGCATGGTCGAGTCTTGAAGAGTAGAGAAAGGAGACGTAGCCTTGATCCAGAGGTGAAAATACCCCATTATGATCATGTGCTGAGCAGCAACAATGGGTTGGACATTTAACCTATATGACCTTGTTTACAAATGAAGACATTCAGACACAGAGAAGTTATGTAACTTGCCCAAGGTTAAAGCAGCTAGTAACATATAGTATTTTATTTCTTCTATTTTATAGTCAAGAAAGGTGAAGCAGGGAGTGGTTTTAGGGGCAAGATTTATGTTCAAATCTCATGTTCTTCCCACTTGCTATATTGCCATCCAAGAGAGTATAAGTCTTGTGTCATTGGGACTTTTGAACAAGACGTGGGCTTCTTTACACTTTGATTTTCCTCTGTCTAAAGCAGGCATCACCACACCTCTCCTCTCTGCACACAGCCCTTCTTTCAGGCTCCAGGAGAGTCTGTGACAAGGAGTGGGCTCCCTCTGCAAGACATCCTGATTCCTTTGAAGAAAGGCAGCCAGGAAATGTGAAGCATGGTGATGGTGGCCTTTTCAGGAGTGGGTGATGAGTGGAAACTTCCTGACGTGTCAAGTGACAACATCGGAAAGAAAGTGGAATTTTCCTGAGGCACAGGCAGGAGTTCTCCCAGCTATTGATTTGGAGTGTGCATCTTGCATTTAACCCAGTGATTAGTTTGGAGGGAGGCAGCATGCATGCTGGGCTTTCATTTAGTGAGTTTAAAGGCATACAGCTTCTGATTTATTTTTCCTTTCTTCGTGCAGGGCTGTTTTATTACTAAGAGTTGAGTGACAGGCTTCCCAGCAGACTCGAAAGACAGGTAAAATTTTAAAAAGGAACATAAAATCTTTCAAGGCACTCTATTTACCTTTTGTAATTTATTAATCATGCCTAGTGAAGGCTGGTTGCCCCTCTGGGAACAGTTCAGCAAAGGAAAACCATTCTGCAGGCTCAGCTTTTAAATCCCCTTTCTTTCCTTATTCTTTTTTATGGATGAGAGAACTAAGAATCCCAAATAGGAAGTAACTCATCCCAGTCATAATATGGGTTAGAAATGGAAGTAAGTTTAGTCCTGTCTGGCAACCTCGGATCACTGAAACACAAGGAGTATGTGTAGCACTCCATACATGTTCCCAAAATCTTTAAAGTATATTTTTTTAAAAACTGATGAATTAATATAAGCACCCCCTTGCCTATATCTCTTCAGTACCACTGAAGGACAAACTTCAGGGCAAGACTTACAAGATCCTTCAAGAGCTGGACTCTGCTCAACAGGCAAGGTTCATCTCTTGTCTTTCCTTCTCTGAAATCATCCATTTATATGGGCTTCCCTAGTAGATGCTAAAGAATCTGCCTCCAATGCAGTAGACCTGGTTTCAATCCCCAGGTCAGGAAGATCCCCTGGAGAAGGGAATGACAACCCACTCTAGTATTCTTGCCTGGAGAATTCCATGCACAGAGGAGCCTGGTGGGCTACAGTACATGGGGTCACAAAGAGTCGGACACGACTGAGTGACTAACACTTTCATTTATATGGAACATCTTTATCTTTCCCATATAGAACATGCTTCTTACTGCTGGGTTGATGCACATGCTATCCATCTGCCTGAAACTTTTCTCCCTGGATGGACGGATGGATGAATGAATGAACAACTAGGACCTGAATTTATAGATCATTTCATTAGAAGTCATTGCTTCATTGGTTAGTGTTAATTCAATCAATTCAAATTACCTCTAACTTCCCCAGATTTTAATTTCTCTAGCTTGACTTTATCACTTGCTTGAGATTTTCCAATTGTAAACTTTGGGTCTGAAATAATTCCGTTTAATTCAGGAAGTTGCCATTCTTCCCTTGGTATAAGTCTTTCCTTTTAAAAACTCAAGAAATTCTCTCCATTTGATGCCTCTGTAGGCAAATCCTCCTCATCTATAATCATATGGATTCCAAGAAACCAAATAAAAATTCGAGAAGTTCAGAGTGAAAAAAAAAAGAAAACGCATTTGTATTATGTAAGTGAGCCACATTACTGTGAAGTTTGGTAGCTTCAAACTTCAAGCTCAAAAAGCAGGCATTTCCAAAATGGGGGACGTGCAAAGGATATAAATGTGATGGGCTGCTGAGGGGCAGCTACAGATCACAGGGTGGGATGGAGGGGTGAGCATGGAGAATATGTACTATGTCATTGGCATGATGGAAAAGGCAGAAGCCTAAAATAAAGGGGTGAAGGGATGGCATGCTGGGAAAGTTGGGGGATAGATCATTTCACTTCTTTAACAGCACATTTTATCAAGTAGCTGCTCGTGCCAAGCCCTTGTCTGGGACCTGGGTATTTGCAGAGGAAAACATGTGACAGAAAGAAAGTTTAGAATTTGACATCATGGAAACCTGGATTTCAATTACAGTTCTATCACACATTACCAGTTTGAACTTGGATGGTTTGTTTTGGTTGCCTTATTTGTAAAATGTGTGTGTACTTTCTTGCTTATCAATAGCTACTATGTCATTTAGACACTGTGCTAGGCACTGGACACTCAGAAGTAAACAAGACAGATAGGGCCCCCTCCTCCCAAAGGCTTATGGAGTAAAGGAAGAGTTTGACAAGTTATAAGAATAAAGTATTTGCTGTGGGAGGATTAGCAGGATTGAGATATCATTTGACATACAGGACCATTAGGATTAAATGAGATAACGTATTTGAGAGCCCAGTGTGATTTTGATAAGAGCACAGAACAGGACTGGAAACAGGCTGCCTCCATTCAAATCCCAATGTGGCCACGTATTAATTGTATCACTTAAGATATAGATCAATTGATTTATAGATCAATTTCCTGATCTATAAAATGGGGATAATAATAGTAGTCAACTCATGGGGTTGTTAAGAAGATTAAATACGTTAACATATGTAAAGAGTTTAGAATAGTGCCTGGCACACACTGCGTACACAGCTGATATTGATTAATTGTTGCTGCTGCTGTTATTGTTTGCACATGGCCCATGTGGGTGCTCACAACCAAACCACCTCCCCGCCACTGCTCTTCTGAAAGCAGTAGCCCTGGCAGTGAACAGCAGTCCATGTTCATGTTCCATCCTATGTCAAAGGCCCAGAAGGGTAACTGCAGAAAGCATTGTTCTCAGTATAATTTATAATTTATTCCTGTCCAAGCAATTGGCCTTGCTGAACCTTTGAAAAGCACAAAGCTCTTTCCTGTACTTGGCTGGGCTGAGCACAAAAGGTCATGGTAAAATTAGAGCTACAGGGACGAGAGCGCCTGGAAAAGAACTTGGACTGCAAATGGATGACAACTGACTCCTTCCCTGGGAGACCTGGAGAAGAAAAGGTCCCATATTGATGTTCAGCCACACAGGGCCCAGGGGTCTCACAATCTTGTGAGCAATGCTTGGCTCTGCTGGTACAAGCCATGTAATCTCCTGGGTCATGTCTACAACCCTCCTTAGGGTTGCTGTGAGGATTATATGGAGTAACTAATTTTCAAATGCACTGTTGTCCAGCCTTGTCATCCAATGATGTTCATTAAATTCTAAGAGTAAGAAGAGCTTGCTTCTTCACAGTGCTGAGTGATGCTTGCTGAGGGGTTATGGTTCTGATAGTGTATTTAGTGGTTCTTTAGTGACAGCTAAACAGCTTTCCTCCTCCAGTGTTTGAGGGTCTGGTCTACACCCTCCCAGGAATGCAGGCATAGAATTAGGGGTCCAAACTTCAGGAAGGCAGGCACTGGTGAGTCTTGCTCCTCCTTGTGGTCCCAGATGCTCGCTGGCAGGCAGCAGGGATGTGACGAATACGTGCTGAAAAGGTAAAGTATAAGGACAGGCAGAGAAATGTAGTGTGTCTGGAGGCATGGTGAAGGGACTCAAAGCCACACTGTGTAAAGAACATGGGTGGAACTAAGGCTGAAAAGCTGGAGAAGGAAAACTGGGGGCATGTAAGTTTTCTCTGTGATTGCATCAGTCAGAGTTCAACTAGTATGCAAGACAGATGACTGAGATAGACAGATAATAGATGACTGATAGATGATAGATTCATTAGCAGAAAGTTAATATAAAATAGACATATAACAATCCATCATGTTGTACATCTAAAACCAATACAATGTTATATGTCATTTATATCTCAGGTTTTTAAAATGTTAAATAAATAAATAAAAGTAAGGAAGCTGTTTCCAAACACTTAGGAAACTTAGGAAAGTTGTTGAGTCGATACCAAAAAGTTCATGTGCCTGATTTTTGTCTCTTTCTTGTTTGATTTTATTAAGTAATACCACTCCCCCAAAATGAGGAATTTTATAATCTATATTGCTCCAGAAATGGCACAAGTTTGCTTTTTAATAGAATACCAACTATTTTAGGATAAAATCTTCTCTACCTAAAAATCCCATCGATTTTTGTCTGAAAGCAAGAATAGCAAATTAAGAAGAAAGCAACTCAGTTTATTTATAGATTTAAAAAATCCAGTCATGTTTCATATGTTCAATAAACTAAGGGCTTTTGGTTTTATATATAGGAAGCATAGGCCTTCCTTGGTGGCTCAGTTGGTAAAGAATCTACCTGCAATGCAGGAGACCTGAGTTCAATTCCTAGGTTGGGAAGATGCCCTGGAGAATGAAATGACAACCCATTCTGGTATTCTTGCCTAGAAAATCCCATGGACAGAGGAGCCTGGTGGGCTACAGGCTATGAGGTCACAAGAGTTAGACAGGACTTAGTGATTAAACCACCATCACCACCACCACAATGGAAAGCATATGGAAACAAATTGAAGAACAGGCTTAAAATATTATAAACTCTGATGAAAACCTATCACATGGTGACTCATTTGTAGACTATCCTCCAAAATAAAATTTAACAAGAAATGGACTAAGTATTCACATTTTCTGTATTAATAATTTTATATTATCTAACATTAAAAAAGATAAATCTTTTAAAAGATTTAGTAGTTTTCGATTATTATTGTTAAAATTGTTGTTAATTATCCTGTGTAACTGGGGGAGCTGGCTAAGCAAACATCCACAGGTAAGTGGTCAGGAAGGGAAAACCAAGGGAAGCGTGGGTAATTGCAGACCCCTGCCGGCTACATGAGCAAGGAGAGTCTTCCCAGGGGAGTTAAGGTTGAAGTAGGGGACTTCAACAAAGATAAAGATTCAAACAGATAGACAGGATGAGGAAGGCATTTCAGGTGGAGGAAGTAGTGTGGCAAACGTGTAGAGGTCATGGGCTCCGGGTGTGTTCATGGGGTGCATAGACTGTGGGAGTGGGAAGACATCAGACTTAATTCAACCCTGGGGGCTGTTTTGAGCTGATATCACACAGAAGCTGTGTGGTGTCTCTGAGTCTCAATTTTATCCCTTGTGGACTGGATGTTACATTACCTGCTTTATCTGCCTCGCAGAGGAAGAAGATGTGGACCCAGTTGAAGAAAGAACTTCAGGGCAGGCAGGACTGCTTTCTGAGTCCCTGCTATAGACAGGTTTTCTGGAAGGATGACCTGCAAACAACGCTCCCGGGCCCATGATTTCGAGATCCCATGAGTCGGGGATGAAGGCCTTGGTTCTGACGCTGTCCCTCACACACCAGCCTCATTCAAAGCCTCAGTCAACATTTGCTGCTGGCTTGTTGGGCACAGTAAGATCTGAGAGGCACTTAGATCAAATGACACCTGAATCACATCATCTTTACCACCCAGTGAATCTCTTCCTAGGAGCTGAGAAGGGAGCACTGATATCCTTGAAATGACATCACAACAAAAAGAGGAGAGTTAACACCACATATGGGGGGTGGGGGGATGGTCACCAGATTTGTGGATCATGTGGCCTGGAGCAAGAGCTTCGACCTCACCACTCAGAAAACACAGGTAGCTTCACTGTACTCGTCAGTTCCATGGTGAATCAAGACCTTGAAACTCTTCATGAGGATATCAAATCTTCTCAAATTCCAAAAACAGTTAGGCAACCTTTCACCCCTCAAAAATCTTTGTACCTGCTATTGCGTCCTCTTCCTGCAACCCTTACAGCCTCTTTCAGGTACCTAATGCTGTGTTAACAAAGTTCCCCAAACATGCTTTATAATGAAACCACAAAAATCTCTATTTTGCCCCCAAATCTGCAATTTAGGCTGGCTGAGAGGGAACGGCTCGTCTCTGTTTTATTCAGTGTCAGCTTGGTGCCTCTAAGGCCAGGGGCTGAAATTAACCAAAGGTGGGGTCCCTGGGCATCTCCCTCCACTGTGCATGGCTTTTCCACGTGGTGTCTACAGCATGTTAGTTTCAGGGTAGCCAGACGTCTTACCAGACAGCTCAGGTCTCCCGAGGCACATATCCCCAGAGGGAGAGAGAGAAAAAACCAAGCAGAATCCAGGTTGCCTTTCGGTGACCTAGCCTCAAAAGTCACATGCATCTCTTTTCTGCCCTCTCTGGGAGGAGTTAGTCAAAAGCCACCACCCGGATTCCAGAGCAGGGAACACAGAGCCCCCTGCTTCTCCATATGAGGCGGGCCAGTCTCATTGTGAGAGGAGCATATGGAACGGGAGATATAGCTTGCTGAGTCCATTTCTAGAAGGTATAATCTGCATCCACTCTTATCTGTCTGAAAAACCCTTCTTATGCTTCAAGACCCAGCTCAAATATCACTTCCTTTATAGAGCCCCCAAGTTCCTGAGAGCAGGTTACCTCCTTGATGAGGCCTAACTGCACTTTGTACCTCTACTTTCAGAGCACTTAGCACCCTGAAATGACATCTGTCTCTTTCTGGAGTCTGTCAATGGCGAGTTCTTCAAGGTCTGAGGCTGTAATATGTACTTCATTGCTTCTAGCTTTAGGTACTGGGGAGCTGCTTAGAAAACAGATGTTGCTACGAGCTAGACGAGGGGTTCTCATACCCTGGACTATGTGCAGCAGAATGCCTGGGTGCTCGTTCAAAATGCTGACTCCCAGATCTGCATCAAACCTGCTGCACTGACTCTTGCCCGAGGGGCTCTAGTTTAATCAACCACCCAGATGGTTCCAATGAGTATCAATCTTTGCAGGCTATCTCTGTGTTCCCAGTGCCGAGTACCATGCCTGGCACACAGTTGCTACTCAGTAAATACCTGCTGAATGAATGAGTGAATAAGTGAGTGAATGAATATTTTTAGACTGTACTGGGTACACAAGACTCAGTTTGCTCTCTTGGCTAATGGGACATGGTCCAGGTCTGGCTCCAGAGTCAGATAAGCAGACATCCCTCGAGGTTAGGTCCAGGTGGGACTCAATGCCCTCACTGCCCCTTAAGTGTGCTGACTTTCTGGAGGAGGTGGCTGAGCCAGTCAAAGGGAGAGACTTGGCAGTTGTAAAATTAGTGCATTGTCTCCTCCCTCCCCCCACCACCAGAAAGCTCCCTTCCCATCCCCACCTCCCACTCGTCTCCCTTCCCCCAAGCATCCTGTCACATCCCAGATCAGAACCATTCTGGAAGCAGTATTTGCTAGTTTGACATTTCAAAATAGCATCAAGGAGGCTAAAGATAGCTAGGTTACAAGGGAGGTTAAACAGCTTGCCAAATGACGCTGAGCAAATTTGGTCTTCTCCGCGATGTCCGAAGAGTTCTTTGATGTTATCCCTCTGTTTGGAGGAGTAGAGCATTGGATGGAGGGAGGATGCTGAGCCAAGAGCCAAAGGGTGCAACCTCGGTGGGTGGGAATTCAGTGAATGGAAAAGGAGTGTGAGTTTCAGAGGTCTAGTTAACAAACTCCGCTTTCTCCACATGTCTAGGACAAGGCAGACACGGTAAGACCCTGCTTGCCCGGCTGCCTGTGTGTGGCCGTGTCTACCTATGCATCTGGTTTCCAGTGAGACCAACACAACCATGAGGAAACAATTTGTCCATGTGAGATAGTAACATTTTTTAAATGTCACTAGCCTTTTACTTCCTTTTCATTTCTTCCTGGCTCATCCCCATTTTAACTAAATTGCCCCAAGCCAGAACTATGTGACTATGGATGTAGAAGGTGGGGGCCAAGACCCTGGTGACTGTGGGGAGACACTGTGTTCTCTGGGGATCACGTACCCACTCAGTGTCCAAATAATAATACCTACCATTTATGGACCATTTGATGTTCGCCAAACTCTCTGCTAAGCTTCTTACATCCTTTACCTCATTTATTCTCACAGAAGCTCTGTGCCTTAGGTATAGGACGGCCTCCTTCCCAGGCAGGACTAGTGGTAAAGAACCCGCCTGCCAATGCAGGAGACATAAGAGTAAAGGATTTGATCCCTGGGTCAGGAAGATCCCCTGGAGAAAGGCATGGTAAGTCACTCCAGTATTGCCTAGAGAATCCCATGGACAGAGAAGCCTGGCGGGCTACAATCCATAGGATTGCAAAGAGTCAGACACGACTGAAGTGACTTAGTATGCATGACTTAGCACACACACACCGTATAAATGAAGGTCTGAGAGACAGGGAAGTTAAGAACTTGCTTCTGGGACCGCAGCCAGTGCTGTCGAGTTGAGACTCCAAAGCAGGTGTGTCTGACTCCAAAGACAGCTCTCCTCCTGACCATGTTACATCGGCTCCTTTTACAGAAACAGACAAGGTCCATCTTCCCCCGCATGCCCTGCATTGAATCTATCCCAGGAATCAAACCACCTTCAAAGGGCAAACGGGTGCCCCTTGCGATGGGCAGGTTGCCAGGATGGACACTCATGCCCGGTGACTCAGCAGCACAGTCCACTTGTCTGACCTTTTCCCATGTCACAGATATCTAATGAAAGGGCTAGCCCTGCTCGCATCCTGCAGCCCCGGAGGCAACCTGAGTCACAAGAGACGGACTGAATGTCAGAGTTGAAGTGAGTGTCTCTGCCTCACCCTCTCTAAATGCGGCCGCAGCTGCCCATTCAGTTGTGGCTGAGCTGTCACAGCCAGCACAGGCTGGCAGAGAGGCAGGAGGGCTGCCTGCGGGGGCAGGATGCTGGTCATCTGGCTAAAAAAGGGGGGTGGGGTGGGGTGGGTGAGGCAGCCCAATTATGCCTGGCTTTGCTTCCAAGCTCTATAATCGGATTCAGGTGCTTCCAAAAGCTCCTGCCTCTTCCGAGCAAATTCAGTTAAGGGCAGGGGGAGGGCGTGCTAATGGTTTCCACATTGGGGGCCTCTGCAGAGAGGCCTCTCAAGCGTGGGGGCAAGGAATCTGACCTTGCCTCCAAGTAGAGCCGTGCTCGAAGGAATGCAAATGTGTTCATTAAGTACCTCTTACGAGCGAGGGTCTTAGGTCTTGTAGGCTGGACGCTGAGAGTATGATAAACAAGCAATCACAGATGTAGCCTGCCCGGAGCTTACAGCTGGTGGGAGAGACAGAAAATGGACCAGAAAATTACAATACAGAGAGAAGAAGCCTGCAGGTACTGTGGAGCATAGAGAAGGCCACCTACCCAGATTTAGGGCTTCAGGGAATGGTTGGCTCCCTGTTGAGTGGCTGAAGAGGAGTTCACTGGGGAATCTGAGAGTTCTGCGAGCAGAAAAACAGCCCAGGAGAACGTGAGCTGGGGGAGGTGTAGAGCTGGCCAGAGCATAGGTGGACCGGCACAGGGTGAAAAGAGCTAAGTTAGGAATGCGGAGCAGTTGGTAAAAACTTCTGGCCTTTGTACTTCAGCAAAGGAGAAGGCCAGAGGTATAATACGCTCCGTTTAGAAAGGCCAGTCTGACTGGGACGGGATCAACTGCGTCAAGGGAGACCAAGGGAAGCAGCGGGAGTGGTTCACGGTCCTGCCAGCGTGTCTCAGACGAGGGTGGTGGCTGAGGGGATGGTGAGGGAGGGTCTATCTGGTTATAAGGCCAAATCAACAAATTACACGGTCCCTGCCTTCAAGGAGAAAACAGTTTTAGTTGAAAAAACATTTTCTCCCTTAATTCATCCCAGTCTTACGTGACCGGAAGGGAGCTTAAGGGTCATTCGGTTCAATCTCCTTTTTGCAAGAAGTCCAGTGGTTTTCAACCTGGGTTTGAACTCCTTCAGTGAGGGAAGGTAGTGGTGGCAGGGAGTCTGGGTGGGCAGCTGGCCTGGACACAAGCTTTCTCGAAGTTTCAGAAACCCCTGGACCTGAGAGGCGGTATACCCTGCTGGGGGGGGGCCCTGGTTCCAAGCACTGGGGCAGTTTTAAGGTGACATCTATTTTGCCAGCTGTGATGGAGCAGGCTGCTGCCCACCCCCACTCCCCCAGCAGAGGGGGGCCACAGAGGTGGGCTGGGGGCTGAGGGCCCTTTTCTGTCAACAGACCCACCTGTGAGTGCTTGCTAAGTGTCTGCCCTGTGCCAGCCTTATTCCTGGAAACCGCTGTGATAACACTCCCTGGGTGAGAACCAACACTCACTGACCTTTTCCATGGGCAGAATCCGCAGGAAAAGGTTGTTGAAAATTTAATGACAGCAATTCGTGAGGCTTGTAAAATTCTTTTAACATTTCTCTAAGCACAGACAACAACAGCATCTTCTCTTAGCCTGAGAGGGGTTCTGCAGCTCTAAAGCACTCATTCACTTGGTCACCCTTGATCCACTAACAAGCCTGAGGGGTGTGGGCAGAGCTCCTGGGCCCTAGAACCCCAGTGACCTGGATTCAAATCCTCTGTGCCCCCTGTAACAGTGTGACTGTGGTCCTTGCTTTGCCTCTCTGAGCTTCCTCTTCTGTAAAATAGGGATAATATGCCTATTTGAAAGGTTGCTGTAAGCACTCAATAAGAAGATTCTGCTAGCCCAGTGCTTGGGGAAAGCTCATTTCCTTGGCCATATTTCTCTTTCATTCCTATATTCCAGATAAGGACATGTCTAAGTTTGCATAACTAGAAGAAGTGGTGCCTGGCATATGGAGCCTTAGTCAGCTCGGGCTACTATCACAAAATGCCAAAGACTGGATGGCTTAAACAACAGACATCTATTTGTCATGGTGCTGGAGGCTTGGAAGTCTGACATCGGGGTATTTGTCTCCATGGTCAGACAGATATGCTCTTCCTTGCTTGTAGATGGCTGTCTTCCTGCTGTATCCTCACATGGCAGAGGGAGGATGTCACTTCCTCTTCTTTTTTTTCTTAAATTTATGAATTGGAGGATTAGCCATAAGTATACGTATGTTTCCTCCCTGTTGAAACTCCCTCCCACCCCCCACCATCCCATCCCTTTAGATCGTCACAGAAAAATATGGAATGCTTCATGAATTTGTGTGTCAACCTTGGGAAGTGGCCATGCTAATCCTCTCTGTATCCTTGCAATTTTAGTATACTACTGCCAAAGTAAGAACATCCTCATTTTTTAAAATAAGGTCACTAATCACTAATCCCATCACAGTGGCTTTCCTGGTGGCTCAAATGGTAAAGAATCCGCCTGTAATGCAGGAGATCAGGGTTTGATCCCTGGGTCAGGAAGATTCCCTGCAGAAGGGAATGGTTACTCCCTCTAGTATTCTTGCTTAGAGAATTCCATGAACAGAAGAGCCTGGCAGGCTACAGTCCATGGGGTCTCAAAAGAGTGGGACATGACTGAGTGACTAACACAACAATAACAATCCCATCGTGGAGGCTTCACCCTCATTACCTCATCTAAACCTAATTTCCTCCCAAAGACCCTACCTCCTAATGACTCACCTTAGGGTCAGGGCTTTAGCCTATGAATTTAAGGGGATGCAAACATTCAGTTCATAATACAGTGGGCCTAAAATAAACGTTAGCTCCACCTTTCCTCCACCTCAAGGCCTGGGACTCAGGCATCTCTTCTTCATGCTTCTCCTTATGCAGCCTCTCGTGCTTCCTACGGACCCGCTTTGAGAATGTCATGAGAGCCACGGAGCCTCTTCCCTGAAAATGCACATCTATATGAACAGACGTCATGCACACCTTATCACCCACAGAGTTCCAGATCCCTGAAGCTCATCTACGGACTCTGATAACCTACCATAGCACCCATATGACACAAACTACCTTTGGCCACAAACTGTGGTTCAGTTTTCTAATTTCCCCAGGTAGACTTTTCACTACATGAAATAGGAAACCACTCTTCTTGTTCAAATCTGTATTCCATATAGTGACTGGAGAGGGGCGAGTATATAGTGAATGTTAACTGATCTAGTGGATACATAGATGGATGAATGGAAGGATGGATGGATGGATGGATGGTAAGTTGGTTGGTGGGTCTGTGGGTAGGTGAGAAGATAGGTCAAGATGGATAAATAACAGATAGAAAGGTGATGAGTGCTAGGTGGGTGAACAGATGTATGGGTGCTCTGGGTGAGAGGATAAGTGGGGAGATGGATGGGTGGATAGATGACTGGATGGTAGGATGGTGAGGTCTTCACCATGTTCAGAGAAGCACCCAAGCAAACCCTTCTTGAGAAGATAAATTCATGGTGGTGGGGACCCAAATACTGGAGGACCTGGAAAACCCTGGCTAAAAACCTCTTAATTAATTCAGTAGAGACTATAAACTCCAGGATCAGAAGCAGAGGCTGCATGGAGGGAACAATGAGTGTGTTGGTAGGCGGGGTCTGAAGAAGGGCTGTGGGCTCACGTGGGAGAAGAAGACTCAGAGTCAGAAAAGCCAAGTACGAAGCTGAACAAGAGGAGGGGGAACCTCTGATGGAGAAAGCAGCACTGGTACTGAATGGAGAGCAGAAGCTTCAAAGACCCACTTCTAAGGAAAACTGGAGGGCAGGCAGGATCTGGGTTGGGCGGGGGTGGCGGAGCAGAGATGACTGAATGGAGACACAAGAATTCATGACCATGGGATTCTGAGCCACTCCTTCAACAATCATTTGCTGAGTTCCTCCTGTGTGCCAGGGCTCACTGTAGGCACTGAGGAAAAGTCCCAGTCTCTGCCGTCAGATAAGAAAGACAGAAACACTAATGAAAGTTGAAATTTACACAGTACTTACTATGCACCGGCCACTCTTCTGTTTAAGGTGACTCACCTCAACAACAACCATATGAGGGAGGTATTATTATCATCCCTACTTAGCAGACAGGGAAACTAAGGTGCAGAGAAGGTAAGTTATACTTTACCCAGGTAACACAACTAATAAGTGTGAGAGTCAGTATTGAAATTCAGGTTCCAGAGCCTATGTGCTTCATCACTGTTGCCATTAAATGAAAAGTTAAACAATAGTTGTAATGCAAGATAATGGCAGTCTGAACCGTTACAGTGGGTTACAAAGCAGGGATGGGATGACTGACTCTGGCTGGTTGGATCTAAGAGGATTTGAGAGAGGAGACCCTTGGGAGCTGGGCCTTGGAGAATGAATCATGTTTCTTAGGCATCCTGCAAGAGGTATGTAAGTTGAAGGATGAGGGAAAGGGCATACCAGACAGAGAAATTGAGTTGTGCAAAGGTCACAGGCGCTGGGGCATGAAACAGCAGACACCTGTGCGGGTGATGCTAAGTGGCTCTGTGTGACTGCTTGGAAGGGCTGGGAGCTGGGAAAGGCGAGACAAGCTACACATTGGAAAAATGCCAGGGAGTGTTCCCTCATACTTATGCGAAGGTTTATGATGTTCAACACACTTCTCTATCCCTTTAGGAAGACAGTACATGGCAGACTGTATATATAATATTTTTGTTCCCATTTTTTAGATGAGGAAACTAAAATTCAAAGTACAAAATCCATGAGGTAATATGATCATAGCCAATATCCATCCTATGATTACTGTGTGCTAGCCACTGTGTTCAATGCTTGTACGCAATTTTTCATTTCATTTCTACAAATTTGCCATGAGATAGATGCTGCTGTCAAGCTCATTTTAAAATAAAGAAAATCAAAACTGAAAACCAGTTAAGGTCCTCCCACTAGGACGATCAATCAACCACCATGCAAAGGCCCTACTCTTTGGCACCATGTAATACTGGGCTTCCCCAGCGGGTCAGCTGGTAAAGAATCTGCCTGCCATTGCAAGAGACGCAGGTTCAATCCCTGGGTCAGAAAGATCCCATGGAGAAGGAAATGACAACCCGCTCCAGTATTCTTGCCTGGGAATTCCCATGGGCAGAGGAGCCTGGCGCAATGGGGTCACAAAGAGTCAGACACAACTGAGTAGGCATGTATGCAAAACTGTCTTCGCTGACTTTGGACTCTAGTCTAGCCCACCTGAAAGAAAGATAACATGCTTTGAGCTTTGCACAAAACGTCTGTGGAAGCAGATACATTTAATGATGAAAAGCTTCTAACTCTTCTATACTAAACTATCTCCTTTGTGGCTGAGCCAGACTGATAATCCACTGGGTTCCAAGACTCCTAGGATATCCTGGTTCCTTCACAATCAGGACTAGAAATCATGACTTTCATTTCTTTGAGAATGAAAGGGCTTAGACTGGGCAGGAGCCAGGCATGAGTTAGGCCTGGGCTGCAGGGTGTCAGGTTCCTGGCCTGGGTGAAGAAGCCTCCATTTAGAGCTGGGATAACAAAAGAACCAGGTAACATTCACTGGGTACTTACTTCGTGCTAAATACCCTTCCTAACCTTAGAAACCATTTACCCTGTCATCTGCCAATGAAGCAGTAACCATTATAGCAATCTTTCGGATGATAAAATTGAGGCCCAGAAAGCTTAAGTGACTTGTCCAAGATCACACAGCAATTCAGTAGTGGAAGCAAATTTCCAGCCCAGCTAGTCTGGCTCCAGACCCTATGTGCTAAACTATATATTATACCTGAAGGAGGCTTTTGTAGCTAAAAAGCCAAGCTCTACATTTTACCTATAAGGAGGACCCAGACAGATCATGAAACTTCATTAATAACACACAGCATCACCCAAATTTCAGTTCAGTACTCAAAAGTTTCCTCTCCAGAGCCATTCCACTCCTCCTTCCTCACCTCCCTCTTCTTTGTGGTAGCCTTGCCTCCGAGCTGGCCTTGAGGTTAATGGGAAACAACTCAGGAGGCAGTCATACAGGGGGTTAAATCTTGGGCATGCAGCTTTTCAGTTTAGGTACTTGGTCAAGGTGCATAGTCTCAGCCTCAATTTTCACATCTATCAAATTATTATATAGTCTTATTCACCTAGAAGGGGGGTTGAAAGGGTTAAATGTGGCATTGTTTGGTCACTCTGCATCATTGTTTTAATTTCTTCAGAGCTCTGTGAAGAACACCATCTATTGGACAGAGCTCATTCTGAACAATCTCCAGCAAAGACTAAGTTCTTTAATACATCATTGGATGCACACATGCATTTTCTCAAATAAATGAGTGTCTAGCACAAAGGTCAATGTATTAATAGGCAGATACTAGGTGACTTCATAGGATCCGACTGTCTGCATTAAGCTAATAAACTAAATTTGGTTGAGGTGTCCACAGCAGCTAACATTTGAAACTAGTGTCCTTCAAGATAAGATTGCCATTTTAACTGCAACTTTATAATAGACAGAAGTAGGCTTTTTTTCCTACCATGGGACCCAAAGAAAACTCCTTTAGATACAACCAGGAGAGGTAGAGGGAAGAACAGCCAGTGCGGAGGGTGCTGAGGGAGCAGAGGAAGGTGGGGACAGATGGATTCAGGACCCAGTGAGCTCCCTGCCCACAGGTTTGCTTGTTTTCACTGCTCACTGCCCAGAGCCTAGGACCACCCAGGGCACATCGTGGGCGCTTAGTAACTCTGTTTAAAAAAAAAAAAAAAGTATGAAAATGAAAAATAAAGGGAGGCAAGGAGAACAAATCGGGCAGGAAGAGAGAAAAATAGAGACAGAGCTCCAACAAAGATAGAGAAGACAGCCAGAGGGGCCTGAGGTGGCTGGCGGCGGGGGCAGCGGGAGGGACCCTACTGGCTGAAGCCCAACGCCAAGAGCCCACCAGCGGGGACTCGGCCGGGGGACCCCAGCGGGAGGGGCGGTGGCCTGGCGGCGGTGGAGAGAGCGCATCGGAGCGCAGCGCCTGCGCTCAGGGCTCCAGACAGCCCAGCCTGGAGACGGCCGTGGTCAGAAGGTCACGGCCGCGCCGTGGGACTTTCCTGGGGTGGGGGTGGAGGACCTGGGAACAACGCTGGCCTTTAAATTCCCAGGTCAGACCACCCCGCGCTGCCTCCGGTGCAGGGAACCCACCCTGAGCTAGCCTGCCCGCGGGAGCTGTCCTCTGGCCTGACTTTTTAAGTCCCTCCCTGCCTTCAAATTTCTAACAGAGTCCCTCCTTTCCCCCAGCCCGAGGTTTCTCACACTTGAGTGAATCAGAATCACCGCGAGGCTTTGTTCATTCATTTAATTGAACGATTTAATTAAGTCGATGATTAAATTATCGTTAAACCCCTCACTGCCCACTCCACCCCACCCTCCTGTTTCTGACTGGTGGGTTTAGGTTGGAGCCATAGCCTGTGTTTCTATTAAGTTCCCAGATGATGTTGATATATCTGGTCCCCTGACCCAGGCTTGAAAACCACTGCCCAGGATGGGACAACTGAATCCCTCCTTTTCCTCCTTGATCCACCCAGTACTGTGTTCAGCCTCCCACGGAGCTGGGAACCCCTGACAGCTAAGGAAACAGGCAGGGGAGGAGGGGATGTGCACTCGGGCAAAGCCAGGAGGGTACCAGGAATCCCAGCTCCCAGCCCCTAAAGCTGTCTGGTAGCAGCAGCCATTTCTCTACCCTTTCCGGGGTAGAACTGGGATCCAGAACAGGGCAGAACCCTGAGGAGTAAAATCTGAGTGGAAAGCAATGTTAATCAAGCCCACCTCCAAGAAAGGGAGAAAGAAGTCGTTTTCTTCAGGAGAGGAGAGTGCATGGAGGATTCCTATTCAACAACCAGCAGTGCATTAATCAGCGCCACTGACACTTAGAGCAAACCTGTTCATCAAGCAGCTACTCTATGCCGGACACCAGCTGGGTACTGGGGAAAATGAGGGAAATAAAACTGGCGTCAATGTCTGAGGGAGACTGCTTTCTAGTAGTCAGATTAACAATGAACTTAGGAAAGTAGTATGCTAGAAATAAATTATAAGTCCTATGGGGGAAAAAAAAAAAGGTAAAGGAGTGCCATTGAGTACAACTGTAAACAAGATGGTCAAGGTCGGCCTTGTTGGGAAGGTGACATTTGAACCAAGAGCTAAGGGAGGCAACCATGTGACTGCAGAGAGGAGAATTTTCAGGTAAGGGGAACAGCTGGAGCAAAAGCCCTGAGGTAGGAGCAAGGCTGGCATATCCGAGGCCCCACGGAGAGAGGAGTGTGACTGGGTGGGGTGGGGTGTGGAAAGAGTTGAGTAGGAGACTGAGGACAGAGAGGTAAGGGGCAGGCAGGAAGATGTTACAGGGCTGGGGTTGACGGACCATTCACAGGGCTTTTACCCTAAGATGTCCCTCCATTTTTCTTTACTTTTTTGTCCTGTTCTGGCCTCTTCCATCTACAATACCAAGTCTAAGAATAGTGTTAATCTAGCTCACAGCTGGAGCTGGTTCTGAGAGACAGTTTCCAGTAGGTTAGTCAGGCCAACCATCTCAGATAGTTTATACAGGTTGTAATTACTTTTTCTAACCTGCAGGACAGCTGGTGAGCTGTTTACATTTGCCTCAGCATCCTTCTTTCTCTTTCCCCATCATTCTCCAGGTCTCCTCCAGGCTCTAGTTTCCCTGATATCCCTGCTCCCTCACACACCCCAGGCTTCTACAGCAGCACTGTCCGATCAAAATATAATATCAGCTGCACATATAATTTAAAATTTTCTGGTGGCCACATTAAAACAAAAGTAGAAAGAAATAGGCAAAATTAGTTCTACTAATTGATTTGATTTAACCCATTGTAGCCAAAATAGCATCTTGTCAACATGTAATCAATACAAAAATTAATGAGATATTTTACTGTATTTTTTCCTATACTGTCTTTGAAACCCAGAATGTATTTTATACTCATATCACACCTCAATTCAGCCTAGCCTCATTTCAAGTACTCTAAAGCTTCATGTGGCTAGTGAATACATGGACCTCATCACCCTAGACTCAAACTCCCGATCTTCCTTCCCCTCCTCAACAAAATTAACTCTTCCTGTTTCCAGAATAAGCTGACACTTCCTTCAGGAAGCCTTCACCGATTTCTTCACTTCCCTTACTGGCATGTAAGAAATAAATGAGTAAAACTGTATGAATATATGGTACTCAGAATAATCCCTGGCACAAAGTAAGTTTAATTGAGGTGTTAGCTATCATTACTATAGTATTTACTGCCATTGTAATAAACCGACTGTTGTATAACTCTTATAAAACAATTATATATTAAGTTTCCTGCTTTCCTCTCCAGACTACACTGAAAACTCCATGAGAAGAAAGTGGCTGCCTTTTTCATTGCTCCACTCTCAGGACCTTGTGTCTGGGAAAAGTAAATGAATATTCAATATAAATGTATTAAATGAATGAATAAGAAAGCATGCTTGTAGTTTAATTCTAACATTATAGTAGGTAATCATAATCCTGGAGGATATGATATCAGGTTCCATTTTTACAGAAATTCAGACAGTATACTATAAATACTATAGAAGTTCAGACAGATACTATAGAGAGATGAAATCTGGTCTCAAAAATGAAGGAAAAAAAAAAACAGGGTGGTGTGATGAAAGGATCCAGACTCTGAATTCAGACAGATTTGGGTCTTAAGTCCTATTTCCTTACTCACTACTAGTATGACCTTGGAGAGCTTAGTTAATTTCCTGGTATCTCAGTTTCCCCATCTGTAAAATGGGGATAGGAGTATTTCTTTACATTATATTATATAATGGGCTTCCCTGGCAGTTCAGATGGTAAAGAATCTTCCTGCAATGCAAGAGACCTGGGTTTGATTCCTGGGTCGGGAAGATCTCCTGAAGAGGGGAATGGATACCCACTCCAGTATTCCTGCCTGCAGAATTCCATGGATAGAGGAACCTGGCAGGCTATAGTCCATGAAGTCACAAAGAGTCAGCCATGACTGAGTGACTAACACTTTCACTTTTCATTATATACCTACATGCAAGGTTGGTTTGTAAGTGGCAGGAACACAGGTCCTAATCTCAGCCCAGCTACCCTTGGGTATGCTGCTTTACCTTTTGTGTAACAAAATCTGTGTGTGTGTGTGTATGCATGTTCTGTTAGTATTTAATGAGGTATACTATACATACAAAGTTTTGATACACTGTAGATGCCCACATTAGTATCTGTAGTTTTTCTTTCATTTCTATACAGCAGCGTGGGATCTTTCTATTCTCCTTCTTTTTCTTCCTCAAAGGAGAAAAGTTCAAGCAGTTTACTTACTATTTCAGGGAAATTTCACCATCCTGCCTAGCAGATAGAGTGAAACAGTTTCAAGTTAAGAAAAGACCCTTTGGCAAAACTGTAAAACTTAACACTTTGGTCTCCCCGACCTTTTGTCTCCTTCTTCAGCCTCCCTACTTCCAGAAAGTCCTTCTTTTGTATCCTTTTGGTTCCAGGCATTTTCTTTTCTCTCTGGCTCCCAGAGACAAAAGTAATTCCCACCCACACTGAATTTTGTTGCATGTTAAAGAGGAATTCCAGACACCTAGAAATGGTTACCATTCAATGCTCAGGGTTCTCAAAGCTCTCTCTCTGGCTCCGCTACCGTACTTTCCCCTTACTTCCTAAATGTCTGTGAATGCATTTCCCCCCTCACCAGACCCCTGGACGGTACATGCAGATACAGCCATGTCTCTCTGAATCTCAGCCCTTAGGAATCAACCAGACACATAGTAGGTGCTGGATGAACATATGCTAAATGCATATGTGCATGTATGATGTCTGAGTGACTGTTTATTACTACTTCCCCTCCAAAATGCCTGAAAGACTGACAGATGTGTGTGGTGAGAGCTGTAATGGGAGGAGGTTGGCTGCCTTCTTAGAAATGCAACTGAACATGCCTTGAAGCTCAGCTCCACTGTCTGCTTCTCTTTGGTGTCCTCTGGGAGTGACAGGGAGGAGGTTGGAGGTGGGGAGCCCAGGAGGGCTGACAAGGTGCCCTCTTCAGCACTGAGTCAGCAACACCCAGCCCCGTGGACACAGGAAGATGCAGCTTTCAGGGTCTGAGTCACATGAATAACTGGAATAGTTGTTTAGATCATAATGAATTCCCAGAACCTTTCCAAGCAACCAGCAGGCACTTGCTCTCTCCCTACCCTAAGAGCTTTCTAGCTTTGTGACTTAGCAGAAAGGAGGAGCCAGGCCTGGGATTCTGGAGGAGAGAGGCCTCAGGGGAGCAGGGTGCAAGCCTTCTTGCCATTCCCATCAGACGGCACTGCAGGTTGTTTCTGGACATTTTCATGTTTCCCAGAAGATGTAAAAAGAGACTGGCATTGCAGGCAGCAATCCTGCATAGGCCTCATAGCTGTTGTGTCAACTGGGCAAGGTGTGGGCCAGAGGTCCTGGCACCTCCCGGTGAGCAGGGTGTCAGAGGATACTAGATGCTCCAGGAGGCTGGACAGGTTATCCTCTGCTGAAATGTCCTTAGAGGTCTGTGTTACCTTGGATGAAACAAGATACCTAATCTGCAGCCCTAGAAGTAACAGTATCCGGGAGGGTAGAGGATGGCAGCCCAGGCACTGTGGGACTGGTGCACAGGTCCATGGTGTGCATCTTCTCAGCTCCAAGTCCTGAGTCCAGCAGCTCCCAGAAAGGCCTGCTCTGACAGCCACACAAGCCCACAGGGAATGCCTTGTCAAAATATTGGCAGGGTTCAAACCTATGCCTCAGTGTTTCCTCCCTGAGAGAATCCAAAAAGGATCTCAGGCTTCTAAGATTTTCCTCTATCTTCTTGGATCGTATGCACTGTCAAAATCCCGCTTAGGCCAGTGAACTGTGTCTAACGCTGTATCACTCAAGTTTATGCCTGTGTTAATAAGGCAGTGTTTCCCAAACTTAAGCATATATCAGAAGCACCTGAAAGACTCATCAACAGATTTCTGGGCCCCACCCTCAAAGTTTCTGGCTTACTATGTCTTGGATGGGCCTGGGAATACACATTTCTTAACAAGTTCCCTGGAGATGCTGATGCTGCTGGTCCAGGGATCACATTTTGAGAACCACTGCTCTAAGGCAAAGTTCTTAAATGTATTTTGGGGTTGAAAACCCATCTGAGAATTTCTGATAACCTATTTGATAAGTCTTGCCACCACTTCCCAGAAAAACAAGACACAAATGCTGAAAAATTTTGATTACAATTTCAGGGTTCATTAGACTTGCAGAAATTCATCCACGAACATCCAGGTTAAAAGAACTCCTGATTCAGGGTCCAAACCAGAATTAAGAAGTAAAATGCAGATTAATAAAGTACAGGAAGGTGGACTTTATGTCTAAAAGCAAAGGAGTTTCATAGTAAATTTGTTGAGTATTCGTTTTCTAAAAGTAGAGAACCTGGTTTCAAACCAGGCTGTAACATTTGCCAGCTGTCCCTCAGTTTCCTCATCTGTGGATGGATAATTGAACCTATTTCATAGGGCTTTGTAGGGATTGAATGGGTTCATACCTGCAAAATGTATAGAATAGAGAGCCTGGCACACAGTATACATGCAATAATTGTTCCCAATTATTTCAGCTCAATCAAGCCCTATTGATTTTCAACTTCCTGACATATTTCAAACCCTCTCTTCTCCAGCCCAACACCCATAACACTAATTTAGGTTCTAACCATGTCTTGTCTACCATGTTGCAGTATCCTTTCAACAGTATCCTCTCTATATTCCTGTTTTTCCTGCTTCTAAGTTAACTTCTACAAGATGCTCTTCAAGACTCAGCAGGAGGACTCTTTTCTCTGCCACTTTCCCTGAACCCCAAGTAGACCTGATTTCTCTCTTCTTTCTGATTATATAACATGTTTTCTCCAACACTTTAGTGTGCGTGTACATTCATGAGTCCATGGGGAACACTGCTAATTATTCTCCCAGTTCCAGTTCTCATCTTCCATAAAAAAGGCCATTTTCCAGACTTCCTTATAGATAGGGTTCTGAATGCAAATTAAATTCTGCCAATAGATGTACATGAATGAGATGTGAAAAGTAAAAGTGAAACAAAGGAACTTCTGCTCTTTTAGACATTTTCTGCTGGCAAGCACATTTGCAGTGACATGAAGCTTTTCTGCATTGTATTCCAGTAATTCATCAACAGTATTATGATTTTCAAGAGTGAGTTTTAACAGCAGCAATAACAGCTTCCTGAAGCTGCCTTTCTGATTCCCTAGATAAAAATATGGGATTTGTTACAGATTCTAGGATCTAGAATTCATGATTGAATTTTAGTCCTCCGGATGTTCACCTTTCTGACAGAGCAGAGGTAGCAGGTCTCTCTGGAAGTTATCCTGAAGCCTACAGTCCATTCCTCCAGCCCTTGCAATGATCCTATGAGCCTCTAATCCCCACATTGAAATCCTCTGTGCTTGAAATACCTAGAATGGCTTCTATTTCTTGAAACTGAAAGATAGAGGTTGAGTGCTATTAGGCTAAGATCAAGTCTCATTCGTCTTTGTATCCTTCATGTCCAAAGTTGTCAAGAGAAGTTTCTGGAAAATGAACCCCTTAAAGAAGTGAGTGGGGCCACTAACCAGAGTTAAAGAGGGGCAAGTCATTTATTGGTATTCACCAAAAGAGCTTTGAAGTCAGAGCTGCTGTCAGACCAACCAGTGAACAACACACTTTTGCTGTTGTTTAGTCCTTAGGTTGGATCTGACTCCTTGAGACCTCATGGAGTGTTGCCTGCCAGGCTCCTCTGTCTGGAGTGGGTTGCCATTTCCTTCTCCAGGGAATCTTCCCAACCCAGGGATTCAACCCATGTTTCCTGAATGGCAGGTGGATTCTTTACTGTTGACCCACCAGGGAAGCCCAACATACTACCACCACCAAAATAACAAAAAGTAGGAATTGAACGAATAGCTGGAATAGTAGTGTCAGTTTTGAAATAGAAAGATGCAGACCTTGCTCCTCACTGTGGGACCATTCTCTCCTCACAGAAGCATTTGGCCCCTCAAAAGCCCAGTGGAGAAGTTAGGAGAGAATGAAGGGGAAGAGATTGTGAGCAGTCTCAATAGCCTGGAAAACTGTGAACAACAGAGAAAAGAATAAGTGCTGCTGGGATTTCTCTGGTGGTCCAGTAGTTAAGACTTCGTCTTCCAATGTAGGGGGTGAGGGTTTAATCCCTGGTCAGGGAGCTAAGATCCCACATGCCTCATAGCTAAAAAACCAAAACAGAAAACAGAAGCAATATTATGACAAATTCAATGAAGACTTTAAAAATGGTCCACATTAAAAAATATATTAAAAAAAAAAAAAAGAATGAGTACTGCTGGGCACAACCTCAAAAGTCAGAGGCACAACATGGCTAGACACCAGAGGGTTTGGCTGTTTGACACATAAGCACATGAAATGAGGGACATGTTGCAAAAATCTAAAATACTTACAGTGGGAAATCCATGTGTTTTGGACATCAGACCTACTCATCATCAAATACCAGGTCCATTGCTAATCTCTGTATGCATGTGTGCCTGCTAAGTCGCTTCAGTCGTGTCTGACTCATTGCAACCCCATGGACTATAGCCCACCAGGCTCTTCTGTCCATGGGATTCTCCAGGCAAGAACACTGGAGTATGTTGCCATGCTCTTCTCCAGGGGATCTTCCCAACCCAGGGATCGACCCATGTCTCTTACATCTCCTGTATTGGCAAGCGGGTTCTTTACCACTCACTCCATGAGCCTCTGTCCCCTCTCTCCTAAAACTGATGATTACAGCCCCTATCCCAGAGGATAAGGAGCCTAGCACAGGGAGCTCCAGACACAGAGCTCTCCCCAGGAGCCCCACAGTTCCTCAATCTCTGCACATCCTTCAGATCCAGCCTGGTATTCTTTCTAGTGGTAACACTGCTCCATAAAAGAGCTGATTTAGAGTTTTGTTTTCTAATGATGGTGCTGGAAGGTAAGGCACTGAGATTTGTGTGAGGGGCAACTTCTCAATCCATTCATTTTGTCTGAAAATGCTTAAGGCAGGAAGTAAGATTCCCGGAAGTTTTTTTTAAGTGCAGAGAGGCTGGGAGGTAGGAGGGAGCTGTTCCAGGAAGCCTGCTCCTGCCAGCGGGGGAGAGAGTGCACAACTTGGCCTTGCAGTCCCTGTGTAATCATGTTGTCCACGCTCATCAGTGGGGCTATTAGCATTTGAGTCTCAGCCAGTCTTCCTGCGGCATCCCGGAGGACATCCGCCTCCTTCCATGTACCCTTTGTAATCTACTGCAGGTTTATTGTGATGAATTTCTCCGCCGAAAAGGCCAGAATGTTTCCACTTAGTGAGAGAGATGGCTATTTCAGATATCTCACCTGCCTTTTCACCAAGATATGTCCTATTGCCTTTGGGTTGAGAATAAGTGAAGTCCTTCAGAACAGGTCTGAGCCCTAACACACTGGGAGGGCTCTTCATCCCTTTAGTAAATCTGTGATCTTCCATAAGGGTTTTCCAGGTGGAGTTAGTGGTAAAGAACCTGCCTGCCAATGCTGGAGACATAAGAGACGCAGGTTCCGTTTAGATCACCGGGTCAGGAAGATTCCCTAGAGGAGGGCATAGCAACCCACTCCAGTATTCCTGCCTGGAGAATCCCATGGACAGAGGAGACTGTGGGCTACAATCCATAGGGTCACACAGAGTCGGACTGAAGCAACTTAGCACACACAGCACGCACAATCTTCCATGAGTCCCTTGGCATCTTTTATGAGGCTGGTTGTTGGGTTTGTTGGCTTAAAACAATGCACAACCTAAATGTTGAGAATTCTGCTTTATATGGGAAACTAAACTGAGGACTTAAGCCCAGGACACATTATCTCAGATAGCTCTGACAAAATGCCATCTGAAGATATGTTTCAGGAGAAGGGAGAAACTAGGATATATTGGAGTTTTTGCAACAAAGACAAGGAAGTCAGGACATCAAAAGATTATTGTTAATTCAAGAAAACCAGGTATCTCAAGTTAAGGAACTTAGTGCTCCTCTACATAAGGGAAGATGCGAGTGTCTGAGCTCACTGAAACCATTCCTTTGACACACACCGCAGCTATCCAGGTGCAGTATCCTGTGCTTTCCTTTCCCATCCTGAGTCTCCTCAGGGTGCACCATTGTCGAGGGTGTGGCTGCAGGGGCTGAGGGCTTGGCAGTCCACTTGATTCCATCCTGTGTTCTCTCAGGGCTCACTGTCAGGCTGTAGTGGCTTGAGGGCTGCAACATCCTTGGTTAACTGACACAGCAGGCAATATTTTTTGATTGACAGGCTCATCCAGGACTGGTAGGACTAAAGGAAGGAACCTCACAGAAATTGAAGTGGTCTCCAGGGATGAGGACACGTATACAGAACCACAGTAACATTAACCACAGAGGAGCTTGGACAAATGGCCCGGATACCTTTGGGAGAGTAGAAATCAGAATTAGGAAGAAAACTACCATTACTGGGCACCCATTGTGTTCACAGCATTGTGGTGGAGAATTCTGAAGCTCTTGCAGACTGGGCATGAAACAGTTAAGCAGTCAAGTTCTGAGTTTAGGCAGCAGGAATATTTGATATTACTGCACAGGAAGCTTATCCTAGAGTGAATAATTCCTGCACAGCAGGGGAGCCTTTTTGCAGGTTGAACCCTGTCTGGAAGCTGCTCTTTTCTTGTCAAAGAGCCAGGGGCAATAGCTATCATCCTGTTCATCAGTTCCTGCCCCTCCCCACCCCCAAGAGAGCCATGCAGGCAGCTGAGGACCCAGGGAGAGACATTCAGAGGTCCAAGTAGAGGTCCACTGAGCTACCACTTGTGCCTTGTGCCTGTGACAATGGAGGAAAATAAACCTCCTTATTAGCTGTTGATGACCACTTGTATCTTTAAGCCCCTGAAGACTGAGAGAGTAGGAATGCTCTGTTGTTATTGTTTAGTTGCTAAATGTCCAACCCTTTTGCAACCCCATGGACTGTTGCCCACCAGGTTCATCTGACCATGGGATTTCCCAGGCAAGAATACTGGAGTGGTTTGCCATTTCCTTCTGCAGGGGATCTTCCTGACCCAGGGATCGAAGCCATATCTCCTGCATTGGCAGGCCGATTACCCATGTGGAAGTAACCATTGCTTTGTCTACCTAGGCAGGACATGGACAAGGAGGAACTCAAAAAGGGATGAAAATAGTGTTAAAAACAGGATGACTAAGAAGAAGAGCCTCTAGATCAGAGGGCTCCCAGATCCCTGGTGAGAAACTAATACCACAGGATGTGTTAGGGTGTGTGTTAGATATGTATGTATGAGAAACCTCTTCAACAAAGTAAGTATATTATATATACAGAAAGGAAGAAAATATTAAACAATGAAATAATAAGCAAGATGCCATTCCAGATATTATTCTACATTAATATCTGGTATTGAGAGTATTCTAATAATTCTAATAATTAAAATTCTTATGAGTAGTCTTCTTTTTAGGGCTTGGCCTTAACAAGGGTTATTTCTCATTGTTTTATGCCACCTGTTCAAAATGAGTGTTTCCTTCAATGAATATAGTAAAGTTGCAGGATATAAAATTAACACACAGAAATCCCTTGCATTCCTATACACTAACAATGAGAAAACAGAAAGAGAAATTAAGGAAACAATACCATTCACCATTGCAACAAAAAGAATAAAATACTTAGGAGTATATCTACCTAAAGAAACAAAAGACCTATACATAGAAAACTATAAAACACTGATGAAAGAAATCAAAGAGGACACAAATAGATGGAGAAATATACCGTGTTCATGGATTGGAAGAATCAATATTGTAAAAATGAGTATATACTACCCAAAGCAATCTATAGATTCAATGCAATCCCTATCAAGCTACCAACGGTATTCTTCACAGAACTAGAACAAATAATCTTACAATTTGTATGAAAATACAAAAAACCTTGAATAGCCAAAGCAATCTTGAGAAAGAAGAATGGAACTGGAGGAATCAACCTGTCTGACTTCAGGCTCTACTACAAAGCCACAGTCATCAAGACAGTATGGTACTGGCACAAAGACATAAATATAGATCAATGGAACAGAATAGAAAGCCCAGAGATAAATCCACGTACCTACAGACACCTTATCTTCGACAGAGGAGGCAAGAATATACAATGGAAAAAAGACAACCTCTTTAACAAGTGGTGCTGGGAAAACTGGTCAACCACCTGTAAAAGAATGAAACTGGAACACTTTCTAACACCATACACAAAAATAAACTCAAAATGGATTAAAGATCTAAATGTAAGACCAGAAACTACAAAACTCCTAGAGGAGAACACAGGCAAAACACTCTCCGACATAAATCACAGCAAGATCCTCTATGACCCACCTCCCAGAATATTGGAAATAAAAGCAAAAATAAACAAATGGGACCTAATGAAACTTAAAAGCTTTTGCACAACAAAGGAAACTATAAGCAAGGTGAAAAGATAGCCTTCAGAATGGGAGAAAATAATAGAAAATGAAGAAACAGACAAAGGATTAATCTAAAAAATACACAAGCAACTCCTGCAGCTCAATTCCAGAAAAACAAAAGACCCAATCAAAAAATGGGCCAAAGATCTAAACAGACATTTCTCCAAAGAAGACATACAGATGGCTAACAACCATATGAAAAGATGCTCAACATCACTCATTATCAGAGAAATGCAAATCAAAACCTCAATGAGGTACCATTACATGCCAGTCAGAATGGCTGCTATCCAAAAGTCTACAAGCAATAAATTCTGGAGAGGGTGTGGAGAAAAGGGAACCCTCTGGCACTGTTGGTGGGAATGCAAACTAGTACAGCCACTATGGAGAACAGTGTGGAGATTCCTTAAAAGACTGGAAACAGAACTGCCATATGACCCAGCAATCCCACTTCTGGGCATACACACCAAGGAAACCAGATCTGAAAGAGACACATGCAGCCCAATGTTCATTGCAACACTGTTTATCATAGCCAGGACATGGAAGCAACCTAGATGCCCATCAGCAGATGAATGGATGAGGAAGCTGTGGTACATATACACCATGGAATATTACTCAGCCATTAAAAAGAATTCATTTGAATCAGTTCTAATGAGATGGATGTAACTGGAGCCCATTATACAGAGTGAAGTAAGCCAGAAAGATAAAGACCAATACAGTATACTAAGGCATATATATGGAATTTAAAAAGATGGTAACGATAACCCTATATGCAACACAGAAAAAGAGACACAGATGTACAGAAAAGACTTTTGGACTCTGTGGGAGAAGGCAAGGGTGGGATGTTCTGAGAGAATAGCATTGAAACAAGTATACTATCAAGGGTGAAACAGATCACCAGCCCAGGTTGTATGCATGAGACAAGTGCTCAGGGCTGGTGCACTGGGAAGACCCAGAGGGATGGGATGGGGAGGGAGGTGGGAGGGGGGATCGGGATGGGGAACACATGTAAATCCATGGCTGATTCATGTCAATGTATGGCAAAAACCACTACAATATTGTAAAGTAATTAGCCTCCAACTAATAAAAACAAATGGAAAAATAAAAAATAAAAAAATAAAGCAACTATACTCCAATAAAAATTAATTTTAAAAGTGAATAAATAAAAAATATTTTTCCTTAAAAAAATAAATAAATAAAATGAGTGTTTCCTTTATTCCTCATAGAAACACTAGGAAATAGGTTCCCCAGATCCATTTTACAGACAAATGAACTAAGGTGCAGGGGCATGAACTGAATTGCCCAGAACAACATAATTTATCAAGTGATAGAGCTAAAGCGCAAATCTAAATATATCAGGTTATTTCCAAACCTGTGCCCTATCTACTCAGAGAAGGCAATGGCACCCCGCTCTAGTACTCTTGCCTGGAAAATCCCATGGACAGAGGAGCCTGGTAGGCTGCAGTCCATGGGGTCGCGAAGAGTCGGACACGACTGAGCGAATTCACATTCACTTTTCACTTTTATGCATTGGAAAAGGAAATGGCAGCCCACTCCAGTGTTCTTGCCTGGAGAATCCCAGGGATGGTGGGCTGCTGTCTATGGGGTCGCACAGAGTCGGACACAACTGAAGTGACTTAGCAGCAGCAGCAGCAGCCCTATCTACTAAACCATGCTCATCAACCCCATTGTGTTTAATCACTGGAATATCCTCTTAGAGAAAAAGGAAGCTGACTTCAGGGGGAAGAACTAGAACAATTTTTTAAAAAATCAAACAATCCAATAAAAATAAAAGGGAAAAAACATTTGCAAAAATAAGCCTTTTAACAAAGAGATGTACATGGCAAATAAGCACATACTTAATATCATAAGTCATTAGTGGAACATCAGTTAAAACCAAAATGAAATACCTCTACTTGATAGCCAGAATGGCTAAAATTAAAAAGACTGATTATATCAAGTGCTGGTGAGGATACAAGCAACTGGAACTCTCAAACATTTCTGGTGAGAAGGTAAAATAGTACACCCAGTTTGGAAAACTCTGAGACAGTGTCTTAAAAAGTTAAACATACACCTTCCATATAATTCAGCCATTACACTCCTAGATATTTATTTAAATAAAAGTATATGTCCACACAGAGACTTGTACATGACTATTCATAGCAGTTATATCTGTGCTGATGTGCATACTGTTATACATAGCAGCATCCATACAATGAAACAAAAGAAATAAAAAAAGAACAAGGTATTGATATACTCTAAGTCATGGATCTCAAAATAATTATGCTGAGTGAATGAAGGAAGACAGAAAAATAATGCATGCTATATGATTCCAATTCTAGAAAATGCAAACAGATCTATAATGACAGGAAGCAGATCAGTGGTTACCGAGGGATGGGGAGAGCAGGAGAAGAGCTAGACTACAAAGAGACGTGAGGAAGACTGGGAGAGGGAGTGATGGATATGCTCCTTATTTGAACTGTAGTGATTTTTTTTTTTTATGAGTGTAAACATATGTCAGAACTCATCAATTTTTACTGGTTATTGCATGTCAACTGCATCTCAAAAAATCAGCAGAGATAGGTTGCCAAGAAGATACAGCATTAAGAAACAGAAGAAAATAAAAGCAAATATGAGCAAGGGAAGTAACCTCAAATAAATGCAACATAATAGTTAAGAACCCAAGCCATAGATCCAATTATCAGCTTAACTTTAAGCAAGGTAGTTGATTACTTCTGTAAAATGCAGATGATAATAGTATCTCCTCAAAGGGGAGTTGGGACAATTAAATGAGTTATGCACATAAAGACCTAGATCAGTGCCTGGTACCTAATAATGATTCAATGAGCATTAGCTATTATTATTGCAGAAATCATTGTTTTTCATCTGACATCAACCCTTTTTCAATTGGAAAAATCTTGGAGTCCCATCCAGTTGATAAATCCAGAAGAGAAACCTGGGGTCAGTTTTTTCCAAGCTCAAGTTTTCTGATGAGTATCCATTCCTCCTCTTGAGCATGGCTTACTGTGGCTCCTTGAGGTTTTTCAAGTCAAGGGCTAAATAATGTGCTTAACAGCCCAATACATGCATTCTACAAGCACTGGGGAAATAAAGGATAACAAGACTCCCTACTGAGGGTGAGAGGAAGCAACAAGACCCTGAGTCACTTGGGTGGAGCATCACGTGGATTCCGTTGCACTGCTCACTCTCAGGGGTCTCGGTTTGTTCCTTGACTAGTTATTCTAGCTGCCCTGGCTTCTACCTACCAAGAGGGCTATCTTTGGCCAGTGTTGCTGCTGCTGCTAAGTCATTTCAGTCACGTCCGACTCTGTGCAACCCCAGAGACGGCAGCCCACCAGGCTCCCCCATCCCTGGGATTCTCCAGGCAAGAACACTGGAGTGGGTTGCCATTTCCTTCTCCAATGCATGAAAGTGAAAAGCAAAAGTGAAGTCGCTCAGTCGTGTCCGACTCTTAGCGACCCCATGGACTGTACCCTACCAGGCTCCTCGGTCCATGAGATTTTCCAGGCAAGAGTACTGGAGTGGGTCGCCATTGCCTTCTCCATTGTTAGTCAGTACCAAAACTGATAGCAGAATTGAGGAGGGTTCCATCACAAGGGACTGTACAGTTTTGGTAGTTCATTTCTGTTTGAGTCATGAATATGACCCATTGTTGCTTTCACAGTTCAATAAGCACAGGTCTCTCTTTCCTAGGCTTGAGTCTTTCATACAGCACAACTTTTTAAAGTATTTTCTTAGCCAAGCTTATGATTTCATTGGGTTAGAGGAGGGAGGAGGCATAAGAGACTCAGTTTGCTGGTACCCAATACCAGAAATCTTGCCCAAATTTTATTTTGAATTTGGACCTCATATTTGTACCATAAGTTTCTTAATATCAATACTGGGGACTCTGCACATCTCCTCAGATCTTAGCTTATGGGCCTCTGCCTCAAAGAGTAATAGGCTGGAGTAATGAGGAAAGGCTCAGTTTTTTCTGCCAGGTAGCTCCTGTCTCAACTTTGCTACCATCCAAATGTGTATTTCCAACATTCCCAGGTGGGGATGCACAAGAGAGTTGCTCAGAAAGAATCTGATCACTAGGATCCCCAGATTCTGCTGCACCAACTTTAAGACCAGATTCTTAAGGCACTTGTTATGTGATTCAACAGATTCAAATTCCTCACTACAGGTAGAAAGAAATTAAGTCTTTTAACAGGACTGTAAATCTGTCCAGCTATTCTCTATCTGCTATTAGGCCAAAATCAACAAGTTACTTGAAAAAGCACAGGTGGCAATATTTTGACATTTTTCTACCAGATTCCTAAAGTTTCCATTTTGTGGGCAATGCTCTGAACTCTAGCATACAACTGATAATTTTTTTTTAACCTCAGATTAAGCAATAGTTTATTAGATATAATACAATAAGCATGAATGACAAGGGAAGAACATAAATTAGACTTCATCAAAATTTAAAACTTTTTTGTGAAAAGAAAAAGTATAAAGACAACCCATAGAATGGGAGAGAATATTTGCAAATTTTATATCTAAGGAATTGTACTCAGTATATATAAAGAACGCTTACTGTTGCTCTTTACATACAACTTACAGCACTTATTGTATGTTCACAGATAATCTTTGAACCAAACAGATTTTCTACCCCCTAACAAGGCTCATTAATTTATCCACCCTGTGTGTCAGAGTCCTCACAACGCCTAATCTATCCCAATTTAGCCAATTTTATTTTAGGGGATCTGTCAGTTGTGACATTCCTGTATTAGTCAGGACACTTTTGGTTAGAAGTGAGGCAAACCCATCTCAAATGAGCTTGGACAAAGGGATAACTTATTGAAACGATATGAAACATCCCATAATTGAAGGGGGAAAGGATCAGACTTCCGAGGGCAGTGACTTAGCCAGCTTTGGTCACTGCTCTAGGCCCAATACCTGGAGTAGAACTTGTTGAATGTTAAGTGAATAAAAGACCAAACTTCAGTAAGGCCAGGGTTGTCACTTGGCCTTGTTAATAACTAACACCAGCACTTCACGCCTCAGGAAGAGAGAGGAGATGGGAGAGCTTTGGGTTGTCCCCCAGTCCATCTACTGTCAGAACTTCCCTGCTCCATCATCTACCTACCTGGTGTCCAGGGACCAGCCCTAGGAAGCCAGAGTCATACTGCATGATCCTTCCTGCCTGGTCAGGGTTGCCTATTGCAGCACTGGCCACAAGACTGGAGTGTGGCCAATGATATCTGCTCTGCAAGAAACTTTAACCAAGACCAAGATTCAGTCTCTTGTTTGGTGGTTGAATTGGTTACAGCTAAATGTAGATACCAATGGAGGCTGTTATTTAAAGTGAGAGAGAGAGAAGGTTGGGGGGAGAAGAGGAAGAGGAGGAGGAAGGAGATGGAGAAAGGAGCAGAGAGCGGGAGGGGAGGAAGAAGAAGAGGGAAGAAGGGGGAGGGGAAGGAGAAGAAGAAGAGGGAGAAGGCAGTGGAAGGATGAGAGGGGATGTCTGGGGAAAGAAGAGAAGGAGGAAGAGAAAAGAAAAGAGCAGATACCCTTAGAAACAGAGTGCCAAATGCTTTTGAGATCCTATTTACATTCCACTGCCAGGCTCAGCTGAATCCCTGTACTTGGGTTCCAAGAGATGCCTCTTATTCTTATTAACGATTTCCTCACATTCATAGAAGCTGGCTCAAATTCTTTCCTGACACTTTCAACCAACAGATACCTCCCACCAAGGAAAACATGAACACTGAGGATTCGGAAGTATACAGATTTGCCTGTTTGTGAAAGAACAGACAGTAAGTACCATGGTCTTTACTATTTTCTCACTCCTAAAAAAAAAAAAAATATATATATATATATATATATATATATATATCTGCAGATAACAAAACAATACTAATAAAAGCTTAAGAAATAAATGCATTTTGCTATTGAACTTAGCTAGGAGGGGGGGAGCAGGCAATAGACAGATTAGTTGCAAGCCCCAACAGTGTCCCCAGGCACCCAGCCACCCTCAACTTACTAGTTTTCTGTCTTTGTGGGTTTGGTCATAGAAGGCTACCACAGAGTTGGGCATCTTGGCCAAAATCCAGTAGCAATGGGAGGAGAGTTTGGGGGAGAACAGATCCATGTATTTGTATGGCTGAGTCACTCTGCTGTCCACCTGAAACTTTAAAAGATTGTTAATCAGCTATACTACAATATAAAATAAAAAGTTAAAAAAAAATCCAGTGGCAAACCCAAAGGGACTATGCTTGCCCCACTGTGTACAGGTCTGATATCATGTTCCTGGCATACCACCAGCCTCCTTCAGGGCCCACAGTATAAGCAGGTGTGATATTAAGAGAAGAGTCCCTGATAAGGTGAAACTCTGGCACTGAAATTTGGGTTCTGTTTTTTTTTCTTCTCACTGTTTTACTTGGAAGAATCACCGAAGCTTTCTATATTTCATATAGTTCCTCATATGTTTAAAAAAAGAAAATAGTTATCCTTGGTGATTATGAAAAAGTAAATGAGATAATATATACAAATATGCTTAGTTTAATACCTTGGAATTTACAACTTTCTTAAAGAATAAGACTTCCCTTCCTTTTTCATTCAGGCCTCCCAGTTCTGCTAGGGAAGGAAGTACAAGAGCCGGCTCAGAAAAAGGATGGACTTCAGAGTCAAATTTTTATTTCAAGTCCAATTCTGTCATTTATTAGTTATTTGGATTTGACAAATCACTTTATCTTGCTCACTGGCAAATATTTACTGGGCACTTACTAGGCGACAAGCACTGTTCTGCCTGTTGAGGATACAAGAATGAACAAGAAAGATATACTCCCTGCTCTTTAAAGCCTTTATTCTAGTTTGCTCATTTATTAAGATGAATAATATATTACATCTATTATTGCTGTATGAACTAAACAGAAGAGCTCGTGCAGAATACCTGTGAATAGCAGATGCTCGATATCTGAAAATTCTCTTCCCTCCTTCCCTTTCTCAGTCACTACTGGATGCTGGAAAAAGTACTGGGTTGGATGTCAGAACCCTGGCGTTCTAACCCTACCCCTGCTGTTCACTAGTTAGCTGTGTGATATTAGGCAAAGGCCCTAATCTTTCTGGGTCTCAATTTCCTCTTCTGTAAAATAAGAGTGTTGTTTGAAATAATTTGTTAGACTTCCTTTGTTTGGTGAGATTCTGTATGTCTCAAAAGCAGTCATTCTTCTTGACATATTATGGCAGAATGGGTATATCAAACTGCATGACAATTTAAGTCAAATTTATAACATTCATTAATAACCTCCTAGGTCTAAGCATTGTGCTACATCCCTGCTTTTTATTTTAATCCCACGATGACAGCTGTATAAGGCAGGTATTATAATCTTCATTCTGTATAAGGAAATGGAGCTCACAAAAGCGAATTTGGTCAAAGTCACCCTGCTAGTCAGAGGCAAAAGTGGCATTGATACCCACACCTGTCTGACACTGAAGGCTTTAGCTTTGTCCTTCACTGCTACTGTATGGTTATTCTGAACTTGCCATAAAACCAACTGAACAGAATTAATGACTCCATAAATGAACAAGGATGTCACACCAGGAAGAATGCCCCCCTCATGGTTCATCCAGGGGAATACACAGAGATAAGTGTGGGTCTTTCTGCATCCCACGTATTATTCCTGGTTTCTCTCTATAGCTGCCTCTCTGCCTCCATCTCTGTGGATGGGTCCATGTGATGAATGAGAAAACAAACATTATTGTTCAGGAATTATGTTTTTCAAATTGGACATCTGCTGCTTATTTGGCTGGGAGTTTGGCAAGTGTTCCAGTCTGTTGTAGTGGTCAGACCTAGAGGAAGTGATCAGGTGGTCATGGCAACCAGCATCCCAAGAACACCATGGTGATGCCAAGGAGGGAGCACTGGATGGAGAGTCTAGTGGTCCACTCCGCCATGAATGCTCTGGCCTTGGGTTCCATAGCAGGGCCTCTGGAACTTTAGCTCTTAAAATCTCTCCATTAGGATAATTTAATGTTTAATTTCATACTGAAAGAGATAGGTCCTGAGGTCCAAAGAGCACCTAGAGAGGAGGTATAAAAATCCTATGAAGCTGAGAAAGACTAAAGAGGGGTGCAAAAATGCACATGTGAAATATCCACTCTTGTCCCAGGAACAGTGCTGTATGCAATGTATGCAATGCCTTAGGCCTCAATTCACCCTCATGATATCCTTTGTACAGAGGAAGAAACTGAGACTTGGAGAAGTGATGTGACTTGTCTAAGATCACACAGCGAGGCAGTAAAGGAATGAGAACTTGAAACCTTGGCAAGTTGATCCTAAAGCTTTTTTATAACACCTACACTTGGCTGCCATCAGTACCTTTGCTAACATAGCTTCTGCTAGAGGTAGAATGGGGGCTGAGAAGAAATTCAAATGGTATCAGTCCTGAAGGCCCCGTCATTGGTTCCTCTACATAGTTCAACTTGGCGGGATTCTTCTCTCTGGCCTAGACCTAAACCTTTCCAGCATCGGCTGAAAGTCTTATCCTCACCCCAGTTTTTTTTAAATCCAGGTTCTCCCCAATGTATTGATATTTCTGTTGTGCCCTAGGCAGGATATTGAAGTTGAATCTGAGCTCAATTCTCTCTCTTTCTTTGCCTCATTGGAAAAAAAACACAACAGAGTATGCAACATGCTCTCCAATCCCTGGATCATAGATCTTCCCTCTGACTCAGAAGTTAAGATTCCTGTTTCCCAGAAACAGGTTCAGAAAAATCACACTCTTCCATGAGTTTTCTTCCCCTTCCCACCTTCCTATAATTGTTTTACAATCACATGAGACTATTATATACCCTTGACTTGGTGAGGGCAGGTTACCTGGTGGGCTTCAGGAACAGAAGAAAACTCTGACATTCCCTAAAATGGAATCAGAAAACCTGCCTTTGAGCCCACTTGCTGCCACCAACTAGCCTGTAACCTTGAGGAAGCCAGTGAACATTTTTGCATCAGCCAAATAAGAGGTCAGACGAAGCCCTCCTGAAGGTGTCATTCCATGCTAAGATTTGATAATTCAAGCCATCCTTCTAGTAAACAAAATTTCAGTGCCCATTTGAAATTTAAGATGGTTCAATCTGCTCCTTACTTCAGAATGGACAGGGTTACCTCTCAAATTGATACAAATTCAATGTCCTCACCTTGAGCTATTGATTTTTCTACCCCACATTCTCCCTGAGTTCTGAGGCTGTGACTATGAGTCTTTAGAGAGCTCTCTGTCTCCTGATCTGATGGGTAGAATGCTGGATAAAGGGAAAATAGAAATGGTGGTGGTGCCAGTGAAGAAAATAAACAAGTTAAATGACACTGTTAGAGAACTGAAGACAAGGGTTACCTGGGTCAGCCTGCCCTCACTATTACTGTATTTCACTGTTTTGGGCCACAGTGGGTGATGGTATAATAGGAAGGGCACAGTCTTTGGATCTGGTTCTGTCACTTAAATAGCTGTATGGCCTTCAGCAAGTCATGCAACCCTTCTAAGCATCAGTGTCTTTTCTGTTAAATGTGGATAATGGTACCTTGACAGTTGTTGTAAGGATTAGTGATAAGACAGATAAAATGGTGGGTCACTGAAGTTTGGAGATACACACTGACATATTTACAGAGGAACTGACATGTCTGCAATTTGCTTCAAAATAACAGGAGATGATGGTCAATTGATTTTCATAAAGGGAACCAAGACAATTCAACAGTCTTTTGAATATTGTTTTCAACAAATAGTGCTGTAACACCTGGATATCCACTTGAAAAAGAATGAAGTGAGGCAGTATCTCATACCATGTATAAAAATTAACTTGAATCAAACACCTAAATATAATGACTAAAGCTATAAAACTCTTACAAGAAAGCATAGATGTACATCTTCATGATATTGAATTAAGCAACTGTTTCTTAGATTTGACACCATAAATACAAGCAACAAAAGAAAAACAATAGGTAACTTGGACTCCATCAGAATCAAAAACTTTGGTGCTTTGAAGGATACCATACAGAAAAAGATGACCCACAGAATAGCAGAAATTAATATTTTAAAATTATTTGATAAGACACTTATATCTTGAATATATGAAGAACTTTTACATATTAATAATAAAAAGATGAATAACTGAATTAAAAATGGCCAAATGATCTGAATAGGTATTTCTCTAAGTAGTGTCCCTTTATCCATTGGGAATATGTTCCAAGACCCACACTGGAGGCCTAAAATTGCAGATCATACTGAAACCTACATACTATGTTCTTTCTTAGAAATACATAGCTATAAAAAAGTTTAATTTTTAAATTAGGCATGGTAAGAAATTAAACAATAACTAATAATAAAATAGAACAATTATAACAACATACTGTAATGAAAGTTATGTGCATGTGGACTCCCTCTTTCTGTCTGACTCTCTTTCAAAATTATAGTACCATGCCCTTCTTCTTGTGATGATGTGAGATGATAAAATGCCTACATGATGAGATGAAGTGAGGTGAATGACATAGGCATCGTGACGTAATGCTAGGCTAATGTTGACCTTTTAATGATACATCAGAAGGAGGATAAGCAGCTTCAGGTGATCCTGTATCATTGAGCCATGATGATGTTGATGCTTGGATGTCAGAAACAGATGATATGGAAGGTTGTAGATCCTGGGTAGGCTGGAACAAGACTGCATGAGATTTCATCCTGTTACTCAGAACAGTTCACAATTTAAAATTTATGAATTATTTATTCCTGGAATTTTCCATTTAATATTTCCAGATCATGGCTGACTGTGGGTAACAGAAACCACAGAAAGCGAAATTGAGGATAAGAAGGGAATACTGTACAAATGACCACTAAGTACATGAAAATGCTCAACATCCTTAGCAATCAAGGAAATACTAATAAAAACAAAGATGCAGAATTATTATTAGGGCAGTCAAAATACTCTGAATGCTATTATAATGACTGATATATATAATTATATATTTGTTCAAACTCATAGAATATACAACACCAAACACGAATCCTATTGTAAACTGGAATTTGGGTGATTATTATGGATCAATATTGATTCTTCAGTTGTAACAAATGTACCATTCTGGTGGAAGAAGTTAATAGGGAATGCTAAGCATATGTGGGGTGGGGGGGCAGTGGTTCCCAGTTGGTTCAGTGGTAAAGAATATGCCTGCTAATACAAGAGATGTGGGTTTGATCTCTGGGTCAGGAAGACCCCCTGGAGGAGGAAATGGCAACCTGCTCTAGTATTCTTGCTTAGATAATCCCATGGACAGAGGATGGGCTCAAGTCCATGGGGTGGCAAAGAATCAGACACAACTGAGCATGCATGCACTTAATTTTGAGAAACTAAAACTGCTCTAAAAATAAAGTCTTTAAAAATTTTAATTTAAAATTAACAACTTTAAATAAAAAAACAAAAAGTGTGAGGAAGATGTGGAAAAATTAGAATTCTTATACACTGTTGGTAGGTATGTAAAATGGTATAGCCACTGTGGAAACCAGTCTGGTAGTTTCTTAAAAGGTTAAATATAAAGTTACTCTATGACACATAATTATCTCTGCCAGGATACTGGAGTGGGTAACCTATCCCTTCTCCAGCAGATCTTCCCGAACCAGGAATCGAACCAGAGTCTCCTGCATTGTAGCCAGATTCTTTACCAACTGAGCTATCAGAGAAGCCCCATAAAGTTACTCTATGACCCAGAAATGTCTCTCTTAGGTATACACTCAAGAGAAATGAAAATATATGTCCACTTGTATATGAATGTTCTTGTACACAAATGTTCTTAGTAAATTATTCATAACAGCCAAAAATGGGAGCTCAATGTCCATCAACTGCTGGATGAATGTGTAAGATGTTGCCTATCCATACAATGGGGTATTATGTGGCAGAATAAAGAAATGAAGTGCTAGTAGATTCTATAACATAGGTGAACCTTGAAAACATGATGCTAAGTGAAAGAAGATATTCACAGAAGACTATATACTGTATGATTCCATTTATATAAAATGTCCATCATAGGAAAATCTATAGTGACAGAAAGTAGATTAGTGGTTACTTAGGGCTGGAGGAAGAAGGATGTAGGAACAGGGAGTGACAGCTAGAGAGTGGAAATTCTTTTTGGGGTAATGAAATGTTCTGAAATTGATTGCGGTGATGGTTGCACAACTCTATGAATCTACTACGAACTATTGCATTATACACTTTAAATACATGCATTGTATGGTATGTTAATTGTATCTCAGTGATGAAGCACAAGCTGGAATCAAGATTGCTGGGAGAAATATCAGTAACCTCAGATATGCAGATGACACCACCCTTATGGCAGAAAGCAAAGAAGAACTAAAGAGCCTCTTGATGAAAGTGAAAAAGTTGGGTTAAAACTCAACATTCAGAAAATTAAGATCATGGCATCTGGTCCCATTACTTAATGGCATATAGATGGGGAAACAATGGAAACAATGACAGACTATTTTGGGGGGTCTCCAAAATCACTGCAGATGGTGACTGTAGCCATGAAATTTAAAGACCCTTGCTCCTTGGAAGAAAAGTTATGACCAACCTAGACAGTTTATTAAAAAGCAGAGACATTACTTTACTAACAAAGCTCCGTCTAGTCAAAGCTATGGTTTTTCCAGTGGTCAGGTATGGATGTAAGAGATGGACTATAAAGAAGGCTGAGTGCCAAAGAATTTATGCTTTTGAACTGTGGTGTTGGAGAAGACGCTTGAGAGTCCTTTGGACTGCAAGGAGATCAAACCAGTCCATCCTAAAGGAAATCAGTCCTGAATATTCATTGGAAGGATTGATGCTGAAGCTGAAATTCCACCTGATGAGAGGAGCTGACTCATTGGAAAAGACCCTGATGCTGGGAAAGATTGAAGGTGGGAGGAGAAGGGGACAACAGAGGATGAGATGGTTGGATGGCATCACCGACTAAATGGACATGAGTTTGAGTAAACTCCGGGAGTTGGTGATGTACAGGGAGGTCTGGTGTGCTATAGTCCATGTGGTTGCAAAGAGTGGAACACGACTGAGCAACTGGACTGAACTGAACTGAACGTTGTTATTCAAAAAATAAAACTTAAGTTGATATTGATGGTGGAGAGTAAGTGAGAGACTAGAAGAAACAATATTGATTGGCTATGATTTGATCATGTAGAAGCTGGTTAATAAGTACCTTCAGGTTCATTATAGTATTTTCCCTACTTCTATATATGTTTGAAATTTTCTATAATAAAAATAAGTTTAAAGAAATAAAACAGCAAGATATAATAGGCTGGCAATAAATTCAACTATTACTATTACATTATAGAGCCAAGACTGAATTTGAGAATTTAAACATATACCCCTAAATAACCCATTATTAATACATCTGACAGTTTTCCTTTAACTTGCCTACATTCCTTTTGTAGGAAATGGCAATTTTCAACATGGCCACAGATGGGCAGAACAACTGGTCACACACACAGAGATGGTGTGTAACCTCTGACTTGTCCCCTTCTTTATCTCCTTATGGCCAGTCACCCACTCTTGCCAATTTCCTTCCAAATGACTCAGCTTCAGCCATCCTTCTTACCCATGCCACCTACCTAGACCAAGTCCTTGGCCAGTTCTACCAAGGCTGCAGCAATAGCTGAGCTTCTCTCACAGCCTCTCATCAATCCCTCCCCTGAGTCTAGTGCTCATCTCTGCTACACATCATCAGTGCACACTTTCCATGCATGGCCTTACATATTCCTCTCCCCTACTCAAAGATTAACAGGTTCTACAAGGCTTATAGCATAAACTCTTAATTTTTCTATTTGGATTCCTATCATCTGATGCCATCCTGTGAATCTAAACTTATTTCCGTTTCAAAATGTGTTCCTATTGCTTTGATTTAGCACTTCCATCCACTGTGTTCATTCAGGCATCCACATGCTTCAAATGAGGCAAATCTAAAATAGTTTTTATCCAATCATGTTATTTCATTTTTCTTCCCAGTGATTGGCTTGGTAATGTGGGTGTGATGACATTCAGTACAGTAACACATGAGAGGAGGTCTTTGGGGGAAGAGTATACCTTGGGGGGAAAAGTATTGCTCTTATAAAAGACACGGAAGAAGAGACATGCCCTTTCTTCAATGATGTCTGGAATTGCTGCAGTCTTCTTGTGACCATGAAGTCAGGAGAATGGAAGATACTGTTGAGCTGGAGCCACAAAGCCACTGAACTGCTGAACTAAATAAAATCTGGAACTGAGCTACTTCTGCACATCTTATTACATGAAATAATAGATGTTCTTAGAGTGCAAGGCAATTTTATTTCAAATCCTAAATCTTTGTGAACCATCTCAATACAGAGTCTCTCAGACTCTGGTTTAGGAGACAGCTAGACTCTATCTTCAAACTTCTTCTTGTGACTTATTAGCTCTGGGAATTTGGCAAGTTACTCACTTTTCCTAGTCCAGTCCTTCTCAAATGTTAGTCTGCATCAGAATCACCAAGGGGCTTGTTAAAGCACAGATTCCTGAACACCATCCCACAGGGATTTGGTTTTAGGAGGTTTGTGATGGAGCTGAAGAATTTACATTTCTAACAAATTCTCTGGTAATCTGTTGTAGCTCCAAGGACCACACTTTGAGTAACAGTGCCCTAGTCCTAAATTTCTTTGTCCACAAAACAGACATGAGAGCAATCCCTAGCAAGTTTTATGAGGATTAAACCTGATAATACAGACACACTGCTAGGCCTAGTGCCTGCCTGACACAGAAGTAGAGCTCAGAGACAATAGCTATTAATGTCAACTTGGGAAAATGTTAATCCTGCAGCTGAGGGCTCAGTTTGTGTGAATTCCAGGTTCAGATTCATTTCTCTGGAGTTCTGGGGCCTTGCCTAGCAAGCATTCCCAGACAAAAGAGCCAAAAGAAACCTGTTGACTGCTAATATTAACTAGGTGGCGTGGGAGAATGACATGAGTGATTTGCTGGGATGACTGGAAATCATCTGAAATACAGCCTGGTTGAGAAGTAGCTGGGAGGAAAAATGGCCTTCACTTATCAGCTTCCCATTAAAATGGTTTGTAGTGTGTCCCAGCTTTATCCAAATGATTAAAGAGGTGAGACCTTGAAGAGGGGTAGGGGAGGGAACCAGACTTGCCGGCTGGCTTCAAAGAGGGAAGGCAATAAAAGATTAGTTATTAAATAAATGAAACTCAGGAAATGATCCAATGTCCTGGGAGTGTTCAATCACAGAAGACGAGAAGCTTCTAACCTTGTAGAGTCAAACAAAATTTAGAGAAACAGGTTACCTCAGGCATGCCATTCTCTTGCAGTTTCTCAGGGTAAGGAAAAATTAAGAAGAATGAGAAATCTGGATTTTAAAAAAATTTCCATGGATTCAGGTCCTAAAATTTTCAACAGATCTTATGTTTTCTTTAATTTAAAAAAATAAAGGAAGGTTTCTATTGCTGCTGTTGTTGGTATATAACAGAAACACAGCCATTTATTGAGTCCTTCTATGTGCCAAAACCATGCTAACAATTACCTGCATTATTTCTTTTAATCCCTTTAACAATGATAGGATGTAGGCTCTATCTATGTCTTTTAGAGGTGAGTAAACAGGTTCAGAAAAATGAGTGGTTTCAGCCATATGTTCAGTAGAAGTGACTTTAACTTCGAAACAAATGGTATTTTAACTTTTCAAATAATATGTAACTCTATTTTCTCACCGTTCTCCCCAGAATGTTAGGTAGGTTTTAATATTCTTGTGTTTTTAGATAGGGACCTGGAAATGTAAAGGATTTACATGATGTGCCCAAATTTCATCATGAGCTGGAACTCAAGAGCGCTCTCTCTACTGTGTTACAGTGCCAACTCTGAATTGCTTTATAGAGGTAATTTGTATGACATACCTATATATAATTCCTTTCCCGTTAATAAATGAGACAAAAGATCTTCCAAAATATCTTCTCACACTAGTTATTTAGAAACAGTGTTTACCTTCATCTTGATTTTCCTTCTCTCTTATTTCCATATCCTCCCATTTAAAGAGCAGGAATCACCTCTCCAAACATCTCATATTCTGGTATTGCTTTGATTTCGATGTATCTATGAGCCCTAGAGAGACAGACGACTAAGTCAGAAATCATTCTTCTGCTTGTCCCTATTTCCTTTTAATTAGTCTTCACCACCTACAACTTGCAAAAGGTCAGATATTATTATCTGCATATTACAGATGAGGAAATTGAGTCAACAGAAAGGTCAAAAATGTTTCCTAAAACAACCACATAGCTTTCGTCAGTGTTCTTTCTGATTTTAAAGTACTCTTTGTAAGGCTTTACTTTGAGTTGGCCAGAGATCTGATTTTGAGAAGAGTTCAAAATCTGCCCACAATCAGGCTAAGACCAGACTGATCTTAAGCAAATTTCTTATCTTCTCTGGTATCTGTTTCCTCTTTTGTAAAATGGAATTTCTGTAAAATTTGGAGGTAGTGTATAAAGTGCTTCTACTGTGCCTATAGTAAGATATTAACAAAAGCAAGTTATGTGTGTGTGTATAAACATATACATACACATACATATATACATAGACTTACAAAAATGTTACAGTGTTAGCTTTTATGTTTAGCTTTGATCCATTTTGAGTTAATTTTTGTGTATGGTATAAGGGTCCAACTTCTGTTTTTTTCACATGAATATACAGTTTTTCAAACACCATTTGTTGAAAATCTGCCCTTTCCCCCATTGAATGGTTTGGCATGCTGGTTGAAAATTATTTTACTATATATGCAAGGGTTTATTTCTGGTTCTTATTTTGTTCCATTGGTCTATATGTGTATCTTTATGCTAGTACCTCAATTTTTGATTACCAAAGCTTTTCAATAAGTTTTGAAAGGAGGAAATGTGAAACCTCTAACTATGTTCTTCTCTTTCAAGGTTATTTTGGCTATTCTGGGTCCCTTGAAATTTCATATAAACTTGAGAATGCACTTTTCTATTTCTGAAAAAAAAATCATTGGGAATTTAACAGGAATTGCATTGAATCTGTAGATAGCTTTCAGTCATATTAATATCTTAACAATATTAAGTCTTCCTGCCTGTGAACACAGGTTGCCTTTCCATTATTTGTACCTTTAATTTCCTTCAGCATTTTTTAGTTCTCAGTGTACATGTAATTTACTGTCTTGGTCAAGTTTACTCATTAATATTTTATTCTTTTTCGATGCTATTGTTTTCTGAATTTCCTTTTCAGAAGGTTGATTGTTAACATAGGCAGGTGCAATTGATATTTTGCTCATTGATTTTGAATTTTGCAAATTTGCTCATTTATTTATTAGTCCTAACAGTTTTTTTTAATCTTTAAATTTTATTGATATAAGATCATGCCATCTATGAACAGAAACAATTTTATACTTTCATTTCCAATTTGGATGGCTTTTGTTTTTCTTGCCTAATTACTTTGGCTAGGACTTCCATCATCATGTTGAATGCAAGTGGCCAAACCAGGCATCTTGCCTGTCCTGCTCTTAGAGGAAAAGCTTTTAGTTTTCCACCACTGAGTATGTTAGCTGTAGTTTTTCTCACACATGGTCTTTACTATGTTAAGGTAGTTCCCTTTGTTCCTAGTCTTATGAGTACAGATTACATTTTTAAAGACACTTGGGCTACTCAGTGGAGAACAGACTGGGTGGGGATGATATGATAGAAGCCTTCTGGAAGCTGCTGTGCTAGTTTGTTTCAGCTGTGCCATGTGGTTTGTGGGATCTCAGTTCCCAGACCAGAGATTGAACCTGGGCCATGGCAGCCAAAGTGCCATGTCCTAACAACTAGACCACCAGGGGATTCCCTTCTGTACTAGTTGAAGCAATAGGTAATGTCATTCTGAATTAGGAAATTGTCAGAAAGAATGAAGAGACAAGAACAGTTATAAGAGACTTTTAAGAAATAATGTTAGTAGATCTTAGTGATTGATTTGATATGCTAGCAAGGGAAGGGTTATTAGTAAGGGAAGGATGCTTTCCAGTCTTCTGACTTGGGAAACGGGATAAAGAGACTCCTTTTAGGGATAGTTTTCTGAGCAAATATGATGAATTAGTTGAAAACAAGGCACTCAGGGTCAGGAATTTAGATGGAAGGGTCAGACACTTTACAAGAAAAGGCACAAACTGGAGAAGTTTTGATGTATTTTCATCCAGGTGGTGGTCAAAACCATGTGTATGAATGAATCGAGCAAAGTTTACAGGAACGAATGCTTGGAGAGTTCAGGCAGGTAAAAATCACAGTGAATAGACCTGATGCAACACTGTAAGGGGCCACAGGGCCTGGGGCAAATGAGTGTGCATGTCCTGCCCAAAGCCTTTCCAATGTAATCCGCCAAGCAGAGAATGCTGGCTTACATGCAAGTCCTCTCCCATCCCATCATTATCCCTCATAAGCCTAACAGAATAGGTTCCATCATCTTAATGGAATTTCAGGGAGTGTGGCTGACCAGTGGGGAGGTAATTAGAATAAAGAGACACCCCTTGCCTTACCCCCAGCACTCCTGACATCATTCCACAGAGGCAGATGTGGCTCCAGCTGCAACTGGCTCTGTTCTCAGCAGCATTACGCAGAGCAGTGGCTGCCGGGAGCTCAAATTTGAGAGCCTGGGGGTCCTTAATATGAAAGAGCCAAGAGATCTCAAGGCCAAGGCCAGCAGATCTGGCTTCTGTTTCAGGGTCTTGGAAGCACAGTTCTTCAAAACGTCAACACATTAAATGACCTGCTGAAGGCTTGGCTTCTTATGCATGTGATATTTGGAAAGAAAAAGTTATTTTTGTTGTTGTTTTTAAATAAATAACACAATCTGACTTTTCAGCACTACAGAGAGGTCTAGGCAGCCAGGATGGAAGACCCCCCACAAGAGTGACTTTCTGGAGCCAGTTCTTACACGAGCCTGAAGCTCCAAAGGGATTTGGGCCTGAGCAGCCAGAGGTCAGCATCTTTCTTCCTGTTTTTCCCACAAATGGCAGGCCAACTGGGGCAGGAGATCCAGACAACCAGCCTACATGGTTGAGGCTGTTTTTTGAAATGTTAGATTGAACAAACTTAGCAAGCCTGTGATTTTTGACTTTTTGATGGCTATCCAGACCAGGGAGGAGATTTTAGGAGGCTCTTTTCAGTAACAGAAATAATCAGGACCATTAAGCAAGTAGCAAGCAAATATAGTCATCTTTAAAATCCTGGCTCAGATGTCACCTTCTGCATCCAAACCTTTGTCTATATCCTTCCTTTGGGGCCCCATAACATTTACTTCTGTTTTGAGCCTAACTGGACCATATTTTGGGCTTCTCAAAGGCAAAGAGAATCATATGCTAACATCTCGTAAAAATTGGAGTATAGTTGCTTTACAATGTTGTGTTAATTTCTGCTATAGAGCAAAGTGAATCAGCTACACATATACATAGATCCCTCTTCTTTGGATTTCCTTCTAGGTCACCGCAGAGCACTGAGTAGAGTTTCCTGTGCCATACAATCGGTTCTCATTAGTTACCCACTTCATACATAGTAGTGTATATATGCCAATCCCAATCTCTCAATCTATCCCACCCTCCTTTCCTCTCTTGGTATCCATATGTTTGTTCTCTACATCTGTGTCTCTGTTTGCCTTGCGAATATGTTCATCTATACCATTTTTCTAGATTCCACATATGTGTTAATATATGATATTTGTTTTTCTTTCTGACTTACTTCACTCTGTATGACATTCTCTAGGTCCATCCACATCTCTGCAAATGGCACAATTTTGTTCCCTTTTGTGACTGAGTAATATTCCATTATATGGCTTCCTAGGTGGTGCACTGCTAAGGAATCTGCCTGCCAATGCAGGAGATATAGCTTTGATCCCTGGGTTGGGAAGATCTCCTGAAGTAGAAAATGGCAACCCACTCCAGTATTCTTGCCTGGAAAATTTCCTGGACAGAGGAGCCTGGAGGGCTACAGTCCATGGATTGGCAAAGGGTCAGACATGACTGAACAACTGAGCACACACACAAGATATTATATTGTGTAAATGTATCACATCTTCTTTTTCTATTCTGTTGATGAATGTTTAGGTTGTTTCCATGTCTTGGCTATTATAAATAATGCTGCAATAAACACTGGGGTGCATCTATCTTTTTGAAATGTGGTTTTCTAATTCTTTGTGTTATCTGCTCCAGGACCAAGTAAAAGTTATCTCATAGAGATTCAGTGTTTGAATGATAAATACATTGCTTTATTGTTTCATTAAGGCATTGTTCCTTCCTTCACAGTGCCTACTTCCTATGGCTACCACGTAACCTTTTTTTTTAAGCTTATTTATTTATTTAATTTTGGCTGTGCTTGCAGGCTTTTCTCTAGTTGCAGAGGGCAGGGGCTACTTTCTAGTTGTGGCGCGTGGGCTTCTCATTGCGATGGCTTCTCTTGTTGTGGAGCACAGGCTCTAGTGCATGGGCTTCAATAGCTGCGGCTTGTGGGCTCAGTAGGGGCCGCGTCCAGGCTCTTGAGCACAGGCTCAATCTTATGGCACACGGGCTTAGTTGCTCTGAACCCATATCGCCTGCTTTGGCAGCCATATTCTTTACCACTGAGCCAGCAGGGAAGCCCCCCGCCCCGGACATATAACTTTTCTTTCTTTTAGTGATTGTATTAGTTTCCTAAAGCTTCCATAACAAACACTGCAAAGTAAGTGGCTTAAAGAACAGAAACGTATTGTTTCACAGTTCACAAGGCTAGGAGGCAAGTATCAAGGTGTCACAGGGTTGGTTTCGACTAAGGGCTATGAGGGAGATTCTGTTCCATGCTCCTCTCTTCACTCCTGGTGGTCTGCTGGAGATTTGAGGTGTCCTTGCTTTGTAGATACACTGTCCCGATCTCTTTCTTCATGGTCACTTGGCATTTCTCCCTGTGTGCACACCTAAACCTCCCTTTAATAAGGACCCTAGTTATATTGTATTCAGGGCCCACTCTACCCTAATATGACCTCATCTTAATTAATTTCATCTGCACTCACGCTGTTTCCAAATAAGGCCATATTCTGAAGTTCTGGCAGTTAGAATTTCAAATTATGAATTTGTGGAAGACACAGTTCAATTCCTAACATGCTTTTTATCTAGTGATTTTTCACAGAACTCTCTAATCTCATAGCTTAACCCAGGTCAGAAATTATGTCTTGCTCTTTTCACAAGACTGTGGTGAATTAGAAGGAGCTCTGCTCTAGAAGAACAAGTCACTCCTACTTCCTGGCCTTAATTTTCTCATATGTAAATGGAAAAGTTAGAATAAATAATGCTTCAGGCAACTCCCAGCTCTGAGAGTCTTGGATTTCTCTGGTACTTAACTAGCCTCAGGGCCTGTTGTGTTTTCTAGACATTCTACTCTTATCATTAACTAGCAGCAAACCTCATCATCAGTATGTGATTGTTGCTGATCAATGACATTTCTCATTTTTTATGCAATAATTTGTATATTCTTATATAGTTTGTTGATATATATTCTTTTTTACTGGGTGTCAAGGTACACTCCTGACTTAATTATTAATAACCTTGAAGAAGATGTTATCCACACAATCTGAAAGGAGTTCACACTCAGTTATACAAATGATGATCTAGCCTTCTCTGAATTCTGGTTGCATTAATGAATAACTAGGTCTGGTATCTGCCTGGTATCTATGTCATCCTAATACATATTGTTCACCTCTATCAGTCATTCTCTCCTTTATGCATATTCCTCTAGCCACATTATATGTGTATGTCTCTGTGCATCTCTGTGCATATCATCATTATTAACATTCATTCCTACCTTTATGCCTTTGTTTTCAATATTCTTTATTCCTTATATGTGGCCTTTTTCCATCATCTCTTACTCGTCAATCAAGATCTAGCTGAAATTCCACCTCTTCCATTAAGTCTTCTCTTACCTTCCCAGGCCAAAGAATTCACCCCATTCTCTGAGCTGCCATTGTATTATATGTGTACTTTTCTTTCACATTTAACCACTTTCTACTTTGTATCTGCAGAGGATTCAGTTTTACTACCTTTCAGCTCCAACTCTGAGTAAATCAGTTACCTTTTCAAGTCTCAAGTTTATCCATCTGCCAAGTGGGAACCATTATGCCCAACATATAGAGTATTTAAAGCAATAAATGTGAGAGTATTGAAACACAGTAGGTGAATGATAAATGGTCGTTCCCTCTTCATAATCACCCAAGTAAGGTTGATGCATTTATTCATTTTTGCACCCCCATTGCCCTCTTGAATACAACCTTATTAAGCTGTATGCTTAATAAGATATGGATATGTGAACGGATGGATGGGTGGTAAACTGAATAACCTGTGAGAAAAGTTGAGAATACTCAATTTGGACTACTGTTTTTCCCCCCCCAATTATTTTTATTAGTTGGAGGCTAATTACTTTACAATATTGTAGTGGTTTTTGCCATACATTGACATGAATCAGCCATGGATTTACATGTGTTCCCCATTCTGAAGCCCTGGGCTACTGTTTTTATATAAGCAATGCCAGAGTTGAGTCTTTATGGTCCAAAACCATGATCTAATTAATAAACAAAGAAAGGCATTTCTGGCACTTTATATACAATCTCTCACCCCACCCCCTAGACTCAAACTCACACATTATTTATTTGTTCACTCCTACTCAGACACTTGAAATCCTAAAGCTGCCTCTTGGCTGCTATATTCAGTCAAGTCTTTCCCCTTACACTTGACTTGTTCTATGTATTGTTCTATGTATTCTTTCTTCTTTCTCTCTATTTGCCCATCAGAATTTACCTGCTCCTGAATACTCTTGAGAGTCCCTTGGACTGCAAGGAGATCCAACCAGTCCATCCTAAAGGAGATCAGTCCTGGGTTTTCATTGGAAGGATTGATGTTGAAGCTGAAACTCCAATACTTTGGCCACCTGATGCAAAGAGCTGACTCAATGGAAAAGACCCTGATGCTGGGAAAGATTGAGGGCAGGAGGAGAAGGGGGTGACAGAGGATGAGATGGTTGGATGGCATCATTGACTCAATGGACATGGGTTTGGGTGGACTCCGGGAGTTGGTGATGGACAGGGAGGCCCAGCGTGCTGCGATTCATGGGGTCGCAAAGAGTCAGACACAACTGAGTGAATGAACTGAATTGAACTGTGCTAATCACTTAGGGCTCGAATTATTACAGAAAAGAAGTCTTCAACTGGTGGAAAGAAGGGCTTAATGATATACTGACCAGCCTCCAAAACTGCCCCAAAGGATCCTCAATTTATGATTTTCATACCCTAGTAGTGTGCCCTCCCGTGCTGAATAAGGATGACTTGGGTGGTCAATAAAATAATGAGAAAGTGACTGTGGATGATGTCCAGGGCGAGGCCATAAAGCACACTGCTGCCTCTGCCTTGGGCTCTGGGACTGCTCACATGGAGGAAGCCAGCCACCATGCTGTGAGGACATTCAGCAGCCCTGTGGATAGACTCACGCGGATAGAAACTGAGGATTTCTGTCAACAGTCAGCACCAACTTCCTAGTTATATATGAGAGAACCACCTTGAAAGTGGATCATCTCACCCCAGTCAACTCTTTAGATGACTTTAGCCCAGACCAACATCTGATTCAATCTCATTCGAGTCTGAGTCTAAATGTTTGAATCAGTAGCCAAATCATTCCCGAATTCCTCACCCACCTAAAGCATGAGACATAATAAATATTTATTTTTCATTTAGTTAGGCCACTTATTTGGAGGAGGTTTGTGTGTGTGTGTGTGTGTGTGTGTGTGTGGGGGGTAGCAATAGATAACCAGTATATTGGGTTACCCAAGAGCTATTGATTTCTTATTCCCAAAGAGTAAGATTACAATTCATAGGTTCTAGGAAGTACAGTGAGAGAGAGATTGTGAACAGACAGAACTATTGAAGCTTCTTGAGTTCCTACCAATTAAAAGCAGGGAACATTCAGCTACTTTGTAAAACTGCATGATAGTATCTACAGAAGGTGAACATGTACAAATCCTAACATTCAGAAATTCCACTCACAGATATGTACTCAACAGAAATGCATGAACTAAAGACACATCCAAGAATTTTTATGGCAGCATTATTGATAATAGCCCAAACTCAGGAACCATCCAGATGCCCAACAACAGTAAAAAGGATCAGTGAATTGCAGTACATACACAGCACACTGTGCAGAATAAGAGTGATCAAGCAAGACACAACTACACACAATATGAATGCACGTCTCCAGTATCATGTAGAGTTAAAAAATCCAGACATAAGAACATCTATTTGTGATCCCATTTGTAAAAAGTATAAAAAGGCAAAATTCCTCTATAGTGTAAAGTTGTTATGTTGTTTGGTGGTGTTTAGTCACTAACTCATGTCTGACTCTTTTTGAGACCCCAAGGACTATAGCCTACCAGGCTCCTCTGTCCATGGGATTTCCCAGGCAAGAATATTGGAGTGTGCTGCCATTTCCTTCTCCAGGGGATCTTCCTGACCCAGGAATCAAACACGTCTCTTGCATCTCCTGAATTGGCAGGCAGTTTTTTACCACTGAGCCACCAGGGAAACACATAATGTAAACTGGTAGTTACCTTCAGAGATGGTAGTAAGGGGGCTGATGGTGATGTTCTGGTTCTTGATTTGAACACTAAGAACATGGGGCACATTCTCCATTTGGAAAACTCCGTGAGCTATACACTTATGACTTATGCATTTTTCTGTATGTACATTTACTTTAAAAAAACAATGTACCTTTAAAAAAGGACTTAACCAATTTTTAAAAAGAAATAAGTGTACTTGAGAGCAGAAAGGGATCTTGCTTTATATTAAGGAGGGAGATGGGAAATTTCTGGCCTAACATTAATTTGCTCTGGGCCTCAATAGCCTAATAATAATAACTACCTAAAGTATTATGTCAAATAAATAAGTATGACAGTGTAATTAACTGTAAAATATTTCAGGAGAGGTAATAGTATACTCATTTTACAAATGTGGAAACATAAGTTAAGACAGATTGAGTAACTTGCTCAGAGTTACACTATGTATTAATGACATGGGTTGCACTTGAATCTAGATCTCTGACTCCTTCAGTTCAGTTTCAGTTCAGTCACAGTCATGTCAGACTCTTTGTGACCCCGTGAACCACGGCATGCCAGGCCTCCCTGTCCATCACCAACTCCCAGAGTTTACCCAAACTCATGTCCATTGAGTCAGTGATGCCTTCCAACCATCTCATCCTCTGTCGACCCCTTCTCCTCCTGCCCTCAATCTTTCCCAGCATCAGGGTCTTTTCAAATGAGTCAGCTCTTTGCATCAGGTGGCCAAAGTATTGGAGTTTCAGCTTCAACATCCATCCTTCCAATGAACACCCAGGACCGATCTCCTTTAGAATGGACTGGTTGGATCTCCTTGCAGTCCAAGAGACTCTCAAGAGTCTTCTCCAACATGACAGTTCAAAAGCATCAATTCTTCTGGCTCCTAAGACTGCTTTTTTCAGCAAAGCCACAGGACCACTGAAAAGAGAAAGGTAACTAAGTGTGATCTCTCCTCCTCTAGTCTAAGATTAGGATCTATGCAAGTATAAATCTATGTTGCATGTGTATGTATTCAATAGGCTTGCACACATACACCTATGTGTGGGGGTTATGTGGATGTTCATGTACTGAGTTATGTGGCCAAGGCTCTGTCTGCCCAGTGCCAATATCTACAGGGAAACTGAAAAATGTGAAGATTCACAGGGATGATTCCAAATATTTGATCTTTAGCACTGGGTCATGCTAAAGATGACCCATGCTAAAGTAAAGCAACTGACTAGACCTTCTCTCTGCTTTTCACCCAAGTATTTACTCAGTACAAATGCTGGCTCAGACTCAGTGGCCTGATGGGTGAATTGATCTGCACAACTGTCCTTAGTTGTCTGCAAGGGATTGGTTCCAGGACCACCAACCCCGACATCAAAATCCATGAATGTTTCAGTTCCTCATATAAAATGGTATAGTACTTGCATATAACCATGCACATCCTCTTGTATACTTTAAATTATCTCTAGACTATCTATAACACTGGATGCAATGTAAGTGGCATGTAAATAGTTGACTGCACAGCAAATTCAAGTTTTGCTATTTGGAGCTTCCTAGAATTTTTTTCCAAATATTTTCTATCTTTGCTTGGTTGAATCCATGGATGTGGAATCTTCAGGTATTGAGGGCTGACTATATTCATTTCCCTGATGTTTTTCTTGCTTCTGTTATTCTTGATCTTGAACTCAGAACAATAAAACTCTCAAATTGAAGCTGGGCACATGGCCACCAAGCTAGAGACTCCATCTGTCGTCCTTCCTTGAAGTGGGACATGAATGAGGGTAAATGATGCATGGAACCTCTTGTCACCTCCTTAAAGATAAAATCCCTCATGCAGGACTTGCTTTTTTTCCTCCCTGCGTGCTGGAAAGCTGACAAGATAGCAACCAAGTTTCAACAAGAGAAAAGGATGACACTCTGAAGATGATACAAGGGATTTCCCTGGTGGTTCAATGGGTAAGACTTTGTGCTTCCACTGCAGAAGACATGGGTTCTATCCCTGGTCGGGGAACTAAGATCCTGCAAGCTACTTTGTGTGGCCAAAAAACTTAAAAAAAAAAAAAAAAAGATACTTCCTATTATTAAAAAGTTTTTAAAAATCAATAAAGATGGTAAAGAAATCAGCTGGAAGAAAACCTGGGTGGCTTGGGCAGTACAGCCACCCCACTAACCACACTGCTCTCCTTTGGTCTGTTAAAAGAGGAAGAAATCTGTTTTCTATCAGTCCAGTGAGGGGCTCCATGAAGCCTCCCTGATACCTCTGGCTTTACAGGAGGGGTTAATGCCCAGAGACCATAAGATAGTGCCTTGGCCAATGGCCAGCAGCTCAGCCCTCAGGGAGCAGACACTTATGTGCCCAGGTGAGAGACCACACTGTGGGAGGCAGTCCCAGAGGAACAGATAATTTCTTTCTGGTGGCTGACAACAGGGTCCCATATGCACCTTTATATTTGATCCCCATAACAAATATATGGGGTCGGAATTAACTTTACTCCCATTTTGTAGGAAAACCAAGTTTCAAAGAAGCACCTTGGTCGTGTTAACAAGTGACACGGAGCCAAAAGCTTTTCATCATTCCTCATCTCCCTGGAAAAAGATTTACATGGAAACTTGAGGCTAAGGAAGTGGTTCCTGAAAGATGCCTTTTCACCACTGCTACCAGTTCAGTTCAGTCGCTCAGTCGTGTCCGACTCTTTGCAACCCCATGAACCGCAGCACACTAGGCCTCCCTGTCCATCACCAACTCCCGGAGTTTACTCAAATCCATGTACATTGAGTCAGTGATGTCATCCAACCATCTCATCCTCTGTTGCCCCCTTCTCCTCCTGCCCTCAATCTTTCCCAGCATCAGGGTCTTTTCAAATGAGTCAGCTCTTCGCATCACGTGGCCGAAGTACTGGAGTTTCAGCTTCAACATCAGTCCTTCCAATGAACACCCAGGACTGATCTCCTTTAGAATGGACTGGTTGGATCCCCTTGCAGTCCAAGGGACTCTCAAGAGTCTTCTCCAACACCACAGTTCAAAAGCATCAATTCTTCAGTGCTCAGCTTTCTTCACAGTCCAACTCTCACATCCATACATGACCACTGGAAAAACCATAGCCTTGACTAGATGGACCTTTGTTGACAAAGTAATGTCTCTGCTTTTTAATATGCTATCTAGGTTGGTCATAACTTTCCTTCCAAGGAGCAAGCGGCTTTTTATTTCATGGCTGCAATCACCATCTGCAGTGATTTTGGAGCCCAGAAAAATAAAGTCAGCCACTGTTTCCACTGTTTCCCCATCTATTTGCCATGAAGTGATGGGACCGGATGCCATGATCTTAGTTTTCTGAATGTTGAGCTTTAAGCCAACTTTTTCACTCTCTTCTCTTTCACTTTCATCAAGAGCCTCTTTAGTTCTTCTTCACTTTCTGCCATAAGGGTGGTATCACATGCATATCTGAGGTTATTGATATTTCTCCCGGCAATCTTGATTCTAGCCTGTGCTTCCTCCAGCCCAGCATTTCTCATGATGTACTCTGCATATAACTTAAATAAGCTGGGTGACAATATACAGCCTTGACGTACTCCTTTTCCTATTTGGAACCAGTCTGTTATAGAGCCACACAATTCAGAGGGACAGTTCTGGCCTCTTCTGTAAGAAGGTAAAAAAAAAAATGCAGGAATTTCAGGAATCTGACTTTAAATCAGCCTTGCCTTCTGTGCTTTGCCAGCCCTAGGTACGAGCTGGAATAACTGGATAGCTTTATGACCATAACCTAGACTACAGCACACTCACTTTCATTGGAGTCACAAAATAAGCCTGTAATTTTTTTTCTTTTTCTTTTTTATTGAAGGATAATTGCTTTACATAATTTTGTTGGATTCTGTCAAACCTCAACATGAATCAGCAATAGGTATTCATTTATCCCCTCCCATCTGAACCTCCCTCCCATCTCCCGCCCCATCCCACCCCTCTAGATTGATACAGAGCCCCTCTTTGAGTTTCCTGAGCCATACAGCAAATTCCCATTGGGTATCTATTTTACATATGGTAATGTAAGTTTTCATGTTACTCTTTCCATACATCTCACCCTCTCCATCCCCATAAGTCTATTCTCTATGTCCGTTTCTCCACTGTTGCCCTGTAAATAAATTCTTCAGTAACATTTTTCTAGACACTGTGTATATGAGTTAGAATACAATATTTATCTTTCTCTTTCTGACTCACTTCACTCTGTATAATAGGTTTTAGGTTCATGCATTGCATCAGAACTGACTCAAATGCATTCCCTTTTATGGCTGAGTAATATTCCACTGTGTACCACAACTTCTTTATCCATTCATCTGTTGATGGATATCGAGGTTGCTTCCATGTTCTAGCTATTGTAAAGAGTTCTGCAATGAACAATGGCAGAACTACATGTGTCTTCCTCAATTTTGGTTTCCTTAGGGTATATGCCTAGGAGTCAGATTGCTGGGTCATAAGGTGGTTTTGTTTCTTTTTTTAAGGAATCTCCATACCATCTTCCATAGTGGCTGTAATAAATTTACATTCCCACCAAGAGTACAAGAGTACTCCCTTTTCTCCACACCCTCTCCAGCATTTACTGTTTGTAGAATTTTTGTTGATGGCCATTCTGACTAGTGTGAGGTGATATTGCACTGTAGTTTTGATTTGCACTTCTCTAAAAACTTCAGCCATGAATTTAAAAGACACCTAGTCCTTGGAAGGAAAGTTATGACCAACCTAGATAGCATAATAAAAAACAGAGACATAACTTTGCCAACAAATGTCCGTCTGGTCAATGTTATGGTTTTTCCAGTGGTCATGTATGGATGTGAGAGTTGGACTGTGAAGAAAGCTGAGCACCGAAAAATTGATGCTTTTGAACTGTGGTGTTGGAGAAGACTCTTGAGAGTCCCTTGGACTGCAAGGGGATCCAACCAGTCCATCCTAAAGGAGATCAGTCCCGGGTGTTCATTGGAAGGACTGATGCTGAAGCTGAAACTCCAATACTTAGGCCACCTCATGTGAAGAGTTGACTCATTGGAAAAGACCCTGATGCTGGGAGGGATTGGGGGCAGGAGGAGAAGGGGATGACAGAGGATGAGATGGCTGGATGGCATCATCGATTTGATGGGCATGAGTTTGAGTATACTCTGTGAGTTTCTGATGTACAGGGAGGCCTGGCATGCTGTGATTCATGGGGTCGCAAAGAGTCAGACACGACTGAGCGACTGAACTGAACTGAACTGAATAATGAGCAATGTTGAGCATCTTTTCATGTGTTTGTTAGCCATCTGCATGTCTTCTTTAGAGAAATGTCTGTTTAGGCATTTTCCCCAGTTTTTGACTGGGTTGTTTGTTTTTCTGGCATTGAGTTGTATGAGCTGCTTGTATATTTTAGAAATTAATCCTTTGTCAGTTGTTTCATTTGCTATTATTTTCTCCCATTCTGAGGGTTGTCTTTTCACCTTGCTTATAGTTTCCTTTGTTGTGCAAAAGCTTTTAAGTTTAATCAGGTCCCACTTGTTTGCTTTTGTTTTTTATTTGCATTACTCTAGGAGGTGGGTCATAGAGGATCTTGCTTTGATTTATGTCATCAAGTATTCTGCCTAAGTTTTCCTCTAACAGTTTTATAGTTTCTGGTCTTACATTTAGATCTTTAATCCATTTGAGTTTATCTTTATGTATGGTACTAGGAAGTGTTCTAATTTCATTCTTTTGAACGTAGCTGTCCAGTTTTCCCAGCATCATTTATTGAAGAGGCTGTTTTTGCCCCATTGTATATTCTCACCTCCTTTGTCAAAAATAAGGTACCCATAGGTGCATGGGTTTATTTCTTGGCTTTCTATCTTGTTCCATTGGTCTATATGTCTTTTTTTGTGTGCCAGTACCATACTGTCTTGATGACTATAGCTTTGTAGCATAATCTGAAGTCAGGAAGGTTGATTCCTCCAGCTCCATTCTTTCTCAAGACAGCTTTGGCTATTTGGCGACTTTTGTGTTTCCATATGAATTGTGAAATTTTTGCTCTAGTTTTGTAAAAAATACCATTGGTAATTTGATGGGGATCGCACTGAATCTATAGATTGCATTTGATAGTATAGTCATTTTCACAATATTGATTCTTCCCACCCAGAAATATCCCTTAGAAGAAATGGAGTAGCCATCATAGTCAACAAAAGAGTCTGAAATGCAGTACTTGGATGCAATATCAAAAACGACAGAATGATCCCTGTTCATTTCCAAGGCAAACCACTCAATATCACAGTAATCCAAGTCTATGCCCCCACCAATAATGCTGAAGAAGCTGAAGTTTAACACTTCTATGAAGACCTACAAGACCCTCTAGAACTAACACCTAAAAAAGATGTCCTTTTCATTATAGAGGGACTGGAATGCAAAAGTAGGAAGTCAAGAAACACCTGGAGTAACAGGCAAATTTGGCCTTGGAGTACAGAATGAAGCAGGGCAATGGCTAATAGAATTCTGCTGAGAGAATGCACTGGTCATAGCAAACACCCTCTTCCAAAAACACAAGAGAAGACTCTACATATGGACATCACCAGATGGTTAACACCAAAATCAGGTTGACTATATTCTGTGCAGCCAAAGATGGAGAAGCTCTATACAGTCAGCAAAAACAAGGCTGGGAGTGGACTTTGGCTCAGATCATGAACTCCTTATTGCCAAATTCAGACTGAAATTGAAGAAAGTGGAGAAAACTATTAGACTATTCAGATATGACTTAAGTCAAATCCCTTATGACTATACAGTGGAAGTGAGAAATAGATTGAAGGGACTAGATCTGACAGACAGAGTGCCTGATGAACTATGGATGGAGGTTCGTGACATTGTACAGGAGATAGGAATCAAGATCATCTCCAAGAAAAAGAAATGCAAAAAAGCAAAATGGCTGTCTGAGGAGGCCTTACAAATAGCTATGAAAAGAAAGAAAGTGAAAAGCAAAGGAGAAAAGGAAAGAAAGATATACCCATTTGAATGCAGAGTTCCAAAGAACAGCAAGGAGAGATAAGAAAGCCTTCCTCAGTGGTCAATGCAAAGAAATAGAGGAAAACAATAGAATGGGAAAGACTAGAGATCTCTTGAAGAAAATTAGAGACACCAAGGGAACATTTCATGCAAAGATGGGCTCAATAAAGGACAGAAATGGTAGCGACCTAACAGAAGCAGAAGATATTAAGAAGAGATGGCAAGAATACACAGAAGAACTGTACAAAAAAGATCTTCACGATCCAGATAATCACAATGGTGTGATCACTCACCAGAGCCAGACATCCTGGAATGTGACGTCAAGTGGGCCTTAGGAAGCATCACTATGAACAAAGCTAGTGGAGGTGATGAAATTCCAGTTGAGCTATTTCAAATCCTAAAAGATGATGCTGTGAAAGTGCTTTACTCAATATGCCAGCAAATTTGGAAAACTCAGCAGTGGCCACAGGACTGGAAGAGGTCAGTTTTCATTCTGATCCCAAAGAAAGGCAATGCCAAAAAATGCTCGAACTACTGCACAATTGCACTCATCTCACACACTAGTAAAGTAATGCTCAAAATTCTCCAAGCCAGGCTTCAGCAATACGTGAACTGTGAACTTCCAGATGTTCAAGCTGGTTTTAGAAAAGGCAGAGGAACCAGAGATCAAATTTCCAACATCCGCTGGATCATTGAAAAAGCAAGAGAGTTCCAGAAAAACATCTATTTCTGCTTTATTGACTATGCCAAAGCTTTTGACTGTGTGGATCACAACCAACTGTGGAAAATTCTGAAAGCGATGGGAATACCAGACCACCTGACCTGCCTCTTGAGAAACTTGTATGCAGTTTAGGAAACAATAGTTAGAACCGGACATAGAACAACAGACTGGTTCCAAAGAGGAAAAGGAGTACATCAAGGATGTATATTGTCACTCTGCTTGTTTAACTTATATGCAGAGTACATCATGAGAAATGCTGGGCTGGAAGAAGCACAAGCTGGAGTCAAGAATGTCAGGATAAATATCAATAACCTCAGATATGCAGATGACACCTCCCTTATGGCAGAAAGTGAAGAAGAACTAAAGAGGTTCTTGATGAAAGTGAAAGAGAAGAGAGTGAAAAAGTTGGCTTAAAGCTCAACATTCAGAAAACTAAGATCATGGCATCTGGTACCATCATTTCATGGCAAATAGATGGGGAAACAGTGGAAACAGTGGCTGACTTTATTTTTCTGGGCTCCAAAATCACTGCAGATGGTGATTGCAGCCATGAAATAAAAAGCCGCTTGCTCCTTGGAAGGAAAGTTATGACCAACCTAGATAGCATATTAAAAAGCAGAGACATTACTTTGTCAACAAAGGTCCATCTAGTCAAGGCTATGGTTTTTCCAGTGGTCATGTATGGATGTGAGAGTTGGACTGTGAAGAAAGCTGAGCACTGAAGAATTGATGCTTTTGAACTGAGAAGACTTGAGAGTCCCTTGGACTGCAAGGACATCCAACCAGTCCATTCTAAAGGAGATGAGTCCTGGGTGTTCATTGGGAAGACTGATGTTGAAGCTGAAACTCCAATACTTTGGCCACATAATGCGAAGAGCTGACTCATTTGAAAAGACCCTGATGCTGGGAAAGATTGAGGGCAGGAGGAGAAGGGGACGACAGAGGATGAGATGGTTGGATAGCATCACCGACTCGATGGACAAGGGTTTGGTTGTACTCCGGGAGTTGGTGATGGACAGGGAGGCCTGGCGTGCTGGGGTTCATGGGCTCATAAAGACTCAGACACGACCAAGCGACTGAACTGAACTGATAGGTTTTGACTTGTTGTGTTTTCATTGTCATTTGTATCTAGAAATTTTATTTCCCTTTTGATTTCTTCAGTAACCTATTGGTTATTTAGAAATGTGTTGTTTAATCTCCATGTGTTTGTGTTTCTTACAGTTTTTTCTTGTAATTGATCTCTAGTCTCAGAGCATTGTGGTCAGAGAAGATGCTTGATATGATTTCAATTTTCTTAAATTCACTGAGGTTTGATTTGTGACCCAAGATGTGGTCTATTCTGGCTACTGTTCCATGTGCACTTGAGAAGAAGGTGTATTCTTCTGTATTTGGATGTAATGTCCTGAAGATGCAATGTCCATTGCATCTAATATATCATTTAAGACTAAAACAAGCCTGTATTTTTATTTTTCCCATTTTACACAGATGGAAAATTTGAGGCCCAGAGAGGCTAAGCAACTGACCCATGGCACCTCAGTGAATAAGTGAGATCCTTCACTTTGAACACTCAACTCTGTCTGGCTCTTCTGAAGTGCAAAATAAAATGTGAATTACTGTTTGGAAGGGCAGGTAATGGCTTAAAGTGAAGTCTCCTGACTGTACACCCTCTATTCCACTTGGCCTCTGTCCTGAAGCTTTTTCTCTCAGATCTCCCTGTCCCTGAGGCTGTCTTTGTAACATACTCAGTAATTATGACAGCATCACTGGCATGGTGCTTACTCTGTGTCAGAAACTGTTCTACATGCTTCCGCTTATTAGCTGCGTCCATGCCCTCCAATCAAAGACCACCAGGAACAATCTGTAGTTGAAAGCTGGATTGATGGACTCATTGTAATGAGGGAGAGTGCACATCACAGGGAACTATAGGATGTTTCAGCAGAGGGTGTCCTAAAGGACTTACAGGATGTGTACTTGTAGGAGCTGAAGTCAGGTGATCTTGGAGAGAATTCTAGGAAGTGGGGATTTGCTCCATATTAGGTGCTATCAAGGAGCAAGTATAAGGCAAACTACCATATAGAGAATGGATAGGCAACAAGGTCCTACTGTATAACATAACTGTATACAGTATCCTGTGAGAAACCATAATGGAAAAGGATATGAAAGAGAATGTTTGTGTATATACACATACACATTCTTTTCCATATGGTAAACTGAGGCACTTTGCTACACAGAAGAAAGTATCACAACCTTGTAAATCAATTATACTTCAATAAAATTTAAAAAAGAAGCAAGTATAATTCTAGTTTGATACCTTAGTGAATGTTAGCAAGAAAGAGGGAAGACTAGACAGAGGCTAAAACACTAATTTATAAAGAGGCAGCAGTCATTTATTCATATTAGCTGGGAAAGCGGGATGTCTGGTATTTTTGTGGTTTGCATGGCAACCCTGTTTCTGTAAATACTTGGAAAAAATATAAGATAGCCCTTTACTGGTCTCATTTGTGAGATTATTTACGTTCAGCAGGAGAATACCGCAGGACTTCCCTGGCGATCCAGTGGTTGAGGGTTCTCTTGCCAGTGCAGGAATCATGGGTTCGATCTCCAGTCGGGGGAGAATCCACATGCTGCAGGGCAAGTGATTACTGAGCCCATGTGCTGCAGCTCCTGAAGCTCACCCATCCTAGAGCCTGTGCTCCACAAGAGAAGCCACTGAAATGAGACATCCGCACATCACAACTAGAGAGTAGCCCCCACTTGCTGCAACCAAAGAAAGCTTGCATGCAGCAACTAAGACCCAGCACAGCCAAAGAATATATAAATAAGAGAACACTAGCCTGGCAGCAAGGACAAGACCAGCACCTAACAACCTAGCTGTTAGTGTTGGGCCAGTTTATAGATATCTGGCTGCTTTTCTCTTTCTAATCTATTTCATCTTCATAAGAATCCTATTTATGACTTAGATCCTGAATGCAAGATACCAAAGAGCTGAGTAACTCACCAAGGTCCCACAGGTAACAAATGGAAGCACGAGGGTGAGAATCTAGGCAGTGTTGCCTCCTGATCAGTGGGTGTAATATCCCACCTCTCCAGTCATCTCCCTGGGGCTTAATTCTATCAGTGTTTGGGCAAACCCTCATGGAACACGCCTGCTGATTCCCCGACCCTATGCACTGGATTCTCTCCAATCCCACGGCTGGATTCCACAGCTTCTCACTCTGTGGAAACAGCTGCAACTCCTGACCTGAAAGCCTGCCTGGACCTTTCACTCTTTTCCCATCCCAGACTTGAAACCTGCTCCGCCTGCTTCACAGGACAGCATTGTCATCACCTCCTATGGCTCCCTGAGGTCCTCCCCACCCTGCTGATTGAGGCTTGTTTCTGGAGGGGCCAGACTAGGGCCTGCCCAGCCCTGAATGCCTGTTGTGACATCCCGAAAGAATCTGAAGAAGGCCCCCCAGGGTGTTGGACGCTGCCTGCAAGCTTGGAGGCGGGGCTATACAGGAAGCACTAGCGGAACCTCTGTTGAACACAACTCTGTCCTCTGGGCAAGTTACTTCACCTCTCTGAGGTCCATCTGCTGTCAAACTAAAGGCAGTAGTGATCCCCTCAGAGTGCTGCAGGGAGGATCAGATGAGATTACGTGTTATTCTTTTGGTGGAAACTGAGGGAGGGATTCCACTTTCCATTTGGGTTAAAATGGAACAGACTAGAGAGTGCAAGCAAGGGATGGTGACACAAGTTAGAAACCATCCTGTGAAGGGGAAGCCTTCTCGAAATATTTGTCTCCCCCTCCTCTTATAAGACAGAAGGAGCTGGGGACTATAGCCTATAGGTGAAGAGCACAGACACTGTCAGCAGACTGCATGGTTCAAAGCCCTGGGCCATCGGTGCTAGTGTGCAGCCTCAGGCAAGTTGCTTAACCTCTCTGGACTTTTCTCTCTTCACCTGTGACACAGGGAGCAACACCGCCTGGCACAGCAGTTGTGAAGGACCCGCAGGTTGGCATCTGTGGCATGACTAGACCAGGAGAGGCTTCAGCAGAGGGAGGTTTCCACCAGTCCTCCCCCCACAGTGAGGGTGACCGTATTTGAATAGAGGCTCAAGGGGAAAGGACAGTGCCTAACTCCAAGGTCAGAAGAGCTGACACAGCCCTTTCAGGCTTGTTGTGGAGGCTTGGGGAGGGAGGTCAGGGAGGCCATCCCAACCCCTATCAGGGGCTGACCACCTACTGCAAACAGGTCAGTGCAGGTGAGGGTTGACTTCACCCACCAAGGTGAGGGTCAGGGGAGAGTTTCAGTCTCTGATGGGCCTAGGAGTGCCAGATACTGAATGTAAGGGGTAAGTACTGGAGTCAGCCTCAGAATATCTAAGTCTTAGACCTGGTGGCACCATTTTCTGGGCTTGAGTGAGTCATTTAACCTCTATCTTTTTCTCCTCTTCCTCCTCAAGAACAGACAGGAAGTTCCTGCAAACTCAGGTTAAGTACTTGACTTCTATGTTTTTGGACTTCACTACCACTCTCTCTAGTAGGTAATGTCATTATGCCCATTTCACAGCACAGGAAACACAGGCTCAGAGTGGTCAAAGAGCCCATCTAAAGACACACAGCCAACAATGGCTGGGGTGTGACCCAGGCAGCCAGACTCTAGAGGCCGCACTCACAGCCTCTCCCATAAGCACAAGCAGCATCTCAAGGTTTCCACTCTGTTACCTGAAACCCTGGGAGAAGAACTGCCCCCAGCTTTCTTCCAGGAAGCTCTGAGGATCAGATAGGCCAATGGACATGATTGAGATGTGCTCTGTTGACTGGGGGAAGCAGGGTAGAGATGCAGGGGGTGTTCTGCTTGCTGTGGTTTTGGAGGACAGCATCAGCACAAAGGGGCTTCCCAGGTGGTGCTAGTGGAGAAGAAGCCACCTGTCAATGCAGGAGATGTAAGAGACACGGGTTCGATCTCTGGATTGGGAAGATCCCCTGGAGGAGGGCATGGCAACCCACTGGAATTCTCACCCGGAAAATCCCATGGACAGAGGAACCTGGTGGGCTATAGTCCATATGGTCACAGATAGTCAGGCACAACTGAAGCGACTGTGCATGCAAGCAAGCACATTAGCACAGAAGTTCACAGCACAGATGAGAAAAGAAGATTTCAGCTCCAGGTAAGGGGAAGACTTTCTGAGGCAGGAGATAGACGGGTCCCAGGCTGATCAGGTGGAATTGGTTCCCTGTGGACAGACACTCCAAGGTGAAGACAATAGCAAGAGGGAGAAGCTGGGCCCTGCCCAGAGAAAGAGACTTCATATTCCTCATTCTCAAGGTCAAGGACACCTTCACAACTACACATGCACAGAAAGGCTCTTCAGAGGTCAAAGGGAGGGGTACCACCCCATAATAGGTGATGTCAACGTATCCATAGGTCTCTTCACTAGAATCCATTTTGGCAAAGAGATGTGATGTATACACACACAATGAGATAAACCAAATACGGACTCAGAGTCAGGCAAAGCAAAGTGACTGCCAAAAGAAACCCAGAAAAAATGCCCTATAATAAGTGATTCAAATTACCATGAGGGCATGGCACTCTCTGTCTGTCTGTCTGTCTGTGCCTATTCACATGTACTTTTTCCTCCTAATAAACACACTATTTGTTTCACTACATTCTGCCTCTTTATAAAAACTCATTTCTACAAAGGTCATGGGCCAGGGTCTTGCCACTGGTCCCTGGTGGTCTAGTGGCTAGGATTCTGCACTTTCACTGCCATGGCCTGACTTCAATATCTGGCTGAGAACCGAAACCCTACTTCAAGCCACCACACCTGAGATCACTTCCACAGTGCATGCTTCTGAGCGAGTAGGCGAAAGAAGCAGCTGCTGAGCAAGCAAGGGGATTCCTCCAGCAGCTGAGAAACGTACTGGGAAGCTTCTAGCACAGGGCTCTACACCATTTGGTGAGGCTTCCTGCCTCTTCCTCACTTCTTTTCACGTTAGATGCTCTCCGGCCACCATTTCCCCTCAAATTCAGTGAATTTTCCCATTTCCGTGAGGTTGCCAGGGCCCAACTAGATCTGGATGTCGTTTGCCAACTTCCTCACAGCCTCTGGGGCAGGGGTGGGTCTGCGGGAAAACATTTTTCCTGAACTCTGGCTCCGACTCCTGCAACATCTGTGGAAAACAAGGGAGTTGACCACACGGCCCTCTCCCAATCACACTCTCATTTCATGCTTGGCTCCCCAGAGCGACCTTTCTCAAGAAAAATACCATTTAAAGCTCTTTCTCCACCTCCTTCCCTCTTTCTGAGAGAGGGAGTTCTGAGGCCAACCACGGAGAAAGACTCTTTGGTTTCCCCCCCCTGCAGATTGTTGTTCTAATACCCTGGGCCAAAGCAGGCAGAAGGGAATGCTGAGCATACCCGGTATGACCTCTTACGCTGCCTGGGTGGGGACAGAGCAGGGACCGAGGAGAAGGGCTAACAAGGAAGCCATAGTTTCTTGACAGCTTTCTCTGTCACCAGAGGACATGGGAGCCCAGATTTCTCAGGAATACTGGGAGAGGAGGGTGCGATAAAGATGATGACGGCCGGGGGGGGGGGGGGGGGGGAGGGTGGGTATTGTGGGGAGAGAGAGACAGACAGAAAGGCAGAAAGAGAGAGAGATAGGCAGTATGATGCCATCAGGAATTTTCCATCCCTTTGAGAGCTAGAGCCCTAGGACTCAAGGTATGATGGGAAGATCACAGCAGCACCACCATCACCCATGAGCTTGAGCCTGCTTGAAACGATTCACTCCAGATTGACTGAATCAAAATCTACATCTCATCAAGACTCTCAGGTGGTGCAGAGACACTGAAATTTAAGAAGCACTGTTCGATGTAAGATTGCATCCAAGCTCCTGGCTGTGTTACGTGGAAGTCCAAATCCCCAGTGTATATTCTATGGCAGTCCAAATGTGTGTTAGTCGCTCTTTGTGACCCCATGGGGTGTAACCTGCCAGGCTCCTCCATCCATGGGATTTTCCAGGTAAGAATACTGGAGGGGGCTGTCATTTCCTTCTCCAGGGATCGAACCCGGGTGTCCTGCATTGCAGGCCGACTCTTTACCATCTGGGCCAGCAGGGAAGCCCAAAGACCTCCCCGAATTGCCCGTGAATCTCCAGGGAGCTAACCCTCTCAGAGTCGCCTCTGCTAAGTCTGGGAGAACTGTTCTCCTGCATGGGACAATTGAAAGCCTGTTCTGTTCTCCTTTGCTCACACACTCTGCCTGCTTCATGTCAAACCAGACCGAAAACTTAATCCCTTTCTCAGTTTCCACCAAAAGCAACTTACATAGAACATGTGTGTGTGTGTGTGTGTGTGTGTGTGTGTGTGTGTGTAGATTTTCCCAAATATGTGAAGTAGTGGGGATGGAGTAAAACAATTACCGTAACCACTTCATCTGTAACTACATTTCTGGTCTTTGAACACACACACTGGCCCCTCATTCCAGGTGTTCCCTACGTCACCTCATTTCCCTGGATCATCTCTTCCTACCTCTCCTGCCTGGCCCCAATCCTCTCTTCTCTCCCAATCCCTCTCAGGAGGTAAGCTCTCCTCATTTTCTCATATGGAGCAGTAATGACATCCCTTCTGTTATCTTCACACTATGTTCCTAGGATTCCCTTTCTGTCCAACATGTCTCAAAGCACCCATCTTCATAGCAGCTCTGTGCACAATGCCAAGAGGAGAAAGCAACCCAAGTGACCAAAGACAAATAAGTAGATTAATAACATCTGCTATGTGCACACAATGGAATATATTCAATCTTAAAGAGGAAGGACATCCCTATACATGCTACAACATGGATGAGCCTTGAGGACATTATACTAATAAACCAGTCTCAAAAAGACAAATATTGTATTAGTCCACTTATTGGTTGGCCAAGATGTTCGTTTGGGTTTTTCCATACAATCATGTGGAAAAACCTGAATGAACTTTTTGGCCAAGCCAATATATGAACTATCTAGAGTAGTCAAAATCATAGAAACAGAAAGTAGAATGGTGGCTGCCAGAAGCTGGAGGGAGGGGAGAAATGGGTAGGAATTGATTAACGCGTACCAAGTCTGATAAGATGAAAACATTCTGGAGATGAGTTATACAACAATGTGAATATACTTAACACCACTGACCTGCACACTCAGAAATAGTTAAGATGGTCAACTGTATGTTATTTTTCCCCCTCAATTAAAAGTTAAAATTAAAAAACCCTCTGGGCAAGGAATGTATCCTTCTGAATCTTAGTTTCCTCACTGGTAATTGGGGATAAATATATATGTTCCCCTCTAAATACACCTCATGGGACTCTTTTGAAGCTCATATAAATTGATGACTTTGAAAGAAAAAAAGGCAACTCTTTTCCCATGAGGAATTCAGATGCCAGTGGTTTAGTCATTATCCCTTGTAGCGTATATCTCTCCCATTTCCTCCGCCTGCCTACCCAGGCTCCACCCATCCCCTAACCCTGCTTCTCCTAATCTACCATTTCCACCAACACTGGTGTGCCTTAACATCGTTTCCTCCCTTCTTTTATGTTTCTATTCTTTTTTATTTCACTGACTTTCAAGGCTTCAAGTGGCTCTATGAGCACACAAACACCAACCCATTCCTCTTGCTTGGTCTCCTTCCTAATACAGACTAATTAACCCTACTATCTACTGCATTTCTTCCTGCCCCATGCACCTCAAATTGGCATGTTCAAAACCAAACACATCACAATTCCCCAACAACCATCTCCTCCAAAGTTCTTGCTCTTGGTGAAAGGTCTAATAACCATCTCCCCTGATAGCCAAAAATAAAAATAAAAATCTGAACACACTCAGTTACTGCCTCTCTCTCCTTCCTACCCTCACCCTTTTTAAAGGCCTACTCTCAAGAAACAGTCTCAGATGAGTTATGTTTTAAAAGATCATTTCTCTCTTGGGTTATTGTCAGAGGCAAATGCAGGTGGCAGTGCTCTGCTCTGTGTGTCTTTTTCATTCCAAGATCCAAACTGAAGGGACACGCCATTCTAATGGCAGGGGTAAACAGACAGGCTGACATTTGCAATGGCTCAATATTTCTGCCTGGTCTCAGTCTAAATCACTCCCACTTAAGGTTCCATTGGCTAAAGCAAATCATATGTCCACAGTTTTGATACTAGTAATCTGGGAGAGTATATTCCTTCTCCAGGAAGACACTGCAAGTCACAGGGCAAATGATAAGAATATAGAATTCTCTTGCCAGGAGAAGTGAATAATATATGACACTGCTTGTGTATAAGGCTGGTTCCATCTGTAGAAAGACCACAATTAGAAAAGTACCCACATCTTCCCCAGCCCAAATCCCAGGATTGCTGGTCTCCTGAAGGAAAGTAGATGAAATCTTGTAGGAAAAGTGTTGGCATCTTGATAAAGAAACTCTAGAAGATAATCCTGCTTCAGTCAACCCAATGAGTAAAATGGAAGGAAATTTACTTCATGATGTGGGCTCCTTCTGCAGTGTTTTTAATGAACTTCCTGGGCTTCCCAGGTAGCACAGGTGGTAAAGAACCTGCCTGCCAATGCAGGAGACATGAGATGCAGGTTCAGTCCCTGGGTGGGGGAGATGCCCTGGAGGAGGGCATGCAAGCCACTCCCATATTCTTGCCTGGAGAATCCCATGGACAGTGGAGCCTGGCAGGCTATAGTCCACAGGGTCACAAAGAATCGGACACAGTTGAAGGAATCTACAGGAGTGAGTGTCCAGCAGCAGTGTGTGTACACCATGGTGCCACTCATGGACCAAGTTTGACCAGGCCAGGGGAAAGTCCCAGACCCAAGCTGGTCCATCCAGATCCTATCTGTGGTTATGTGGAATCCAAACAAAGAGGGGCAGGAGGTCAATCTCTCCTATGGTTGGAGTGATAACTTGTGAATTTGGAAGTTGTGGGAGACTTTGATTGTTCCAACCATTTGTTCTGAGCAGCTGAGAAAGCCAGTCTTCAGGGAAAATTACAGAGACAGCCCATGAGCAACAGAGAAAAGGAACAAGTAAGAGAAGCAGCATTCCCCAAGTTCCCTGGGGCTTCCTTCTTCCCACGTCTTTTCATTCCTGGCTCCCTTCCATGTGGTTCATACATGAGGGTGGGTTTCCTGAATCACCCCTGCATCTTGAGATGAACTTCAGCTTAAGCTGGATTCAGTTGGTTTCTGTAGCTTGCTAAAGTTCTTTGAGCAATTTTCATTCACCTTTCTGAGCTTTAGTTTGTTCAGCTGAAGAAGAAACAAGATAATGATGCTGAGGCACTAAACTGTTGAAAGAATCAACTGGATGTAAAAAATGTTATAAAAAATGGGAAGAACTATTATTATAGGAGAGAAATATCATGGCTGAAGGAAAATAGCTTAGGAAGAACTTTTGCTCTGAATTTTTGAAATATTGGTTAAAAAATAGTAAAAATAATAATCAGACAAATATCAGGATATGCCAGACACTGTTCTACGTATTTGAGACACATCATTTCCTTTCATCTTCATATCAACCTTATTTTCTATAGGTTCTGTTCTTTTACACCATTTTGCAGATGAGGAAACTAAGATATACTAGAAGTTTAATAACTAGCCAAGGTCACACAATACTAGGTGGCAAAGTTCTATTATTGACTTTTATATCTGTTTCCTAATCCATAAAATGGCACAAATGACAGATAATACAGGATTGTGTTTTGAGATTTAACTAAAAATGTTCTCACAAAGTATATGACACATTGTAAGAATTGATGTAATAATCCCTTTCATAAGAAGACTCATCATAAATCTACTCCTTGTTGCATTGCAAATGAAGAAAATAAGATATGCAACTATGAGGAGGTGAATTTCAAATAAATAAAAGGCAATTCTGTTACCAAGGCAGGAGATAGACTTGTTAAACTCATTGATCCCAACAGGGAATAGGCCTGAAAATCTATCATGCTTTAATAAAACCTGGCCTAAGGCAACTTGAGTCAAACAATTCTCAAGCCATCTCATTATAAGAGAATCGTGATAACCCATAGTCTGCAGTGCTTATTGACATACAGTCAGTGCTAATTGACATACAATGTTTTGTAAAAAAGAAAAAAAAATTATTGGAGTATAGTTGATTTACAATGTTGTGTTAGTTTCAGATATACAGCAAAGTGAAATCAGTTATACATATACATATATCCACTCTTTTATAGATTCTTTTCCCATATAGGTCATTACAGAGTATTGAGTAGAGTTACCTGTGCCATATGGTAGGTCTTTATTAGTCATCTTTTTTATATATAGCAATCTTTTTTAAACTCTTCTCTGCTTTGAGAGTAGCATGTCTCACTTGTATATGAAATGGAAGAGGACAAGGAAACTGAGAATGATGGTATGGTTCTATATCATGGGAGTTCTGCAGGCCTCATGTCATGTTATAGATGTAACGTGGGAGCTCCAGGAGGTAACATAACATGCCTTCACTCCAACAAACAGGAAATTGAAGAGCTGGTTTTCAAAATACAAGTCTTTCCAACCCCAGAGTCTCTACTTTCATCCTTATCCTTTGAAATTCCTTACCAAAATAGATAGCTTTTGTACGTGTATGTGTGTGTGCGCTCAGTCACGTCCGACTCTTCGCAACCCCATGGACTATAGCCCTTCAGGCTCCTCTGTCCATGGAATATTCCAGGCAAGAACACTGGAGTGGGTTGTTTCCTCCTCCAGGGAATCTTCCCTGGATCAAACCCAAGCCTCCTGCATTGCAGGCAGATTCTTTATCACTATGCTATAGGAATTCCCACTATTAGTGCTATGAGCTATTAGAGCCTAACAATGACCCAAAGTCAATAATTCGAAACAAGATGTACTTATTATCTCACAGTTTTTTGTGGGCCAGAAATTCAGGGCTGGCTTATCTAGGTGGTTGTAACTGTGTCATGAGGAGACAGTCAAGATGTCAGCTGGAGGGACTTCCCTGGTGGACCGAGTGGCTAGGATGCCTCACTGCCAATGCAGGGGGCCTGGGTTCAATCCCCAGCCAGGGAACTAGATCCCACATGCTCCAACTAAAAGTTTGCATGCCACAACGAAAGATCCCACATGCTGCAACAAGGACTGAAGATCCCTCATGCTACAACTAAGGCTTAGCAGTCAGTTAGTTCAGTCACTCAGTCGTGTGCGACTCTTTGCGACCCCATGGACTGCAGCACACCAGGTCCATCACCAACTCCCAGAGCTTGCTCAAACTCATGTCCATCGAGTTGGTGATGCCATCCAACCATCTCATCCTCTGTCACCCCCTTCTCCTCCTGCCTTCAATCTTTCCCAGCATCAGCGTCTTTTCAAATGAGTCAGCTCTTCACATCAGGTGGCCAAAGTATTGGAATTTCAGCTTCAACATCAGTCCTTCCAATGAATTTTCAGGACTGATTTCCTTTAGGATGGACCGGTTGGATCTCCTTGGAGTCCAAGGGACTCTCAAGAGTCTTCTCTAATACCACAGTTCAAAATCATTCATTCGTATACTAACACATATATATGGAATTTAGAAAGATGGTAATGATAACCCTATATGCAAAACAGAAAAAGAGACTCAGATGTATAGAACAGACTTGTAGACTCTGTGAGAAGGTGAGGGTGGGATGTTTCAAGAGAACAGCATCGAAACATGTATATTATCTAGGGTGAAACAGATCACCAGCCCAGGTTGGGTGCATGAGACAAGTGCTCGGTCCTGGTGCACTGGGAAGACCCAGAGGGATCGGGTGGAGAGGGAGGTGGGAGGGGGATCTGGGATGGGGAATACATGTAAATCCATGGCTAATTCATTTCAATGTATGACAAAAACCACTGCAATGATGTAAAGTAATTAGCCTCCAACTAATAAAAATAAATGGAAAAAAAAATGAGATAGTGACAAAAAACAAAAACAAAACCAAAATCATCCATTTTTCAGCACTCAGCTTTCTTTATAATCCAACTTTCACATCCATACACGACTACTGGAAAAACCATAGCTTTGACTAGACAGATCTTTGTTGGCAAAGTAATGTCTTTGCTTTTTAATATGCTGTCTAGGTTGGTCATAGCTTTTCTTCCAAGGAGCAAGTGTCTTTTAATTTCATGGCTGCAGTCACCATCTGCAATGATTTTGGAGCCCAAAAAAATAGTTTCTCACTGTTTCTATTGTTTCCCCATATATTTGCCATGAGGTGATGGGACTGGATGCCATGATCTTAGTTTTCTGAATGTTGAGTCCAGGCAAATAAATAGATATTTTTTCAAAAAGGTGTCAGCTGGGGCTACAGTTATCTACAGGTTTGACTGGGACTGAAGGATCTGTTTCCAGCTGCGACGGCTGGCAATTTGGTACTGTTGTAGTTCCTCTCCATCTAGATTTTGCCATAGGTTGCTTGAGTGTCCTTACAGCATGGTGACTAACTTTCCCCAAAGCATGCAGTTTGGCAGAGAGAGCATGTCAGGGGAGCTATCCTAGCTGCAGAAGCCACATAGAAACACTTCTGTCACATTTTATTAGTTATCAATAGAATTAAGATTGCCTATATTTAAGGGAAGGAAATTAGGCAGAGGAGAATGATGGACATATTTTTGACCACTATACTTAACAAATGAGAAAGAATTTGCAGCTCTGATGTGAATTGCCTAGCCTTTGTTTAAAATGAACCAAAGGTTTCCAACACCGCTCGGTTTGAAATCAAAATCCTTAACATGACAGCAAGGCCAGGCCAGGCCAGGCATGCCCCACACACTGCATGCCCCCAGCCTCAAACCAGGTCTCTCCCCTTTATGTTATATAGTAGTAGTAGTGTTAGTCACTCAGTTGTGTCCGACTCTTTGTGACTCCACGGACTGTAGGCCACCAGGCTCTTCTGTCCATGGAGATTCTCCAGGCAAGAATACTAGAGTTGGTTGCCATTCCCTTCTCGAGGGGATCTGCCCAACCTGAGGACTGAACCCAGGTCTCCTGCATTGCAGGCAGATTCTTTACCATCTGTATCTGGACTGTTTTCATTTCCTCTAAAATACTGCATTCCCAGCTGCCTAAAAGCCTCTCAGAGATGTTTCCCTGGCTCTCCATGCCCTCCTCTAACCTCCTTTGCCTTGTTAACATTCACTCTTGGATCCTGGTTCAAAGGTTGCTTCTTCATCAGACTTTCCCTGATCCCTCAGACCACATCAAGTCTGGCCAGAAGCAGTTATGAATCCTTGAGTTTTTTTCTGAATGATACTTTTCACTTGCAATTATGGATGGAAGTGATCACTTGATCACTTTCTGACCAATGTTTAGTCTGTATTGAGACTAATGTTTTACTCACTGTTGCATCCCTAGCACTTTGCACAGTGCCAGGGAAGTAATGTGTGCTCAGTCACAAATGTGTCAAATAATAAGTGTCCAGACAATGATCTCCTTGCAGCTGGAGGTATGCACACAGAGGTGGAACAATCTTTTTATAAATGTGTTTCAGGGGAGGTTTGAGCATCAGATCAGAGTTGACTGGATGACTTTTAAGGTTCTTTTCTTTTAGGGGAGTCTCTGAGATTCTATGAGTCTGTGATTCTAGGGTCCCCACTCACTGGGAGAAAACCCTGCCTCCTTGCATGACTCACCTATGGCCCAGGTCTCAGGTCTTCTGGCTCCAAGGACACAACCCTCTCAAGAGGCAGCTAACTCCAGGCTCCTCTGGCAGCCTGGTACTCACATCAAGCACAAGGAGAAGCTATGTTGGAAACCTTGGGAGCAGCTGCCTGGGGGCTTTAGTGATTGGACCCTCTGTGGCTCCTTTAAGAAGTTTTACAAGGTTAAGGTTTGCTCTAAAAATAAGCTCACAAGGCTTTTTAAAAAGCTTCTAAAACCATATGTCCACAACAGCCATTTTTTGAAGGGCCAGTGAGCCTTTAAAAGCTTCAAAAGTCACTACTTGGCCTGCCTCCCACAGTGGAGAAAGTTCAATATGCAGTGTGCTTAAAAACAGACCTGCTTTTAAGTCTTCTAGAATCTGCACCTGAAACACTCTGCTCCCTATCAAAGGGATTCAAAATGGAGATCAGTTTTGTGTGAGGCTTGTTACCCCAGAGACTAGGTTCTTTCCACAGTAATCAAGTGCCCTAAATAACCACAAAATTTCCACTAGTTGCCTATAGAGAGACTAGTTCAGGTTTTTCTTTCCTGTTCCCTCTTTCCTCCTATAGTTCTCTTCATATTATGGGGTGTTGTGGATTATTCTGTTAAGTGCATACACACAGATTCACAGGAACCATGGTGTGTTTAAGAAAATGTTCACCCAGACTGAGTGTCTATCAGATAACTGGTAGCAAAGGAGAAAGGGCATTTATTTGTTAAATTGTTCTTAAATTCAATATGTGGTACATAATAGGTAGGCAGTTATGTATTTATAGATATAGAATACCTATATTTCAGGTGAGAAATACCTATATTTCTGTTTTTTGATTCCTCAAAAAACTAAAAATCGACTTGCTATAAGATCCAGCAGTGACACTTCTGGGCATGTATCTGGACAAAACTCTAGCAGCTCTTTTCACAATAGCTGAAACATGGGAATAACCTAAATGTCCATCAACAGATGACTGGATAAAGAAGATGTGGCCCATATATATAATGAAAAATTATTTAGCTGCCCCCAAAAGAAAAAATGAAATAATGTCATTTGTAGCAACATGGATGGACCTAGAGATTATCATACTAAACGAAGTAAGTCAGATAGAGAAATTCGAATGCTATATATCACTTATATATGGAATCTCAAATATGACACAAATGAACTTATCTATGAAACAATAACTAACTCAGACAGAGAACAAGCTTTTGGTTGATAAGGGGGTGGGGGTGGGGGAGGGCTGGATTGGGAGTTTGGGACTTGCAGATGCACACTCATATATAGAACAGACAAACAACAGGGTCCTACTGTATAGCACAGGGAACTATACTCAATATCTTGTACTAAACCATTATGGAAAACAGTATGAAAAAGAACATATATGTGTCTCTTTGCTGTATACCAGAAACTAACACAGCATTCCAAAGCAATTATACTTTAACAAAAAAAGGAAAAGAAAAATAATATCTTCTCCCCAAAGACATTTTATAATTTGCAGGGGGGACTAGAGAGAAGCATGGGGTATGATGAACCATATTTCAAGCTCCTCGAATCCTTCAAGCCTCAGTCAGGGATCCCCTATCGACCCCTCTACATAATGAAAAAAATGGAGGCCCAGAGAGGTTAAGATTGATCCCACAGGACGACCAGCCTCCATGTACCCAGGCTCCTCGTATTGGTATAAAAGGGCAGTATAATGGCTCTAGGCATAGAGCATTGAGGTTTGACTCCCACTTCACTACTTCCTAACTGTAAATCTTTGGGCAATTTTCTCCACCTCACAGAACTTCAGTTCTTTGTCTATAAAACAAAGATAATATCTACCACATCATGTCCCACTCTTTTGGGACCCCATGGACTGTAGCCCACCAGGCTCCTCTGTCCATGGGATTTCCCACGGGAAGAACACTGGAGTGGGTTGCCATTTTCTTCTCCAAGGATCTTCCTGACCCAGGGATTGAACCTGCATCTCCTACACTGCAGGTGGATCCGTTACTGCTCAGCCACTGGGGAAACCCAAAATAGCTACCACAGAGGGTGATTAAAGAGACAAACTGCAACAATCCAAGTGAAACAAATCCATGTGAAATCCATGTGATGCTGTTATTAGCATCCCTGGAATATAGTATGCTTATAGCATATGTTACCTCACATGAGATGAGTACTTTATCCTGGGTGATAAAGTATTTTTTCCCTGTTTTGAGGGCAGAAAGGAATGAACAAAGAGCTCATTTGGAAAGATTACAGCACTTAAAAGTATGAGACAGCTGCAGAACTGCAATGTCTCAGGTGTGTTCTGGATTACCATGGAGAGAAGAGATTTGCAGACTTGAGCATGTACCAGAATCTTCTGTAACACTTGATAAATCACAGCATGCTGGGTCTACCCCCAAAGTTTCTGATTTACTGGGTCTGGGTTATTTCCAATAAGTCCCCAGGTGAGGCTAATGCTGCTGGTCTAGGGACCACACTTTCAGAACCACTGTTCTGGAGATTAAGTAACAAATTCACAATGATCCTGCTGAGGGCCATGCACATTCATTTTATGTCTCATCTCAAGAAGTCCTCCCAGAAGAACTCATAATTAACTACTTACTCACTTTCTCTTTAGAAATAAAGAAATTAACATGTGAGTTTGAGTAACTGGCCCTTTATGACATAGTCAGTGGTAGAGATGGGATGTAAATCCAAGTCCGATTGCCCCAAAGTCTGTTCATCCCCACTTAGCAAATGAGTAAACCAAGGCACTGAGCAGTTAAATCTTGCCTAGATCACCTATTTAAAGGTAGTTGAATTCATTTTCAAATCTAGACCTATCTGACCCCAAAGTCCAAGACCTTAACTCAAGCTTTGGTGCATAGCAGGCTATGTTAAAGACTGTACTCATTCTAGCATGTAGCCCAGCCCCTCATCCCCAGTGCATGATTTCCCTTTGTCCTTTCCTTTTTGCTTGACTTCTCTGGGTAATTGCCTCCTTTATCCAGGCCCTTGATTGGGTAGGCACAGTCTTCGTGGGGATTGAATGACCGCAGAAGGAAAATAACTTAGAACAGGCAGTTCTTCATTCTTCCTCAGCTGGTGTTTTTCCTTCAGAGCCTGGAAAGAAATGTGGCCTCTGCACACTTTAAATTGGACCATCAATTATTTGTGTCCTGAATATGCAGAGCTCATTAGGGCTACGTTGGCCACAGTAGAGCACCTGGGCTGAGAAAAGTAAACTTTCCTCAGCTATTTCAATCCATGCCGCCCCTCCGGAGTGGAGCCCAGGCTGGGACTGCCAGGCACTAATGCAACCAATTATTTCTGTCCTCAGTTACTAGGCCATAAATTCTGCCCTGGCACCAAGCCCCCGGTTTCTGGTGGAAGAAGGTTGGGTTTTAGGAACCCAGAGTGGTGTGAAGCTCTGGTTAGGACTCTTGGACTTGAAGCCAGACTGTTGCTGGGACCTCATTATGGCCTGTCAGTAACCACTTGTCATATTTCCATCCTACTCCTCAGCTATCAAATGGGTCCAGTGTGTCCCAAGTTTGCTCAAGTGACACTGTGTTTGAGAAAAGAGGTCAGGCATCTACATGGGGTCACTGGGAAGATCTAGGTTTATCTGAAGGCCCTGGTGTGGTTTCCTAAAAGGAATGTTCAGGATCATTCCCAGGCTTCTTTCTGCTCAGGGGCCTTTGTACTCTTCAGAATGTTCTTCCTTCTGCTGTCTGCATACCTGGATTATTCTCACTCTCAGTTACCTACTCAAACTTGCCATTTTCCAAAGGGGCTTTCCCCAGCTCCTACCTCAAATCCCCCTTTCCTCTCTGTGCTCCAGTTACTGTCTGAAACATCACCTTCTTTTCAACCTCTTCAATCTGGAACATAATCTACACTTACCTTGTGTATTTCTTTGACTGCATTGTTGTTAAGTAATGACGTCACATGCTGCCAAGTTAATTTGTCTTTGTGGACATTTGAATGAGAATTTGCCTGTCCCCTCTATGAACCCCATGCCCCTGAAATTAGAAAGCTCACTCTTTAAGTACAGGATTGGAAACTTCTCACCAAAGCAATTTGCGTCTTTCAAACCAAACAACCAAAACAAAGTGCAGAAGAGTGTTATGGGTGACACTGATTGAAAAATGTCTGTATTCATTAATCTAGTTTTATTGTTTTTAGTGGTGGTCATTAGATGTTATTAATTTGATCTCTTTTTTAAAAGACAGGGAAAACAAAATGGGGGAAAAAAGATAATCCCTGCTTTGAAGAAATGCAGTTAAAAGGGGAGATACACAGAGTAGCAGGCAATTGCATAGCCATTTGCTAAGTTTGCCAGTCAAGGTAATAAAACTTCATAGAGGCTTGTGAGGTGAAGAAGGGCAGGAAAAAACAGCATGAATAAAGCCAGGGCTGAGAAATAGGACAGCACATTCAGGACTTAAAAGTAGCTCAGTGTATGCTGAACGTGAGCAGAGGGGAATGAAGGGCTCACAAACCTCTCAAGCGCCTCTCCACCCCATTCTGACTCTGGGTTATGGACGTGCGATTCTTTGTCTGTCTGTCTGTAATCTCAATCCCAGATCCCAAGTCCCCAGGACCAAGCACGGTGCCTTTCCAGAATCAACATTCACTTATCATCTTCTGAGTGAGCTTTGAATAAAGGGGCCAGGTTCTCAGGGCAATAGAGGTGGTAGGTGGCAGACATATCTGCACAGTTGGAGACAGGGCCGAGAAAACTTGGGAGAGACAAAGGGATCCCACACACTTTGACTCATGTGTAGATATTTCACAAAGATTTGGACCAAAAATTTGGCCAAACTTTCACTGAAGGTGTGGGAAGAATAATCCTGGTTTTATAAGCCATAAACACATGTCATTAAAATATAATTATTAGCCAATAAAGGAAAATTAGAGTTATTATTTTATAATTCCCCCCAAATCTTATTATATATATAGCAGTATCTAGGTTCAGTTTCTACTTCAACTTAATGGATTTGTAAATAAATGGCTAAAGGGAAAAAAAAAATCCTTTGGTAATGAAGTTTAAAATGCAGGATTTAAAATCAAATAGATTTCCTTTCTGAACAAAGGTTTGCCACATTCCATATGACCTTAAACAATTAATTTAATCTCTTTGAACTTCAGATGTCCTCCCTATAAAAAGTGCTAAAATCACAAGTCTTATTGTGGCAATTAAATCATGTGTTTCAGTTATCTACTGCTGCCTGTCAAACCATCCCAAATTTAGTAGCTTCAAACAACAACTTACAACGGTCTCTAACAGTTCTCTTAGTTGCCTGGATTTGGCCAAGCAGTTTTTGCTTACTGCCTCTCATGAATTGTAGTCAGATATTTGCTGGGGCCAAAGTCACCTGAAGGTTCAACTGGACTAGATATCCAAGATGGGGCACTTGTATGGCTAGCAGTTGATGTTACCTGGGAGTTCAGCTAAGTTTCTGTTGATTGAAAGACCTAACACAGACTTTCCATGTGGCAGGGAAGAAACATACAAAAACAGCACAGCAACAGGGCTGGGTTCCAAGAAGGAGCATTCCTAGAACCAGCACTAACAAAGCTTCTTGCGCCCTTGTCCTGGCAGTCCCAATTCATCGTTTCTGCAGATTCTGTCGGCCAAGTTAGGCACTGAAGCCAGACTAGATTCAGGGGGAAGATGGAACTGGGCTTCAGCTCTTCATGTGAAGAGCAGAATGCAGGTAGAGAGAGGGGAGTTTTGGGGGCAGCCACCTTTGGAGACTCACAAACACACAGTATATGACATATACATACATGGCATATCATAGACTTGGATGAACATCTGTTCTCTCCTTCCAATATTTACTGTGTCTCATTATTTTTCCAAAGTCCTTTTGATACATACTTTTAGAAAGTCAGAGCTAGGCAAAATGGCACTTTAAAGAGGATCTAAGAGAGTCCTCTTTAATTTGACCTACAGGAAAAATGATGCCCAAAGGAAGGAAATACTAAATCCATGGCTTCTGTCCCTAGACTGCATCCCAGGTTCTTGACAAAACAGATCCTAAGTAAGTGTTTCTTCATGAAGCAAGTGGCTCTCCACATCATTTGACTGATTTTAAAGCATTGCCACATATACCCTCAAAAGCAAAGTGAGGCAGTGAGAATTTACCAGATTTTGGAATAATTAGATCTGTGTTAGAATTCTACCTCTTCTACTCACTTTATGATTCTAGGTGAATTGCTGATCTCCTCTGAGCTTTAGATTCCCTTAACTCTAAAAACAGTCTAATGAAACATGGGTTTCCAAAACATTATGAGTGCTGAAGTCATTAATCAAATATCTGATACAAACCAAGTGTTCAGTATTTGGCGATCATTTTGGTACCCTGGGAGGTAGGCATCGTAGTCCCATTTTACAGGTCAGGAAACTGGACCTGGAAACGAGTACGTGCTTTGCTTAGCACAAATAGCTAGCAAATGCCATCTCCGAGACTCGAAAATCATCTTTGATTCAACCTTGGAAGCACCCTACTACTCATCACTCCTACCCTCACTGCCCACATATTCATCCTTGGTATTCTACTCTAAGAAGCAAAGAGAAGATTCTGGGTAGCAACATTTGCTAAATTAATGATTACTTAGGGCTGTTTTCCCACTAAGGGGAGGGAACTCTGCAAATCATAGTCTGCTCAGTAATTTAGCACCTTTTCTAGCACTTTAGCATTTTTAAAGTTTCCATGTTTCTTTGATCTTTGATACCAGATGAGACAGGAAAGGCCAAGATTATCATGTCTATGACATAGATGAGAAAATCAAACCTTACTTTTAGCAAAATTCCCATGGCTTCCCTTCCTACTCTGGAGAGAGTATGCTGATCACACTGTTTGCTATGAGGCAGAAAAATTAGAGGAAATAAGAAGATTGTGAGTATGGCTCTTTCATCCTCATTAAACTGGTGTCATGTCACCTTTTAAAAGGCCAACCACAAACCTCATTGAAAACTGTGAGATTCCTGGAAGAGCACCAAAAACAGAATATAATCAGAACAAGAGTAAGACAAAAACCATGGGGCAAATGAAGGGAAACCAGATATATCCAATGGACAGACTGGCTGACCCCTAAAGGAATCTTCACTTCCAAATCTGCTGGACAGAGCAGGGGTATAGCCCTGCCCCTGACCCATCCACTCAACCACCCCCTTTAATTGTTGCATCAGAATTCAACAAGGGGCCAGACACCTGGAAGTGAGCTAAACCCTTTTGTGCATGGCACATGTATTTTAAAAGTTCTTTGAAAATATGTGTTCTAGATCCCATGAGAGAGTGACTTGAGAGTAAAAGAATTATTGTATTGCTCTTTGGGTTGCTTTCTTCTCAAATTGTCACCTTCTCCCCTACAATGAAGAAAACTCACTTGAGAAGCTTTCCTTCTGTTTCCTTCTCCTTCACTCTCCAGAGCAAGAGCCAAATAGCCAACACACTCTGATTTCCAAAAGATAACAAAGTGGAATGATGGCTGGGAAGGGGACTCTCTGGCCTGGGAGAAACCCAGCTTATGTGCAGTGTTTCTGTTCCCTGTCACCAGGCAGGCAGAAGACTCAGGGGACCAGCTCTGCTCCTTTACTGGCTATTTGCAGGGGATACATGACATACTGTCTCTGAACTTCACTTTACCCAACAGTAAAATGAGGACACTCCCCAGAAATGGGAAGACTCTTCTGTGATGCCAGGAAACATGCTTCATAAAATGTTCTCCATGTAAAGCTGTCACAGTGAACCTGGCAGGGTTCACTCTTTTTTAACTTCATAGCTTGCTTTCTCCTCTTGCTGCAAAATTATACCCAGATATGCCCATGGAAGAAATGTACTGACCCAAAGACAATAACATCTTGAAAATGAACTCAAAAGGGATAAACAGAGGGGAGAAAAAGCCTTTCAAGTGATGGCAAGTGGGAAATCTTGAATTACTTTTTCTACTTTTTAAAATTACAGTTCACATTGGGGTAACCTATTGGAAAGAACACTGTTCTGGAATCCTGGACAACGAGCTCTGCTGACGCTCACTGTGTGACCTTAGGCAAGTCACTCTGTGAACCTCCCTCTTCTACAAAGTGGGGTCCCTAATGGGGAGTGTTGCATAAGAAAACACACTCTAGACACAGACATACTTAGCTTCAAATCACTTCCTCAGGCTTATTAGCCATATAACCTTGACCTCTCTAAAGTTTCCTTGTTTACTAGGAAGATTTCCTTTATTTACTAAACAAAGTTATTAAAAGTATCTATCTAATATGGTTATCCTGAGGATTAAACAAAACAAACTACATAATATATTTAGTAGCTTGCTTGGTGAACAGTCAGTACTGAAGAAAAGGAAGTTGCTATATTATTAGAACTATCATTATTATTATTAGTGTTATTGTTACTCTAAAACTGTTAGGAATTCAAGAAAGTAAGGCTGTATCAAACTATCATTATTATTGTTAGTGTTATTGGTTCTCTAAAGCTGTTAGGAGTTCAAGGAAGTAAAGGTCTCTCCCTCAGTTCTTGGTACTCTCTGAGGTCAGTCTCAGCAGGGGTGTATGTTGAACGGCCCATTCTCCCCAGGACCCACAGAAACACCACAGAGAGAGGGTGTCCATCCTGTCTGGCACACAACTTGGGAAGGGAAATGAAGCCCTCCTGTGCCCTCTCTCTGGAGTCTCATGTTTTCTTCCTGGCCCTGCCTGGCCTGGCCCAGGTCTGATAGCTGGAGCTGCTGTGCTCTGGGTTCACAACAGTCAAGCAGCCAGGAGGGAGAGGAAACCAGAATAAACATGTTTTGCAAGAGCAGAGCCAGTTTAAGTGAAAGCAATTCTAAATAAGGACAATGCAGAGACTTGACTGCCTAATGGCAGTTTCCTCCACATAGGGGTTTGCCGTGAAAAATCAAAGGTCAGACTGATAAGCTGGGGGTGCCTGCAACCAGGCTTGCAGGAAGCTCATGGCAGGAACCCCTAATTCAGTCAAGGGAGGTGGGTTCAGGGGAGGGAAATCCAAAGACCCAACCAGGATCCAAACTCAGCTACTCCATTGTGATGTAAGGTCTGTCCCTTCACCTTGCTGAACCTCAAATTCCTTACCTACATAAATTTTTTAAAAGAAGTAAAATCTGCTCTGGGTGTCCATGAAAATTAAAAAAAAAAAAAAAAAGAAAATTAAAAAAAAATAGTTAAGTAAAGGTGGTTACAAACTAGTAGTTTGCAAAACTCAGAAGTTAATCAGTAGTAGGTTTTAATCCCAGCTCCATTGCCTGCTAGCCACGTGACCCTGGGCAAGTTAATCTGCTTGTTTGAAACAATTTTCTATGTTGTATGTTTCATACTCATCCTGGCCTAGTGATCTCAGAGGTCATCAAAGCAGCAAAGTATGCGAAGTTGGCATATTAGTTTCTTGCGGCTTTTGTAACAAATTGACATCAATTGGGTGGCTTAAAACAAAAGAATTTTATTCTCTCATAGTTCTGGAGGCCAGAGGTCTGAAATCAGTTTCACTAATCCAAAATTGGGATGTCTGTCTGGGGATTCCAGAGGAAAATCTATTCCTACCTCTTTTAGCTTCCTTGGCTGGTGGCCGCATCAACTTAGTCTCAACCTCTATGGTTACATGCCTTAAAAAGTAGTGACATCACTTTGCTGACAAAGGTGCACCTAGTCAAAGTTACGGTTTTTCCAGTAGTCATGTATGGATGTGTGAGTTGAACCATAAAGAAGGATGAGCACAGAAGAATTGATGCTTTTGAAATGTGGTGTTGGAGAAGACTCCTGAGAGTTCCTTGGACAGCAAGATCAGTCCAGTCAATCCTAAAGGAAATCTACCCTGAATTTTTATTGGAAGGACTGATGCTGAAGCTGAAGCTCCACTACTTTGTCCACCTAATGCAAAGAGCTGATTCATTTGAAAAGTTCCCGATGCTGGGAAGATTGAGGGCAAAAGAAGCGGGTGGCAGAGGATGATATGGTTAGATAGCATCACCAATTGAATGGACAGGAATTTGAGCAAACTCCATGAGATAGTGGAAGAGAGGAGCCTAGTGTGCTGTAGTCCATGGGGTCACAAAGAGTCAGACATGATGTAGAGACTGAACAAAAATGACACTAACTTCTGTGTGTAGTCAAATCCCCCTCTGCCTCCCTCTTACAAGAACACTTGTGATTGCATTTAGGGCCCACCTGAATAACCCAAAATATCCTCATCACAAAATTTTTAATTTAATCACATCTACAATGTCTTTGCTACATAAAGCAACATTTATAGGTCTTAGGGATTAGGACCTGATATCTTTGAGTTCTATTATTCAGCTATACTTAAGAGATATTTAAGTAATAGTTTGCCTACCATGCTTATTGTGTTCTTGTTTAGTCACTAAGTAATGTCTGACTCTTTGCAACCCCACGAACTATAGCCCACCAGGTTTTTCTGTCCATAGGATTTCCCAGACAAGAATACTGGAGTGGGTTGCCGTTTACTTCTCCAGGGAGCTTCCCGACCCAAGGATTCAACCCACATCTCCTGCTTGGCAGGCGGATTCTTTACTGCTGAGCCACCAGGGAATGCCACTTTATTATTAACTTAATTACATAAAAATGGATGAATAGTTGTCTAAATACAAAAATTAGACCTAGAAGGACACATCAAATTGTAAACTGCTTGTGATTATGGGTGACTTTGTCTTTTGCTTATGATTTTTGGTTTCATACTATGCACATGCTAACTTTTAAGAAATAAACGTTATTTTAGTAATCTCCGGGAGTTGGTGATGGACAAGGAGGCCTGGTGTGCTGTGATTCATGGGGTCACAAAGAGTCGGACACGACTGAGCAACTGAACTGAACTGAACTAAAACCCTTTAAAAAATAGAGATATGGAGGGCTTCAGAAGGATTTCAAAATTAAAAATACCTTGTGACTGAAGCTGAGGATTAGGGACTATCAGAGTATACCAAAATAATGTTGAATGTCTTTATATTTCTATGTTTTGCATAGATGTCCCGCTTAGCTACCTCTTTATCCTAAGCAAGTAGTTAGGCAGAGACACTCAGTACAAGCTTAATGAATGGAAAAAGGGATGCATGGAAATACTTGTATAAATTCAAATTTCATTTGGGCATAGAAGAGTAGGTATGTGTGTAGACTAACATCAGATGACCTGAGTGAAAACAAGGTCCCCTTACTTATTAGCTATGAGATTTGGGGCAAGTTACTTAGCTTGTCAAAAAAACCTTCCATGTTTTCAGATATAAAATAAAAATAATTAAAGTATCTACCACATAGAGTTTTGCAGGTAATAACTGAGAGGGTCCATATAAAGGAATTTTCATTATGCCTAGCATGTGATAAGTACTTGTATGATATACATATTAGCTGTTATTAACTTTTTAAAGTTTCCAAGTTTAATTCATTTAACATGCCCTTGGTGTATGCCAAGAATTGACTTGTTTCGGGGGCGGAAGGGAGAGGGAGGTAGTTTAGAGAGAAACAGGAACTAGAAGCATATCTTTAGACTTATACTAAAGAATTCTGCCTAATAGTTTTATTCACCATCTTCAACCTAGATTACCACAAGGACCAGAATTGCCCTTTGCCTCTAGGTTTTGTTCCTTGGTAACAAAGAAAAACAAAACAAAAACTTTGATCAACTGAGGTCTTTCTTTCAGCCACTGAGAGTTTCACAGTCCAAGGCAACAGCCTAGAGTAGGGCATGGCTCTAAGCCGTATCTGTGGCTCAAATGATCAGATGGAATTGAGGAGGGACAAGACTGGCATCGAAAGAACAATGTCTTTATCAGGGAGTACTGGAAGAGATACCAGAATATAGATACCAAGGCCCAAGAGATCAGAAGGCCACGGGAATGACAAGGAGTTGGGAAACACCCAGAATATATGTTGTTTCTGTGCTTAGGTTTTACATGTTCCTCTGTTTGGAAGAGCGGACTCCATTTAAATGACTTATTTTTCAAGGACTATAGGTTCTACCAAGAAAACAGATATGTATACAACAAATTTAAGATAGACTGTGAAAAATGCAGCTTTAGAAGTGTGACAGGGCAGGGAGATGAAAGCAAAAAATCCAGCTCAAGGACAATAGAAGGGGATGAAATTGGGAAAGTGTTCCAAAGAAAACGACATGACATTTTAATGGGTTTCATGCAGTTTCCTGTAACCTCTAGCCCTTTCAAAACACACTTTGAAGAATTAAACACAAGAGACCAGGAGAGATTATCTGGCTTAGACCTCTGCTTTCAAGGGCCTGTTTATCCCCATTTTATAGATAAAGTTGCTGAGGTCCAAAGAAACACAGGAAATGTTGGTGGAGAGAAAATGATAACACAGATCTTTCTGTTTCTTAATATTCTGTACTTCTAGACAGGATAAATAAGGAAGAAATAAGATTTTTAAAAATTGTAATTGCTAGATTCCATATATAAGCTTTCCGGGTGGTGTAATGGTAAAGATCTTGTCTGCCAATACAGTAGATATAAGAGACATGGGTTCGATCCCTGGGCTGGAAAGATCCCTTGGAGAAGGAACTGGCAACCCACTCCAGTATTGTTGCCTGGAAAATTCCATGGACAGAGGAGCCCAGCAGGTCACAAAGAGTCGGATACGACTGAGCAGTTGAACACATTACACATTATAAAAGCTAAAAGTATGACCAGTTGAGAATGAAAAAACCCCAAACAAAAATGAGTGAGATAGGCAGAACCATACTCTTATCTTGTGTAAAAGAAATCTAGAGATGCTTGTACACAAACATTCATAGAACACTATTCACTATAGTCAAAAAGTGGAAATAACCCAAATGTCCATCAACAGATGAAGAGATAAACAACATGTGGTATAAACATATAAGGAACTATTATTCATTCATAGAAAGGAACAGAATACTGATACATAATCCATCTGATGTGCATGAATCTCAAAAACATTATGCTAAATGAAAGAAACCAGACACACAGATACTATGATTTCATGTATATGAGATGTCCATAATAGGCAAATCCATAGAGACTGAAGGTAGACTCATGGTTTCTAATAACTGAGGAAAGGATGGAATGGAGAGTGACTGCATAATGGGTATGATGTTTCTTTCTGGGGGTGATTAATAGATCTTGGAACTAAACAGATATGATTATTTCATAACCTAGTAAATATACTAAATGCCACTGAATTGTACACTTTAAAATGATTAATGGCCAATTATGTTACATAAATTTTACCTCAATTAGGAAAAAATAAATCCAGAGGTGGAAATTTAAAATTGGTATGCATCTTTATGACAACTTCAGGGATTCACCCTCTTTCTATCTTGTAGTTCTGCTATGTAAAGCTTTAACCTTTAGCTCATGGTCCAAAATGGCTTCTCAAATCAGTAATCGCAACTGCATTTCAGATATCAGGAAGGATAAAAGAAAAAAAAAAAAGAAGTGAAATAGGGAAGAACCCTGAAGAATGACATAGATATACAAAAATTTGAAGAATATACAGGAATCAGTCAAAGGAAGAGTGATGAGGAGAGATTTCCAGGACTCAGAGGGTACAAATCTCAGGAAAACTGATGGGAATATTCCAGTACAATTGGCACATGGGGAGTGAGGAGGAGAGTCCCAGAGAGGTAAGCATGGGTTAGATTTCCTAGCCCCTACAGACCCCTGTATGGTGCTGGAAATCTCTCTCTCCTATCACTACCCCAGGTCTTGTTTGTTTTACCAAACCATATTCCTGGGCCTTAAGGAAATTGATTTCATAAAAATAAATGAGAGAAGAGTTTAGAGATGGCCTTTAGTAAGCATAAAAGCACACATTTTATCTTCCAGTCAAGGACTTTTTGAAATTATTTACCTCTCAAAGACAGCTGCCAAGGACCCCATGACTTAAGTGTCCTCTCCCGCCTCCCGATGGTGTGTTTTACTGCTGCCCTCCTAGAGGTCTTCTCCATTGTCCCCTCCCTCTATGACCTCATTCACAATGCCAGTGAGAGCCAAGCTAAATCGTGCAGACTTACAGCCAGGGCCAGCTGCTGAGATGTGAACTGCTTATTTGTCTCTGCAGGCCCCAGGGGAGTGGCGTTTGTTAGAACAAGGAGAAGGAAGCCTTAGGTCACCAGTGCCCACGGTTCTGTCCATTTGGCTTTGATAGGAGCTAGGATTTTATGTGCCAAGAGGTGCAGGGGGGGCAACCTGCCCTGGCTGAACCTCTCACACCTAAAGAGAGAGAAAGCAGGAAACTGCCATGCTCAGTGAGGACTCCAGGACACTCTGGTGTGCCCTGAAGATGCCAGTTTGTTGTGGTGACAAGAATGGCAGAGCTGAAGAACCTTAGTCTCCGATAGGTGAGAGGATGTTCCTCCCCAAGGGCAGAATTTGAAGAGTTAACTTGCTCAGCTCAAGGGTTACAAGCTATCTCATTAAATGTCATTTGGTGATAACCCAAGAGAACTCCCTTCAAACTGCTGGATTCTTGATCCAAAAAGATGAAGACAGAGAGCAAGAAGAAGGCAAAGACTAATAGGAAATGAGAATGTTAATACTGTTATATATGTGTGTGAACTCTTGAATAACTGCTGCCAGTTGATTCCTAACCAGGTGCTTAACTCTAAGCATACTCATTACATGTTTAAACTCATTTTGTCACTGCTCCAAAGCTGTAAGGTAATATAATTGTCTCCATTTCACAGGGGAGAAGCTGAAGCTCTAAGACACGCTGTAACTTACCCAAAGTCACCCAGCTATTAAGAGACAGGAGCCAATGTTGAAACCTAGTTGTCTATGACCTTATGGTCCAGGATCTTAGTCAATAGCCTTTACTCTTTCTCTTTAAACTCTGCTAACCAGCATTTCCCTGTTCAGGTAGATATGATGTTTCACAGGAAAAGATGTGGAGGAATCACCAAACTCTATTCGATCAAACCCAGAAACAAGGTAGCTGAAGATGTGAGATGCCTGGCTGAAGGCTGGCCATGGACAGAGGGTGGAGGAGACACAGGGCCGTCTACCTCCTGCCATCTTGCACTGGTCTGCAAAACTCCTGATATAAACTGGGTGGTTTCCATTCACCCTTGCAAATCCCCCTTCCACTTCAGTTTCTCTGGGCCCCAGAAGCATGGCCTCCATGGACCCCATCAACCCTCTAGTTTCCATTGGGTTCAACCAATGGGAGGCAACCTCAGGAGATTTGAGAGCAGAGTATTTATTCCATGCTCTCTCCTCCGAGACCACAGGTAGGCAGTGGTTGTGCCCCTTTACCAAAGTCCTCACTTCCCATTAGGTGGCTCTCTGCTGGAGAGCCTCTCCTGCTCTCTCTAAGGGCCTGGTTACTCTTGTTTGTTTCCCTTAATTCCATTCATACCTTTGTTAGTAGTCCCTTCATTAAACTGTCCTCAATCATTCCATTCAAATCAGCCATCTGTTTCCTATTAGGACCCAGGGCAATTTAGTATGAGAGTTTAGGGTCTGGAAGGCATGTTGAGAGTCTACTACTTCCATGGTTTTCAATTTTTTTTATTGTTACTTGCAGAGATCTAGTAAGAACCATAATTAGAAAACTGACAAAATTCTGGAAGGTCATGGAACCCTGCCTGCTCCTCATAACACCCAAAAGTGCTCCTCTTTGCCTCCCTCCAACTATTCCTTGAAATCCAAGGGCTGTGGGCAGCACACTCTGGAACCAGCTGACCTAATCCAAACCCCTCACTCACACCAGAGGGGTGGTTGGCCAAGTTTCCAAAGTGTCCTTTGTTGGCCCGAGTGGGTCTGATTTATGCCCTGGGCCTTCATCAACAGTTTGCCTCAATATCTTCCAAAGTGTAAAGTCCCGTAAATCTTCCTGGGGAGCGACAACTCAACCGCCAGCCCATGTTATGCAAACACACAGAAATGTCATTAAGGCAACAAACAGCCCCATTGGCTTTGGCAAAGACCTGTTCTGCCAGGCTCAAGTTACTTAAAATCAATATTTGAACAAGGACAAAACCACATGTTTTCAAAACCAAATTAGAGGGGTCTAATACCAGGCCTAGCAATGTGGTTACATCACATGCATTCCAGCACCGTCCCCCCAACACACACCTTCTGGGGTCGGGGCAGGGGCGGGGGGTTCTCCACCATTTGGTTTGACCCGGTCATCCAGGCTCCTACCCCTTCGCAGTGACTGGACTTACTTGTCCTGAGTATGTGACCTCACCAGACAGGTGACACCAAGGGACAGACTGAGCAAGAAACAAGAACTTTCAGAGACCCAGTTTTATAAAACAGAGGTTGGGTGTGTTCCTTCGTGCATGCCTCAAAGCAGCAATTCAGGAACTGTACCAGGCTGTCCCTGAAAGTCTGGGAGCCCAAAAGTGAGCAAAACCATGAGTCTCTGCCCTCAGGGAACTCACTGCAGTATGGAAGGGAAAGGACAACAGGTCATTTCTTTTTTAAATTTGATTTATAATGTTGTGTTAATTTCTACTATAAAGGAAAGAGACTTGGTTACACATGTATACAATCTTTTTTATACTCTTTTCCATTATGGCTTATCACAGGATAGATAAACAGGTCAATTCTGGAGGACCAGTACCAGGGATGTAGGGAAGTTTAGGATGCTTTGCAGGCACATGGCAGGGACAGGTAACCCAGGAGCCGAATGAGGGCCTATCAGAGAAGACTTCCAATGGCAGATATCCTATCTAAGAGGTGCTCTATCTAACCTACTATTCTGGCTTTATATGTGTAAGGCCAGGTGGCACTAGTGGTAAAGAATCCACCTGCCAGTACAGGAGATGTTAGAGATGTGGGTCCGATCCCTGGGTCAGGAAGATCCCCTGGAGAAGGGCATGGCAAACCCACTCCAGTATTCTTGCCCAGAGAATCCCATGGACAGAGGAGCCTGGCAGGCTACAGTCCATAGTGTTGCAAAGAGTCAGATACGACCGAAGTGACTTAGCACAGCACAGGAAAAGAAGGGGGTCGGTGAGATGAGGCAAAGGTATACAAGGAAGAATTTGAGGTTCTCTCCTTCTTGTCAAGTTGGGAACAGTCATGGAGCATGCCCAGCTCGGCCTTTCTGGGCCTCCTCTATTTAGGAAACAGTCTGTCCCCTGCTACCCCTACCATCCTTTTCCCAGATTCTCTGCAAAAGTGTATGGTAAGGATTAGCAGGTCTCTGCAGCTGGGCCAGCCCATTGGTACCTGTTGCTGTGTGGGTCAATCTTACTCAGAGGGCAGCCTCATGGCAGCACTTGGCTATGCACCTGAAGCCCCAGTCCCTGGGTAATAAAGCTTCAGTAGCTTTGCTCTCCATCTGCCTTTGTATCCTGAGTCTCTCTTGAAAGGAAGGGTTCATAATTGTGTCCTTCCAAAACAAATGACATTCAAACTTCTCCAGGCTATATTATTAGACACAAATATGAAACACAAAACTATATTTTTTTCATATCATGCTTAGAAAAATAAGATAAAATCTGCCAACAGGAAAACCATGGTTACGTTTATATATGGTGATACAAGGTTTTCTTATTTTTTAAGGTATTTTCTTTGTTAAAGATCAGTATGTGCTATTTTTCATCCTAAGGGGGGGAGAACAGGTAACTGTAATGAAATGGTCTTTCACATTTGTTAAAAATATAAGGGGAAGTTGTAAATCCTGAAGAACATGTTGAGGATCCTGGAGCCATCAGCGGTGGCCGTGAGAGCAGGCCTGGTCCACTCTCGCTCGCTTTCACCTTCCTGAGGAACTTCGTGTTCGGTGCTGAGGGCTGGAGGCCCTCTCCTCCTGAGGCAGAACTCCAGGCAGGAGACTGTGCTCTGTGTGGGTGTATCACCTGTGGGACTCCCTGGGCTGCACGACGCATCTCTCCCTGGGGCGTGAGCTCTGCTGTGTCTGTGCAGGTGAGTGTACTCCGTACCTCAGCGAGCAATGCCTTCCCGCCAAAGCACACAGTGAAGACGTGATCTTCCTTTAAGACTCAGCTTCTATATGGAACTTAGAAAGACGGCAATGATGACCCTCTGTGCAAGACAGCAAAACAGATACAGGTGTAAAGAACAGACTTCTGAACTCTGGGGGAGAAGGTGAGAGTGGAACAGTATGAGAGAATAGCATTGAAGCATGTATATTACCATATGTAAAATAGATGACCAGGGCACGTTCAATGCATGAAGCAGAGCAATCAAAGCTGGTGCTCTGGGACAACCCAGAGGGATGGGGTGGGGAGGGAGGTGTGAGGCATGTTCAGGACAGTGGGACACATGTACACCCATGGCTGATTCATGTCAGTGTGTGGCAAAAACCACCACAATATTATAAAGTAATTAGCCTTCAATTAAAATTAAAAAAAAAAAAAAGACTTAGCTTCAGTGTCCTCTTCCTCAGGACATCATCCCTGTCTTGTCTCTGTTTTCCCTAGGCAAACTGGAGGTGTTCCTCTCGCTAAGTGTGTTTAGAATTTAGCTGTGAAAGTACCTGGCAGTTTGCATTGGAACTGCGTGTTTCCTTACCTGTCTCTCGTTGCTGTCAGATCCACACCCTCTTCACTGCCTTGCTTCTTCCTTCATTTCTTCCAACCAGAACACTGATTATGCTCTATTACAGGCCAAGTACTGGGCACTGGGGGCACAAAAAGGAGAAGACAAAGATTTCCCCTTCAAAGGATTTATTGTCTAATAGAAAAGAATTAATATTTCTCTTCCACATAATAAAGTAGAGCTTGTTGGTGAAGGGAAGGTAAAATTTAGCCAAGTAGATGCCAAAAATTTTTAAAAGAAAGAAATATCAAGGAAGAGTAAACAGCAACCAAGATCCAGAAGCCTGAATTAGTCCATTTTATGCAGGGACTTACAGATAATTCAATGTGGCTAGGACAGTAAGTGCTAGAGTGACTTTGAAGTGATACCCCACGTCCAAGGGCAAAGGAGAAGCCCCAGAAAAATGTTAGGAGGGGAAAATCATGTTTAGAATCAAAACCCTTACCCACCAGAAACGCTCAGAGGGCTCAAACAAACCTTGTGCACACCAGAACCCAGAGACCCCACAGAGACTGAGACTGAACTGTCTTTGAATGTCTCCAGTGGAGGTACGGGTCAGAAGTGGACTACTGCAGGGGCAGGGGCTCTGGGTGCAGCAGACCTGGGTAAGGCATAAGCCGTCTTGGTGGAGGTCGTCATTAACCCCACCATAGAGCCACCAGAACTTACACAGGACTGGGGAAACAGGCTCTTGGAGGGCACAAACAACAACTTGTATGCACCAGGACCCAGGAGAAAGGAGCAGTGATCCCACAAGAGACTGACTCAGGCTTGCCTGTGAGTGTCCAGGAGTCTCTAGCAGAGGCATAGGCTGGTGGTGGCCTGCTGCAGGGTGGGGAGCACTGAGTGCAGCAGTGCATGCATGGGACCTGTTGAAGGAGGTCACCATTATTTTCCTTACCTCCACCATAGTTTGGCCTCAGGTCAAATAACAGGGAGGGAACACAGTCCCCACCCCCATCAAGAGAAAACTAGATCAAAGATTTACTGAGCATGGCCCCACCTATCAGAACAAGACCCAGTTTCCCCCTCAGTTAGTTTCTCCCATCAGGAAGCTTCCATAAGTCTCTTATCCTTCTTCATCAGAGGGTAGGCAGAATGAAAACCACAATCACAGAAAACTAACCAATCTGATCACATGGACCACAGCCTTGTTTAACTCAAAGAAACTAGGAGCCACGCCGTGTGGGGCCACCAAAGACGGATGGGTCATGGTGGAGAGTTCTGACTCAATGTGGTCCACTGGAGAAGGGAATGGCAAAACACTTCGGTATTCTTGCCTTGAGAACCCCATGAACACTATGAAAAGGCAAAAAGATAGGACACTGAAAGATGAACTCCTCAGGTTGGTTGGTGCACAATATGCTACTAGAGATCAGCAGAGAAATAACTCCAGAAAGAATGAAGAGATGGAGCCAAAGCAAAAACAACACCCAGTTGTGGATGTGACTGGTGATGGAAGTAAAGTCCGATGTTGTAAAGAGAAATAAGGCATAGGAACCTGAAATGTTAGGTCCATGAGTCAAGGCATATTGGAAGTGGTCAAATAGGAGATGTCAAGAGTGAACATCAACATTTTCAGTTCAGTTCAGTCGCTCAGTAGTGTCCGACTCTGCGACCCCATGAACCACAGCATGCCAGGCCTCCCTGTCCATCACCAACTCTCAGAGTCCATTCAAACCCATGTCCATCAAGTTGATGATGCCATCCAACCATCTCATCCTCTGTTGTCCCCTTCTCCTCCTGCCCTCAATCTTTCCCAGCATCAGGGTCTTTTCAAATGAGTCAGCTCTTCGCATCAGGTGTCCAAAGTATTAGAGTTTCAGCTTCAACACCAGTCCTTCCAATGGACACCCAGGACTGATCTCCTTTAGGATGGACTGGTTGGATCTCCTTGCAGTCTAAGGGACTCTCAATCGACATTTTAGGAATCACCAAATTAAAATGGACTGAAATGGGTGAATTTAACTCAGATGACCATTATATCTACTACTGTGAGCAAGAATCCCTTAGAAGAAATGTAGTAGCCATCATAGTCAACAAAAGAGTCTGAAATGCAGTACTTGGATGCAATCTCAAAAATGACAGAATTATTTCTGTTTGTTCCCAAGGCAAATCATTCAGTGTCACAGTAATCCAAGTCTATGCTCTGACCAGTAATGCTGAAGAAGCAGAAGCCAAACAGTTCTATGAAGATCTACAAGACCTTCTAGAACTAACAGCCAAAAAAAGATGTCCTTTTCATTATAGGGGACTAGAATGCAAAAGTAGGAAGTCAAGAGATACCTGGAGCAACTGGCAAATTTGGCCTTGGATTACAGAATGAAGCTGGGCAAAAACTAATAGAGTTCTGCCAAGAGAACACACTGGTCAGAGGAAACACCCTCTTCCAACAACACAAGAGAAGACTCTACACATGGACATCACCAGATGGTCAACACCGAAATCAGATTGATTATATTCTGTGCAGCCAAAGATGGAGAAGCTCTATACAGTCAGCAAACACAAGACAGTGAGCTAATTGTGGCCAGATCATGAACTCCTTATTGTCAAATTCAGAATTAAAGACAGTAGGGAAAACCTCTAGACCATTCAGGTATGACCTGAATCAAATCCTTTATGATTATACAGTGGAAGTGACAAATAGACTCAAGGGATTAGATTTGATAGACAGAGTACCTGAAGAACTATGGACAGAGTTTTGTGACATTTTACAGGAGAAAGTGATCAAGAACTTCCCAAGAAAAATAAATGCAAAAAGGTAAAATGGTTGTCTGAGCAGGCCTTACAAACAGCTGTGAAAAGAAGAGAAGAGAAAGGCAAAGGAGAAAAGGAAAGATATACCCATTTGAATGCAGAGTTCCAAAGAATAGCAAGGAGAGATAAGAAAGCCTTCCTCAGTGATCAATGCAAAGAAATAGAAGAAAACAATAGAATGGGAAAGACTAGAGATCTCTTCAAGAAAATTAGAGATACCAAGGGAACATTTCATGCAAAGATGGGCACAAAAAAGGACAGAAGTGGTATGGACCTAACACAAGCAGAAGATATTAAGAAGAGATGGCAAGAATACACAGAAGAACTGTACAAAAAAGATCTTTATGACCAGATAATCATGATGGTGTGATCACTCATCTAGAGCCAGACATCCTGGAATGCGAAGTCAAGTGGGCCTTAGGAAGCATCACTATGAATAAAGCTAGTGGAGGTGATGGAATTCCATTTGAGCTATTTCAAATCCTAAAAGATGATGCTGTGAAAGTGTTGCACTCAATATGTCAGCAAGTTTGGAAAACTCAGCAGTGGTCACAGGACTCGAAAAGGTCAGTTTTCATTCCAAACCCAAGGAAAGGCAACGCCAAAGAATGCTCGAACTACCGCACAATTGCACTCATCTCACACGCTAGCAAAGTAATGCTCAAAATTCTCCAAGACAGACTTCAACAGTAAATGAACCATGAATTTCTAGATGTTCAAGCTGGATTTAGAAAAGACAGAGGAACCAGAGATCAAATTGCCAACATCCGTTGGATCATCAAAAAAGTGAGAGAGTTCCAGAAAAACATCTACTTCTGCTTTATTGACTAAAGCCTTTGACTGTGTGGATCACAGCAAACTGGAAAATCCTTAAAGACATGGGAATACCAGACAGACAACCATCCCTGCCTCCTGAGAAATCTATATGCAGGTCAAGAAACAAGTTAGAATTGGACATGGAACCACAGACTCATTCCAAATTGGAAAGGAATATGTCAAGGTTGTATATCGTCACCCAGCTTATTTAACTTATATGCAGAGTACATCATGTGAAATGCTGGTCTGGATGAAGCACAACCTGGAATCAATTGCTGTGAGAAATATCAATAACCTCAGATATGCAGATGACACCACCCTTATGGCAGAAAGTGAAGAGGAATTAAAGAACATTTTGATGAAAGTGCAAGAGGAGAGTGAAAAAGTTGGCTTAAAACTCAAGATTCAGAAAACTAAGATCATGGCATTGGATCCCACCACTGCATGGCAAATAGATGGGGAGATAATGGAAACAGTGACAGACTTTATTTTTGGGGGCTCCAAACTCACTGAAGATGGTGACTGCAGCCATGAAATTAATAGATGTTTGCTCCTTGGAAGAAAAACTATGACCAACCTAAACAGCACATTAAAAAGCAGAGACATAACTTTGCCAACAATGGTCCGTCTAGTCAAAGCTATGGTTTTTCCAGTAGTCATGTATGGATGTGAGAGTTGGGCTATAAGGAAAGCTGAGCACCAAAGAATTGATGCTTTTGAACTGTGGTGTTGGAGAAGACACTTGAGAGTCTCTTGGACTGCAAGGAGATCCAACCAGTCCATCCTAAAGGAAATCAGATCTGAATATTCATTGGAAGAACTGATACTGAAGCTGAAACTCTAAATTTCGCCACCTGATGTGAAGAACTGACTGATTTGAAAAGACCCTGATGCTGGGAAAGACTGAAGGTGGGAGGAAAAGGGGACGACAGAGGATGAGATGGTTGGATGGCACCACTGACTCAGTGGACATGAGTTTGAGTAAGCTCTGTGAGTTGGTGATAGACAGGGAAGCCTGGCGTGCTGCAGTTCATGGGGTCACAAAGACTGACATGACTGCGTGACTGAACTGAACTGAACTGGGACACTAAGCCCAGTGAGGATGGAACTGGGGATGGGATAGGGGCAGGTGGCAAGAGAATGCAAAGAGAGCATGTAGTGAGAGGCAGGGCCAAACCAGGGTGCAGAGTGTTCTGTGAGCCATGTGGTTCATCTCTGTGTCTGTCATGATGAGTGGGCCCATCACTCACGTAGAGCAGCTCAGGGAAGACTTCTAGGGTGAGATGACACTGAATCCTGAAGGACTTTGTCTCAAGGGAGAGCAAAAGGCATTTGAAACTGAGAGTCGGGAAGATCCACTGGAGAAGGAAATGGCAACCCATGCCAGTATTCTTGCTTGGAAATCTCCATGGACAGAGGAGCTATAGTTCATGGGGTTGCAGAGAGTCGGACATGACTTAGTGACTAAAGAACAACAACTTTTGGGGTACACAGGTATACCTACAAATTCTAGGAGGGGGTTCAAGCTGGTGTGTGGAACAATTAGACCATGAGAGACTGTGGTGCAGCAGCAGGTTATAGTCTACTTAAAAAGCCAATAACAGGGCTTGGGACTTAGTAGATTCTTCATAAATAACTGTTGATGAGTCTGTCTACTCTGTGACTTCCTTGATACTCTGTGACTTCCTTGATAAGAAGGGGGTTACACTGACAAGTACACGGGTCTATAGATATGGGGATACTAGGAAGTTAGAAGCTTAGGAGGTACTAGGAAGACAGTTACAGTGATCAGTCTCAGGTAGGATTTTGCAATAATTGAATCCAAATCAGTATTTTTGCTCAGGGCCCTGGGATTCAAGATAGCGACCATACAGGGAGGCAAGCACAAGAAAGGTTAGGATTGCAGAACCAGGGGCCATGGCCAAACCAGGGCACTTCACTTATTTACTCATCTACACATCCTGCCCTTCATTTGTTCAACCATCCAACCCTCCGCCCATCTTTTTCTATATGAAAGCTTTCCATAAAACTTAGCATTTGATTTCCCCCTCACTCCCTTCTTTCTCCTGCCACAAATCCTTTGCAAGAAGTGATGTTAGTAAGACAGGATAAAGATAAAGTGGTTGTCTCAGCACAAAAATACATTGAAGGTTTACTAAGAAAGTTGGTCAATATTAGGAATCAAAATGCTGGTTTGGCTTTGAACACTGCTATTCCACTCAGAAGAACTGAAAGATCCTAAAGCTTTATAGATTTACTGTTGCCCTTTGGATTGAACCTGAGATTCTGGGCAGGGGAGGAGGACATATAGACACAAAGCAAGCGTAGAAAAAGAAGGGAATAGAAAACAGAAGAACAAAGTCCCTGGATCCCAAATGTGTATGTCAGCTGGACTCTGGCACAGGAGATGGCAAAGTGAGAAAACAAACATTTCAGATCATCTTTTACATGCGTTCAGAAGTAAAAAGCATCATTTTCATTTTGATGATGAGAAATACCCACAAGCTCTTTTTGAAATTTTGTTCAAATGAGGATCAACCTTTCTTAAGTGCTGGGCACACCAACACAGATGAAGATACAGCCCCTACTCTGGAGTACCTCACATTCTAAGGGAGATGGCAGACATGAAACAGCAACGTGATGGAGGAGAGTCGCACTGATAAGATGGGCCACTGCACCCAGACTTGGACTTTCAAGAAGAATTCCCAGAAGAGGCATTATGGCTGAAAGCTGAGTTTTGAAAGAAAGGCTGGAGTTATCCAAACAAAGAAGTAACAAGTGTTGTATGGAGTAGGAGAAGAATCAGGGCATGGAACAGTGGTGGTGGTTTGTGCGGTTAGAGAAAAGGTATAAGCAAGAAGGAGATAGGTGCTAAGGGCAAGAACTAGGTCATGAAGGGTCTCGCATGCCCAGATGAGACTTCAAACTTTATTCTGACTGCTATTGAGAGCCATTTGAGGAATATTCCACAGAACTAGGATCTTAAGTCACTGAGATGGAACTACTGGAATTTCTTGGATGCCTACAACCATTTACCTCTGGGTCCTAGGCTCTGATGTCTGGCCTGAAACTCACGCAGCCTCTGGCTTCCTCCTGTGCCTTGGGAGCAAGGACTGACACCCCTGGCTCAGAGGATGGGCTCCTTTCCATGGTGTTGGGCCACCTGGGTGGAGCCTCGCTAGGCAGGGCCTTCCAGAAATGAGCTGCATGCACATGATGTCAGAGGGGTGGCGCATGGGGAATGGAGCAGGGTGTAACCTCTTCTATCACTGTCCCCCCTCCTTTCTCCTGAGAAATTGAAAATTCCTCCCCAGGCTGCTGATCAAAGAGTCCTTTCACTTCTGGAGAAATTCAACCTTTTGTAAAACCCAAATTAATTCTGGAAACAATAGGTTGTGAAAAGACCTCAAGCTTTGTAGTGAAGTTGATCTGGGTTTGGATCCTGGCTCTGTTACAAGCTGGGAGATCTTAAGCAAATTAATTACTTTCTCTGAGTCTTAGTTTTTTATCTATATGAACATATATCTATACGAACATATATCTATATCTATATGGAGATAACAATGTCTCTCTCACAGGGTTATCAGGAGCACCAGAGAAGAAAATACTTGTAATTATCTTTGGCAGTATATGGGCTTCCCTGGTGGCTCAGATAGTAAAGAATCTGCCTGCAATGAGGGATACCCAGATTCAACCCCTGGGTCAGGAAAAACTCCTGAAGAAGGAAATGGAAATCGATTCTAGTATTCTTTCCTGGAGAACTCCATGGACAGAGGAGCCTGGCTGGCTACAGCCTATGGAATCACAAAGAGTAGGACATAACTGAGCAACTAACACTTTCCTTTCGCAGCATATATTAGTTCTGCAAGAATTTTCTCCTGTGGAGTTTCACTTGTTTATTGGTCATCCACAGCTCACTCAGTTCAGTTGTTCTGCCCTTGAAAGAGATTTAGGAAAGTATTAGTTGACAATATATTAACATATATATATGTGGAATCTAGAAAAATGGTAACGGTGAACCTATTTGCAGGGCAGGAACAGGGAACATATTAATTGAAAACATGGAGGCCATTGACCAAATTGAAAATTTTGGTTCATCTTGAACTTGTCAGTACACTGTACTATGTCAGGAATCACAAATTTATGAACTTGGAATGCAAAGAGCTTAGGACTCCAAGTATAAGCCCTGAGCTCTTATCTCTGTCTATCCCCTTGGCCAAGTCCCTTCTCTGGAAGATGAGGTCCCTTCTGGTCCTGTCCAGGCTTGATGGTCTCTAAAACAAGCTAATAAAGGATGATGAGACTCCAATAAGTCATGCTTATGGGGGGAACAGGAGATGAAGCACCAAAGGGTGTCCCTCTTTCTTGTACATGTAAGTTCTGTGCATTTCCACACAGCCCTGAAGCTAAGGAAGAAGAAATTCCTCCATGGGAAAAAGAGTTAAGAAGGCCATGCTACAAGCATGAATCATAAAATATTCCAAGAATGTCAGAGAGAAATATGAGCTACCCCAGGGGACGCCTGGGGGAGTGGGAGAGGTGAGCAGCTAAAGCTGCCACAGGCTGAGCCAGGTGCTTTCTCCAGTCTGATTGCAGAGAGTAACATGAGCCCATGTCAGGGTGGGACATCTCTCCCCTTGTCTCCATCCCGGTCCTCTGGATACAGGAGTCCTTTCCAGGGCAAACCCACTGATGATGTATCCAACTTCTGATTAGTGGATGAGAGAACTACCTTTGGAATCAAATGTCTGGATTCAACACCCAATTGTGCCACTGACAGTGTGACATTGGCCAAGTGAATTCATCTTTCTGAGCTTCAATTTCTTCACCTGTCCCCAAAGGATACACACATCTATTCCCTAACATTTTTTTAAAGGACTGAATGACATAATGTAATAAAGCCTTAGGTCCAGCATCCCAGGAGGGATTCCATCAATAACAGTTAATATTTTAGGTAAAGGCAGCTGGGTGGAGGGGCCACGTGCCACACGCACAGTTTAGGCCCTCTCTGAATCACCTGGGTCCCTACAGATGAATACAAATTATGAGGCTGATTTGGTTTCCATTCACAGTTCCAAAGGTTTTGAAGGCGTGTGGAGGGAAAGCAGAGACTTCTTCCAGCAACATAAAGGGAAAAACAGAGCTTCCAAGAGGCCGAGCAGCCAGAGGAGCAGGCCTGGCTATCTGCCTGAATGTGGACCTGCAGCTGGGCCAACACTGAGAGCGTGGGGTCTGAGGGGTGTGGCAAGCTCCATGGGATTCATTCAGCAATCATTCAACAACTCTCTGCTGGGCATCCACTGTGTGTCAGCCCCTGGTTCTGGAAACTAGAGACACAGAAGAGAATAAATCATTGCCTTCGTCTTCTTGGAGTTAAAATGCCCAAATAAACTGGTATCTTTCAGGTAATACGTATTTCCCTGATTCAGACAAATCAACCTCAGCTTTCTAAAGGGAGGCAGAAGGCCTGGCAGGGGCCCACAGGTTGGCCACAGCCTCTGTCCCCAGGTGGGCAGTGTCCACAGATGTCAGCAGGAGTGATTTTCTGAGGCTAAAAAACAGGCTCTGAAGTCAGACAGCTGAAGATGACACCTCATCCCACTAATTTAAAAATCTGAGCCTTGGGCACATTACTTAACTTCTGGGAGATTTACTCTCCAGCTCTGTAAAAGAAATTAAAAAACAATTTACCTCTGGGATTGCTATGAGTTTTAAATGAGATAGCAGATACAAGGGCTTAGCAAAGCACCAATAAATTAGATTGTTTTTATTATAATAATTAGCATGGTCAGAATGTATCAATATGAGTTCTTTGAACTGGGTTCTTACAAAAAAAGTAATGAACCCCATGAATAGGGCAGGAACCAGTCCTGGATCCAGCAATGAGTGGGTAAGAGCAGAGGACACTCACAGTGAGAGCAAAGGGGAAGGAAAGTGGGATTCCAGGGGTCAAAACCTAGTACGAAACCTGGGCACATTTGGCAGCAGAGCAAAAACAAAGAAGAATTTGTAGACAACCTGAGGTACAAAGAGAAAGTCGGATTCAAGCCAAAGAGTAGCGAATAATATCTTATCTTGACTGAATGCTTCCATGTACCAAGCCCTGTTAGTTTGAGATACCTGTTGCCATTTAATTATTCAGCAGTTCTCTATGGCAGGTTTTACTATCCTTCATTTTACAAATGAAGAAACTAAGACTCAAAGAGATTGCAACTTACCAAAAGTCAACCAGCCAGCAAATGGTCTTGAACCTGGATTTTAACCTAGAGGTATCTAATGCCAAAGCCCATGTTCTCAGATATAAGGCCATTCTGTTTTTCCCAAATCCAACTGGCCTCCTTTAATCAGGAGTTATTGAGGACTTCAGCACAGGTCAGTCCACGGCACAAGGTGGATGCTTCATTTAAGTGAACAAATATTTATTAAGCATCTTCCTTGTGCTGGCCACTTGCCATGGACTCACCTGTGCTGAAGTCCTCAATAACTCTTAGCAATATATAAAGAAGGATGTACAATTTAAGGATACCTGCTTGGAAATCAGACAGAACTTTGTGACTAGTAGGGTGACACTGGGCAGTGTTTGACAGCCTAATTCCTCAAAACCTACTTCAAAGACACCAAGCTCATGTTCTGGTACAATGAGCTGCACTGAAATGGTGCTGCAGAATGAATCTGTATCTCTGAGTCAGAAGACCTGGTTGCAAGAACGGAAACATCATCTAGTCTACAAGAAACACAGTTTCCTCCACTGCAAAATCATATTTTAGGACTAGAAGCCTAGAAAGACCCCACTTGGATGCCAATATCTTAGGCCTTGAATTAATATCTTTGAGCTCAAGGGAGATTGGCCAAAATGGCAGAATAGAAAGACCCTGGGCTCACCTCTTCTTATGAACACACCAAAATCATAAATATTTGCAGAACTATTTGATGAGAAATACTGAAACCTCCCATAAAAGATCTACAACTAAAGACATAAAGAAAGAACCACAGAGAGATGGGTAGGATGGGTGGACTTATGATATAGTCAAGTCCCATACTCCAAGATAGGCTAGTCACAAACTGCAGAAATATTATATTGCAGAGATTCTCCCACAGAAGAGAGAGCTATGAGCCCCACATCAGGGGGTCCTGTACTGGGAAGATGAGTCCCCAGAGGATTTGCCTTTGAGGGGCTATGGGTCTTAGTTTCAAGAGACCCACAAGACTGGGAGAAATAGAGACTTCACTCTTTACAGACACATAAAAAAATCTCACAGACTCTGGGACCCAGGGCCAAAGCAGTAATTTGATAGGAACCTGGGCCAAACAGCAGAGACATTACTTTGCCAGCAAAGGTCTGTCTAGCCAAAGGTATGGTTTTTCCAGTAGTCACATATGGATGAGACAGTTGGACTATGAAGAAAGCTGAGTGCCGAAGAATGGATGCTTTTGAACTGTGGTGTTGGAGAAGACTCTTGAGAGTCCCTTGGACTGCAAGGAGATCCAACTAGTCCATCCTAAAGGAGATCAGTCCTGGGTGTTCATTGGAAGGACTAAGGAGATCAGTCCTGGGTGTTCATTGGAAGGACTGATGCTGAAGCTGAAACTCCAATCCTTTGGCCACCTGATGCGAAGAACTGACTTATTTGAAAAGACCCTGATGCTGGGAAAGACTGAAGGTCAGAGGAGAAGGGGATGACAGAGGATAAGATGGTTAGATGGCATCACCGACTCAATGGATATGAGTTTGAATAGGCTCTGGGAGTTGGTGATGGACAGGGAAGCCTGGTATGCTGCAGCCCATGAGTTGCAAAAAGTCTGACACAACTGAGCAACTGAACTGAACTAAACTGAATTGCACTGATGGGCCAGAGCCTCCTGCTGATCTTGGTCTGCTGGAGAGGCAGGGGTCAGCTATGGCTCACCCTGGGGACACAGACACTGGCAGCAGCCATTCCTCAGAGCTCTTTCTGTCCCGTGGATGATGGGGCTGGCAGGCACCATTGTAGACTCCTTCCTTAGATCATTATGGCCCAGACTTTGCTCTACCCAACATCCTGCAAGTGCCAGTGCTATGATGCCTCAGGTCAAGCAACTAACTGGGCAGGAACACAGCCCCACCCATCAGCAGACACACTGCCTCAAGACTTCCTGAGCCCGCATTCCCCTCTGGACATGGCCCTGCCCACCAGAGGGTCCAGGTCTGAGTTCCACCACCACTGGACGGCCACTAGCTCCAGAATCCCCTGAGCCTTGGCCCTGCCCTTCAGAAAGACTGCTCAAGCCTCTGGACCAGCTTCACCCACCAGAAGGCAGGCACCAAATGCAAGAAAACCACAATCTGGCAGCCTGCAGACGCAGCCAGCTGACAGCAGGGTAGACCCTGCCTTGGAACTAGCTGGGCCATAGCACTGTACACTAGCAAGCCAACACAAGCTCTGGAGCACCCCCAGCCTCATACCCAATTGTGTCAAGAGACAGCTCCCCCGCCCCCACCACCAGGTCTGATACCAGGGATCCCAGGGCCTTGCAATCAAATCTAAGACCTGGCTCTGCCTGCCAGTAGGTCCATCTGGCACTAACCCTAGGATCTAGATTAAATCACCAGTGTATAGACAACAGTTCTGGAGTCTTCTGGAGCTTGACTTCACTCACCAGTGAGCCAGTACCAGACTCAGGGCCTCCTGGGGTTCTGTAGTCAGCCACCTCATGACCTGGATGTGTCAACCAGCAGCTGGCAACATCTGCTCAAGGCAAAGCCTGGTAACCAACCAGATCAGAGGCCACTGAAGACTACCAGACCACCTGCACAGTCAGCCCAACACAAGAGAAGGACCCATGAAGCCCTAATAGGGGAAATTCCTAGGGCATATAGCTTGGGTGATAAGCAGGGAGTGTACTGCTAGGATGTGTAGGATGTCTCCTATAGAAGGTCAACTCTCCAAGTTTGAGAAATGTAATGAATTTACCAGGTACATAAAAATACACAGTAACTTAGGCAAAATGAGTTGACAGAGGAACATGTTCTAGATGAAGGATTGAGACAAAACCCCAGAGAAGAAGTAAGTTTAGTGGACATAAGCAAACTACTCAAGAAAGAATTTAGGGTGGTGATCATAAAGATGACCAAAAAACTCAGGAAAAAAAAAAGATGAACAGAGTGAAAAGTTAGAAGTTTTAAACAAAGAATTAGAAAATATAAACACAATCAAACAGAGATGATAAATACAATAACTTAAAGGAAAAATATACTATAAGAAATCAACAGTAGACTAAATGATATAGAGGAATGGATCAGTGAGCTGGAAGACAAAGTAGTGGGAATCACTGTTGCTCTATAGAAAAGAAAGAAAATAAGAATGAATTTAAATGAAAAGTCCTGCAAGGCTATAAGCTGACTTTTCAGCAGAAGTTGCGGGATGGAAGGGAGCGGCACAATATATTTAAAGTGATAAAAGGGAAAAGCCTACAACCAAGACTACTCTATACAGCAAGACTCTTATTCAGATTTGATGGAGAGACCAAAAACTTTACAGCGAAGCAAAAGCTAAAAGAGTTCTGCACCACCAAACCAACTTTACAAGAAATATTAAAGGAACCTTTTTAAGTGAAAAAAAAAAAAAAAGCCACAACTAGAAATGTGAAAATTACAAGATGAATTTTGTAACTCATCAGTAAAGGCAATGATACAGTAAAGACAGGAAATTGTCTACACACAAAGCAAGTTATAGGAAGGTTAAAAGAAAAAAGGAGTAACAATAATCTATATCCACAATAATCAGTTAAGGAATACACAAAACAATTACATGTAAAATATGATATCAAAAGAAGTAATCATGAGGGGAAGAGAGTACAAATGCAATGTTTTAAAAATGCACTTGAAATTAAGAGATCAGCAACTGAAAACAGTCACATATATAGAGAGATTGCTATATAAAAACCTCATGCTAACCACAAAGCAAAAATCTATAATAGATATTCGCCCAGAAAAGAAAAATGAATCCAGATTTAACACTAAAGATAGTCGTCAAATCACAAGAGAAGAGAACAAAATAAGCGGGGGGGGGGACGGACATTCTACAAAAACAACTTCAAAACAACAAAATGGCAATAAGAACATATTTATACATAATTACTTCAAATGTAAACGGACTAAATGCTCCGATCAAAAGACACAGAGTGGCTGAAGACAGAGATCGAAAGCGAGGAGATGGACAAAGATATTTTATGCAAATAGCAAAACAAAGTTGGAGTTCCAATACTTGTATTAGACTAAATAGACTTTAAAATAGTGACTGTTACAAAAGACAAAGAACACTACACAATGTTCAAGGAATCAATATAAGATATATAATTGAAAATATATATGCACCCAACATAGGAGCACCTCAATGTATCAGGTAAATATTAAGAGACATAAAGGGAGAAATTGACACTAACACAATAATAGTAGGGAACTTTAACATGCTACTTACATCAATGGACAGATCATACAGATAGAAAGTCAATAAGAAAACACTGATCTTAAATAACACATTAGATCAGATAGATTAATTAATATATACAGAATATTTCATCCAAAAATACAGAATACACATTCTTCTCAAGTGCATACAGAACATTCTCCAGAATAGATCACACACTAAGCCACAAAACAAGTCTTGGTAAAATTAAGAAAACTGAAATAAAATCAAACACCTCTCTGACAACAAGGCTATGAGACTAGAATCAATTACAAGAAAAAAATGCAAAAAATACAAACTTGTGGAGGCGAAACAATATGCTACTGAATAATCAATGGATTACTGAAGAAATTAAAGAGGGAATAAAAACTACCTGAAGACAAAGGAAAATGAAAACAAAATAATCAGAAATCTGTGGAACGCATCAAAAGCAGTTCCAAGAGGGAAGTTTATAGAGATACAAGCTTACCTAAGAAAACAAAAACCTCAGGTAACAACCTAACCTTACAACTAAAGGACCTAGAGAAAGAAGAAAAAACAAAACCCAAAATTAGCAGGAGAAAAGAAATCATAAAGATCAGAGCAGAAGTAAGTGAAATAGAGACTAAAAAAAACAGAAAAATCAATGACACTGAAAGTTGGTTATTTGAAAAGATAAACAGAAGTAAGAAGACTTTAGCCAGACTCAAGAAAAAAAAGGGAGAGGACCTAAATCAATAAAATCAGAAATGAAAAAAGGCGAGCTACAGTTCACATCAAAGAAATATAAAAGAACATAAGCAACTACTATGAACAACTCTATGCCAATAAAATGGACAACTTAGAAGGCATGGACAAATTCTTAGAATTGTACAATCTAAAATATGAACAGACCAATTACCAGTAATGAAACTGAATCTAATAAAACATTCCTGATAAATAAAAAAGTCCCGAACCAGAAGGTTTCACAGGTGAATTCTACCAAAATTTAGAGAAGAGCCAACACTTATCCTTCTCAAACTGTTTCCAAAAATTGCAATGGAAGGAACACTTTCAAACTCATTCTGTGACGTTAGCATTGGCCTGATACCCAAACCAAAGATATCACACACAAAAACAAAATTACAGGTTAATATCACTGGTGAACAAAGATGAAAAAATCCTCAGCGAAATATTAGCAAATCAAATTCAACAATATGTTAAAATGATCACACACCATAATCAGGTGGGATTTATCCCAGTGATGCAGGGGTATTTCAATATCCACAAATTATTCAATGTGCTAAAACACACTTATGAATTGAAAAATAAAAAACCATATGATCATCTCAGTAGATACAGAAAAAAAAACATTTTGACAAGTTCAGCATCTATTATAATAAAAATTCTCCAGAAATCAGGCATAGAGGGAACATACCTCCAGATAATAAAGACTGTATATGAAAAACCTATGGCTAACATCATACTCAATGATGAAAAGCTGAAAGCATTTCCTCTAAAATCAGGAACAGGACAAGGATGCAGACTCTCACCACTTTTATTAAACATAATATTGGAAGTTCTAGCCACAATAGGACAAGAAAAAGAAATGAAAAGGAATTCAAATTGCAAAAGAAACATGTACCAAGGATATTTTTAACAGAACTAGAACAAATAATTTTAAAATTTGAATGGAAACAAAAAACTCTGAATAGATAAAACAACCTCGAGAAACAAGAATAAAACTGGAAGAATCATGCTTCCAGACTTCAGACTATACCACAAAGCTACAGTCATCATCATAGGATGGTACTGGCACAAAACCAGACACAAAGACCAACAGAACAGAATAGAGAGCCCAGAAATAATTCCGCACACTTATGGTCACTTAATCTATGACAAAGGAGGCAAGGTTATACAATGAAAAAATAATAATCTCTTCAATTGGTGCTGATAAAACTGTACAGCTACATGTAAAAGAATAAAATCAGAACATTCTCTAACACCATATGCAAAAATAAACACAAGATGGATTAAAGATCTAAATATAAGACTGAAAACTATAAAAACTCCTAATGGGAAACACAGGCAGAACAGTCTCTGATAGAAATCATATCAATGTTTTTCTGGATCTGTCTTTTAAAGCAAAGGAAATAAAAGCAAAATAAACAAATGGGACCTAATCAAACTCAGTATATCAAAGGAAAAGTAGTTGCAAATGATATGACCAATAAGGGATTAATATCCAAAATATATAAACAGCTAATACAACTCAATATAAAAAATTCTGATTTAAAAATGTGCAGAAGACCCAAACAGACATTTTTCCAAAGAGGACATGCAGATAGCCAATGAGCACATGAAAGGATGTTCAACATCACAAATTATCAGGGAAATGCAAATCAAAACCATGGTGAGATATCACCTCACACCTGTCAGAATGGCTATCATCAAAAAAACACAAATAATGAAAGTTTTTAAGGAAAGGGAACCCTTGTACACTGTTGGTGAGAATGTAAGTTGGTACAGTCACTGTGGAACACAATATGAAGGCTTCTCAAAAAACTCAAAATATAACTACCATGTGACCCAGAAATTCTACCCCTGAGTTTATATCCAAAAATAACAAAAACACTAATTGAAAAAGAATGTTCATCGCAGCACTGTTTATAATAGCCAGGACATGGAAGCAACCCAGATGCCCATCAGCAGACGAATGGATGAGGAAGCTGTGGTACATATACACCATGGAATATTACTCAGCCATTAAAAAGAATTCATTTGAATCAGCTCTAATGAGATGGATGAAACTGGAGCCCATTATACAGAGTGAAGTAAGCCAGAAAGATAAAGACCAATACAGTATACTAAGGCATATATATGGAATTTAGAAAGATGGTAATGATAACCCTATATGCAAAACAGAAAAAGAGACACAGATGTACAGAACAGACTTTTGGACTCTGTGGGAGAAAGCGAGGGTGGGATGTTTCGAGAGAACAGCATCAAAACATGTATATTATCTAGGGTGAAACAGATCACCAGCCCAGGTTGGATGCATGAGACAAGTGCTCGGGCCTGGTGCACTGGGAAGACCCAGAGGGATGGGGTGGGGAGGGAGGTGGCAGGGGGGATCGAGATGGGGAATACATGTAAATCCATGGCTGATTCATGTCAATGTATGGCAAAAACCACTACAATACTGTAAAGTAATTAGCCTCCAACTAATAAAAATAAATGAAAAAAAATAAAAATAAAATAAAAAGATACATGTGCGCCAATGTTCATGGCAGCATTATTTATAATTGTCAAGATATGGTAGCAACATATATATATTCATAATATGTGCGCACGCGCGCACACACACACACACACACAGTGGAATACTACTCAGCCACAAAAATGAATGAATTTTTGCCATTTACAACAAGCAAGAACCTGGATGGTATTTTTTGATAATTTTATTTATTTATTTATGTGTGGCTGTGCTGGGTCTTTGTTGTTGCGTGGGCTTTTCTCTAGTTGTGGAGAGTGGGACTATTCCCTTGTGTTGTGTAGGCTTCTCATTGGGGTAGCTTCTCTCGTTGCAGAGCATGGGCCCTAGGGCGTGTGCACTTTAGAAGTTGTGGTGTATGGGTTCAGTAGCTGAGGTTCCTGGGCTCTAGAGCACAGGCTCAGTAGTTGTAGGGCACAGGCATTGTTGCTCTGTGGCATGTGGGATCTTCCAAGACCAGGGATTGAACCAGTGTTTCCTGTATTGGCAGGCAGATTCTTTACCACTGAGCCACCAGGGAAGCTCTGGACAGTATTATGCTAAGTGAGGTAAGTCAGAGAAAGACAAATACTGTATGATATCACTTTTACGTGGAATCTAAAACAAACAACAAAGTAGTGATTATAACAATAAAGAAACAGACTCATAGATACAGAGAAAAAAACGAATGGTTATTAGCGGGGAGAGTGAGGGAGTCGAGGCTATATTAGACGTAGGGGATTAAGAGGTACAAACTATTATGCATAAAATAAATTACAGGGGTATATTGTACAATACAGGGAATATAACCAATACTTTATAATGACTACAAATGAAGTGTAATCTTTAAAAACTGTGACTCTCTATACTGTACACCTGTAATGTATATAATATTGTTTAGCAATTACATTTCAATACAGAAAATAAAATCTTTGAGTTCAAATCCTGTATCTACTGCAAATCTACACTGGGACTTTTGGTAATTCAAACTCTTATACCCACTCCATCCCATATCTTGGGTTTTGTTGTTGTTGTTAATCAGAGGGAATTGATTAACCTAACATTCAATGAGTCTTTCAAGCAGTGGCTGTTTCCTCCCCTACATTCTTGCATCACTGGAACAGGACTGGAGATTGACTGCTGCTGTTCAGTCACTAAGTCCTGTCTAACTCAGAGACTCCATGGACTGCAGCAGGCCAGGCTTCCCTATCCTTCACAGTCTCCCGGAGTTTGCTCAAACTCAAGTCATCAAGTCGGTGATTCCATCCAGCCATCTCATCCTCTGTCACCCCCTTCTCCTCCTGACTTCAATCTTTCCCAGCATCAGGGTTTTTACCAATGAGTTGGTTCTTCACATCAGGTGGCTAAAGTATGGAGCTTCAGTTTCAGCATCACTCCTTCCTATGATATTCAGGGTTGATTTCCTTTAGGATTGACTGGTTTGATCTCCATGATATTCAAGGGATTCTCAAGAGTCTTCTCCAGCTCCACAGTTTCAAAGCATCAGTTCTTCATGTTCAGTCTTCTTTATGGTTCAAATCTCACATCTGTACATGACTACTGCAAAAATCATAGCTTTGACTATACAGACCTTTGTTGGCAGAGTGATGTCTCTGATTTGTAAAATGCTTTGTTTGTCATAACTTTTCTTCCAAAGAGCATGTGTCTTTTAATTTCATGGTTTGTAGTCACCATCTGCATTGATTTTGGAATCCCAGAAAAGAAAATCTCTCACTGTTTCCACTTTTCCTCCTATTTGCCATTTCCCCTGTTGCCCCATTTTCCATCTATTTGCCATGAAGTGATGGGACCGGGTGCCATGATCTTAGTTTTTTGAATGTTGAGTTTTAAGCCAGCTTTTTCACTCTGCTCTTTTACCCCCATCAAGAGGCTCTTTAGTTCTTCTTCACTTTCTGTCATTAGAGTGGTATCATCTGCATGTCTGAAATTGTTGATATTTCTCCTGGCAATCTTGATTCCAACTTGTGATTATCCAGCCCAGCAGTTTGCATGATGTACTCTGCATATAAGTTAAATAAGCAGGGTGATAATATACAGCCTTGACATACTCCTTTCCCAATTCTGAACCAGTCCATTGTTCCATGTCTGGTTCTAACTGTCGCTTCTTGGCCTGCATACAGGTTTCTCAGGCAACAGGTAAGGTAGTCTAGTATTCCCATCTCTTTAAGAATTTTCCACAGTTTGTTGTGATCCACACAGTCAAAGGCTTTAGTGTAGTCAATGAAGCAGAAATAGATGTTTCTCTGGGATCCCTTTGTTCTCTTTGTGTTCTAACGGATGGGGGCAATTTGACTGATTAGGTGTCTTCCTTCTTAAATTCATCCCATGGTCCCATCCCCCTCCAAAAATTCACCAGTTTGGAAGCTCATCAGACACCTGGGAGCTGGAAGAATGAGTGTATGACCTGGGGGTATAGCACTACAGCTGTACCATTCAACTCTATGTGCTTTGAATAATAAGTTCAACTCAACTGAATTGCTCCTCTTGGAGTCTGTTTTCTTTTCCCAGGGAAACTTACAAAGGGAAAATTAGGATGAACTAGTCCGTGACACTTCAGTTGGCCTCCTGGAGGCAACAGATTTGTATCACTTCCCTCTCCTTACCCATCTGTACCCCTCTTATTCTCTAGAGCCTCTGTTAATCTAGGTGGTTTACATGGGAAAATAGAGGATAATCCAGATTCTCACCTATGAAGTCTGAGACCCTGCCATCATGTTCTTCCTGTCCATTTACTATCAAAATTGGTTACAGGAGTATCAAATGATGCCCCTGTGATTCCCCTGGGTGTCAAACTGATCCCTCCATGACCCTATCATATAATAGCAGCTCTACCTCCTGCTGATGATCAGAATCAATGAACTCGAAGGTGGTTTAGCTGGTTCACTGTAGTTGAGAATTCAATCTTCTCTAAAGAGAGTTCTGCTATCGTTATAATTAAGTTCTGGGACTGAGACTCAGGTATTTTTTTCCTGCCCTCTGCTTGCATTACATGGGAGTCTGTCTGTACGCTGCCAAGCAGGACCGCTGACTTTCACATTTTGCCATAAATTGGTGATTAATCACCCCAGCCTTTCATATGTCTTTCCAATGTGTTAATTACACTCAACCATCTGATTCCATTGTCTTTATAATTACTCTTTCCTTTAAACCTCTTAAATGGCTGAGATACAGCATAGCTAGTGCGTTCCTTTCCACTGGTCTCTCATTCACCACTAATTGAAGTGTTAACAGTTATACTGCCAGGCCTCTCTGGGCTCTCCATCTCGCCAGCAGCGGGGCCCTCACTGCTTGCCAGGATGCCCACTGAATTAGCCCCCACTGAGACAAGGGGTCAGGTCTTTGTAACTCTGCATTGGATGTGAACTGCCCCTAGACAGTAGGGGCAAAATGTGATCCAGGTAGCTCCTTTGTTGAGGGGCAGTTCCAGGGGAGAGGTGCAGGTGGGAGCCACCAGCAGCTTCCAGAAGCCAAGGAAATGAATACCTTGGTCCTGATGTGGGCCACACAATACAACATTCTCTACAATACCGTCAAATTATAGGAACAATCTTACCACCACCATTCACACTGCCAGAGAATGTCAAATGCCATCTTACAAGTAAGGCCTCTCCCCGAGCACTTGCTGCTCCTCTCACTCTGTTTCATTTTTTTCCACTGGAATTATTTCCATCTGAAACTCTTGTTTATTATTTATCTCTTACCATCAGACTATATACTCCAGACTTAGGGTACCCATTACCCAGAAGAGGACCTGGCACAAGACAGGCTCCCAACAAATATAAATGAAATTCCAAATATGTATATGAACCTACCCTGAACATCTCACTGGAATTTCTGTGAGGACTAAAATCTCCTACATGTAAGAATACAGTTCACAGTAGCCACTTAATCCAAAAAATAATATAAAAATGTAAATGTTGGTAAAGAAGTGTTTGTGTGTGTATATATATTGTGTATATATCTATCTTTATATATGGCATTGGGATAAGGAAATGGACCTTTTTTCTTTTATTTTAAAATTTTCTGGCCATATCACTCAGCACATGGGATCTTAGGTCCCAATCAGGGACTGAACCCATGCCCCCTGCATTGGAAGCATGGGGTTTTATAACCACTAGGGAAGTCCTTGGACCTTTTTTCTTGGAGGAAAGATACCACAACTTGAGCAATTCAGCAGCAGGGAACAGAGAGAGAACTTCTTATCCAGGGCTTAAGAGCAAGCCTTTGACTCTCTGTAAGGTAGGGAGATTTAAGACTAGCATTTATTTCTTCCAGCACCAGCATTTAATTCCAGACTTAACAGGGACTGAGACCTATAAAAGATTCACCTTGTTTCTCTGAATGTGTACATTATTTACCATACAGTTTATAAAATATTTACCCTTTTATCAACCGACTGCACCCTGCTCAGCCTTAACTACCTTACTGCTGCTCAAAGCTGATCAAATAGGTGGCTGCCAACTCTCCAGAAATGAATGGAGTGAACAGCTGGAAGGGAACCATATTTTATGCATTTGTCAGAGCACATAGCAATCAAGGGTGTTGAAAGCCTTTCAGAAGGTACTGGGGAGGGGTGTGGGTCTTCACTCCCTTCCCACCTCTACCCACCTGCTCTAAAACAAAGCTGCCTTTGCCAGGTCCAGCTCACTCATCTATTCAAGACACACTTACAGAACAGTTATTGTGAGCAAGGGGTCTTGGGGAGACGGATGAGAGGAAAGTACATTCCTATGCTCTTTCTGTGGAAAACGAGCCCAATGATAAAGAATCACAGCAAAAACACCCAGATATTAGACTCTCTTTCCATATGATCAGTGCATGCAAAGTACACAGCCTTATGAGCCAGATTTTTGGGTTGAAACTATATCTTACTCTATCTCAAGTGTATGACTCTGGACCAGTTGCCTAACTTCTGGTTGCCTCAGTTTTCTCAGGGCATTAATAGTCACAATTTCATGATATTATTCATATTAAGTATATGGTGCCCAGCACATAGAAAACATTCAATGAAGTTAAGAGATGTGGAGAAAGGGGAGGGCAATCCTTAGGCCAGATCTACATGGTAAATAGGTTATGATCCTCATTTTACAGATGAGAAAGTGAGATTTAGGAAATTTAGTACTTTGCTAAAATTCACTTATAAGCCAAGATTCAAGATTATGAATGCCTAATTATAAAGACTCTACTTGTAATCACTGCTCACACACACACACACACACACACACACACACACAGGGGAACATGGCATAACCATCATGTGTGCCTTTTCAGTGATGCTCCCAACCAACCTTCAATGAGATGAGATTTTCTTATTTGCCTTTATAACACCTCCTTCACTACAGTCATCATGACTGTAATAATTTATCAATTGAATCATTATTTGTGACAGGCTGGGTCCCCTACTAAATTGTATGTAGACAGGGGCTTGTGTTCACCATGTATTCTCAGTGCCTAGATGACTGTTTCACATACACTGTCATTAAATATCCACAACAATGTTAAGAAAGAAATGATATTTTTCTCCCATTTTATTGTTAATAAAACGGAAGCTCAAAAAAACCAAATAACTCACAGAAGAACATACAGAAAAAAAAATAGGGGAAGATTTTAACCCAGCTCAGTTGATTTCAGAGCCCATTCCCATTCACTGGGCTATATTCTCTCCCTAAGAAGGAAGGAACCAGAAGACAAGGGTAGAGGAATGAAGTTTACATATCAAGGGCTGCCATGTCGGGTATCAAGCTGAAGTTCATTATTAATGCTATCTCTTATACTCCTCAAGATAAACTTTTGTTCAAAACAAGATTTTTGCTAAAACAAGTTTTCTTCCAGACCTGGGTGCAAGCCCTGCTGAGATGAGCTAGTGAAGCGGGGAGAAGGCTGGCACTGAGCATGAAGTGAATGGGGAAACTGACAAGCTTACAAAGCCCTTCAGTGTAGCCCTTTGCTCCAGTACTTCATAATTCAGGAATAAGGCCAGTTCAGGTGGGGCTTAGGCAAAGGCCAAGGTCAGGAGCTCAGGCGAGGTGGGGTGAGGGAGGGATCAGGAGAGAAGTCAGATGCTTTGACACCATCATCTTGACTCTTACTTATACTACATGAAAGAAAGAAAGTGAAGTGGCTCAGTCGTGTCTGACTCTTTGCGACCCTATGGACTGTAGCCCGCTAGGCTCCTCCATCCATGGGATTTTCCAGGCAACAATACTGGAATAGGTTGCCATTTTCTTCTCCAGCAGATCTTCCCAACCCAGGGATCGAACTCAGGTCTCCTGCATTGCAGGCAGACTCTTTACCCTCTGAGCCACCAGGGAATCCCATCCTACTGGATGACCTCTCTGCTATACAAAGGTCCTTTCTCCTTTGCTTTTAAAAAAGAAAACACAGATACCATTGATTTTCTCAGCTTTCTATGTTCAATTGTTGGTTGATTCTTTTTTTTTAAATTGAAGTATAATTGATTTATGCTGGTTTATTCTTAATGAACACCACTGGTAAAAATAACTGGCATAAAACACAGTTGATAATGATAAAGCCATACATAGTATAACATGTTATTGGCTATCAGTTAACAGAAGTATCAACTCTTCCTAAGTAAGAATAGATTTTCAAACTGAATTTTATAGAATTAATGTTTACAAAAGAAAACTGGCAGTGCCAGAAGCTATTATCAGATTAATATGATATGGAAAAAATGATGATTGGTTAATATAATACTCAGTTTACAATTTACAAAGAAATATTTGATTCTAATAAAATGTAAGTAGGACACTCAGAAATAGTGAATGGTACTGTATAGAAATTCAAAGTTATAAACTGGCTCAATAGAGTTTGCTCCAGAAAAGAAATTTTTGGATAAATATGAGTACAATTTTGATGAAAATAGGTGTTTCATGTAGTAACAACCATAAACACCTTTTGGGTCCAATGCAAGTTTCTCACAACATCTTATTACCTCACCTAAGGTTCAGTGCTATGCTGGGGGCTCTACTTAAATGTTGTCTCTAATCCTTACAACAACATTTTGTTATAGGAATGCAATTCCCCAAGTTTCAGAAAAGGAAATAAATCAGAAAAGATATGTGATTTGCCCAGCATAACCCATGGTTTAGTACCAGGGCCAGGATTATTTGTTGATTAAAACTGAACAGTCTAATCAGGAAATGATGATCACCTGGACCTCCCTTCCAAGATTTCAGGGCATTTTGCAAGGGGTGTGGGGGCACCTCTTTATTTCTTGGCCTCTCCAGAAAGGCAGATGTGTCTGTGCCTCTTTCCAGGTGGAAATGTTGAGACCTCAGGAGAGAAACGCACTAGCCTAAGGTTTCAAATTATATGAAGGGCCTGAGCTTTCCCTGATCCTCAATCCACCACCCTCTTCACTCAATGAAATGACCTGCATAAGGCTGTCTTTAAAATAAGTAGAGACAGGAAGCTCTCTGCTTCGAGAAGGGTATAGTTTATGGAATGTAAAGTGGTTCATTCATGGCTGATAGCATTCACGGAATTTTGTCTCCCTATCAGCCCCCATCCCCCAAAGTAAAACTACTTGTCAAAGATACCCTAAGTAATACATCCTTCAAGGACAGTCTGCAGTCCCTGTGCTCATTATTCAACACTCAAGACAGTGAAGGCAAGGGGCCTAAACTGGTCCTCTGCAACATCATAATATCAATGTCTTCTATTATCTTTGGTTTCTCCATGAAGCAGATGTCTCCTATCTGTTTAGTAGTTACCTAAACTGGGGGTTCATGAGGAAAAGAACGAGGCACATTTCAGGCCTCTAGGGAAATAAATATTTCTGTCATGATTTCCATTTGTTTAAATTCAAATCAATAAAATCATACTGAACTTCATTTCACGTTCCTGGCATGACACTTGGTGTCTTGTGATGGGGGTACAATTTTATAGGATAACTTATGGGATCAACCTGCCCTGGCTGCATCCTGGTTTTAGGATGCAAGATCTTTCAGTTTTACAACTAAACAGTGTCAGGCAGGTCTGGATAGTTGATCACCTACTTGTTCACTACTGTATTACTAGCAGCCTCGCTAGCACCTGGTGTGTAATGAGCCTCTGCTAGCCTCACTGGAGTGTTCAATGCCTTGGTTTCTTTCCCTTTAGGATAGGAACAAAGGGGACTAATAATTGCCCTGTGTCACTCACAGGGTTATTATTCTATACAGTAATGTTGAGGGAGAATTATACTGTTATTATTATTGTTCTGTCTAGTAAAGTAAAAGAGAATTAAAAAAATCTCTGAAAAACCCTCTCCAGAGAGTCAATTTTTTGAGACCGGAACCATGGTTTATTGTATTATGTCCTGCAGCACAGTGACTGGCAGAAAAGACGCTCAAAAACCTAGCTAAATGAAAAAATAATGAACAAATGGATAGTTAGATGAACATTCTGTGGATGAGAATAAAGGGATTAAATTAACTCATTTTGTAGAATTATTTTCAGAGCCAGAAGTTCATTTAATTGAACCCCTGCATTTTTCAGAGCCCACATGTAAACAACACATTCTTGGTAGGGTTAAGATTAAAACTGAGTCATTTCAATATACTAAAATAAAGTAAAAATTCTTGATTAATTTTACTTATTTTCTCCAGTGATGTTTTTCCCCCAGCATAAGAAATGCCAGTTCAGCCTGTAATTCATAGTCCTTCCAACAGAAGCTGAGGGTTGTCTAACAGCAAAGCATGTGGGCTTGAGCTCCACCTCACATCTAGGCTCTGCTCTCACTGAGATACAGATAAGCTTCAGAGGTGCTTCAGAGAAAGACCTGACATGTTGGAGGGGGTTGTCTAAGAGCCTGGGACATCGAAGGACATCACCATCAGCATCAAGAAATTGTAAGTATTACCAGAAGCCTGATCACAGCAAGCTAGGAGTCTTAACCTGCTTTCCTCCTTTCTTCTACGGTAACATTCCAAATTCCACCTCCTTCTAGGTCCCTAGAAGGAGGGGCTTCTCAAATTTCTCTTCGCAGCTCTTTGGCTTCATACTTAAGACTCCATAAGACTCTGAGTAACTTGAGGACATGGACCTACTTTATTCATCTCCAGATCCCAGCACTTAGCCAAAGGTCTTGTGTAACGTAGGAGTTCAAAAAACGTGAGAGTGAATAAATGAATTTAGTGCCTAAAAGTTCCAGAAGTACATCCAAATTACAACATCTGTGCCTAGCTCGAAATGTTGTTTCAACAGATATTTAATAAATGTGTGAAATAATGAATAAATGATTGATATGGATGACTACTATTAATGGACAATTGATTATGCACCAGACACTGGCCAGGAACATTTTACATGTCATCTTATCTAATCTTTTTAACAACTCTGCTTCATCTTTTTGTCTGCAGTGCTTAGCACTATCTAACATACCATACATTTTATTTATTTACCTTGTCTACTATCGGTCTCCTCCATAAGAATTTAGCCTCCAAGAGGTCTGAATTTTATCTGCTTCCCCTGTCTGGAAGAGTGTTGGTACCAAGTTTATATTCAGTAAATATCCATGGCATGAATACTGAATAAATATTATCCTTACCTGCATAGAAAAAGCTAAATTCATTGATGCTAAGAAAAAAATTCCTGATCTTGTGTCAGACACTCCAAATCTTCCACACTTTCACTGAAAACTGGTGACACATTGTGATGTAGGTAATATCATTATTCTAATAGGACGGACACTGAGACTCAGAAAGATAGGGTCACCAGCTTGGATCACAGAGCAGTTCACTTAATAAAGTGCTGGGTCACAATTCAAACCCTAGTGTGTGTGGCTTCAAAACTATTGCTCTTGTCATGACCTCAATCTACCTTGAAATGAGAAACTGACCCATCCATCAATTAAAATATTCACAGAGAGATGTTGTTGCACACCTAGAAAAAATCGAGAGACCCCCATTACAATCCAAGTCAATTTAGAAAGATCCCCATTGAACAAAGAGCATCCTTTTAACATTAACAATACAATACATGCTGAATGCAGGAGATTAGAAAAACGTTATTAGGATGAGAAAGACATGCCAATGACTCGGATCCCCACTGTATCTAGGAGTAAGCAATTTCCCAGAGGATTATCTGATGTGAAAGGAATAGTAAGGAGCTCTTTAGTGGCACCCAGACACATCCTCTCACATACACACCTGCTCAGGGCGCAGTGAAGACTGTGCGTAAATGTCTGGAATATTACATAAAAGCTGTCTGCCCAACCAGTCAAAGCTATTAAAATCCATCTTGCTGAAACTAACCCTGAAAGCAGGTCAAACAAATCTAATTTTTATTGTTCCTTAAGGAGATGACTATGTCGGAGACAAAGGAGAGAGGCAGAAGGCCAGTTAGAAAGAAAAAAAAAAACAAACCTAAGAGGCCTTAAAAAATTAAATGTTCAGAAGAACCGTGGCAGGCAAGATAAATGATATATTACAGTGCCGGTTTAAACCTAATTGATGACTAATGTTGCAATGCATCTGAACCTACACTGATCTATTATCCGTCTGGTCCCGGATGAAGGGATACTGCAAGGAGAAAAATTGCTAACCATTTTAACCTGATGGAACTTTAAAAAAATAACCAGCCCAGTTACTTTAAAAGATAAATGGCTGGGTGGTGACCTCCTAATGTATATCAGGGTCTTGCAAGGCAAAATCAAATGTTAATTAAATAGAATCCAGTGCAAGAACGATGCAGAAAGAGTGTGGTTTAGAGCCCAAGAGGCCACAGGGAATTGTGCTGTCAGGTTTCAAAGAAACTACCAATGGAGAGGCAGTAATGGCAGACCACACTGAAAAAACCAGATGTACACACAAACACCATCTATATAATACTTACATACAAGGTATATAGAACAGCTTTCAGGCACAGCTAAATCACAATCCTTGGAAGGGCAGTGTTATCAACAGAGCCACTTAAACTCACTGGGGTGGATCAGAGACATTTTATTTTTCTGATCTATATCAATATAATCTCAACACAATTCTCAGAAGGCAAAACAATGTAAGATGTAAGAATCTGTCAAAGGGATTCAAGAGCCAACTTGAAATGGCTCCAGATGGCCAAGTCGGGGATAATGTTAGCCACAAAATAGTGAATGTAATAGATGATAACCAAAGGCTAAAATGAGAGTCAATGAGCTCATATTGATAATAATAAATGAATATATGAATGGAAGAAATAATGAATGATGAGAAGGGAAATTTCCTTGTTAGTGTTCGTGCCTGTGTTTGCACATGTTAAGTTGCTTCAGTCTTGTCCAACTTGTTACGACCTTATGGACTCTATCCTGCCAGGCTCTTCTGTCCATGGGATTCTCCAGGCAAGAATACTGGAGTGGATTGCCATGCCTCCCTCCAGGGAATCTTCCCTACCCAGGGATTGAAGTCTGTCTCCTGTGGCTCCTGCATTCCAGGTGGATTCTTTACTGCTGAGCCACACACCAAGTATCAAGTCAAAGAATGACTCGGGAAGTATTCTATATTAAAGGAGATCATGTAGATATGGCAATAAAATTCAACCTGTTTGGACACTAGGCCAGAAAAATAGACATCTGTGGAACAACTGGAGACTTTTGTATTAAGTCCCTGAATTAGATACTAAACATTGTATCAGTGTTCCTCTCATAAACTTGGCAGTTACACCATGGCTATTTGGAAGAAAGTTAACATTTGGGGAATTAAGAGTGAAATTTAGACATTCTTTGTTCTATTTTTGAAACTTTTTTTTATAAGTCTGAAATTATTTCAAAATGGAAAGTTAAAAAATTATACGCAGAATGCCATCATTGTACTTTCTCTGAAGGACTATATTGAGAATAAGCTGGTCTCCTCAAGAGGTGGGAAGAGCTAGCACCGAAGCCTATATGTCATTGCTCAATTGGGAAAGGAAAGAACCAATGGCAGAAAAAGGTGATCACTTTGATCAAGTTTATCAGAAATAGGCAGATACCTACAAGACATGAGCAACCACAGAACAGTTTTGCCTGGTTTGTCCATGCCTAGGATGGTATCTGACCTTTTGGGCACAGGGGCGACAGATGTGTCCACTGAGGACAGCTCTGGATGGACAGTGACTTAGGAGAGGGAATCATTGTTAACAACTCTAATAATAATTACACCATTTATCTTGCACCCATTGAGTTAGTCTTTGTGTTACTGTCCTTCATATATTATCTAACCTAAGATGTAGAGAAGCCTCTGAGAGAGGTATTGTCCACATTTTAGGAAATCGAGGAGACATATTTGTTTTCTAAAACAGAACTGTTTCAATAAAAGGGAGATTTAGCAATACTGTTAAAATGACCATACTATCCAAGGCAATCTATAGATTAAATGCAATCTCTATGAAATTATTAATGGCATTTTCCACAGAATTAGAACAAATAATTTTTAAATTTGTATGGAACCACAAAAGACCTTGAATAGCTAAAGCAATTCTGAGGAAAAAAGAATTTCAGGCTAGTACTGGCACAAAAATATATAGAGAGAACAGCCCTCAAGAATACTGGAGTGGGTAACCATTCCCTTCTCCAGAGGATCTTCCTGACACAGGGATCGAACCCAGGTCTCCCGCATTGCAGGCAGATTCTTTACCATCTGAGCCACCAGGGAAGTCCTAATAAATCAACTATACTATACATCAATAAAAATTTAAAAAGTAAAAGAAAGATTTATCAATTTGGCAATGGGTGGAAGTGATAACATAGTGATAATCTATGCTTATTATTCTAAATCCTGGTGTGTTCCACAGCCTCAGCAAGAGTGTAGAGCCTACCTAACAATGACTTTTAAAAAATTTAACTAGATTTGATCCATAGTCTATTGTAAAAATTTATATGTGAAAAGGAAAATGAAAAAACAACAATTTCTAGCCAAGTATATAAATATATAGGCAAGATTGTTGCAGAATCATTTAATCTACTTAGGAAACCTATGATTTCCAGCACTTGAGTAGAACTTCACTTATTTCACAGTAATCATCCATGTGCTAACTGCTAATGATCCTCATCTGTTAAGTCAATAGGAATTTAGTGAATATCTTCTAGTGCAAAATATAGGGCTGGGCCTCAGAGGGACAGAAAGATAAAAATTATCCATTTGAACCTACCAAGGGCAAGCCATGTTAAGATCCATCATAGTGATATTCCTTCCTCTCCTCCCTCTCCCCATCCTTCCTCTTCTCCGTTTTTCCTCCCCCTCCCTGATCTGCTGCATCTTCTCTCCTCCTCCTCTCTCCTTTTCCTCCTCTCCTCCCCCATTCCTCTCTGTCTTTCTTATCCTCTCCCTCTCCTTCTTTTTCTTTCAAACTATAGAAGCACAGATAAAGGAGGAATTCATTCTAACTGGAGGATTTAGGAAGATTTATGGAATATAAGCCCTGACTGAATAGGGTCATGAACAAGAGGCAAGACTTTAACATGCAGGATGAGAGAAAAAACTTTCCAGGCAAGGGACTCATTGGATCAAAACTATATTGGCGGGGAAATTCAAGGAAATAAGAACTAGTGTAAGTGGTCTGAGCATGTGTACATGAGATGATAAGGGTAAGGAGGAAAGAGCAAGGGATAGGGAGTGGCAAGACTACTGGGGCTGAGCCTGGAGAAGCCATTAGTTCCTTCATGAGGGATCGGCATTTGACCTTCTGGACCAAAGAATGGTTACTTGTAGGAGGGGTAAGTGATGAATAAGCACATTCTTTGTCATCTGAAAGACCTGAATCCAATTCATAAAAGTTAGGCTCAGGAATCATCTGCATTTAAACAGTTCAGGATAGTCTCACAAACAATAAAATGACTCCTTGAGACCTCCACCTGGGAACAGGTTGTTATTATTACATTCTTCCTAAAGAACAAATTATAGGTGTTCTTGTCCTTCAAGATTCTCTGTAACCCAAACTTTTTTCTAATATAAACTGGCTGTCTTTCTGCTTCGTAAGAGTCAGTAGAGTTTGCTCATAAGGGCTCATTTTCCACAATATATTTTGATAGACGTGCATGATATGAGTACCCAAAGTTAGGAAAATAAGAACAAACACTCTTGGAAAGAATTATTAGCTTTCCTATTAGTGCAGGAGCTGACAAACGAGCTTCCCTAAACAGAGGCACTGGCTACCTTCCAGGCTGGCCATGACCACTCAAGCTCCAGACCAATGGCTAGAAAAGTCAAAGTCATATTTTATGAAGCTCAGCTAGTTCAATGAAACACTGTGTTGAAAAACCTCAAGTAGTCTGTAAATAGATTTCTAGTGTTTTCTTGAAAGGTTTATGAGAACACCAAGGCTTAGCACTAAGTTATGTGAGTGAAAGGACCAGAATGCACCTTTGAAGGGATGTGTATCTCTGTTAATCTGTGCTTAGTCAACCAGATAGGAACACAAGTTCTGGGGTCAGGAAGACCTGGGTCAGAATCACAGTTCTCTCATTTCCTACTTCTGTATAGAGGCAAGTTACTTAATTCCTTTGAACCTCAGTTTTTTTGGGGGGCTCTAATGCCTAGTTCTTCAGGTTATTTTTGTTAGGTAGTTAGAATAGGGAAAAGGAGTCCAAAATGGCGGTGGCTAAAAGACAAGGAAGGGGAAAGCCTGCGAAAATAAAACAAAGGAAGGTCAAAGAAAGGTCCGAGGACCGGAGTGAGGACTTCAAGTAGAACAGCACTCCTGGCTGAGCCCAATTTGCATAGGGCAGGCCCAGGGGGGAGAAAACATATAAAAGGAGGAGCCAAGCGCGCGCTCTCTCTCTACCCCCGACCCCCGCCTTCCACACACTGGCGCGTTCCTCCACTCTCTTCTCTTCTTTGAGGATGGATTCTCCTGCCACCTTCTAAATAAAATAGAGCTGTAACACTGACTTCTCTAAGAGCTATGACACGGTTTGTCCAAAACCCTAGAGTTGTGATGCGCCGAGGGCTTTAATGTCCATCGCATCGCTCCAAATCATTGCTGTGACAAGACATGAACCCAGAAGCATACACTTGCCTGACATCTATCATGGAGGGGGGAAGTGGAGGGAAGGCGACAGAGAGAGAGAGAGAGAGAGAGAGAGAGCGCGCGAGTGAGCTTGGCTCCTCCTTTTATATGTTTTCTTCCCCCTGGGCCTGCCCTATGCAAATTGGGCTCAGCCAGGAGTGCTGTTCTACCTGAAGTCCTCACTCTGGTCCTCGGACCTTTCTTTGACCTTCCTTTCTATTTTCACAGGCTTTCCCCTTCCTTGTCTTTTAGCCACTGCCATTTTGGACTAATTTTCCCTATTTTAACTACCTAACATTTTGAGGGCTGATCTCTTCCCCCAGATATCTGTATGCCTCATGACCACACCTCTTTGGGTCTTCACTCAATTTTCCTTCTCAGTGGAGACTTCCCCAAGCTTTATATTTAATGCTGAATACACCCCTACCTGCCCCCAACACGTCTTATCCTCTTTCCATGCCTTTTCACTTTAGTACTTACTCACCACAATATAATACACTGCATATTTTACCATTTTTATCTTCTTTAGTTTCTGTCTCCAATACTAACATTTTAACAACACAAGAGCAGGAATTTTTGCTTATTTTGATCACTGCTATAACTTCTGTGCCTAGAATAGTACTTGAAACAAAATAAGTGCTTAATAAATACTTACTGAATGAATGGGTAGATGATTAAATGGTTAGTCAACAGGAAGATTCCTGGGCCAGATTCCTGGTCGATATGGTTTGATGAGTTTATGCTTCTAGTGTCCTTGAGTGCCAAATACCCAGAAATGAGAGATCAACTACAAAAAGGAAAAAACATTAAAAACCTGTGTTATATGAGAGGTTAATTTAGGAGAAGCTGGTGGGAGGTATTCAGTTACTTTCTGTACTATCCCTGAAATTCTTCTGAGAATCCAAAAGTGTTTTGAAAGAAAAGTTAAAAAAAAAATAACTGTGGTTGAGAAAAACAGATAAGCATCTCTGTGGCCCAGAAATAGAACCAAAACACAGCAATAATCAGGGGCTAAAGATGTGGTCCACTAGGCTCTTCACCTAGCCAGCCAACACTGAGTAGTTGAGCTTCTGAGGCAAGGAGAGCCACACACGGCAGGGAACCGAGTGAATCTCATAAGCTAAAATTGACAGTCTCAGGCAGGACTCTCCAATCCATGAAGAAAGGCTTAAAGTCATACCACCCATTGTCCAGGGCTATGATTTATATAATGCTCTAGGAAGGAAACAGACAACTGTGCAACTAGGATTTGGGTCAAGTGATTTGTTATTGACCCTCTTCTAGACAAGGGTGGAGAAGTAGTATATGAAAAGATAATGGACGAGAACTTTTCCAGCATGCATGATAGACCATTGGACTTTGAAACACAAGGAAGGCTAAAGGTAAATAAAAATTGAACTGTATTTACACACAAAGGGTAGAACATTATGGATACCAAGAAAATCTCCAAAACTACTAGAGAAAAAGGACAGATTGTCTAACACAGAATGATAGTGAGGCACATGGCAGGTTACTCATCAGCAGCAATCTCTGCCAGAACTCAACAGATACCTACAAAGTGCTGATGGGGGAAAGATCTGACCCAGACATCTATACCCTGTGTGACTATCAAGCAAAGGTATATTAGTATACTGCTAGGGTTGCCATAATAAAATTCCACACATTGTGTGACTTAAACAGTCAAAATTTATTTTCTCAGTTTTGGAGGTTGGAAGTCCAAGATCTGGGTATTAGCAGATTTGATTTCTTCTGAGGCCTCTCTCCATTGCTTGCAGATGGCTACCTTCATGCTACATCCTCACATGGTCTTTCCTCCAGGCACATAAACTCCTGGTGTCTCTTTTGCATGTCCAAATTTTCTCTTCATAGAGGGAAATCAGATTGGATAAGAGCTTACACTAATGGCCTCATTTTAACTTAACCATCTAAAGGCACTATTACCAAATATAGTCATATTCTGATGTAGTGGAGTTTAGGGCTTTATCATATGAATTGGGGGAGAGGATGCAATTCAATCCATAGCAAAGAGTAAGAGAAAGACATATTCAGACCCACAAAAAAACTAGAGCATTTATTACCTATAGATACTTGCTTCAAGAACCACTAAAAGCTATGAGAAATGAAAATTACCCAAAAAATGGTAGAAATATATACAAAAAGTAATAATAAAGTTGATTATAAGTGAATTAAATTCCTCTGCCGAAAGCTAGAGATTATCACATTGGACTTTTAAGACATCCTGTTAAATGCCTCATCAAAGAGACATAGCCAAAACACAGTGGCCTAAAGATCAAAACTAAGTGTATGAAACAGGAGTTAAAAGCCACATATGAATCAAATAAAGCTGGTACAGCAATATTAGAATTACACCAAAAACAATTTAAGGAAAAAGGGATTAGTGAAGTAAAGAATACGAAATAATAATTTAAAAGAATTCTGCCAAGAAGATGGAAAATCATAAACCTGTATTTACCTAAAACCTAATGAAATACATAGAATAAAAAGTGACACATCAGCAAATATATAATTATGACTGAAATATATTCAATCTTCAATATATATGCATTTGCACACAGACAGACACACACACACAGATACATTCAAGTTTCTAACACAGAGAAAATATACATTCCCTAGAATGTTCTGCCTTGTTAATCTGGCATGTGCTTTTCAAACTTCAAGACTCAGTCTTACTTGGGTCTCTTGAGCAGAATTATTCATTACAACACTAGGGTCCCTTAAAATCACCCACATACGTGGTATAGTACTTATCTTAGTATTTGTAGAAAGATAACTATTTGTTTTCACTAGATGCTGAGTCCCTTGTTAGCACTGGTGTGTTACCCATCTTTGCCATTCCTGGCGCACAGCACATGGTTAAAAACTGTTTATTGGATGAATGAATCCATAGTCTCTGCCCCTGAGAAGATCATAAGGCAGAGAAATAAGCAGCTAACATGCACTGGGAAAGTCTAAGTGCTGAGCATGCTTATAAGTGCCTTACAGGTGGTATTCCATTAAGCATCACAACATCCCTATAGGGTTAGTCTTCAGATTATCTCCCTTTAGAGATAAGAAAATTGAGATCACCAAAGTTATTGTAACCTGTTCAAAGTCACAGAATTAATAAATGGCAGGATCAGGATTTGGCTCCAAATTCTCCGATCTCAGGGTCTGAGTCCTTCACCATCATATATTACTACTTATTTTGTATATGAAAACAGAATCACTAATAGAAAGCAGTACTGGTCAAGTAATACATTCAATGCTATTTTGCTGAAAATACTAGTTATACAAATTATATCTTTTTTTAAAAAAAAGAATCAATCTGCATTTTTTTGGCTACACTATGCAGCATGTGGCATCTTAGTTCCCCAACCAGGGATCAAATTTGAGTCTCTTGCATTGGGAGCACAGAGTCTTAACAACTGGACTGCTAAGGAGGTCCTGCGTGAATCTGTATCTTGACAAACTGTAAAATGATTCCCACATCTTTCCCTTTCTTCCCACATCTCTTCTCTGGAAAGCGTTTCTCTCTCCCACTTCTCTGGAAGGCTGTGTTGGGTGGGAGATAAGGGAAGAAGTCATCTGGTCTCTTTCCTTGGAGTCCAGGTCCTCTCTGAAGTCATTCCAGAACCCTACTGCTGCTGCTGCTCCCAAGTCGCTTCAGTCGTGTCCGACTCTGTGCAACCCCACAGATGGCAGCCCACCAGGCTCCCTCGTCCCTGGGATTCTCCAGTCAAGAACACTGGAGTGGTTTGCCATTTCCTTCTCCCCACCCTACAACTCTACAGTCTTGGCAGAAATTGCAGGGTGGTGCTCTGTGACTCTCAAATCCATCTGGCCCGATGCTTCTCAGTGCCCTTAATAGGGACAAGGAGTGATGAGTGGTACAGCCCATGTAGACAACTGAGCATCTGCTTTGTATCCTCTATATTATCCAGAAAGTTTAGCTATAGGTCAATTGTTGGATTCTGAGAAAAACCTGGGGTGAAAGGTGCAAGAAAACCATTTGCTTCTCAATCCTCATTATCATGAAAACATTATGAACTGTTTTATATTTTTGGTGCCTGAATCATATGGGTCATGAACTAATATATACAGATATCCAAGCATACCGACATATGCCATTGACAGCTTATTCTCAGTGGAGTAACAGCTAAGAAGAAAAACTGCTTTATTTGAGGAGATATGTATCAACTTCTCTTGAGTTCTGGAAGCCCCCACACTCCATCCAGTGTCACTGAGAAATTATTACACAGCTTACATTGTCTACTGTGTTGGTTTTATGGTACATTTGATCAGGGTTTATGAGACAATTTACCACTGAATAATTTCCCTCCAAATGTTGAAGCTAGAGACAGTTTAATTCATGTCTAACTTCAAAGCTGAAGCAATTGAGGGCTGCAGCTGAGCAATGAAACAGTTGGCAGGGTGAACACTGTAAAAAACGCTTTGACTACAAAATTTAGAGTGCAAATTTCTGGCCAGTAATTTAACATCAATGATCCATTTTAAGAAATCATCTAAAAAAGCTCCTCTGGTTTTCAAGGTAGATCTTTTAAGGTCCCAAATTGGTGAGAGAGGTAATAATCAAAATAATACTACTCTGTTGTTTGGTTGAGAGGGTTAGAGTTTTAAAATATATTAATTTAATTTTAATATGGATTTTGTGGAGCCTTTATTCTACCCCACATTACAAATAAGAAAGATAAAGTTCCCAGGAAAGAAATGACTTATCTAAGCAAAATTGTATCATTCTTAGGAAGTAGCAGAGATAAGACTTAAAATTAGATTTTCTTGTCTAATACAACACCTTTCCCCCATACCAAAGTTTTGTCAGTTGTACTTTAATTTTTCATTATGTTTAACTGCCATCAGATGTGATCCTTTAGCCAAAGAGCTAGAATTTCTGCTGTGTTACACAAAGGAAGGACAGGAAGAAGATACTTGAGCTGAGAGGGACTTTAAAGAAAGTCATCTGGTTCCATATTTTTGCTTTAAGATTAGAAAACCAAGACCCAGAGAGACAGTGTTGTTGAATGATTTGAGACCAGAGTCAGAATGCATCTTGCCTCTTCATCAGCCTTTCTGCTACTTCCTGACACCTCACCAGAAATATTTCACCTCTCAACTCTTGAAATTGTGTTTATTTATTTGGTTTATATTTACTCATCACTTTCTATGGGGCAACTAATGGTTTAGTCTCAGAGAATACAAAAATTTACACTATGGGAACTCCTAGTCCTTTAGGGAAGACAGATAAACAGTTACAGTTACTATTAGAGGTTTGCACAGATGAAGTGGATTGGCCAAAAGTACTTAATTAGGCCTGCAGAACAAAGGGAAGACAACCAAGAAGAGTTGAGTTTTCAAGTAAGAGGAGAAGTTTGCTATCCAGATCATAGAGAAAGGGGTTTTGCATGAGAGAAAATGATTTGTGTAGTAAAGGAATTAGGGCTGTGGAAATCACTGAGAGAAACATGCCAGCCCTTAGGTATGGGGAAGTCATCAAGACTCAGAGGACAGTGATAGGAAAAGAGAGAAGCCGGTACAGAGTGAGACGAAGGCTTCATATGTCACAGTAAGGAAAATGGACTCTCCACGGGGAGATGGAAAGGGAAAGTGAAAATGAAAATCAGTCAATCGTGTGCGACTCTTTGCAACCCCATGGATTATGTAGTCCATGGAATTCTCCAGGCCAGAATACTGGAGAGGATAGCCAGTTCCTCCAGGGGATCTTCCTAACCCAGGGATCAAACCCAGGTCTCCTGCATTGCAGGCAGTTTCTTTACCAGCTGAGCCACCAGGGAAGCCACCGCCACCACACGGAGATAAGGAGCTATTAAATCATGGAAAGCAGAAGATCTGATTTACAAATTGCCTTGTTAGGTGGGTTTTATTATCCCCAACTATAGTGATAGAGGAACTATGGTTCACAGAATAAATGACATACTCGTGTGTGTGTGAGAGAGAGAGAGAGAGAGAGTTAAAGAGCCTCAACCAAGACTCCAGTATTCTGAGTCCAAATCCCAGGTTCTTTAGACATCACCCTGTGGCTCAGGCAGTAGAGAATCTGCCTGCAGTGCAGGAGACCCAGGTTTGATCCCTGGGTGGTGAAGATCCCCTGGAGGAGATGGAAGCCTACTCCAGTATTCTTGCCCAGGAAATCTCACGGACAGAAGGGCCTGATGGGCTACAGTCCATGGAGTCGCAAAGAGTCGGACTGAAGCTACTAACACACACACACAGTCTCTCTGAGTGTAAGTGATTTTGAAAGGGAGAGACCGAGTCCTAAGGTCCTGCCCAAGATGTCCAGCGTGGAGAGCGCAGAGACGCCATATGACTCCACCCCTGATGAAACACCCACCTGGCCATGCCTTACTTCCAGACCCTGCTTTTCTGTTGATCTGTAGACTTCAGTTTACCTTTCCCTAGCTTCTGAAAGACAAATGAACCAAACGGCGACACTATGCCTATGACTCTTAGGGGTTTATGTTGACAGGATAGTTAAGATATAAGCAGAAAGACATAATGGGAAGAAGGCACTGCTCTGTCTCCAGTTCAACCCTCAGAGAACTCAGCCAATGCAGAAAAAACACTTCATATTCATATTCTCCCTCTGAATCCTTCTTTCTGTAGTTCAGATTATCCTGTCTCTAGACTCCTTCCTAAGAATCAGCATGTCAAGCCTGCCCTTTCTATATGATTCCAAGATCCAAACAAATCTGGTTTATCCTTTCTGCTCAAAAAATAAATGTGTTTATTCTGTTTATTTCCTATGTAATACACTTTCTACTCTTTCTGATTATAGAAGTGAGAAACAAAGAAAAATAGATCACAAGAGTTTTAGCATCAAGTTGGTCCAAGTGTAGCATCTTTTGTAGCTTTTGTATCCATAGCACCTAGCACAATCATTTGTGGCCAATTCATTGATAGCTTTGTATCTGGCCCACAGCAGACCCTCAATAATTTTTAAATTGCCCAAAGGTTTGATTCCCTCTCTAGCATCTTGAGTAAAAACTGGAAGAAAAAAATTATAACAGCCATCTATGTATAGCTGAGCAAATTTCTAAAAATGTAAAAGAATACCATTAAGAAAATAATAATTACCAGGTCAGTCACGGTCCAGTTAGAAAAACAGAAGTGAGGCCATGTAATTCAATAGAGGAAATTTAATAGGAGAAACTCATTTCATGTGTCTTGGGAGAACTAAAGGTACAAACAGTGGATAGAGGAGTAACCCAGAAATTAGCAGAAACCCATTGTCACCTTAAGGATGGCAGGACAAAGGAAAAAAATGGTCTCAGAACTAAGAAGCAGAGCCGCACAGAGGGAGGGGTTGCCAGGGTTAGATGAAACAATTGTGGAATCATTGCCACCTGGAAATGCTGCCTGAGACAGAGGAGGGGCATAGAGAAATGCCCTGTCTTCTCTCTGCCTCCCACCCCCCACCTCTGTCTAGTGCCTTCCATTGTCCAGTCCTAACAGAGAGACAGAAAGCAAGAATGTGTGATTATGAGAAGTAGTTTGCAAGGCTTGGCTCTTTATACTACGATGAAGATACAAAAGTGGTGAATGGGTCTGAGCTCAAACAAGAAAACAGGAACAGATATCTAAAACTTCACTTTGAAGAGACAGTCATGGTTTACATGCTGGCATATTTACTTTTCATCCTCTTTTAATGTATTTTCCATTTACATAATTGAGATCATACAGGTTTTCCAAGTTTATGTCCTTCTCTGTTGACTCAGTATTATTTCTTATGTGTTTTCCTACATCATTTAAAATTTTATAATCTTGACTTTTATGGATGCATACTACTGCATTTTTATAGGAGTGCTATAACATTTCTTCATTATTGGACATCAAAAAATGTATCTATCAAAGTAATCTTTTTTAAAAAAGAACAAAGCTGAAGGATCTCAACAGACTTCATGACTTATTATAAAACTACATTAATTAAGCCATTATAGCACTGGTGCTAAGTTAGAAAAGTAGATCAACGAAACAGAATATAGAATCCAGAAATAGATCCCCATATATATGGGCACTTGATTTACAACCCTGAAGTTCAGTAGGAAAAAGGCAAGTTTTCCACAAGTGGTACAAGGCAAATTGAATATCCTTATGGTTCATTTTTTGAACTTTGATCTTTGATCTCAACCTCAAAGGATGCACAAAAACTAATTCAAAGTGGATTAAAAATCTCAATGTAAAGGCTGAAACTATCAGGCTTATGATATAAAATATAGAAGAATAATATCCTGACTTTAATACATATTAAAGGACACAAAATAAATAGGATGCAAAAGAACTTGCTATAAAATGGATTATACTAATTTTAAGAATTTCTGTTTATCAAAAAGTGAATAAATAAGCCATAGTTTGACTGGAAGCTATAATTTATAACACACAAATCCAACAAATAAAACACATTCTCATAATATGTAAAGAACTTTCAAAAATGAATTAAAAAACCACAGACAACCTGATTTTTTGAAGGCAAAAATACTTGGAATACTGCACTAAAAAGCCTATTCAAATAGCAAGAACATTAAGAAGTATTTGATTTCATTAGTCATAAGGGAAGATAAAACCACAATGAGATGCCACCATAAAACCACCAAAATGGCTAAAGTTAATGACTAGCTATATCAAGGCTAATCAAGGATGTGGAACAACTGGAACTCTCATACATTAATGGTATCATTGTAAACTAGTTTAGGCACTTTGGAAAACTGTTTTTCAGTATCAATGAAAACCAAGATGCAGGATATGGATGAAAATACATATACACTAAGTGAAATGAAAGTCGCTCAGTCGTGTTTGACTCTTTGTGACCCCATGAACTATACAGTCCATGGAATTCTCCAGGCCAGAATACTGGAGTGGGTGGCCTTTCCCTTCTCCAGGGGATCTTCCCAACCCAGGGATCGAACGCAGGTCGCCCACATTGCAGGCAGATTCTTTACCAGCTGAGCCACAAGGGAAGCCCAAGAATACTGGAGTGGGTAGCCTATCCCTTCTCCAGGGGATCTTCCTGACCCAGGAATCGAACCGGGCTCTCCTGCATTGCAGGTGGATTCTTTACCAACTGAGCTATGAGGGAAGCCCACAAATACATCAAAGACATGTACAAAAATACTTACAGAAACTTCATTCATAATAGACCCAAACTGGAAAAACAACATGATTGTCCATCAGCAGGAGGATGGATTGTGAAACATTGGGAAAATGTGTGCAGTGCAATTGGAATCAGTAACATGAAAAAAGAAAGAAAGTGAAGTCGCTCAGTAGTGTCCAACTCTGCGACCCCATGGACTGTAGCCTACCAGGTTCCTCCATCCATAGAATTTTCCAGGCAAGAGTACTGGAGTGGGTTGCCATTTCCTATTTATATTCACAAAAATGGATGAACTTTCTAAACATAAAGCAATGAAAGAAATCACAGAAGACACTATATGGTTCTATCTATATGAAGTTGTTGAATAGGCAAAATCAATCTATGTACATGGGTAGTGATTACCTCTGGGTATGGGTTATTGAAGAGGAAGAGGAAAGCAGAAGACCACTGGGATATAGGAATGTTCTATCACTTGATGTGAGTGGCAGTTATACGATCTATGTTTGTATGAAAAAATTCATTGAACTAAACACTTAAGATTTTGCAATACTGTAAGTCAACTATACATTTAAAAAGTACTAAAATATTTCCTAGGATAAATAATATGCCACTGCATATTTTTGCATGTTCATCTTAACCCCTATACCTATCTACATAAATTGGAAAGGCCATGAAGCATGGTGCTAAGCATGCCAGCTCTGAAGTCAGACTGCCTCAGTTTAAATTATTGCTCTGCAAATTACCAGATGTGCAAGTGTGGGCATGGTATATCTGCTCTACTTTCCTTACCTTTTTCCTCACCAATAAGATAGCAATAATCACAGTATCTATCACATAGGGTTTAATGAGATGTAACTGTCCTAATATGCAACTCACTTAAAACATCGCCTGTACATACTAAGTATTTGATAATTGCATCTGAATTCTTCAGAGAAGCAGAACCAATAGAACACTGATTGACTTAAAAAAATTTTTTTTCGTTTTCCTTTTTATTTTTTTTTAAAGGAATTGGCTCATGCGATTATGGTAGCTGCCAAGTCCAAGATCTGCAGTCAGCAAGCTGGAGTCCCAGGAGAGCCAACGGTGCCGTTCCAGCATGAACACCAACAGACCTGAGACCTAGTAAGAGCAGATGTTTCTTTAGTTTGAATCCAAAGGCAGGAAAAAAGCAATGCCCCTGCTAACAGCAGTCAGGCAGAAGGTCCTCAGCCTTTTGTTCCATGCAGGCCTTCAGCTGACTGAATGAGGCCCACTGCATTAGCAAGGAAAAACTACTTTACTTAATCTGTCAAGTTAAATGTGAGCTTCATCCAAAAACATATTCACAGAAATACCCAGAATGCTTGTCCAAATATCTGGGCACCCTCTGGCCTAGTCAAGTTGACACATAAAATTAATGATTAATAATTACCTATTTGGGCTTCCCTGGTGGCTCAGATGGTAAAGAATCTGTTTGCAATGTGGGAGACCTGGATTCGACCCCTGGGTAGGGAAGAGCCCCTGGAGGAGGGCTTGGCAACCCACTCCAGTATTCTTGTCTGGAGAATCCCCATGGACAGAGGAGCCAGGGGGCACAAAGAGTCAGACATGACTGAGCAACTAAGCATGGCACAATTACCTATTATCATCAGGGCAACCCCTGGACTAAAGAATATTGACATATGAAAGGTCTGCCATACGTGTCACACAATTTCTTTGAAATGGTTGTACCAGTTTACATTTCATTCACCAGACTACAACAGGGCCTGTCACACCATTTAATGAAGAAAATTATGTTCAGGTGTTGCAGCAGATTAAAAGGAAAGAACAGAGCAGTGTGGTTAGGTAACAAGTACTGAGACTTGCAGCTTTGAGCGAGTGAGTGAAGTTGCTTAGTTGTGTCCTACTCTTTGCGACCCCATGGACTTCAACCTATCAGGCTCCTCTGACCATGGGATTTTCCAGGCAAGGATACTGGAGTGGGTTGCCATTTCCTTCTCCAGGGGATCTTCCCAACCCAGGGCTCGAACCTGGGTCTCCTGCATCGCAGGCAGATGCTTTACCATCTGAACCACCAGGGAAGCTAAGTGAGTACCAAACAACCCTGAAGAAGTCAACTGGATGTGGTGATCTGAAACTAACTTGCTCTCATAAGCTCCATGCTTCAAAGACTCCATCTTGAAATTACCATCAGCACTTTTGGTACTTGCTCTGCATTGCAAGTCCTATTCCTGTTGACTTGCCTCCCCAGTCCTGCTCCAAATTGGCTACTGCCTGCTGGCCATCCTCTTGTCTTGCCCTGGCACTCCTGATATTCAGTTTCTGCAACTGCTATCAAGCAGCTTTCTTCAACAGATGGTGGAAAGAGGATTTTAGACACAGGAATTAGCACAAGAGAGAGACAGAACTTGAGAACTTTTATTAAAAATGAAACATATGTCTACCCCTGGGCTCAGCAATTCCAGTACCAGGTATCGACCATAAGCACTAGTGGCAACTAGAGGGTTGAAGGCCTTGAAATTCAGGGTGCACAGGACGAAGGGTATAATAGCTCAGTCATCTCTAACCTGTCCCACCACTTCACCAACTTCCTCACTTACTGTCAATGTTCCATCAGTAGAAATGACTTAATGGTCTGGATTCTGCTCTGCTTTGTCTCTGAGCCTTCGCATGTACTCTTCCCTCCACCTGAAACAACATTCTTGATTGTTATCAATGACTGGCTCCTACTGTCCTTAGGACTCATCTTTTGAGCATACCCATGCCCATGTCCCCATAAGTCGGGATGGCCAACAGAAACGTACATCTGAGGGACCCTTCAAACCTGGAGAAAACCTAATTAAAGCTTTCAGGTAATTCCTCATTGCCTTTAGGATCAAAATCTGGAAACAAGCAGCCTCAAACAATCTGGTTCTGATTGTCACTTCAGTCTCATCTTTCAGTACCTCATGCTCCAAGGTCAAAGAATGTTGAACATCTTTCAGACCCTTGAACTTGATGCCCACCGTTGCCTCTGGTCCTTTGCACTCTTTCCACGAGGAACACTCCTCTCTCTGGAACTTACTCCTCTAGGTGGCTGACTTCTATTTTTCCCCAAGTCTCAACCTAAAGGTCACTTTCTCAGGGGAATATTCTATGGGCTCCAGATTTGATTAGCTACTTTCCCACTCATTATACTCCCAAAGCCCCCTGACCTCTCTTTAACATAATAGTCATTAAGCTTTATGAATTATTTATTTTGTCTTTTTTTTCACTAGATAGAAAGCCCGAAGGGTAAAGTGGTATTTATTTAGTTTACCTTTTCATCTCCATAGTTAAGTAAACTGTCTTCAGCAGATTTTATCTCTATTATTTCATAGTAGGTACTTTAAATTATTTGCTAAATGAATGAATAATGTGTGTGTATGCACATGTACACTTACATGGGAGAAAACCTGAATGCCAGATGTGTTGGTTAGTCTCCATTTACCCTCTCCCAGGACCTATTTTCCGCTCTGCTTTGCCCTCCTCTATGCTTCAAGAGGCTGCTTCTGTCAGGTTATATCACATTTGTGATCTGGCTTCCACTGGATTCAGACAATGGAAATTTAGGAAGCACCAGTGGAAAATTAGGAAACTGAGCAGAGAGAGGCTGGGGCATTTCTTCCTGGCTTTGGTGCCATTTCTCTGGCAGCTGTTGTGACTCTCTGTGGCTGAAGCCCCTACTGAAAGGCTGCTCTCCAAGGCTCCAGTTCTTATCAGACTGTAATACACTATCTCTACCTCCTGTTCTCTGGCTCTAGAGGAGATGCTAGCTTCGCACTGAGTGTATTCTCCAGGTGCCCCCAAGTCCTTTGCTTGTTCTCGTCACTCTCTAAGACTATTCACTACATTTAAATTCTCTGAATGAATCCTGGCTCCTTATTTTCCTTTCCTCTCCTCTCCCAACTGCCAGCCCTCATTTGGGGGGCTCCCTCTGTTGCCTGGCATTTACCTTGCTCTATTTAATTATCTCTTATCCCCACTGGATGGCGAGTACCTTGAGGGCAGAGAAAATATCTTATTTATCTCTCCAACCTCAGGGTCTAAGATAGCACCTAGCCTATAATGAATAATTAATTGTTGGTCTCCATCTCATCTGTAAAATTGGGCTGAATGATCTCTAAAACTATTTTTAACTCTTCCTAAGCAAAAGAGACAAAGAAAACATTCTTTTTAGATCTCCCCTACTGGAAGAGCTCTCCAGGAAGATGCAAACACATTTGTCTTTTCTGGGATGATGCTGAAGCCATCTCTAGTGGGGTAGATGCCTATCTACCCATCTTAAGCAATTTATGTTGGAGGAGCCCATCTTAAGCAATTTATGTTGGAGAAGAGATTTACCACAAAATATCACAGTTCAGATCAGATTTAATAGACCAATAAATGGCTGCTTAACAAGGACATTTGGTTACTGTTACATTAAGTTTCCTTAGGGACTCTGTTCTCTTCTACTAAAAGGCTGCAAAGGGCTATAAAAGTACAAGCCTTCCAAATTTAATTAAAAAAAAAATCCAGTCCTTTTTGGAAATTGTTTTTCTTAAATGACAGTATGAAAACAAGCCTCAAATTTTCTTTTCTAGGCACTTCCTTCATGTATTTTGGGGAAAGTCTGGCCTGACTTACAAGGAAACCCCTTAATTGTCCCTTAAAAGTAGAATTGCGTCATTGTGGATAAGACGTGGTGTTCAAATAGCTCCCTGGGGGCCAGGCTCTTGGAAACTCAGCAGGATTTTAATTGTAAGCAGACAATTTGTTTTGGATTGTATGCAGAGCATGAAAATATAACTGCTATAGGATCTAACAACATATAAGAGGATTAAAGTCTAGTATTTCTCTCCTGCTTTACTTCTTGGTCCCAGGCAGTTTTGAAAGCCAGGAATTTACCATATAAGGTTATTGTGAGTCCTTTTGAAAATCTGAATTGTATTAATTATTAGATCCCAGCATCTTGAGGGGCTATATCAGTCTTGTTCACTCATATCACCAGGGCCTAACACTATTGCTCATATTATCTGTGCCGAATAAATACACTGCATTTCATCAATTCTAAGACACATTTTTTTTTTTACAATTTAAAAGTTCTGAAATCACAATGCCTTATATCATCAATGTCATGTCACAGATTAATTGGCTTTTCCTTTTTCAGTGATACCCCAAATCATGATACCTATTACATCTGATAGCATCTTTGACTCAGTGAAATGTGGAATGCCAAGTGCCTATGGTGAACCAGATTCTATGTCAAGTCCTTTAATGCGTTATTCATTGCACCATGTGATAATAACTCTTTAATGTGGGTACTATTATCTCCATTTGACAAGGCTCAGAGCAGTGCAGTCAACTGTCTACAGTAACAATTTCTACTGGGAAATACAGAGTTGGCCTCAAACCCAAGTCTGACTTCAAAGTGCATAATCTTCCCATTATATCGTGCTCTCTCCCACTGGAGACTTCAGATAAACATATTTTAGAAACTATATGTTAAAATCTGAGATGCTTCATTGCAGTTTAACGTTCTCTACCCTGGTTGTCCTGAATTCAAGCAGTAAATCCCATCTCAGGGAGCTCTCAAAAGAGATCAAGATGTGTTAATTAGTTTGTATTCTTGGTGACAAAGCCAGAGAATTATTGGAAGTATCTTCCCCGGTGGTGCTAGTGTAAAGAGCCCTTCTGTCAAGGCAGGAGACACAAGAGACATGTGTTAGATTCCCAGGTCGGGAAGATCTCTTGGAGGAGGGCATGGCAACCCACTCTAGTATTCTTGCCTGGTAAATCTCATGGACAGAGAATCCTGGTGGGCTTCAGTCTATAGGTTCTCTAAGAGTCAGACATGACTGAAGCCATTTAACACACACCCACAGGTATCTCACAGCTTTAAGGCTAGGCAAATGTTTGATATAGTTGCAGCCCAGGAACTATTAGAACCAGAGACTCCAATACTGGTGAGATATTATCTTGTCTCTGTTTCTCTCTGTGTACACCCTCATTCTTCTCTTTTACTAGAAGCCCATGATTTAAACAAAGCAAAACCATAGCCCTTTAGAGGTCCAGAGTCATACATCTTGGAGCTTCAGCTAATGAGACAGGTTGAAAGAACTTTTTCTAAAGCAAATCTAAAAATCCCAAAGTAAGGGCTCATTGGCCCAGAGTTCAGGTATATGCCTTGCTCACCCCTAGAGCTAGAGTCTTGGGTAGAGTCACACTCATGTCACATGGCAGGTCCCACAGTAACTATTTGACTGGAGCTGGAGGACAATCAGAGCAAGTTCCAGAAAACAACTAGGAGTAGGCAGGAATTTCTCTGATGTCTGTTCTACAAAGCAATCAGAGATGTATAGAAACCATATTTAGAGATGATTAGAGAAGAAGCATCACTAAGAATAAAGCTAGTGGAGGTGATGGAATTCCAGCTGAGCTATTTCAAATCCTAAAAGATGATGCTGTGAAAGTGCTTCACTCAATACGACAGCAAATTTGGAAAACTCAGCAGTGGCCACAGGACTCGGAATGAAAAGGTCAGTTTTCATTCCAATCCCAAAGAAAGGCAATGCCAAAGAATGCTCAAACTACTGCACAATTGCACTCATCTCACACACTAGCAAAGTAATGCTCAAAATTCTCCACTCCAGGTTTCAATAGTATGTGAACAGTGAACTTCCAGATGTTCAAGCTGGATTTAGAAAAGGCAGAGGAACCAGAGATCAAATTGCCATCATCTGCTGGATCACTGAAGAAGCAAGAGAGTTCCAGAAAAACATCTACTTCTGCTTTATTGACTATGCCAAAGCCTTTGACTGTGTGGATCACAGCAAACTATGAAAAATTCTTAAAGAGATGGGAATACCAGACCACCTGACCTGCCTCCTGAGAAATCTGTATGCAGCTCAAAAAGCAACAGTTAGAAAGGGACATGGAACAACAGACTAATTCCAAATCAGGAAAGGAGTACATCAAGGCTGTATATTGCCACCCTGCTTATTCAACTTATATGCAGAGTACCTCATGTGAAATGCCAGGCTGGATGAAGCACAAGCTGGAATCAAGATTTCTGGGAGAAATATCAATGACCTCAGATATGTAGATGACACCACCCATAAGGGCAGAAAGTGAAGAAGAACTAAAGAGCCTCTTGATGAAAGTGAAAGAGAAAATTTGGCTTAAAGAAAGAAAAAGTTGCCTTAAAACTCAACATTCAAAAAACTAAGATCATGGCATCGAGTCCCATTATTTCATGGCAAATAGATGGGAAACAATGGCAACAGTAACAGGCTTTATTTTGGGGGGCTCCAAAATCACTGCAAATGGTGACTGCAGCTATGAAATTAAAAGACTCTTTCTCCTTAGAAGAAAAGCTATGACCAACCTAGACAGCATATTAAAAAGCAGAGACATTAATTTGTCAACAAAATGCTGTCTAGTCAAAGCTATGGTTTTTCCAGTAGTTATGTATGGATGTGAGCATTGGATTATAAAGAAAGCTGAGCACTGAAGAATCAATGTTTTGAACTGTGGTGTTGGAGAAGACTTCTGAGAGTCCCTTGGACTGCAAGGAGATACAACCAGTCCATCCTAAAGGAAGTCAGTCCTGAATATTCATTGGAAGGACTGATGTTGAAGTTGAAACTCCAATACTTTGGCCACCTGATGCAAAGAAGTGACTCATTGGAAAAGACCCTGATGCTGGGAAAGATTGAAGGCGGGAGGAGAAGGGGACAACAGAGGATGAGATGGTTGGATGGCATCACCTTGATGCTTGATGGACATGAGTTTGAGTAAGCTCTGGGAGTTGGTGATAGACAAGGAAGCCTGGCGTGTTGCAGTTCATGGGGTCGCAAAGAGTCGGATATGACTAAGCAACTGAACTGAACTGAACTGAGAGAAGAATGGTAACAATATTTCCAGGTGGGGAGACTGGTGGGAAAGAGAATTTCAAATAGACCTGGAAGGATGGCTATGATTTGAGGATATGGAGATGGGAGGCCTTACCAGGTGGGGAAGCAATGTTACAAATACATAGTCTAGTTAGGAGTTGACCGTGTAATAACAGAAAGACACAGCTGTCAATTAAATTTAGTGGCATGGAGGAAAATATATATGAAGATGTGATAAAGAAAACCTGACTCTGAGGAAAGAGGGACAGCTTCCTTGGAAAAGTGATGTGTCAGTTGTGATCAGAAGGATGAGTAGACAAAACAAAGTGAAGACCTGGGATGATAGAACATTTCTAGATGGAAGGAAATGTATGTAAAAGATCCTGTCATGGTGGAAGCAAGTCAGGTTTGTGCAACTAGAAGGACATCTGCTTCTGATCTGTTCCTGGGTCTTGGTTAAAGCCCACTGAGGTTATCTCTTTATCCAAACTTAACCAGGTCATTTACCTACCTAAAGCTCTTATATTACTTCCCATCACCTAGAACAGCACTTTCGAACAGCATCAGGGCACACTGCTGTGTCACAAATGACTTATAGAGTCCCTCCATCCTTGGAATAGGCATCTTCTTCCATTTACTCTACTGTGCCATAGGAAATAAAATATGCTCTAATTTTCTGTGTGCCCCATGATGAGACAAAAGCTGAAAAGCACCACTGAGAATAAAATTCAAATATCTAGCTTACAACTTAGTTCTCCTCTCTAATTTCATTGCCACGTACATCAGTCACAGTCTTCCAATTCACCTTCATGATATAGTCCCGGATGAGGCTTAGTGGGGAGCTGGGACAATGTAATTTCCTTCCACCTTTCCTCCCTACTTGCTTTCAGAATAGCCTTTGTAGGCACCTTCATGAAACTGATTCCTGAGGACTAGGTCCTTCTTTGCACTCTCTTCTTTTCTGTAAACACGAGGCATATACAACTAGTTAATATTTTTCCCCAGCCCTCCTCCTACCACACACCATCAAACAAAATTGTTTCACACTGCTGTGCCTTTTCACTTCTTCCCTCTTCCTGGAATGCCCTGATCCAAATCCCTTGGAGTCTAATAATGAGGGATATTAATGTGGTTATGGCTTAGTCACTAAGTCATGTCCAACTCTTGCGACCCCATGGACTGTAAGCCGCCAGACTCCTTAGCCCATGGGATTTCCCAGGCAAGAATACTGGAGTGGGTTGCCATTTCCTTCTCCAGGGTTATTAATAAGTATTGCAAAAAAATATGATTGCATTTGTGAGCAAAGAAGATGAGGAAGCCCTGGCTAACCAGAGTTAAAGGGTGACTTTACCACAGGATTTCTCAGCACTTTCCACATGGTGAGTTGCACTGTGAAGTTCTAGGAAGGATAGTTATTTGGGATCCTGGGTTTCCCAAAACTCCTTAACCACAGTGTCACTGTAGGTGGAACATCTGTGGGATGGGGAAATGTTCCCAAGATCACATAGATGGGAATATGAAGAAATATGGGGTTTGCGTTTAGGATGCAGAGAAGTCAAGGAGGAGAAAGAGGGTGAGACAGAGAAGGCAGATGAGAAAAAGGAGAAGGGGGAGAAGACACCTCTACAAGGATGAAGGCTCCCCTTCAAAACCTACAGATTTATCAGACTGCCTCTTTCTACACGGAATTATTTTTTCCCTCGGCAGAATCCCCCAGAATTGGGCTTGTGTGGAGGGTAAAAAATTAAGTAGACAAAGCCATACCCTGCTGCTACTTGGGAACCTGGTTAATAACTGTCCTTAGAGTGTGAGGAACATGCCTCTCCTCTCATTAAGGTCTCAGCTGCAAGGATGGTCACCGCTTGCTGTGACAACGGCTTTTGCAGCAGCCTTTCCTTCCTTATCTCAAACAATAGCTCTTCACACCCTGGTCAGAGTTCACTTAAGGAACGAGATTGTAATGACTGTGCTGATGACCGTGGCATCATTACTTAATATTCTACCAGGACTGTACTTTCATACCTACTTTAACCAACAACATACTAGTATTAATAATAATGTTACTGATCACAGTCACCATACACTGAGCAACTTTTATGTATCAGGAACAGTGCAAAACACTGTGCATAATCAGTATTCAAAGCATGGAAGCAGGGTGATTATAAATATGCCTTCTTTGTCCTCATAAATGCATTAGTTGCTTCATAACCTGGGTTGCAATTAAGGTCATATTTTCATGGTTAAACATTTTGATGAGCATGACTCTGGCTTCCCTCTCTCATTTTGCTTTTTCTCTTTGAATTGTTTTCCTCATCCAAACTCAGGCTATTTCTAATAACTCTCAAAGGAAGAAAAGGAAGCTTTAATCCATGTATGAGTGGCTCTGCTTTCTAGCTTCTGACACTACTGCATGGGGTCATCATCACAGTCTTGTCCTGCCTAGTCACCTTCATGTTCACCTCCTGCCTTAGTGCCATTCTTACTTTTTCAGACCCTTTCAAAGCTTCAGAGGTGTTTTTTTTTTTTTTTTTTTTTTTTAAGGAAGGACAACACTGTCTTCTCAATACTATTCTTGGCCATGGTTGCTCCACATCTGTGCTTCCAACTATCCTCAAGGCATTTCCACCAGCAGAATCAGAGGCCACACAGTTGATTGAAATGATCTTCCCTTTGTACCTTTGAGGGCTTGATATTGAACACGGATAATCAGTCAAGAATAGGCTTCCCTATTTCACAGTGGTTAAAAAAAAAAAAAATCTGCTTGCCAGTGCAAGAGATGTAGGTTAGATCTGTGCATCGGGAAGATCCCCTGGAGAAGGAAATGGCAACTCACTCCAATATTCTTGCCTGAGAAATCCCATGGACAGAGCCTGACAGACTACACTACATGGGGTCGCAAAAGAGTTGGACAAGACTTAGCAACTAAACAACAGTAACAATAATCAGTCAAGAAATTTCCTCATGGATTTTTAAAAAATTTATTTATTTTAATTGGAGGCTAATTACTTTACAATATTGTGGTGGTTTTTGCCATACATCGACATGAATCAGCCATGGGTGTACATGTGTCACCCCATCCTGAACTCCCTCCCACCCCCCTCCCCACCCCATCCCTCTGGGTTTTCCCAGAGCACCAGCTTTGAGTGCCCCGCTTCATGCATCGAACTTGGACTGGTCATCTATTTTACATATGGTAATATACATGTTTCAATGCTATTCTCTCAAATCATCCCACCCTCGCCTTCTCCCACAGAGTCCAAACGTCTGTTCTTTACATCTGTGGCTCTTTTGCTGTCTTGTGTATAGGGTCATCGTTACCATCTTTCTAAATTCCACATATATGCATTAATATACTGTGTTGGGGTTTCTCTTTCTGACTTACTTCATTCTGTATAATAGACTCCAGTTTCATCCATCTCATTAGAACTGACTAAAATGCATTATTTTTATAGCTGAATAATATTCCATTGTGTATATGTGTCACAGCTTCCTTATCCATTCATCTGCCGATGGACATCTAGGTTACTTCCATGTCCTGGCTATTATAAACAGTGCTGCAATGAACATTAGGGTACACGTGTCTCTTTCAGTTCTGGTTTCCTCAGTGTGTATGCCCAGCAATGGGATTGCTGGGTCGTATGGCAGTTCTAGTTCCAGTTTTTTTAAGGAATCTCCACACTATTCTCTATAGTGGCTGTACTAGTTTGTATTCCCCCAACAGTGTAAGAGGGTTCCCTTTTCTCCACACCCTCTCCAGCATTTACTGTTTGTAGACTTTGATGACAGCCATTCTGACTGGCATGAGATAGTACTTCATTGTGGTTTTGATCTGCATTTCTCTTATAATCAGTGATGTTGAGCATCTTTCCATGTGTTTGTTAGCCATCTGTATGTCTTCTTTGGAGAAATGTCTGTTTAGTTCTTTGGCCCACTTTTTGATTGGGTCGTTTATTTTTCTGGTTTTGAGCTGCATGAGGTCAAGCAGCTCATTTTTTTTTTTTTTTTTTTTTAAGCAACTCTCACTGTCCTTTTTGCCAGCAGACTTCAGCTGGGCTGTCTCTAGTCCATACTACAGCTGAATACCCAAAGGAAAGTTCAGGTCTCAATGCCTTGAGTCTCTATGCAAATATTTCGATAGCCATCCAAGAGATTTTCTTCAAATATGAAGGGAAAGCAGCCTCCCAAAGCCACAAATAAAAGGCTTTATTACAGAATTCCCTTAGGCACTGTGTGCCCACTTGCCTTATGTATGTGCAACTAAAAAGGGCCGTCATGTGAAGAGACACCTTACAGATCAAAGAAAGATGACTCCACTGCTGTCCAGGCTTTTCTCCTAGGCAGAGAGGCAATTTTAAAACGGCAGCTTACTTAAAAAAAAGTGTTTTGGACCCTACTCAGACACCCCACTACATTTACACCACTGTGCTTTCTCTATCCGGTTTGCTGGCTCCTTCTGTTTCTCCTATGCTCTAAACATGAGTTCATAATCCTCTGCTCTGCTCTGCTCTTTCTCTTGACATCTAAATTCTGGCTTCAGCATCCACTATGTTGGTGACTCTACAATTCTCATTTTCTCACCAGAGCTCTGTTGGTTACCTACCTAGAGTCTGGCACTTACATGGTGCTCAGTAAATTCCTTATCTCTAACTGCCAAAGGACATCATCAGTTATACATCCCCTTTCATCAGAAATTAAATGCGTCTAAAATGGAGCTTTTCTTCCCACAGAAGTGGACCCTCTCCAAGTCTCTGTCTCTTAGTCAGCAATGCCATCAGCTTCCCAACCAAACTTCAAGTCAGTAAGGTTATCTGAGTCAATTTCTCCCCACCACCTGATGCTCTCTTCTTGCCCATTTCTGCACTTGTAAAATGGGGATAATAATAGTGCCTCCCTCCTAGCACCCAGCATATAGAAGGCAATAAATGCTAAGCTTTATTAATTTTTAAATTCAGGAGCTATATTTTCTGTAACTGGAACCATGTCATGGTCGTCTGAGGACAAGGGATGGACCCCTACTTAAACGGTGGTTCTCAGTGTGACGACACTGTTCACAGAGTAAAAGTGTTATTAAATACAAAGGGGACATATAATTTATTACTCATATAATGAGACTTTCCGGGGCGATCAGAGTGGCTGCCAAGCACATCCAAAAATGGCTTGAGTGAGGGCAGGGGCAGGAAACTTGGTTGGGATTTTATGGTGGCTGCGGGGTGAGGACGGGGTGAGGGCTCCCATGCATCATTTAACTCCCCACTGGTGCCAAAGGAGGGAGTACTGGACTTTCTTATCAGCGTGCCCAGATATGGAGGTGGGGGAGAAGAAGAGGGTGAGGCTTAGAAGCATCAAAAAAGGAAAAAAAAAAAAAGGAGTAAGATTCTTTACTATAAAGCTAATAGGGCAGATCTCAGCCAGTCAGCTACCACATCTTCTCAATTTTTAATCTGAATTCTCTCTAACATGTGCCTCTAGGGGCTTCCCAAGTAGTGCCAGTGGTAAAGAACAGGCCTGCCAACGCAGGAGACATAAGAGATGAGGGTTCGATTCCTGGGTTGGGAAGATCCCCTGGAAGAAGAAATGGCAACCCACTCGAGTATTCTTGCCTGGGGAATCCCATGGACAGAGGAGTCTGACGGGCTATACAGTCCATGAAGTCACAAAGAGTCAGACATGACTGAAGCAACTTAGTTTGCACTCATGTGCTTTTTCCCTCCTCTCTTACGATCCTAAATGAATAAAGTTCCAATCACTTTTTAATTCAAGTAGCACAAAACCTCCTTTCTGGATTTCCTACCTCTATTTCTCTGGCCTTCTCTTGTTCTCTCTGTCCACAGTCATTTTTTTGCTAATGTAATAGCGCAAATGTAAGTTTCCTTCCCACTGTGAGGTTCAAAGAGGTTTCCCATGTCACTTTTTAAGACATAGTCTGAAAATTCCTTGACACTCTGCCTAAAAAGAGGTGGGGTCTATGTCCCCTTCCCTTGACTCATGAGTTGTCGCAGAAATGATGCTATCAACTTTCCGGAGTCGGTCAGTAAAGCCACGCAGTTCTACCGGGTCTTCTCAGAATGCTTGCCCCGGGGATGCCAACCACCCTCTAAGAAGTCTGAATTCAAGCCAACCATGCTAGAGAGGCTATGGACAGGGGCTCCTGTGGACAGCTCCAGCTGAGCGCCCAGCCAGCACCCAGCAGCAACTGCAGCCTGGCAATGAGCCACCCTGGACACCCAGACCAACTGAGACTGTGGCCGACAGCCTCAGAAGACCCCTGCCTCTAACCACATGAGAGACCCCAAACAAAAGCTTCTCAGTAAGCCTTTCCCAAAGTTCCAACCCACTATACTGGGAGGGAATTATATGGTTGCTGTTTTATGTCACTAATTTTAGGGTAATTTGTTATGTGGTAATAATGATCAGAAAACGATCATTTTTGGCATTAAATGTGGACTGTCAAAGAATAATTTTTTTAAGAATATCAACAATTATATATGTGGAATCTAAAAAAGGGGTGCAAATGAAATTATCTACAAAACAGAAATAGAGTTATAGACGTAGAAAACAAACTATGGTCGTTAGGGGTAAGTGGGAGGATAAATTGAGAGATTGGGATTGACATATACATACTATTATATACAAAATAGATAACTTACAAGGATCTACTATAGATCACAGGAAACTCTACTCAATACTCTCTAATGGTCTATATGTGAAAAGTATCTTAAAAAGAGTGAATATATGTATATATGTATAACTGAGTCACTTGGCTGTACACTTTTAACTAACACAACATTGTAAGTCAACTATTTGTAAATCTCAAATTTCTTTAAAAAAAGAGCATCAACAATTACAAAGTGAGCACAAGAGTATTCTAACTCATTAATAAAGGAGCCAGCAGATTACGAAAAGTCATTTGAAAAAACATGTGAGACACGTTTTACGCACTGAAGAAAGTACATTGGGATAAGATTACTCAGTTAAACACAAAACTGGACAAAACCGGTTAACATCCTATAGGGCAATGAAAGCATAACCTTTGGGGTTATTTTTCTTCCAAACAAAAATTTGCATTTGTATATTATGTTTTTCCACAGACTCTGGGCCTTAAACAGTAGTAAATGATGTGCCAAACATTAGAAAATTAATAACCCTACAGTAGGCCTGCCAGTACAGGAGATCCAGGAGACATGGGTTTGATCCCAGGGTCATGAAGATCTCCTGGAGTAGGAAATGGCAACCCACTCCAGTATTCCTGCCTGGAAAATTCCATGGACACAGGAATGTGGCGGGCTACAGTCCATGAGGTTGCGAAGAGTTGGACACGACTGAGTGCCTGAGCACACACAGACACAGGCCTGTTAGACAGTGCTCCAGAATGATACTGAAAGAATACACAGCTGAAGTTCAAGCTAAGTTTTGGGTAGTTCCTTTTTGTTTTTTTTTTAAACTAGGATCTATACTAGATATTACCTTTTCCCAAAAAAACTTCCTGAGGGTCAAAAACAACCAAGGCACAAATGGAGGAAAAGTGGAACTTCTGTTCCTGTGACAGACAGTGGAAAGAGATATTAAGCGGGATGATGTTCTAGTACCTTCAAACCACATCATATGTATTGTGACTATCATTTAGCAAATCTGTGGTTTTGCTGAAAGAAAAAGAAAGTTGACTACTTTTCCTTTGGAAATAATGGCACTCTTAGTAGTAAGGATGATATTAGGAGAATGGCCTGAATATTGGGTTTTCAGAAAGTCTTCAGCATAGTGTGATATATTTAAGTAGAAGATATTTGTACGGAAAATCAGAACAGACCCTGGACTAGGTGTCCTTTTTTCGGTCTACCATTTACTACCTGGTTTCCTGATCAGGAAAATGGGGCTGATAAAAATCATTTTCCTAATTCAGCGAGAGTTTTGGAAATGGTACAGATCTCCTTACAAGAAGAAGATTGTTATTATTGCTATTACCTAGTTGAGGACACAAATGGGGGAAAGAAGGAGATTCACTCTAGCAGGTTGCTGGCCAATGCAGCCCCACCCAAGTGGCTGGACCAGAAGCTCCTAGTGCAGCTCACTGCTACCGGTGGAATTGTCTGACTGAACAGGATGTTTTGACATATATTGACAGGGGCAGCTCAGGAAATCCCCTCTTCACCCCAGCAGTGACTCACAGGGACTCAGAGCAAAAGTGAGCTGGGGGAGTCTCCTGAGCCTGAAACACATTGGATCGAGAGGAGAACTGGTCCTCCAAGGAAGGGAGGAAGTGCCACTGCAGGCTTTGGAGTCATGGAGAATTGAATTAAACCCTGGCTCTGCCACTCTGTGGTCATGTGACAACAGGAAACTTTCTAATGCTCTTTGAGTTTCGGTGGCCTCATACGTAAAGTGAAGATAACCATACACAGCTCAAAGAGTTGATGGGAGATTTGAAACTGGAGAAGGAAAAAAAAATCAGAGTTCTTCATAAGAGTAGGTAGTCAAGGAAAACCCCCAATACCACTGACAGCAGAACGTCTAAATACATAGTGATACGGTGGTCTGGTGGTTTAGTCGCTAAGTCGTGTCCGACCCGTGGACTGTAGCCCGCCAGGCTCCTCTGTCCATGGGATTTCCAGGCAAGGATACTGGAGTGGGTTGCCATTTCCTTCTCCATATAGTGATATAGTCACACAACAGAAGACACTCAGCAGTAGAAGGAATAAACTATAGCCATATGTGCCAGAGTGGTGAATCTCTGTAATACAATAAATGTAAATATATCTGTGTGTGCATACTGTATGTTAAAAGTAAGGAATAAACACTGGGAGAGTCTGTAGCATTTGGGAAGGGTTAATTTGGCTGGGGGTGGAGGGAAAAGGTAAGAAGAGAACACATGGGTAAACACCTATGTTCTAGTTCTGATTGTTGAACTTGGTGGCAAGTTTGAGAATATTTTATTTTACTATTAATAATGATGATGGAAATTTCCTCATTGCTAACATGATGAAAGTAGACCATGAACTAAGGATTAGAATGAATTCAGTTTTGTGCAAACACAACACAGGACAAGCACTCGATAAATATACCTTCCTGTCTCCTTGCTAACCTTTTTCTTCCAGAAATCTTTTTAAAGAGCAAAGCATTTTCTTTAATGTATTTATTTTCTTCACACTGCATATAGGGAGGGTCCTTTGTCCACATACCTTTAATTAAAGCTAAAAATTATGATATTGCTATGTTTAAATTGTTTCTATCTTTGATAACTGTTTTAATTATACCATTGTCTGCTTCTCCTCTCCATTATGTCTTTTCTAACTTCTATTTCTCACCCATATTTGTAACACAATAAGGGGGACAAGCAGTAAGACATTCAAATAATTGAAAAGAAAATGCTAGCGCTGACAAGATAAAGCTGAGGCCTCAGAGCTAACACATAAGGCCTTTCATAGTCTTGCACCAGACTCAAACCCATCCCTCAATACACCTCCCTTCCAGTCAAACCGAAAGTCTCGCTGTTCCCCAGCATGTTGTTACTGTTTACACCTCTACACCGTACCCTTCTCGAATGCCTTCAGCACCCTTTTCTTTCTCTTTCTCGGAAAATTCCTGCTCTTTTTTCTGAACCACACTTAAATGTCACTTCCCCCACGAAGCCTTCCTGAGCAGCCCCAGGGAGGTTGCTGCTGTCTCTTCTGGGCTCCTACCTTACTTGAAAAATACCACTATTTTAGCCCCTAACACAGATATTGAAATTATTTCTTCACATGTGGTTCCCCTACCACTCTGAGGAAGGGTTATATCTTGTTCACCTCAGAAGTGTCTGGTGTATTACAGACAAGAAAATAAAGATGTGTAGGAGTGAGTGAGAGATTGTTATAACATTTCATATCTCTTCTGCTCACAGGCGATTCTTTGACTGTAGTGTGGTGCTGACATGGGAGTGCTAACGAGACCAAATGTCCAGTCAGGGAGCTTTCTTGGAGAAGAGATTCAGTAGGAGCCTTGAAGGATCAGAAGTATGGAAAAGGGAGTATCTTCTCTGTGGATTCCATCAGTCCCTAGTTGCGGTCTTTCTGGTTCTACACCCAGAAGACCTTCCCCCTCCTGGAAACAGAGCTCCTGTGAGGCCCAATAAGGGATTTTCCTCTCTTGTGAGAGTTTCACAGAAAACACATAAAAAAACACTTGTGGATACAACTTTGGATGGCCTGGAAACAATTTCCAGAGGGGGAAAGTTGTAAGATATTTTTGTATTACACCTACTTGGTGAAATATCTCCCATCTTCCGAAAGTGTCCACTGATGGAAAGAAAGTCGGTCTAACTGAACTGAGACTATGAAAGAGGTCAGTAAGACAGTGAACACTATAGCAGCCTCAAGTGATGGGAGTGCCCATGAGCAAGAACTACAGACTACCAGGAAAAAACAGTACATTGCAGTGACTAAAGAACAGGATTTGGAATTAGATTTGGGCTCATGTTTCATCTACCTAGCTAAACATCCTTGAATAAATTACTCAGCTTTTTTGATTATTTAGTTTGTCACTAATGACACAGGCAGAAAATAACATTTTATCTCACTGGATTGTTGTAAGATTATATGAGATGCAAAAACGATGGAAGAAAAGCTATGACCAACCTAGACAGCGTATTAAAAAGCAGAGACATTACTTTGCCAACAAAGGTCTGTCTAGTCAAAGCTATGGTTTTTCCAGTAGTCATGTATGGATGTGACAGTTGGACTATAAAGAAGGCTGAGCACCAAAGAATGGATGCTTTTGAACTGTGGTGTTGGAGAAGACGCTTGAGAGTCCCTTGGACTGCAAGGAGATCCAACCGGTCCATCCTAAAGGAAATCAGTCTTGAATATTATTGGAAGGACTGATGCTAAAGCTGAAATTCCAATACCTTGGCCACCTGATGTGAAGAACTGACTCATTGGAAAAGACCCTGATGCTGGGAAAGATTGAAGGAGGGAGACGAGGATGACAGAGGACGAGATGGTTGGATGGCATCATCAGCTCAATGGACACGAGTTTGAGTAAGCTCTGGCAGTTGGTGATGGACAGGGAAGCCTGGCGTGCTGCAGTCCATTGAGTTACAAAGAGTTGGACATGCCTGAGCAACTGAACTGAATTGAAAAACAATAAGTGTATCAGAAGTATTCAATAAATGGCAGCAATTACTAGTAAAGTCTCTGTTTGCTTCAAGAATGAAAAAAAAGTGAGGAGCAGGCAATGTTACCTACCTCCCAGGAGAGTTAAATGAGGAAGCATTCAGTACAAATATTGAGAATAGTGTTCAGCACTGGGCTAAATATGCAATGAATATCTGAATCAAGAAGAGAAGAAAGCTTGAAATGAGGAAGTTGATCTAAGATTTCTTGGGGACTTCCCTGGAGTGGTTAAGACTCTGAGATCCCAGTGCAGGGGGTGTGGGTTTGATCTCTGGTGGGGGACCTAGGATCCCACACATCACACATTGTGGTAAAAAAAAAAAAAAAAAATTCTTAGTATTTTTTTCCAGAGATGTAGGCAGATACCCTCTTAAAATCTTAAATAGCTATGAGTCATTTCACCAGGAAACAAAAAAAAAAAGTAATATATGAATATATTATTTTAAAATTCTAATAAAATTGTGGTGACCTCCTGAATTTTATCTAAAAAATAGAGTACTTGGACCTTCAGGCTTAAAATCCCTGGTCTAAATAAAGGTAAAAATATAGGCCAGAGGAAATGAGAACAATACTGTAGATTTTCTTTTCCTTGGTTTTAAATAAGTAGGTCTATTATTCATTTTAAAAACTCTTGTTAGCTGAAGTAGGCAGACTGTTAAGTGGAAATTAATAAACTCTTTTGGTGGAAGAAACAGGAACCAGTGGCAAATATTTAATCTTTTAGAAGTTGGAGTGGTTTAGTCTCTGCTCTTTTTGTGCAGGCTATAGATTTTAATCCCCTTTTGGCCTCTTCCTTTGATTAGAGCTAATGGAATTGTTCCCCTCTTATGTCCTCATTTTCCATTCCTCAACCTGTCTGGACTTTTGCCTCTGAAGGTTAACATCACTATGAAGTAATGTAATTCATCATTACGAGTTAGACAGATTTATTCAGAGTTCTCCCTCCACAGCTGTCTGTAAGCATGGTGAATCTGATATCCGGACTGCCCACTGGGGTTGAATATTATATTTACTTTATCTAAGCCCAAAGCTAAGAAGCAGAGAACCCTCAAAACCCCCACAACTTCAGTGAACTTAGTTTCAGTTAATTTGCCTTACTTTGGAATACTGAAGTTGGCCTTACCCACACTTACAGCTTGGATAAAACATGCAGATTCATAGATTCTAAACATCACTGGGTCAGGAAGACTCCCTGGAGTAGGAAATAGCAACCCACTCCAGTATTCTTGCCTGGAAAGTTCCATGGACAGAGGAGCCGAGTGGGCTACAGTCCATGAGGCTGCAGAGAGTCAGACACGACTGAGCAGCTGAACCCGCACATAGGAACAGTGAAGCTTAGAAGGCTGTCTAAGGGACAGCACTGCCTCTTACAGAGCTTCCCAACAGAGGCCCAGGTGGCTACTGTCATTCAGCTGGAAGTGCCTTAGGACCAGAGTCCTCTGTGCCATGTCTGGTATTCTAGGGAATGCATTTGGGGAACATCCTTGTCATCATCTCCACACTGGAGCTCCTTTTTGGAAGGGAGCCTCCTAATAGTCTTTTCCATCCTGGGGCCATAGAGCTTTTTATACCAAAGAGTCAAAATCTGTCTACCCCACTGGAACTGACCTCCTCCTTGGGGGAAAAAAAACACATCTACTCCCTCTTCCACTTAAAAGACATTCAGTGAACTGTTTAATTGATGCTCCATATACTATTTATTGAGCATTAATCATATCATACACACTGTGCCACACATATGGGGTATTTTGGTAAGCAGGACAGATCCAGCTCTTAGAGAGCTTACGTCTCAGCAGGAAAGAGATTTGATGACCACTGTGACTCTTCTCATCTTCAGCGTGAGAAGTGCATGGGTGAATGCAGTCCCATCACCATCCTGCTCAGCCTCCTCTAAATTCATTCTGAGTGGTCTAGGACCCTCTTAAAGGATAGGGCTAGACTGAACACCAGGAAGAAGGCAGGGGAGAACTAAGCCTATCACTGCTATCCTGGATTACTTTTCCCTGTGAGTCTCTGACACTCTCATCATTATCAACCTTATTTGAGTTGCCCAGCTTCCCTATGGAGTAGGGGATGAGGGCAACACATAGACAACATGAGTGATTTGACAACATGAACTGAGACCATGGACTTTCGAATCAAAGAGGTCCAGATGTAAGTCAGCTCTGTCACTTCCTAACTGAAGTAAGCTGGACCAACGTTATGGATACGTGACCTGTGCAGTCATGAGGGCAAAGGAAGGCGGGGAGGCTCAAGCTCAGAAGGAATCTGAAGTTGGTTTAAGGCTCTGCTGTCACCATATGAAATTCTTTAATAATTTCTCAGCCTGGAGCCCTGTATTTCTATTTTGCACTAGACTCCACAATTATCACTGTAAGCAAGTTATTTAACCCCTCTGAGCTTTAACATCCTCACCTAAGACAAGGTGATAAGGACATTTACTACACAGATTTCTTCGATCTTTGAACGGGACAGTGTGTGTACCATGCACATCCCACTGTAAGGGCTACTGCCCAACCAATTTAGGTCAACGGCATTGTTATTTAGAATATCGGACATGAACTATTCTGAATTTATGATCTGTGGTGCCAGAGTGAGCACTTCTAACCTCTATGTGCCATTAGTTATACTATTCAGTAACTTCTGTTCTTTTAACTCAGCAATACTTGGGAAAGGAGAGTTAACTTTTTGTCATTAGTGGGCATCTGATATGTTTGCCTATGACAAACACTGCTTCTTCATTGCTTATGCAAAAGGGAATTTTTGAAATGATAATGTGCCCTCAAAATAAACAAAAATGATAGTAAGACTGGAGAATCAGGCTTGGAAGTGAGTTGGAACCAAGACATCTTTGCTCCCAGGCAGAAGAGTCCTGGCAAGGGTGGAATGCATGAGCTCCTACCATTTTCAGTCTCTGTATCATATTTCTGAAGATTGAAATTCCAGACTGAGTGTGGCCATGACCTACCTTGGGTCACATGCTCACATGCTCACCCCCAGGCCAGGGAAGGGCAGGGCACCTGATTACAGAATGTACTATAGGATGCTAAGTTGCCTCAGTCATGTCCAAGTCTTCGTGACCCAATGGATGGTAGCCCACGAGACTCCTCTGTCCATGGGATTCTCCAGGCAAGAATACTGCAGTGGGTTGCTGTGCCCTTCTCCAGGGGATCTTCCCTACCCAGGGATTGAACCTGTGTCTCTTAGGTCTCTTGCACGGGTAGGCGGGTTCTTTACCACTGGCGCCACCTGGGAAGCCCCTAGATTGGGAGTGGAAGGGACTAAATACAACAATAAGGTACTAGTAGAAGAGGGAAATTGATCCAGAAAAACAAAAAGAAAACAATAAAACTTCCCCAGAGTGTCTGCTACGTAGCCATTCAGCTGTTAGGGACTTTTGTATCGTATTCATTTTATATTACATACAGTGACTAGCGTGAGCTAAGTACCCTGCAGGTATTCGTTGAATGAGGGAATCACTGACTGAACTTACTTAATTCTCACACAACTCTTGGATGTAGGTATCAACAGTTCCATTTACAGAAGAGGAAACGGAGGCTCCGACAACCACGTCTGTGCAAAATCACACAATCTATATGTTACAGTTGAGGTTACTACCTGGTTCTGTTTGATTTCAAAGCTTATTATTGTTCCACTGCATGCGCTGCCTGCCTTCCTCAGGGTGTATGTGAGAGGCTGTTCTAAACCTCTCGACCTCTTGCAGTGCTGTCCCAAGACAAAGGAGTATATATGTGAAATCTAGAAAAACTGTATAGATGATCTTATTTGCAAAGCAGAAATAGAGAAAGGCCTAAGAGATCAAACATATGGATACAAGGGGGGAAGGGGCGGGGTGGGATGAATTGGGAGACTGGGATTGCCACATATATATGCTACTATGTATAAAATAGATAACTAATGAGAACCTACTGTATAGCACCGGGAGCTCTACTCAATGCTCTGTGGAAGGAAATTAAAAAAAGGGGGTATGACTGATTCATTTTGTTGTATAATGGACATTAACAACATTGTAAAGCAAATATACTCCAATAAGAATTCATTTTTTAAAAAAGAGACAGGAGATTGATGCAGTATCATTTATCTCGTCTGGGAAAAGTTCATTTTGTGATCCTCCACAAATTTCAGAAAGGAAGTGGTGTAAACTGTTTAACCTCGGGCAAGATATCTCAGTCTCTTCAGCCTTAGAAGTGTATGATAATGGTGTCTCCTACAGGGTTACTGTGAGACACTTGAGAGGATGTTTGTAAAGCCTTTAGCATAGTTTCTACACAGAATGCCCTCAGATATGACACCTTATCTACAGGCTCGAAAATAAAGAAACCGGAAGAAAGTCCTGGGGGAGGCATCAGGTTTCAGTATCTTATTTCATCAAAGTTAAGAGGCCACCAGCTGAACTCTTAATTTACATATGTCTTAGAAAGAAACAGCATTGGCAATTAAGCCATGAGGATGCTTTCTAAGTTTTTTAAACTTTTATTAATACTGACAAAATCTCTTGTAGATATAATTAGACATGATTTAGATAAATTTTTAATGAAAATCTCCTTTAGGTTTTTTCATATTTCTAATCATGTACTGCTTTTTAAAATAATTTTTAATTGAAGTATAGTTGATTTACAATGTTAATTTCTACTGTATAGCAAAGTAATTCAGTTAAACATATATGTGTATATATTCTTTTCCATTATGGTATATCATGGTATGTTCCCTGTGATATTCAGTTGGACCTTGTTATTTATCCATTTTATATAAAACATCTTGCATCAGCTAATCTCACACTCCTAATCCATTCCTCCCCAGACCTCTTCCCCTTGGCAACCACAAGTCTGCTCTTTAGGTCTGTGAGTCTGTTTCTGTTTCGTAGATAAACTCACTAGTATCATGTTTTAGATTCCATACATGTGATATCATACGGTATTTGCCTTTCTCTTTCTGACTTATTTCATTTGTTAAGATAATCCCTAGATCCATCTATGTTGCTGTAAACATTATTTCATTCTTTTTAATGGCTAAGTAGTATTCCATGGTATATACATCTTTATCCATTCATCTGGCAGTGAATACTTAGCATGAGTCAATGTGAGTCACAATGAATCCACTCCAGTATTCCTGCCTGGAAAATCCCAAGGACAGAGGAGCCTGGGGGGCTACAGTCCAGAGGGTTGCAAAGAGTTGGACATGACTAAGCAACTAAAGAACAACAACAACATGATTCTGCACTTTGTGCAAATTCAGAAAAGTTGCCCTCTTGGCTGGGGTGGGGCAGCCTCACAGGCCCACAGTCTGGCTGGCAGAGCAGGGACTGAGTTTCAGCCCCCACCAGCTCCCTTTTACTGACTGTCTTGCAGAAAAGAACAACTTGGCAGAGGTGGGGGACATTATGGAAGGCCTGTGAGTCCATTTGGCTTCTTTTGTGCTGTGCAGGCCTCTTCCTATAGGGTGCAGTTTGAAAACTACCCAAACCAATGTTCTCTAATGGTTCCCAAACGCCATGGTTCTAGAGAAGTGAATGGCAGCATTCTTCCAACTGAAGTCCACATACCACAGAGGCTTCAGGGGCCTCCTCTGACCCAGCCCCTGGGGCCTGGCATTATGTGCTTCCAGCAAGCTGACTCCCGGCCCTCCTCTGGCCTTGTCATCACCTCATGGTCCTGGACTCTCTTCTCCCACCTGTTGCCTCATTGTAGAAAAACACTCATTGGAGTTTAGGGTCTCACATTGTTGTCATGGCTCATCACACAGTTTGCACTTTTGTTAAAATGACTCATGGCCAAGAGGCTGTGGGGTTGCAGTTGGGAGATGTTAGGGGAGAAGGATATAGGTAGTGCAGAACTGGTTAGGATGGTGAGGTCTGGGAACTAGGGAGTGGGTGAGCAACTCACACCTGGAAGACAAACTGGTGCTGCAGAGTGAAACCAGTGAGATGATTAGGACTTGCATTCATCCAAAGCCTTATATCCAGTATGAGCATCTCTGTCCCCTTTAGCTCAGCAGAAACTCCCTCTTCAGCAGTTGGGCCTGGGGAGTCTTTCAATAGGTGACTTCCAGCAAGGGGCTCCATGTTTGTGAACCTCTGTCCCTATAGCGGGAGTCCTTCCTTCCTCAGGTGGGTGGTTGGAAGGAACCACTGTAACACCACATGTGGAGGTGCAGCGCCAGTGTGGTCAACGTTAGCACAATCCTTCCTTCCCCCTGCACCTGGTACCCTCTCTTCTTCTCACCATGGGGTGCCCCTAGCACTTTCTCTGTGCTTTTAGTATAGCATACAGCTCTGGCCCAGCACTCAGCAAGTATTCAGTGCATGTTTGTTGACTGAAGAGATGATGAAAGCAGGCAGACAGAGGGCAAGCAATAAAGTAAGTTGGAACATTCTTTCATTTTTGGAAATGAGCTACTGGCATCCTTTAGAGGAGAGGGTTGAGCAAACTAATGATGTTGTATATATAATATGGCTCTGGGTGGTGGTCAAGATGAGGAGCTTGGCAGCTTCTCTGGTCCATGGTTTCCCCTTACTGACCATCTGTCGGGTCTCCAGTAAACTATTTCAGTTATTTTCCTCCTGAGATGGTAGGGTGGATTTGGGAGAGAGAGTGTGTATGCAGTGGCACCTGTTCTGGCCAGAGGGTCAAGTTTAAGGGAGGCTTTAAGGAGTCTAAGTTGAGAAAGAAAGAAAAGGAGAGAGACAGGAGAGAACAAGTTTGATTAGGAGGGAGGGATCCAGGAGGCAGGTAAGGGCTGTCACTGCCATAATTATGTCAGTGATATACCTGCTATTGAGGATACCTAGGTGGCACAGTGGTAGAGAACCTGCTTGCCAATGTAGGAGATATGGGTTCGATCCCTGGGTCAGGAAGATCCCCTAGAGAAGGAAATGAAAACCCACTTCAGTAATGTTGCCTGGGAAATTCCATGGACAGAGGAGCCTGGCAGGCT